>NC_053021.2:15595968-16197358 GCF_016746245.2 Drosophila santomea
CCAGCAGCCAGGACACATCGAAGTCCAGTTGCTCGGGCAGATAGCGACCCGTGTAGCTCCAGCAGGTGGTCAGCAGCATGCATGGCACCTTCTTGTGATCCCTCTGCAGCTGACAGCTCCTGTCGTCCAGACTGATCAGCTTCGAGTTGCTGGCGAAGCTGGTTTCGGCATTAACTGCGGCCACCGGTCGCGATTTGAAGATGAACACCTGGTCGGAGCTGTAGGCGCCCACGGCGAGATCCGGATAGGTATTGCCGTCCATGTCCAGACCACCGGACAGGGCGAAGCCAAATGTTCGCGGATAGGGAGCACCCTCCACCAACTGCTCGGACTTGATGATCTGCGACGGCTTGGCCAATGGACCCACCGGCGAGCCATGGAAGATGTAGACCACGCCACGACCCTCGGGTCCATCGTAGGGAGCGCCCACGGCGAAGTCACCATAGCCATCGCCATTCACATCGCCCAAGGTGGTCAGCGCCAAGCCGAATCTACCCTTGCTGAGGTAGCCATCGCGAATGTGCTCCGTTGTCCAACGCTTCTCCTCGGTGGGACCACCCTGCAGCAGGATATACACCCTGCCCACATCGTATTTGCCCTCCACGTTGTCGGGATCCGTGTACATGGGCGCACCGATAAGCAGATCATCTAGACCATCGCCATCCACATCGCTGGTGGCCAAGGAGTAGCCAAAGTACTCGCCAATCTGACGACCCGTGATATTGAAAATGTTCGCCATGTTCCAGCGATTGATGACGATCCTGCCCACGAGATTGCCACCTCGGGGCATTCCAATGGCCACATCCTCGCTGCGATCGCCATCGAAGTCACCGGTGACCATCGAGTAGCCCAAATAGGAGTCATCGTTCAGCGAGGAACTCTCCGAGGTGGAGAACACCTGGTTCTCCGGCCTGGTCACGTCGTGGGAGCTGGCCATACCTGTGAATCAGCGGAAAATTCTCCGATTATTCTCCGAGGAAGATAAGTCCGCTCTATTTCTGGTGTTTTAAGGTGAGTTGGTTTGGCCACAGTTGCGGTCAAAATAATAGTATATTACTTTTTTAATTTCAATTTACTATTTAATGCCAATATCTAGTTTTGTGACCGCAACTGTTGGCGCTTAATGGCTATGGGCATGCTGGGCAACAACAAACAACGAAATCAACGATGATGGGCACATGATAAGATGGCACATGGACCTTTTTTTTTTGCAACTACTCCCAGCCAAGGAAGCCACAACAACAATTACCACAAGATACTACGCTACGGTTTTGGATGATTACGTGTGTGTGTGTGTGTGTGTCTGTGACTACAGGGGGCACTACAAACGGAAACATGCTAAGAGAACGTGCAGAGATTACGGTTAGTTAGCATTCCCAATTAGTACAGTCAAGACCAGATATAAACTACATGCACTACAGCTGTAAGCTAAGCGGGTTTTTGGGCGAGACAACAGGGACGACTTGGTACAGGCAGCAAGAGAAATAAGAAGTATTTTTCATTAGGTAATCTTAAAAATATAATTTATAATATTTTCATCATTGCAGTTTAATTTATTTAAACTTGGTTTAAATAACTTGGATGTTTAATATAAACTTGGTTTATTAAACATCACTTTCATTTCTTAATAAACATTTACTTTAAACATTCTCCAAAGTCACGAACCCCTCGATTGAAAAAATACATTGCATACTTTCAGACAGCTTTGAAATGTACTGAATTATGTATTGAATTATGGCCACTATAACCATATAAAGTATAATCTATATAATCTCTTTTTGCCGTCCCGTGACTCCTTTGCCACCCCTTTAGGAAAACCCCATAGTTAGGTGAAAGAGAAATTGTTTTATTTTATTTGTTTAAACAGCTAAATAAAAAGAACTTCTCTTTCGCCCAAGTTTCCCAAAAAGAGCACAGTTGTTAAGGCAACAGCCATTTAAGCAGATTTCAGCAAAGCAACTTAGGTACTAAAAGTATCTTTTTTTTGACCGCATGGAACCACAGAAGTTAGGAAGCGAAGCTTTCATCTATAGAGTTTTACTGCAAACCATCACACAAATCTATAGAGTTTGCTTTATTTCGATGGATTGCCAGGGGTGTTTTCTTATATGCATGATGGATGTTGGATAGAGCTTTCATGAGGTTGAGATGGTATTTTATTTTTGATTATCAGACACCGTTAATGCTACTCTCATTTGGAGTTTTGTGTGTGTGAATGTATGGGTATGGGTGTGGGTGTGTGTGTTTGTGTTTAGGTACTTTTTTTTTACGCTGGGTTAATGTTCGTAGGTACAGTTTCGGTTGAGTTTTGAGGCAGTGGGTGAGAAGCATAGTTGCTGTTTGTATTTTTGGTTTATTTGATTTTTTATAGTTTTGGCGTTTTTTTTTTTTATTATTATTACCTCCAGTGCCGAAGGGCTGATAAAGAGGCGGCTTAAATGGAAACCTGGCATCGGGCGGTATCGAGTAGGTTTGTCCTTTTTATGGTTTTTGTTTTTTTTCGGTATATCGGGAGTTTTTTTAGATAGCAACATTGGTTGTTGGGGAAGATTGTTGATTGGGATACGGTATTCGGTAATCGGTATTGGTTTACGGGTTTCGGGTGATCGAGTGGTGCGGTTCGGTTTTTTTTTTGGGAATCGGTACAGAATGCATATCGCATTTTCATATCAATTTCGGTACAAAATCGCATGCATTTTGCCCCGACACACACGGGATATTGATTGAGTGTAGAGTGAGACAGAAGGTGGAGGAAGGAGCAAAAAATATAAAGAGAAAGAGAGAACATAATTTTGATTAATCAGATCAGGAAGAACATGACGCGTTATACGGTAAAGGTACAGTTACAGTTACAGTTATAGATACGATTACAGTTACAGTTACAGTTACAGTAGAAATCGTGTATCAAATACGGTACAGTAAATGCAGTAAATGCTAAATTCAATTGGGTTAAGTATACATTAAATTACGATTAACACTAATACGATTTACGGTTATAATGCTGACTCCTGCTGTCGAGTTGTAGATGATGATATCGGAGTTAGCAAACTTTTGATTTGTATGTACCTTTCGGTACAATTTCGTACGGTACAAACTAGTTAGCTTCTGGGAGCGACAACAGTGCGACGTTAGGCCAATTGGGGTTAAACGAATTGGAGGACAACAACTCGACAACACAATATACATACATACATGTATATGAATGTACGTCACAAAACTTAGGTAACTTTATTCGTTTGATAAGTGTGCACTTAATAATTCTACCTAAAGTAACCAATTGATTGGCGCATAACTATTACTTTTGTAACTAAAGTTTAGTTATATATAATATATTTTGGGAAAGTATAAGCTCTTTCAGATGCACACTTATCGTTTTTTCTTAGCCAGTACAATTTTACAAAAAGATAACGTTTTCATATATAATTTTATCCTTATACCTAAGGATATTTTATCGACTAGACGACACTACAATGCGACATGCACTTAAGACACATCTAAGATACAGCTTAATTCCATTGGCATTCCATCTTCTACAGATGCACATTTTATTTAGCCCGCTTAGATCTACGGGATCGAGTGTTAGAGACTGGAGAACATAGGTTCCCTTTCGGAAAATGTGTATTACGGTACAAACATACATATAACTAGACCCATATTATTTGGACACTATCCATTTGATTTCGTATCACTGTGAAAGTTACTTAGGTTACGAACTTGCTAAAGATAAAAAGTGAAAAAACACACGAAGGAGTGGGAGTAAGATAAACTAAACTAGGGGATACTATGTTAATGCAATCACTTTGATTTTGTACATCGGAAGGCAATCAAAATTCAATACTTTCGTGGGCTTCATAGCTAGGGAAAGGACGAAGACAAATGGGGATAACGAAATTCAAATTTCAAACCAGACTACGTGTGTGTTTGTTTGTGTGTGTGTGTTCGTGTGTTTGGGATGTTCTAGGGTTTACGGATATTACTTATAGTTCTAGCTATGTCTAAATACATTGGATCAATTTCGGTCGCCTCATTGAGACACGAGATACTAGAAATAGCAGCAACATCAAAATACATACAGTAAAGTAACTCGTCTCAAGAGACAAAAGGTATATTGAGGTACGGATAAATAAATAAATAAATAAATAAATAAGAAGTAGAACAACGGTACACGGTACATGTGGGAAAAACGTGCACTTACCTTGCCAATACCAACTGCCAGGTGCGCCGATGAACAAACGCGAGCCATTCTGCAACGGGAGAAAAGAGGTTACAAATATATGTATGTACATATATAGCTAGTTATGTACATATATGTACACATGTGTGTATAATAGTCAAATCGAATGCTGGGGATGCAATTGTGAATGCAAATGTTATGCCACGATCCCAACGAGGTGCCAACTAAACGTGCCCACGTCCGTCCGTCCGTCTGTCTTATCCGAATCATTCCATGCATATAATAACTCAATGAAGCCCCAAAAAAAAATACAAAAAAATAAAAAAAAGAGAGAAAAAGGGAACGTTGTGAAGATCTAGAGATCGGATGTAGTTAATTGACGCACTTGGGATACTCTTGAAATTGTTTGAAATATATGTCATGTATACTATAATTTTGAAGCAACCTATGAAGGTGTATAAAAGTATGCAAGAGTATGTTTTGATCTTTGATATTTTGATAATTTTGATATTTTGCTAAATTAGACACGTATACTAAAATACTCAAAGGGCCAAGCGGTTCTAGATGATTTATTTTAATATTTTATTTCTGATATTAAGGCTATAATTAACAATGCAATAACGATATCACTTTGGTTTAAGTCTTCACCCATATACCCCCCCGTTCTTTAATAGGGTGTACGGATACCCAATGAGTACTTACCCCATTGATCGCTGCACTGAATCCAGCCTGACACGAGCCCTGGCGATGATAACCCCAGTTGTCTGCAACGAGAGATGGAAATGCATCGCATAAGTGATTGGGCAAAATGGGGGGGAAAAAAAAATTGGAGGCTGGGGCAAGGGGAATGCCAGTCACACGCAGTTGACCATTTAGGCATTGTGCGATTTCATCATAAATGTTCGCAGGGCCACGGGGCTTTTAGTTTGCGAGAAAGGGGGGAACGGTGTGTGGGACAATAAATTGCAAATAATTACCGATGCAATGCAATAAATTGCGCTGCTATTTGTCAGACGCTGGACGAGAGTTGGACGAGCGAGTTGGAACAACATAAAAGGATTAGAGCGCGCCTTTGGGGCAAGATCGTTGCCTGCCACAGCGATGGACATTGAAATGAAAACACAACAATAAAGGCAGCCCCAACTGCCTGCGAGCGGCAAACAAAAAGATCAAGACGAGGCCCAAAGTGGAGACGGCATCCGCACACATATCCACAAACACATATTCACAAACACATTCACAAACACATCCACATCCATATACCCATGCACAGTCACACATCCTTTTGTTGGCCCCGCCTTTTGTTTGTTTGTTTGTTTGTCCGGCAAAGTGTCTGGCGAATGTTGCCTTGCTACCAAATACGAAATCACGTAACATCAGCAAAAAGATCAACAAGAAATAAAACGGCAGGAAGTCGAGTGCTAGGATACCCTATTGCAATGCTATCATGGTAGCTATGCACACTGCGCAACTTGTGGCGCCCCCGGGTGGGCGTTTTGCTATGTACATTGGGCGCAATGTTGAACTTTACCTTTAATGTAATGTAATAAAAACGGTATGTGATTTTATGTGCTTTACATTTACTTAAATTAGTACTATCCTGTATTTTAGGAAAGGGTATTTCCCGCAACACCAACAGCTTGATGTCACAAGCCAGGCCTCCAGCTAAAGAGGGGCAGGAAAGGGGGACTTGGAGCAAAAACAACAGAGAAATCAACAGGCAGATCGTGCGTTTGATCAAATTAAACGATAACAATTTGTCTCGAAGTGTTTCAATTTGAGCCCAGCGACAGCAGCGACGGCAGCAACATGTTGCTGCTGGCACCGGCAATCGCATAAGTCAACTCTTTTAACTCTTTTTTTTGTTTTGTTTTTATTTTCTTGTTTTGTTTTTGTATAATCGTAACGCACACAGGTCCTCGTACGTGAGCATACCCATGGCATTGTCTTCGCAGTTGTAGTAATTCCCATAATAAAATCGCCCCGTCTTGAATTACAATTAGTTTTTAGCAAGGGCACGCCGAGAACTGCGCTCCTTTGCCGACATTTCAACTTGGCTTGGTCACTCGACTCGACTCGATTGCTTTGTACTTTGATTTACCCCTCTTTTTTCTTGTATTTGTATTGCCCTGCGTTTCCTTTAACTATTTAGTTTGGCATTTTGTGCGTTAAGTTGGTATTTATTGCTTTCAGTGATGTCGGAATGTGCTCAACCAACCGACCGACTGTCAGGATGAATTGCTGCTGCTGCTGCTGCTGCTGCTGCTGATGTTGCTGCTAATCATTTCACAACAACAGCATTAATAACGCAACAAACTGGCCACTGGGAATCGAGTTGGCCCATTCGTGTGTGTTTAGAATCTATAAATCGCCCTTGGCTGGGCCAATTTGGTCGCGGATTGAGCAATCGCCTCATATGAGCTCATGCAACTGCTTCAAAGAATTATAGCCAATAAGGTGAGCATAAAAATGTAAAGCAAACTATAACATATTAAACAAGCATATTAAATTCCCCAAGTAAATTGCAGTTCATTGTAACAGTTTATTATAGTCTGCTTATTATGAGACTGCTATAAATTAAACCCATAACTCCAACTAAAATCTTTGATTTATAGTGCTATTTGAAGCCCCCTTTAAGCTTTAGAAATTCTAGGTCAATGTGAATTATATTCAGCTTTTCTCAATAAATATATTGTATTTGTTTTATCATGCCAAACGTGTTCGATAAGCAGTTGTTGAAAACTATCCCTGGAATTCACTTAATTATGAAACATTTTGCTCAATGAATCAGTTTACTACAGCCTCCTCAATTGACTCCGACTTTTGACCAAATGCAGTGTACTTTGCCATCATATTGTTGGCCATTCCACGAACCACTAAGCAAATAAGCTATAAAACTGAAAGTTGAAATAAGCAAAGCAATTCTTCCGTATGATAAACTAGTTCAAGAGTCACAACCCCGACTAATGGCCATATGCTAGCCCCCATATAGAAATATTCATACGTAAACACACATCCATATATATACATACAATATATACGGATATAGCTCCTTAAAAATCCGAAAGATATATGCATATATACACGCCAGTTGAATGCTTTGCATCTGCGAGGCGCTGCTAAAAATAATCACACCTCATCCAAAACTTTGCGGAGGAGGAGGACGCGAATGCCCCATGTGTGCTCGCACATGTATCTATGAATGTATGTATGTAGATACCTATATGAGCATTTATATAGACCTAGATATAGTCGGTTTAAAGCGATGACTAACCAAACAAATTTGGCAGGCTGTCCCAAAATCAACGAGAAACGAAAAACGAAAAACAAGAAAAGCGTAAAAATAATAAAAACAGAATAAAATAGAAAGCAAGGGAAAGTAATGTGAGGTAAAAGCTAGAAAAACAAAATGCATCAGAACGAAACAAATAAAAAAAAAAACAACTACAAAGCTACTACATCGAATTAAATATTTTTAGATTTACAAACAGAATGGATATGTTTTTTCAAGTTTTCCTCGGTGCGCATTTGTCGGCTGTCAAGTCGCATAAATCTTTCAGTCCATTCAGATGGTTGGGGATTTTCTGGGTTGCAAAGGTTTACGATTCGATCTGCCGTTGGTTTATGCCTCCAAATGACGTCAAATTAGTCACTTATCGCCAAGTTGTGTTGGAAAAATGAGAGAACATCGAAAACTTCACTTTCCAACAGCTGCGTTCTTAAAAGAAGCTATATTTCGATCACGATCGGATAATAAACTTTGTAATCCAAACATTCAAAGTCTTTTGAAGTTGAATCAACTTCTTCTACACTTCTGTACTTGCAAGCATATCCGATTTATTTTTTAAGCATTTAATAATTGAGTTACCTGCTTAAAATTTCAATTCTACAATGCAAGTAGTTGTAGAAAGTGTTTCAAACGTATTTAAATATGCTAACAATCTGCATAAAATTGACTCTTATTTAAAATTTTTTTTTTTTCCTGTATGTTTTTTTATAAATTGTTTTTATAACATTTTGTGCTCATATTTATTTTTTTATTTATTCGCCGATGGGATTTGCTAGTTAAATCAGTAGTCGTCACTCTTTTTAATGTCACGCTAGAAACATATGGAATCTACAATAGTTCAAATCAAATTCGAATACGAAGCGACAATCCTAATTTGAGAGAGAAAAATTCATTTATTTCACACAATGTCCGAGGAGAAGGAAGTTGAGGAGAGGGAGGTCGAGGAGACGGAGGACTTCCATGACATGGACTTCAATGACAAGGAGCCATCCTGTAGTGGAGCAGCTGGCCCAGCCAGGACGGAGCGCTTTGTGGTAAAGAAGTGGGTGGCACGCGCCATTTGGGCATGGGACGTAGCGGTGGACAACTGTGCCATCTGCCGTAACCACATCATGAACCTGTGCATCGAGTGCCAGGCGGATCCGAATGCAAGCCAGGACGATTGCACCGTGGCTTGGGGCGAGTGCAACCACGCTTTCCATCATCACTGCATCGCGCGCTGGCTGAAGACGCGCCTGGTCTGTCCGCTGGACAACAAGGAGTGGGTGTACCAGAAGTACGGCCACTAACGAGGGATATGGACATGAACCGGGGATCGGTGGTGGTGACATCTGTTTGCTGGCATGTGTTCAATGTAATTTAAATTAGAGTTGACTTGGATTCCCACGAAAAAGATTACGCTTTCTGGTCGGGGCAGTGGTTGCTGCGAGATGTCCTCGTGGGGATTGGCCCTAAAGTAGCTTTGTAGCTGTTCTAACTTGTGCTATAGAGACTGAACCGGCACGTGATCCTTCACCGGGACGTACAGCTGTGATGGTGATCTTTTCTTGTTTAATCAGTTCTTCGTAAGGTTCGGTTTCTCGGACTGCGGGCGCAGAATCGTGGTGTTCACTTCAGTGGAACATGTTCCAAGCCAACTAAATTGTGGCCAAAGCGATTGTGGGGCACTCTTGGGGCTTTTCACTTTCCCCAAAGTAGCCGTTATTCGATACGCTCGAGTATTACCAAAAAAAATATATAAAGGTAACTACAAGTATAGCAACAAAAGCCGAAGGAATGCCACAGAGACTGACAGTTTGAATTTCGCTTTTCAAGGGATTCCCTCTGCCGCTCGAATTACCGAATCACACCGAATCGGAGGTAGCCTTAGGGTCCATTGGTGTGGGTTAATGCTAATCCCGGTCCCAGTCCCAGTCCCACTGATCGATACTCACTTGTCCGGCAGGGGGAGACCTCGTGGAACTCCTCGAAGTTGTGCGAGGTGAAGCAGGTGCCCACGGGATCAATGCGGAACGCCCTCGATGGCGTCATCGTGTGGAAGACATAGCGCGGTGCACAGGCCTGCAATGGGAAATGGGGAAAATCATTGGAGATTCGAGTGCATTACACGGCGAGAAATGAGCTGTAGATATTGATTAATAACTAAGTGTAATCATTTACTACTAAGCTTAACATGCTGACTAATTTGTACATAGAATAGATATCTGAACTGATGATTTAGGGTGGCTATTTCCTTCTCTACGCATAACAATTAAAATAATATTAATATTTTATCATTTACATTACTTTGTAAAAATATTCATATATATTAAGTTGAATATTTATTGTGTTTTTTCCAGTGCAGGTGAGGGAGACGGGGGCAGCCATGGAAATTATTTGGTGAAGATGTGAGACAATGGCAGGCCATGGCAGAAACGGCAAAGGCATGGAGTGGTGGCCCTCCTAAAATGGCCAAAGCGAATTAACAGACCCCCTATCCCCCAGGCACAGTGGGACCACAGCTCAAAAAAGGATTAAATAACCTTGGATAAATTTAGTGCAATGATGGAACTTTGCGATTTATATTGTCATAAGAAAGAACTTTAAGAGCTACCAGTTATTCGAATTTCTGTTTTAACTATAACTTACTGATTCCTACTTTTTCACCCCACTTTTGTTCTCTAAATTCCTTTATCAAGTTCTGCACTTTTTCGCAGTCACTGCACCCACTGTGCTTGGGGAGTGAGTTAGCCTCGTCGCATTGGATCGCTTCGCATCCCAGCAGATCTGTGTGTTTATATAGTTTTATAATGTATAAATGGCTGGCAGTTGGACATAAAACACGCACGAGACTCGAGGTCTCAGCCATCTCTGTCGCAGTGCCGCTCCAAATATGGTCAGCGGTTTGCGGAGCTTGTGGCATGGGGCATGAGGCATGGGGCATGCGGCATGAGGCATTGGGCATGGGGCAGGAACAGCAGAGGGCAGAAGGCAGGAGGCATCAACATCAGCGTCAAGATCTTAGGCCTGGCCATTGTCTCTGCAGTGCAATTACTTTTACAAATTTATACATATTGTGCCATTTATGGCAACCAGTGGCTCTCTGTATCTGTCGCTTTTCCGCCCCATCCAACTCCTCCAACCGCCTGCTCCATCCAACTCCTCCATCCTTCCCCTCCATGCTCCATCTCCATGCTCCTGCTTTTGGCAACTCTGACATAAACTCAAAATGACGCGCTATCGCCAAAAATGCATGCTGATCGGATATCGGATGGAAGCGGCTGGAGAGGCTGAGCCATTCAAATGCCCCATTGAATCACAAATCTATGGGCCAGGCCATATTATGCAAGCAGGCGCAGAAACGGGCAACCGAGAAAAATATCAAAAAAAATAAATAAAATCACAGTCCAGCTATCCCTACACTGGGCAAAAGTTAGCTCAACTCTATATGAAATTATAAATACTCCAAAACTAGGGGTAAATCTCATGGGTGCTATAGTTTTAAACACACAGTTCCAGAAACAAAACAACCTACTTTATAGCAAAGCCGCTTTAATTTCCAAGTTTATTTTTCGGGGAACCTACATAATCAAGTGATCTGTTTAATACCTGAAGTTTCTCCCAGTGTGTGCATAAGAAATGGGCAAATAATAATAAAAACAAGACCCTGCGAGCCGCGACAGACAATCGAGTTGCCGCTGGGCAATCGGGGGAGCGTTGAACAATTCAATTGAAATTCCCAACAATTGGCCGCGTGGACCATTGTCCATGCCATGATCAATAAGTTAATAGCAATTTCCTATTAAAAACTTTATTATCAGTTTGGCCGGCAGAAAGACAGATTCTTTGGCCAACAGCGGGAACAGTTTGCAGTTCGCGGTAAAATAGTTAGATATGCAAATGAGGAGTGGCCGGTGGAGAATGGATCCCGAAACGAATGAAACAGGTCCCACCAAGTGGCTCTTCTTGCCGAGCATTGAAATCAAAAATTATGGTTATGAATATGGGTTTTGGCCAAGAGTGGGACTCTTATAAGTACGAAATCGCTACCATTTCCAGATGCCTTATTTATGGCCAAGTCATTTCGAACTATGGCAAGAAAGTTGGTTTATTGCACTTCGCATAAGTATTTTACCATTTTATGCAAACATTTAGCAATATTTATACGTTTTTTACCAGAGTTTATATTTAATGTGGTCAATATTTGTATGCTGACCCCAAAAGCTGGGCAATAAACACTTTAAGGGCATTATTTACCAAGCAAATGCAGCAAGAAGTGAATCCAGCGATTGTAAAAGTTTTAATAAAATTGGGTCAGCATTAATTGCCGTAAATTTTGGGCCAAGGATCAGGCAACAATTGTATGCTGTAGCCCAAAAAAAAAAACAAATATATTGGTATGAGATCACACGCCGAATGTGGCCCCAATCAACAACTTGTCGCCGAGTGGGCGGGGTGGCCATTACCATCACCATCGCCATCGCCATCGCCACCGCCCACAATGACCATGATCCGCAATCAGCGGCGCAACAACAGCAAGGTGACATCACTGTGAACTCACTGCGTCTGTCTATCTCTCTCCCTCTCTCCCCATATAGCCGTCTCTTTCGCAAGTGCCGCATGTCGTGCGGTCTCGTTTTGCTACGTTTTTTGATACTACACAACCACTTGATGGGTATACTACTCGGGGCAGTCAGGTGTTAACTACCAAAAATCACAAAATGCAAGTGTCTAAAAGTATGCAGCGAAAAAAAGCGTGATTCTTTTTAGAATCTTTGATTCTTGATTCTTTTAGAACGCAATTTCACTAATTTGTATATAGTGTTTGGTTACCCCTAGGATATTTCTCCCCTGTGATGTTAAGATACAATATTATGATGTACGGATTCTTCACTTAATAAATAAATATATTAAAAAAATACAAAGAATAATTGTGGCATAACTCAAGAAACCTTTTGAAATCAATTTCAATTGTAAAACTTCCCAAATAAATTAATAAATAAACAATTTACTGGCAGCAACGTTTGGTTAGGTAATTTAAAGTCGGCTTTGGGTTAACAAATTCTGGAAGAGATGCTGTTTGGTTTGCCGTGCTGCGATTGCGACATGATCATCGACACGATCTGCGAAATTGCAGCGCTATTGAACTCCAATATGGCGAGGGCACTCGCACACACAGATATAAATCGTTATATATAGTTAAGGCGGAGTAGGAGGACAGATCGGGGACTCAGGGAATGAGGGGATTGGGGGACTAGAGGGGATGCTCAGATCGGAGTTGCCTTGGGCCTAGCCGATTTGGCATCCGCATCTGCATCTGGCTCGTTGGCCCCCAGAAGATATTCTTGGGCATTCGCAATGGTAACGTCTGCATGTCGACCATGTCAAACGTGTTGACTTTTGACTTTGGTTTTTTTTTTTTTTTGTTTTTCTGTTTGCTCCCACAAGAAAAACGACTAAAACAACAACAAACAGGAAGAACCGGCGTCTGCAAAAGTGCAGTTTAATGTCTCAAAAATTTATCGTTGGCGTTTTGGTATGCACTCTGCTCCAAACATGGGCAATAAACCACATGAACAAAAAAAGAAATACACACAAAAATCGGCCAAAAAACAAAAGCCCAAATACAGACAGAGACCTCAAAACTACTAAAAAAAAATTAAGAAAAAAAAAGAAAAAAAATCAAGCAAAAAGAAAGCTCAAACAAAAGCCAGGCACAAAAATCGTTCAAAATATGTTAAGCTGCTGAGGAAATAAGCCGGGAACACGACAAAACAATTTGGTTTTAAAGAATGGAAATGGATATGGAAATGGAAATGGAAATACATAGTTGACATGCCCAAAACAATGAGCCAGGCTAAAGGTCACTTCGAGGTACTTGGCGTTTGCCAACCGATTGCGACTGCTATTTGTCTTGAAAGAAAGTTCTCAAAATGCAGCTTAAAATGCAGCTTAAAATGCAGCTTAAATGCTGAATAAGCCATGCTTTATATGAAACTAAGTTTACGAATTAAATGAAACCCTCTAAATGTTTAAAGCTGCCTGATGATATAATTCCTTAACTACAGCACACATTAACTCAGCGACTGATGTAATGCGCTGGATGGATTGTAATACGGCGAAAAGCAATCGATGGATGGATGGATGACCTGCTCGCTCCTCATCCGGCTAATGGGCGTTCGAAGGCCATTCCCATTCCCATTCGGAGTCCCAGACCCAGTTGCCAAGTTTCGAGGTCCCAGGTTCCCATTTCACATTTCCCATTTGGCGGAAGTGACCTGACCTGGCCGCAACAACAACAAGGGTAACAAAGGCCATCAATGTTAACGGTTCTTGGTGCGCCAGGGCCAAAATCAAATGGGCCAAATCAAAGTTAATTGAGAACTAAAGTGAAAATCAAATGTTTATGCTGGGTGGGCGGTCAACAAGCGGCCAACAAAAGAAGCAAACGCCAACGCGAACGCAATTAACAAAAGTTGCGAGACGTGGCGCACCTTTAAGAGTCCGAGTTCCAAAAGCAGAAAAGCACACAAGCACTCTGGCACTAAGCAACAAAGCGCACTTGCACAAACAGAAACTTCATAGAATGTGTACAAAATTTTATATTTATAAATGCGAAAGTGCCTTCAAATAAAAATATATAGAAATCAATAAAGACAGCTCCCAAAGCAGCAAAGCACTTTGGCACAAATGCAAGAAAGCACACTTGCACAAATGCAAATATTTTCAAAGCGCATAAAATGTTTTCATGAAATAACTTGAAGATTTCTCACTGTGCAGCCACAAAGCACTGTATCTGAGCATTGGTATCTTATTATAGTTTTCCATCTGTCTTGGTTTTCTATTGTGGCTTACTTGACGCAATCCACCGCTGAACCGCAGTGATGACAAAATCATAGAAATCGAAAACCAAAACCAAAACAAAATCCAAATCCAAATCGAAAAACCCCATTGAGAACACAGTCTTCTATACGTAACACCCACTGATATCTAACGGCAAACAGATAGCCAGCCATAAAAAATGTAATTTTCCTCAGAGATTTTCATGGCGCATGATGGAAATGGAAAAGGGAAAAGGAAAAGGTGTCAGTTACGCGTTGAGGTGGGCGAATGCCATCAATTCCCTTGCACTTTCAATGCAATTTGACATTTTAACGAGCTACGATGATGCCATCATCGGTGAACACTAAAATCTGACCTTTTTTTCCTTTTTTTTTTTAGTTAGTATATAGGTCGTCTTGTGGTCTGCGGAAAATGAAAGTATCTTTCAGCTTAGTCCTCACATTGACTCACTTTGTGTGCCACCATAAAGCGGTGGTTTTAATGGGCGATAATAGGAGTTATCGGTGGGTTATTAACTATTTTTAGGGCACACCACAAGGGCATTAGGTAATCGTAAAGCCAAAAATAAAATCAATGACTTGAGACGTTCTTTAAAAAGTAAAAATGAAAGTATATCTGAATTTCATGTTTATTTATTGTATTTCACACTTACCACAACCAAGTCACTATCCCGACCTGTGGCCACAGTGGCGCCCAACCATTGATAGGACTTCCTGTCCACGATCTCCTTGTCCACATTCCGATTGTTGCCTGGTTGGAAAACGAGAGATTCATATTATTAACTCGTCAAATATTTGTATTTCGCAAATCAAAATTGCAAGGCTGAAAAGATAATAAACCTAATTCTTTGTACAGAAAGAAGCGGGCAAAGATTAAGTTCTCTGAGGAGAGCGAAAAAACAAAGACGCAGAAATAATTCTGACAAAATGTGGACGGAAATGAACAATTTAGTGAAATTAATATGTATTTTAAGTCAGGGCAGGGGGAGAAAGGCAAACTAATTAAGCTACACTGAGAACAAACACAAAACACTTGAGAAGTACGTGGATAATGGATAATGATGATGGTCACTTCCTTTGTCGCTGATTTATGACACAATTTCCAGAGGGTAAAGTGAGGTGCTATACGCGTATATATGATATGTGTATATATAATATTAATTTCAATTATGGAGTGTGCGTACTGTACAAATTTTGGGCTAATGAGGGAATAAATGCCCAGCAGTGAGTCCATCAAAAATGCTAACTAAAGGTGATGGATGGATGAAGAAGTGTGGAAAATATATAGAAACCAAGTTTGTTGTCATTTTATTCTGGGGATATTTCAAATGCCATTTTTATAATGGATTAGCAGTCCAAGAGATTTAACTGAGTTTATGAATATTTTGTAAACGAATATATATGTACAATCAGTGAAATTTCGCAGAAATTCAAACAACTAATTACACATTTATCACGGAACAAACATAGCGAATACTTTTCCTCCTTTTGTACTATATGAGTATTTATGAGTATTCCGTCATGAAGACAACGCTTTCTGCGAAATGAATGGTGAGTGAGTGGTGAATAAGATCTAACAGCTAATGATTGGCTGACAGAGCCCGATGAATCACACAGAATCACTTAAGTAGATGAGCAAACCCAACGAACCTGCGAGCTGAATGAAGCACCTGTTGACTCCTTTAATTTATTTTTTTATTTTTTTTTTTAGCCACATTAAGCATGAGTTTGAGCAGAGATTTATATATTATTTTAGCGGTATGAAGAGGGCAGCTGGTGGGGGTCTATAAATTTATGGGACACACCCCCCATGGAAGCATTAACATCCATTATCGAGTCTGCAGTCTTCAGTCTGCGGTCTGCAGTCTGATGGGGCACGTGTCAATAACTTTTACCCAAGGTGTTTACCTCTTTCCTTTTATTTCTTACTCATTTCCCCCTCTTCCCCGCAATCGAATTGTGCATATTTATGGCAGACAAACGCCGAGTGCAGAGAACTCAGTTAATGGCAAAAATATGCAAAAAATATGCTAAAACTTTGGGGCGACAGTAGGAAGTGCATGCGAGTGAGTTTATCATTTCCGTTCTATGCCGCGGATGTTCGGCTCGGTTTGCTGGCAATTGTCTAAAAATATATGTATATATTATCGTAATTTTGCATTTCTCGCATTTATTTTGCACATTTTGTTTGCCACTGCATTCTTCGCATTTTGCATACTAAAAGGTTGCGCATGCGTGTTGGCCATAAATAAACTAATTGCGATTTCTGCTTCCCTGGCGCCAGTTTCTCGCGGGGATTGGCGCCAACTACTGCGCTTAGGAGCTGCCATCTACCCAAGACTCAGACTCAGACTCGAATTAAGGTGCATATATGTATGTTCCTCTTCCCTCAATAAACTTATCAACTTACCTTTGGAGTCGAATGGCACCAATTTGCAGTCGTCGTCATTGAGGCTGCATTTGAAAACGCCTCCTGCCTCGCTGACGCCCTGTTGATAGCGGGATGTGTCGAATTTGGGTGCTCCAACGACCAAGCTGACACTGAAACGGAAAAAATGGGGGGTTAATAATGGGCAGAAAATGGGGAATAAATAAATAAGTGGAGTTTATAGAAAGAAAATCCTTTATCCTGCATGTATATCCTATATAATATAAATATGTTATTCTTAAGTGACATTGAAGGTTGCAACAATTTGTTGTCTGCTCATCTGCTCAGCACTCGAACCCTGTTTTAATGATCTTCCAATGAGTTCCCAATGCCATTCCTTTAACACATTTAATTGGACTCTTCAAATTCCTGAAATTGAAGTTCCATTCGAGCCGATCAAAACCTCCCTACTTGCCACTCGGCAACCCTCCCAATGGAACAGCACCGCCCGCACCCTCGATCTTTCCCACCCCGTGGCTCTGGACTTCGGAGAGTCAGTGGTTCTGATGGTTCTAGTGGTTCGTTCGCCTCCAGGAGCAGCAGTTCGTCGGGGCACGCACATTGACAGCTGTCATTAGCATTGAATGCGGAAGTGCGGCGAACAGAAAGGAAAAGAATGGGAAAGGGTGCCCAGTTCTTTGGACGATGGCTGATGGTTGCTTTAACCCTAGGGTGCAGCAAATGGGTCTTCATTAAAATTGAGCATAATAAAACGGAAAGTGAATAAATGCACTGGCACAATTTGGCCATTATTTGAAAGTCATTTACAAGCAAATACATTCTTCCACATGAATCTAACCAAAATAGTTAGACAAATGCAAGTCTCTATTTATTTGATTTCTAAAAAATATTCCAAGAATTCTAAAACGTTTTAGCAAAACATAGTCTTCTTATTTTATAAACATTTTTTATGTATTTCCAACTTATAAATTGCCAAAGCAATAAATAAAGTAACTAAATAAGAGGGGCGCATATTTTTTGTAAGTGTAGCAAACTTTTACGGATGCTACAGACGGCACGCCGCAAACGGTCCAAATCAAACACTTGAGAGTTGATTAAGCCACCCATTCACCGCCCCGCCCCCTTTTCGACGATCCGCCCCCTTGGCGAGCGACCTGCGCGGCCCACATGCAACAATTTGATGCTTCACTAAAGCAAAAATGCCACAGATGCGTGAAACTCGAGAGGGGACGACCCACAGCCGAACTTCCTATGAATGGGCGAGTAAGTGCACTGCGCGGAAATTCACAGCCCTAGATGTGAAAATGGTGTGCAAATAGCCAACAGCAAACAGAGTTCAACAAACACATTTCTTACTCACTAAACAGCTGCCTATTTTTATAATAGTTTATATGCATATGGAAGCGGTTTACAAACAGCAGAACTGTGTAAGGTTTGGCCTTAAAATATTATTCGGAATATTACAAGTGTAGCACACTTTTTTTCACAGTGTCGCGCAGTAAATGGAAGGGTTTTAAACGACTGAATGGAGCGGGTCTTTGGAAGTTTGCAAGCTGTTGTTTCTGGCGGCATTTGCAACGTACTTATTCAAAAAAGATTTCAACTACACAACTGCACAACTGGGCAGCTGCAGTTTATTGCAAAGTTAAGATTTTAGTGGCAAAAACAAAAAAGAACGCTAGCAAAAAA
This sequence comes from Drosophila santomea, assembly GCF_016746245.2. Classification (NCBI taxonomy): domain Eukaryota; kingdom Metazoa; phylum Arthropoda; class Insecta; order Diptera; family Drosophilidae; genus Drosophila; species Drosophila santomea. The sequence goes on from NC_053021.2 coordinate 15,614,331, forward strand.
GCTCTACTGAGCGCAATAGATCGAGTTCTCTAACGCTCTGTAAACCTGAAATTGAGTATCTTTCCATCTGCGTATCTTTGTATCTTTGTATCTGATATGTGCGCTCAGTGCTGACATCATTGGCATTCATCGAACGGCGTCGATTCGATCATTCTCTCGCTCGCCTTTGAATATAATTAATATTAATTTATGGACAGACGAACAGAAATGACACAAGCTCAAACAGGTTCCCCCATTCTTAAAGAGTTTCCAATTTGAGGGGGCGCCTCGTAGATCCCATTTGCATTTCACTTCAGTGGATCAATGAGTAACGAAATTTCCGAAAAATGAGAGACCTTTTTTTCGCTCGATGATTAATGCATATTTGTTTGTTTGACTCATGTCAATTGAATACCAAGATTGCCATGCAGAACAATATTTATTTAAAGCATATACTATTTACCACGAAGTCGAGTTGAATTATGTTGAACTTAATATATAGATTTTTTATCATGCTGTGACTAAGTACTGATTAATAATATGCAAATAAATATTACTTATTCACTATTTCCCATTAATTTAGCTAATCACATTGTTCGTTCATTTAATGATGATTTGCTTGCAATCACTTAGAAATTTCCCCCATTGCCAAATGAATTTAAGGCAGTCAAGCGTTCTGGCTTACGTAATTTGAATTTATAAGTTTTTAGAGCACGCGTCAGTCCGGAATGCGATGGTATTGTCGGGGTGTTCAGTGGACCTTATAGAGATCAAAACCCCCGACCGCACACAATGCCAGCCTCTAAAATGATCAAAATCAATGCGAGTCAATTGAAAAAAATCAAAACATGCGACCAGGCGCCAAACGAACACATGTGATTGTTCAGTTTTTTTGGTTTTTTTGGTTTTTCGATTTGTAATTTGAAAACGGTTCAATGGCTCAATCGGAAAGGATAGATCGAAAAGCAATTTTCCGCACACATGTCTTGAAACCGAAATTCAGGGAAAAAAGGAGCCACCAAGAAGACACAATACAATACAATGCCATACCATACCATGCCATACAATACCATACCATACTATACCATGCCATACAATACAATAAACTGAAATGGTATGGTTTGGTATGGAATGGAAACCTTCTGTTGCTTCGCGCCTTGAATGCCAAATTGAGTTTGTCCAGGGAGAGAGAGACGGAGACCCGTCTTGAATTACCTTCGACTTGGACGTCGCGTGCAGCAGCCGCAATAAAAATAATGTTTTAAAAATAACATTTTCAAAAATTACCGCCTCTCCTGTGCCCCCGACTTCCGAGTCATTCGCTGAACACATGTGTTCGCAGGATGTGTACGTCTATACTTCTCCGTTCGAGTATTTGTGAGTATGCACATACGAGTATATTCATGTGCGTATTCGTTTTCAGTCCCACTGCGGATTTGTGGGCCTTCTGCAGCTCTCAATTTTCTGAATGATGTGGGTGCGGGGCGCGTGTGAAGCTGCGCATGCTTCCTGCCACAAACTTCTCCTCCTGAATGAGTTCAGTCCACAGTGCTGCAGAAAAGTCAACCGCCAGTAGATAGATATGTCAAAAGACAGCTGCAGAAACGGGGTTTAAGTGACATTCTATGGCCTGCGATTCCCCACAGAACGTTCTCCTAAACATGTCAGCAAAAGTGAAATTAAATTTCAATTTCTGCATAAGGCCAAACGATAATTCCTTCAAAAATGACCATCATCATGTGCTACATCGCTATTAAAAAAATAAATAAATATTACAAGTTAAACAAACTCTTGGCTCATAGCTAAATTCTTTGATCTTTGTTTATATGCATTTTTGAACGCTTCCCGTCAGCGCAAAATTGTTTAGTTTCCCAAGAGATCACTCCAATTTCCGCTGATCCAATCAGCTCTCATATGTAAATACTCCAGTTTACGCCCCAGCATTATTTAAATTTTTAAAGGTTTATAAAACCACTTTAGTTGCTCAACTTTAAACCGAACTTCCGCCGTTTGAGGCTGACTTTTGAGGGACACTGTCACGTGGTTACCTTTCAAGTAAGGTAAATAAAAGGGGGTACCATTTTCCCTTCAAGTCGAGCAACAGAACAGAAAAAAGTGAGGAGAAAAACAGCCAAGTCACTTGCGAAGTCAGGCGGCGTTAAAGGAACCGAAACGAATGGATCGTGTGGGATAGGATCATATCGTAGCCGATCGGCAGGGAATGATATGAGGGTGAGGCGAAAGTCGGGGAGAAATTGGGAAAAGTGGGCGACGGCGAGGGCGTGTCGGCGCTAAACATGTGTGCGCCCTCCGGCGGCCGGGGAAAACCGGGAAAAGCCGAGCCGAAACCCTTGCACACGTGACAGACCCGGCGTTTGTTTTGTCCATTGAGCGATTTACCATTTACCAATTTCAATTTACCATTTTCAGCTTACCATTTTCAGTTTACCATTTTCCCTTTTCAATATCCCATTTACTATTTTCCATTTAACATTTTCCATTTCCCCGCACCCAAGTGCGTGTGTGTGCGGTTTCCCAGCACCTTTTTTACACATTGACACTTCCGTTTTCCTTAGTTCCCCTATGGCCAGCTGATCTGCGATCGATGATCGACTATCTCCGATCTGCGATGGATATCTTATGGCTACCCCAGCACTCGAAACTCCGCAATCAAGCGGCAATTAAGGCGGTTTGGCCAAACAAATGAAAATGCCAAAGTATTCGAGTGCAGAGAAAATATAAATGGTCACTACAAGTGGTTAATGTTATTCAAAAAAAATATACAAAATAAAAGGTATGAATTTGGAAGAATTACAAGTGTGCCAAATATGTTGTGAATATATGTTTGTTTTCATTTTAAATGATGTATTAAGATCATAGATCATTTAGCAGAGAAATATATTATATTTAAAATATTTTGATTTATATATATATATTTAAATATATTTATATATTTATATTTATATTTATATTTTTTGCAGTGCATGTGCGGCATAAATATTTGAAATCAATTACAGTACTCATTGCCCGCCGCCGTTTTTGCCATTTCATAACCACAACAAAAAGGCCGAGAGACAGACGATCGATACGATCTCAGGCTGCAGCTGACAGTAGTTTATTTGAGTTTATGCAATAGATGGATTGCCCGCACCACTTACTGGAGGTCTGGCTATCTGGAGAACTAGAGAACTGGAGAACTAGAGAACTGGAGAACCGAGGGAAGTCACTGCGGATGGAGACCCCAAGTGAACTGCTCAAGTGATCTTGCAATGCCGCAATGGCAACGATCGATGTTGGTGGGCTACCGGAGAAGTGGCTAAAAATAATTCAAGGGGTGACTTTGGAGATGCTATCTTTGCGATGCGGTTACTAAATGTGTTACGAAAACGTTTGCTTGCCCAAAAGGTTTTGAAATAATCAACTGTTTACGAAACAAACTCAAAAGCAATGCACTGAAATTATATCATCAATATGCTATAATTATATTCCATGATTATAAAACATTACAAATGAAATCGTTTAGAAAAACAATCGCACCTAGGCTTAACAATATGAACATCTATTTATACACGCCTGGCTGGCTATATTCCATATTACTCATAGAAATGCTCTGGTGATAACAGCTCAGCTGATTGGCAAGGCATATAAAGTTAAGCAGCCAACCAAAGGAAACCAAGAGTCACATCACATGGGAGTTATCTTTATGCCATTTTATGCCTGGCTGGCAAACAGTTTGATGATGTGTGTTAATTCAACACCGGCGATTTCACTGAACTAGATATAATGTGCCACAAGGATACCGAATGCAGGCAAGGCATGGAGAACGGGGTCAGGCTAATGAGTTGGTACCGACCATCAAGTCCGTCTATAAGGCAACTTGTGACCAGCTATCCAACCAACCAACCAACCAACCGATCGACTCTCGTTCTGGATAACGGACAAACGACTTTATTTGGCCAATTGGGTGAAGCGGCGACAACCTTGCCGCTTTGTATCCGAACACTTGACCGTAAATAGAACGCACCACGCAGATAAGTATGCCGCTGCGGCAGATACAGGTGCATCGCATAGATGCCCAGATACAGATACATAGATACATAGATACATTCGCTATTCAAGGTAGCACGGCAGATATACCCCACGTAGAATTCTTGTACAAAAACGGTTACAGCGTGTATTAATTGCCGCTCTCAGGGCAAACCACATATTGGCCAACAACTTCGGCTGCTGTTGCCTTATAAACAATAACCACATCTATGTATAATAGTTACTTAGCCACCTCGTGCACACCACTTTCCTCACTTCGTGACTGTGTATCTTTGTCTTCTCATTTAACGCACAATTATCTCATGGAGTCGAGTGTCTTAAGCTTTTAGCTAAAATGTTAAAATGCTAATAGCAAGTGTTAATACTATTACTTCATAGTTTGCGACCGTTTATTCCATATAGAATTTACTGACAGATAGTGCTACTATCAATATTGTCTGGGCAATGCACAGTATATAGCTTCAATTTGATGTTACATACTTTTAACTTATAAGTTATTCAACAAATTTTCATTATTTTCCAGAGCTAAATGCTAAACAGTGTGAGATACTTTTGTAAATAAATAAATAAATAAATAAAGAGCATTTGAAGATCGCTCAACTTGGGTTTAAAGTCACTGAGTGCTAACTTTTTGTTTGGCGTCTCTTATCTGTGTATCTTTGTATCTGTATCTGTAGCTGTAGCTGTATCTTTGTATCTGTATCTGTATCTGTATCTGTATCTTCAGTTGTCGCCACTTCTGGGGCAGGGTCTAACCAAATTCCGTGTGTGTTTGCGTCTGTTTATTGAATTGTAAACAATTTTAACGCTGCATTTAAATAATTTTCGTTGCTTTTAAGTGCACTTAGCGCAGCAGCTCTCCGTTCTCCGCGACTGCTGTGTATAAATGGATTATAGAGACTTATGGCGGCAAAAGAAGTGCAAACGGCCAAAAGGCCATTCACACACGTAGCCAGGCCAGATGCTGTTGCCCTGATAGCCCCTGGTCCCTGGTTCATCCACTCCCTCCACTCCTTCCACTCTCTCCATCGATCTTCGGATCTTCGACGGATTCTTCAGCGACTTCAACGCCGTTCTTCAGTCCTCGAACTCTCCTCCAAGTGGAGGCCCCAACTCCTCCTAAGGAAACCAGCTAACGTGCGAAAAGTCTAAGCAGACTACCGCCTCAATGCCGCAGTACACAGCAAAATATTTCTGCAAGAAAATATTTCTAGAAATTATTACAAATGCATTACTACACATAAATGCCAGTAACTTTAGTGCAAACTAATAGCGAGTCATGTCGAAGTGGCTGCAACTGCAGCTTTACCATGATTTGAATCTGTTAGGGGGATTTTTGCGCAGTGTAGGCCTGGGACTATGCGATTAACACGGTCCATCAAGCTGAACTTTGCGGGTTCACAAAGGCTATCGCTGCAATCGAACGGCTCACATGAATAGCGTGAAAGTACTGGGCGGGAAATGGAAATATGTTTTTCGCCATTTGTCAGGGGGTCAGAAATGAAAAAAAAAAAAAAAAAAAACAGACCCCAATAAACTTTCCGCTCGACGGAAGGTCGAGGAGTGCGGGAAGTGCTCCAAGTGACCCAGATGGATTTAAATGACCACGCTCGTAAATTTATCAATGAATCTTTTCCCGAATGGGCGACGCTATCTCGTTGCGATTGAAACTAATGGGCGTTTAGCATTCTAGATGCATATTTTCACGCTCCTCAAGATTGGAAAAAAGGCGCTTGCGTGCTGGGAGCCTAGTGCAGATAGCCGGGAATCTCTACTTGAAGATTAACATGTCACTGGATTATCTCTACCAATGGACGGCTGCGAAAAAAAAAGAAGACTAAACAAGCGGTCTGTCATGCAGCCAAGTATCTCTCAGTTTGCTACGCCAGTGATAACATTAATAGTCACTTGAATCATATGGCTATCTGCATATACATATGTCGCTGCTTATGGCATATTCCGTTTTGGCGTTTTTCTGACTTTAAAATGGGATTGCCGAAAAAGAATGATTGCAACTGTTGCATCCCGGAAGCTTAAACTTAATGCAATGAATTCTTTTATCGCCAGATGCAATGGTTTCCCCTTTTCTCTCATATCGGAATTCTTTTTTTTTTTTGGGCACAGTCGACTTCATCAAAACAAGAGCGTTCTACTTAATTTGGGAAAAAGCTGGCTTTAATAACTAACAAATACTATATTTAACATTTTATTTAGATCGCTTGGTCTTATCAGGTATTTGTGAAAGATATTCCAAGTGTGAGCACCAGCATCTTTTACCGATCGCCATACAAATTGTACTGGGAAAGTGAAATGGAGAGAGTAACCGATAGCGGCATGAATTCAGAAATTGAGAAATTCAGATAAAACGACTTTACAGACGGCATAAAGTGTAGAGAGCGTGCTTACATAAATCCCATATGATTTACTTATCTTTAATGAGTTTGAGTTTAAAGCACATTTTGTTTCCAATGAAGATAATTTATTGAAAAGAAATGTCAAGAGGGTCGTACGCAGATAAAGCGAAATAAATGACCCTCTTCGGAAGTTGTAATGAATAATGAAATGAATAATGGTAAGAGATTTCTTTCTTTTAGCCCTAGAATCTAGTCATCACCTAATAGTCATCATACCTAAACTGTCCCCTAAAAAGTTATAGTCTAGTTAGTTTATGTGGACTTACTTGCTCTGATTGCCGTAGAATCCACTGCGACCCTTGTGCATCGCAATGCTGAATCCGAACATGGACTTGCTGGACTGCCGGAAACGGACGTAGCTGGGCAGATCGATGTTGTAGCCATGCGTGGAGATGGCCACCAGGAGCAGGATCAGGATCGTTAACGGGGCGTGAAGAGCCATTCTTCTTCGGTGGATGGAATCTCCACTCATTTTGGGCACTTTTCTTACTTCGTATTCGCTGGTTACTTTCTTTTATTCTATATTTTTGACTTTCTCTCGAATTTGTTTCGATTTCGCTGGGCTTGCATCCAAGAACTTGGCACTTTACGCTTGCATCTTCACAGCTGGCGATCGGAATCGAGAATTATTATAACATATGGTCGAAAGAGACGCACACACACACACACACACACACGCGGCTTTATTTATTATATAAACTCAACCTTGGCCAACATGAGTTGAGATTCCAAAACCAAAAACCAAAAAAAAAAAGAGCATAAAACACAAAAGCCAAAACCAAAAAACTATATTCTTCAACTCGGCAAATGCTGAGTGTCTCTGTTTTTTAGTATCTCCACGTATCTCTATCTCTACGTCTCTCTCTCACTATCTCTCTCTCTCTCTCTCTATCTCTCTCTCTCTTTCTCTGTCTGTCTTAACATCATAATCAAGATCTCTTGGCCTTGGAAATCGCGGGGTGGGCGGCGTGGTTAGGGCTGGTCGGATATCTAATGTCTGAAGTCGGATGTCGGGCAATTACGGGCATTCCATATCGGTCTTTATTACACGGTTCAGTTTCACTCAATAAACTGCATGTCATTCATTAATTTCTACCCATATTTTATTTATTATTAAGCTTTATTTATTTATTTATTATTAAACTTTATTTATTTATTTATTATTAAACTTTATTTATTTAATTATTTTTAAACTTTATTTATTTATTTATTATTAAACTTGATTTATTTATTTATTATTAAACTTGATTTATTTATTTATTATTAAACTTTATTTATTTATTTATTATTAAACTTTAATTATTATTAAACTTTATTTGTTTATTTATTATTAAACTCGATTTTAGGTTTTTATTATTATTTATTCTTGCATTATATCTTAATGTTTTACATTGCTCTATAAGTTTCAATGCTGGTTAAACCAAACATCCATTAAATGCTTTTAATTTATGTTATTATTTCAATATTTATATTTGGTTTTAGTTTCATTTTTAATATTTTTTAGCTTGGGAATTAATTACTTATTTTTTACTTTAAATTTATTATTTTTTTAAATTATTGCTACAAATCACATTATTTTACCACTTAATTTGCATTAATTCATTTGAAAGCTTAAAAGTTTTTTACGTTCAGTTTAAATGATTTCAAGCTTCTTGTTTTCACTGCAGCAAAGTGCTAGGGTATCAGTCGGGTCGTGTCTTTAATGTTGGCTAATTCTAAAATCTGATTTGTTGTTTTTAGACATTTTTGACGGTTTCATGTTTGCTTTTGGTGTTTTTTTTAGCTGCATGCTTAGATTTTGGCGCGTTCTACGCTCAGCATCGCGCTGCTGGTGACGTAATGGGCCGTCAAACAGGTTGGCCAAAATAACAAAATAACGGCCATAAAGCCATTAGACTTTTAGCCAGCTTGAAGCCAGCCAGCCCTTCCCACACAAATTTGCTCCAAATTGAAGATAACTTTCAAGGAAGAGTTGGAAATGCAAGTGCACTATTATTTTAGTGGCAAGTAGATGCAAGAGATGGATATTTTTTTTTCAGTGCAGCTAGGTTTCTGTGGCGGAAAGAAACAAACAAGTTGTAGGCGGTGTGCAGGTGACATTTGACACATTTTCCACCATATATATGTGCACTTAATGCCCAGTTTTTCCGACGAGTGTGGGCGATTCGAGTTCATTGATGGGCGGCTGCCATTCATAGACAAGAAACTGAATAATAATTAAACGAAAAACGAAAAAAAAAAACCTCAAAAAATTTGCTTTAGAACGCACCATATGGTGTAGGCAATTTAACATTCAACGAAATTACAATTGATCATGCGGCTGGCATTCAAAATGACTGGCGAATGTGCCAATATAAATAAGACAGTTAATTTCGTGGCCCACAAATTGCAGGCTAAAAACTGAAGTTCGTTGCCAGGCGAGCACAATTGTTAACTGAAAGTTGCAAAATTTGCATAAATAACTTCCTTAGCGTGCAATTCGCATTTAAATGCAAAAAGAGCGCAAGAGTCTGGCGAAAGTTTCTAAAAATATTTGTTAGTTTCCCATTTATTCGATCACCGCTTGAACTTTTAACATATTCAGTTGCAAACTAAATAACCTTTGGTATAGAAGTATAGGTTTGAAAGCCTTTTTTTAACACTTTTCTTTTTCGTGCACCAATTTAAGATAATTAGTAGCAGCCATGGGCTGGAATTGCGATACAATCTTGCCCAGATGGTTAAGATATGAATACGGAAAAAAACACATCAAATTAGTGGAAAAAACACACACCCGATCATTTATCTAAAAATAAATCTAAAAAGTTGGAAGCTGTGTGCTACGCCCAGCAGAGTCCGCCTATATCTAGGTATATATGCACATGTATATATAGACGTGCATATACAGATCGAATTCTACACTGCACAAAACGCCGCGGCGGTGGTGCAAACACAGCTGCGACATCAATTTGAATTTGTTGATTTTGGCTCTTTGTGCTTTTTTGTTAAATGTTGTTTAAAAAATATATATTATAAATATTTATTTGGTGAGTGCACTTTTCACTGGTGCTTCAACACTGGAAAAAAATGTTTCAAACTAATTGTTAGCGCGTCGCGTGTTGCGTTTTTATTATCTCTCTCTGTGCTGTTGATTAGCGAAGTTCACTTTTATTTGTTATATTTGTAGTAGTTTTATTTGCCATTTGCTTTTTGCTTTTTGCTATTTGCTCTACCTCGGCAGCGAACGCAGCAAGATTTAAACCACGACTAATGGCGCAAAGTATCTGTAAGATACATCTTAGCACCGCCAGAGATACATGGGTGAACTGCTCGTGCCAGATCGCCTACTCAATGGAGATACTCTGCTCCGTAGTCTCTAGTTTTTCGACTCGGAACGGGAGAGCAATCTCGAAGCTCTCAAACACCCGAAACGATAGCAAAAGTTTTATTTTTTTTTTCATTATCTATGTGCGAGCATCCCACTCGAACAGATTTCAAAGGTAAGTTTCGTGTGGGAAGTCTGTAATTTCCGTTAGCAAAAGTTTCGGCCATTTGATGTGTCATCTTGGTGGCCCATACATATGGCAGAATCTTTATTTTGAACATAGTTTTGACTTTGGATATAAATTAATAATTTTTATGTTTACATATTCAGCGCACAAACTTGTATGATTTTCAGCCAGTTGGTAAAGTTAACATATAGATTCAAAAAATTGGAAATCATATATTTTAAAATTCGAAAAGGTAATTACACTTTTTCAACGGTTTTACTATATTTGCTTTGGAACCAATACGTTTTAATTACACAATTTAATAGATTTTCGCATGTGCGTTGAAGCAAATGAACTCTGCCTGGAAAATTAGAGCGCTGCAGCGAAAATAAGTTCTCCCATTTATCCAGATGGTTTAGATTCGCAATCACGAGATCTCGGAATGTATTGCAATTCGACAATACGAGCATTTTCGCCGGCCATTCGAGGCAGAGCAAACAACTGGCAATACAAATTAATGAAAACAAACAATGAGCCCTCGGAAATGCGCTAAACATTTCGAATGCATTGGATATATCAGATATCACGCAAGTAGTAACGTTTCGCCGTCCAATTACCATCGAATTGAATTTGCATACGCGAATTTGTGTTTCGAATTTAAATCGAATCTGGCGCCCGTTGAGTTTCCGTTTCGAACGCGAGCGCTCCGCACTTAACACCAGCCAACTTTCGCTTCACGCCACCGAATGCAGCACTCAAATGGCTAGCAATCCCGCAGATACAATTTCAAATAATCAGCGGCGCTGCCAGACTGTTGGACAATTCAAACGAAGGCGCGACGCTCCGTTAAGCACAATTAAGTCAAGTGTATATCAACTAGAATATTTAATAATTGCATAAACGAGTTTTGATTATGTGTGAAAATAATAGCTTAGTAAAAGAGTACATTTTATTGTTAGCTTATATATATTTTTTAAGAACATAATTAAGTTTGCTTTTTATGTTAATGGTTTCATTTTAACAAATAATTTGAATTGCTTATCAATGTGAACTGCTGAATTCATCTCATTTAATTTGATTTTATCTAATAATTTAAGTATTTGAAATTAATTTTTAATTTAATAAATGAAATATTTTTTAAACAGTACTGATAACGCTGCCAGATGCATTTTATACCCCAACCTAGCGCAGCCAGACCGCTCGCAGATCAGCCGTTTGTGCGGTACGTTTTAGGCACACGGCATGCTTGCTGCCACTGGTCACACTGGCAGATTACGCGATTATTTTTTTTACGGAAAGTCTGCGTTTTCCGTTCCGGATTGAATTGCCTGGTTTTGCTGTGATAAAACATCCAAACTAAGATGCACAAGGTGATCCGGCAGATGTCCCAGCTGCGCCTGCAGGCGCCACAGGGAGCAGCGCTCCTCAGATCGGGCGAAGCCAGCAGATCAACCGCCATATCACCAGTTTCACCACCTGCCCTCCAGTCGAAATCCCTGCACACGGCCGCTTCCGCCGGAATGCTGTGCGCCAAGTGGAACAAGTACAACTACGGACCCCGTAAGTGGCTGGAGTACAACAAGACCGTGCATCCGCCGCAGGAAACGGACGAGGAGCCCAGAAAGGCTGTAAGATATTTGGATCGTGCAGCAGTTATAATCCTCCCAATTCACGTGTAATCCACTTCCAGTACGTCTGCCACATGCGCAACAACATCAAATACAGTCCGGACAAGATGTGGTACATCGCTGCCTTCGTTCGCGGAATGTCCGTCGATGAGGCGCTGAAGCAGCTCAACTTTGTGCTCAAAAAGGGCGCCACCGATGTGAAGGAGACCATACTGGAGGCCCAGCAAATGGCAGTGGAGCGGCACAATGTGGAGTACAAGAGCAATCTCTGGATAGGTGAGCAGAGGCGCAAGAAACTATTGGAAACTCTCTATCCCTATCCTATCCCTATATCTTATATCTGTATACTTCTCAACTTCCAGCCGAATCCTTTGTGGGCAAGGGACGCGTCTTCAAGGGCGTGAGGAGGCATGCTCGCGGTCGCTTCGGCAAGGTGGAGTACAAGCACTGCCACTACTTCGTGCGACTGGAGGAGGGTGAGCCGCCGCAGCACTACTACCAGGAGCCGCAGACGCCGGAGCAGCAGTACGAGAGCTGGATGGAGCAGATGCGCAGCCGGAAGATCATCAACTCACTGTAGCCACCTGAAATGGCACTCGCTTGCTACCGATCCGTAAACATCCAGTCCTCCTGCGCCATCGCGTCCTCGCATTAAGCATTTTTTTCGTTTTTAGAAGATTGTTTAATAAAAAAAAAGAAACAGACAAAAGAATTATGTGAGAGAATCTTTCCTTTATTTCGTCTTAAAGGAAAAGTATATACTTGCATATAAACAAGGATTTATTGGTTTAAGTCAAGGAATGTGATACCTACGATCTTAACGTAAATAAATTTCTGATTAAAAAGTAATTCGCTCCAGGCGGCGACTAATAATAATAGCTTGCTATAAGGATGCTCCTAATTTATTTACTAAACATTCAGTGCGTAGTTACATTTATTTTAAAGCAATTGTTGTTTCTTTGAAAGATTTATAATAGCTTAAAGTCATTCGCACTGCATTTTGTAGCCTCTTGTAGCTACTATACGTTATTTATATCGATATTTTGTGGGTTTGGACTAGATCTTCTTACTCGCTTCCTTAATTAATGGCATTTTGGCCTACTCCTGCTCCACGTCCTCTTCATCCTGCAGGGTCTGTGCCAGCAGCTCGTCAATGGGGTCTTCCTTCAGCGACTGGGTGATCTTTTCGAGGGCCAAGGGCTGTCGTTCACGCACCGCCTCGTCCTCCTCCTTGTCCAGTTGCAGGCAGGCCAGTTTGGAGAGCCTCGAGTGTTTGCTGCGTCCGGCATCGCGACGTCGCTTGCGTGAAGTGGATTTAAGTTTGCCCCCTTCTAGTTTCTTACTCTTATCCTTTTTAGCTTTCAAGTCTTCTTGCTTTTTCTTCTTGCCATCCTTGTGATCCCTGAGCAGATGCTTGGAAAGATTCTGTGCGCTGCTGAAGCAGCGGCCGCAGTCCAGGGCCTGGCACTCGAAACGCCTGCCCGAGTGGGCAGTGAGCATGTGCTGGCGGAGATTCCTGAGGTACGAGTAACTCTTGCCGCAGCCTTCCTCGTTGCAGGTGAACGAGGAGGCGCCCGCATCTTTGTCCGCCGCCTCCTTATGCTTCACCTCGAGGTGACGCTTCAGTTCGCTGGGCTTGTCGAAGGCGCTCTCGCACCGGTCACACTTGTGACGATTCTTTCCGTGCAACGTGTCGCGGCAATGCTGCGTATACAACGTCCACTTGTCGAACTTCAACGGGCAACCGGGACACTCGTACAGCTTGCAGCTGGGCTCGTGACTCTGGCACTGCCACTCCTGGAAGAAGCCGCGCGAGCACTTCGAGCAGCTGAAGGGATACTCCAGCGTGTGCTCCCTGATCTCGTGGCGCTTCAGCTTGAGCTTCTGCGAGAAATTGGCACTGCAGTGGTTGCAGGGATAGACGCGTGGGCTCTCGTGGGTCTCGCGCATGTGACGGGTCATATTGCTGACCGAGATGAACATCTTGCTGCATTCCTCCAGCGCGCACTTCACCGTCTTCATGGCCGCCGAATCCGGACGCTCGTGGGTGCTCCGCAGATGCCTCTTCAAGTGCGTTACAATGGAGTACGTCTTGTCGCAGCCCTCGTAGGAGCAGGCGTGCTTCTTCTGCAAAGTGCCGTGGTTACTACTGGCTATACAATGCCCTATCCCCATTTGCTATACTTACAATCCCAGTGTGGTGATATTCGTGGCGATCCAATTGGTCCAGCCGCTTGAAGGTGGCCTCGCATTTGGGCATGCTGCACGTGTACGTGGCCGAGCCGATACTGTTCCGGCGTCCCTGGCGCTGCTTGAACTCCTCCAGAGCGGTCTCCATGTCGCTGTCGCTTGCAATTTGCGTTCCAGGCATTTTGATGGAATTTTCTGACAATTCAAATTTCGTTTAAGCGAACAATTGTGACCTAGTGATGACAAATACTGTAGCTGGCGTAACTATCGTACCGTTGATTACCTATCGGTATTAGAATCAGTGTTGGAAAAGGTACTAAGTAGTTTTTAGTACATGGTATTTTTTTAATTTTAGTATTAATATACATACTAACAAACGGCTTCAAAAATAATATGCTCTACAGATAAATAATTCGTTATATAGCTTAAGAGGTTGGATTTCCAAAACACTTTGTGCGATTATGCTATTAGTACCCCATTTATAACAATTAAATCATAAAAATACAAAAGTTTCAAATATTTGCGCGCTTGACAGCTGCCGAGGAATTTCTCCATTTCCCAGTCTGGTCACACCACACAGTTGAAAGAAAATTTTTTTCTTGAAAAGGGAAACAAAGCAAAGCAAAAGGCAAAAGGGGAGACAAAGCAGCGAAACGGAGAAAATCAGAGGAGCAGCAAGCAAAGCAGGAAGGGATTGGATTGGATAGCAACTCACCAGAGATCGGCAAGGATCGGGAACAGGATGAACAACGGATTCAGCACCGGCGAGGAGGACAGTCGCGGGCACACGGACCAAACCTGCTGCCTAATCGACGACATGGAGCGGTGTCGCAACCAGGCCGGCTACGCCAGCTACTCCAAGCGCATCCAGAAAACGGTGGCCCAGAAGCGGCTGAAGCTCAGCAGCGATCCCGCCGCGCAGCACATCTACATCTGTGACCACCACAAGGAGCGCATCCAGTCTGTGCGCACCAAGCGACGTCGCAAGGACAGCGAGGACGACAGCAACGAGACGGACACGGACCTGCACGAGTTTCCCGATCTCTATCAGCTGGGCGTCAGCACGCTGCGCCGCTACAAACGCCACTACAAGGTTCAAGCGCGGCAGGGAATGAAACGGGCGCAGCTGGCGGATGTAAGTTTGACCTACTTTCAATATTAGGTGGGCATACCCACTTTAGTTGGGGCCGAATCATGTAGAAACACTGGTGTAAAGTGCTGTGTGATGCTACATGTGAAATTTAAATACATTCAAGTTGTGTTTCTTTAGTAACCAAGAACAGCCATGATGCCCATATGCATACGAAGTGCTTATCATTCATATAGATGAAAAACCTTACCATTTCATCCAAATTATCTTTTGTATCGCCCTATTACTCTTTATTTAGCTTATAAGGTTGTGCAGACTCTGTTTTAATCCAGATGCATACTTACACTTTTCTCCCGCAGACAATTATGAAACACTTCAAGACAATACAAATCAAGGAGAAGGAGATCATCACGGTCTTTGTGTATATGGTGAAGATGGGCGCGAATAAGCTGGACCAGAAAAACGGCCTTGGCAACGATACCACCTGAAGGCGCGTCGGCGGGCGGAGGGAGGAGGAGGACGCCGACGACGTTTTCTCCTTTTAACGCTGGCCAACTGCCAATCAAAAAAACACACTTCTCACATTGTTGCTGCATTTGCTGGACGTCAGCATTGTTGAACCGAACAAGGATAAACGAAAATACTGATAGTGAAATGCCCTTCTCATCTGTGTGACCCCCAAGAAACCCACTCCTATGCGCCCATAAAGCACCACTGCCCAAACCCTTTCCTCGACTCCCCGGAATACAAGTAAAATTCGAAAGGGAAAACTGCAATGAAAGAATGTAAGGAAAATGGCAACTGGTGCTCCCAAAACAAAAATAGTATAACGCGAATGTAAACCTAATCTTAAACAAGAAATTTACAAAACTAATTGTAGCCTTGGTCCGTTGTTAATAGCTCTTTATACACGCACTACATTAATAAACTATGTAAATTAACAAGAGAATTAACAGAAAACACTGAACACACTGAATCAAATAGCAACTCGTATCCTTAGGCTTAAAGACATGGCGACGCGAATGTTGTTCATTTAATCGTTTGTATTATAAATCAAGTTAAGTGGGGATGGCTAGACATCAGCAAGCAACAAGACAAGAAAACACCAAGAAACTTTAAACGAATCAAAGCACAATTAGACTTCAATGAAAGCAACATGAATCGGAAGCCAATATATTCTCGCTGTAAAAGTGTGAACGAATTAACATGCAATATTTAAACTTAAACATCATGTCGTTAGCCCCAGCGGGTTGGAAATATATTTTGAGCTCTAGTTTAAGCCTAACTTAGACGAACATCGGTTCCACAAATCAATTGGAATTCCGCATTAAACGATTTCTGTTAAAGCCTAGACTGATTTTAGCCATACATTTAAGCCTAAATAAAACTTAATAGAAAGCATTTTCTCTTAACTACATGACTATCACATCGGCTAGATGTATTGCCTGGCTTCCTCCTCAGAGTCGCTGTGATCTAGGGGAGAAACAGTGCGTTATCAATGGAACTCAGCTTTCATTAATTATTTTGATTGTTAACTTACTTTGTTTCTTCTGCTGCGGCTTTTTATTTGCCTTGTTTTTACTGCGATTTTGTTTACCCTTGCCTGCCTTCGATGTGGATGCTTCCGAGGGTATGGGCAGTTCCTGGGAGTCCTCATCCTGGGGTAGCCAACCGCTGGAGTCCATGGGGGCGTCACCTGTTTCCTGCTTGGACGGCTCTTCCTTGACTTCAATCTCCTCGACCTCTGGCTTCTCACTGATCTCGTTATCCAACTCCATTTTCTCGGTTGGAGCTGGCTGCGGTTCCTGCTTTTGGCAGCTCATCAGTTTATTGAAACTTAGTTTGTGTTGCGTATTTCCAATGAGAGCTACCAGTCCATTGACCAATCGACCGCCCTGCAATCGACGTTCTTCGTCCAGCAACAAGGCTTTGCGTACGAAATCCACCAGGGACTTGCAACGAGTCGCAGCATTGCGGGCACACTGCATGATGGTGCGGACATTTGTGGGTGCAGTGCCTCCGGCATTTAGGCTGCAAAGCTCCTGGTACGAGTTAAAGCTCAGGACAATTACTGAATCGGCAGCGTTCTCTTCCAGCAGCGTGGGATCCACTATTGGCTGCCCACTGCTCTTGTATATACAGTAGGTTACACTGACGGGATAGTGAAGGAATAGCAGTGGAATAAATTCCCGCTCCTTTTCCGTATAGATGCGCAGCTCATCGTCCGTAAACGTGACATCCGGTCGGCGGAAGTGCATCAATGCAGCCAAGGTGGCTATGGTGCTGGCGTCTATAAGAAATAACAGCAGTTAAATACATGAGATTATCTTAAAAAACGATCAAAGTATGGGCTCTTGACTAACTCAGATGGTCATTTAAAAGTTAATCAATCACCTTTCATTTTGATATTGGTGTCCTTACCATACAGATTACCGTCGTGGTTGAGGACATTGACGTCGACACGGATGCACCACACATGCTGCTCGGCGGCCACGCACAAAGACTCCAGATCGACGCTTCTGGAGCTGCGGAATGTCCTCTCGAGCAGGGAGTTCAGGGTGAGCGATCGCTGGTCATGTGTGGTCTGCACCTCGTCCAGAAAAGCCACGCCGCCAAGGTTCACGTTCAGCTGGAGTTTGCCCTCGTTGGGCCGAGACGTGGCCGGTGCGCCCATGTCGCAGGTAACGTGGGTTAGCACCTTCGTGTCGCCCATGGACACCGCCACGGTACCCCAATCCGCGCCGAAGGTCAGCTCCACATCGCGGCACTCGTTGGAGCGCCGGCCATCGAAGCGCTGGTTTTGCTTCACCGCCAACTGAACGAAGCTACGCTCCGGTTTCGATTTGCCCGGCTCGAAAAGATTCGAGTTCATGAACATCCTGGTTTTGGGGAGGATCCTTCTGCTTTGTTTTGAATTCTGACTGAATTTGGCCGGCTTTTAAAAACGTGCAGACTGCGGCGATGCCACTTTGCTCCACTACATGCTGCTCCGGAACTGGTTACCTCGGAACTGGAACTATAAAAGTGCGTAATAAATATTTAGCAATTGTATTGTTTTGTGCAATTAGAGGGCAATTTGTGGGGCATCAGAAGGGAGACTTTTTACGCCGTTTCGTTGTGCATTTGTGGACAAATGAATATTTAAATTGGCTACCCAAATTAAATAAATGGTTCTAACTTCCATTATGGAACCTATGAAAAATGTTGGGTATGCAACAAATTTAGTATTTTTAATTAATTATTAAATTTTTAGTATTGTCGATATATGTACATGTATTTATTTATACCGCGTTATCAGATGGCAACATTTAGTTTTACTTGTTCGTATAATATATTGCCATGTCAATTCAGTCGTTTTATTAAATATTACAACATCAACATTAAAACAATATATTGTTTAGATTGTGTTCGGTTCTAGCAACGCAACAAATAAAAAAGAGTATATTAATTCATAAAAACACCGTTACCAGCATAAATACGGCTGTTTTAAATTATTTTTAAATTATAAACTAAAAAATATTAAATTTCGTTAATTTACTTTGAACCTAGTAGTTGTTTGTGACTGGTTCGCCAGATAAGAATACATTTATAAACCTAGAAAGCTCATATACGAAATAATTCCAAAACAATATGGACCACTTATTTATTGAAATGTTCTACTTTACGTCAGACTTAAGAAGCCATTATGCCGCCATCTTTATTTTTAAGAAGCAAAAATAAGTGACTGGTTCACAAGGCTTAGAATCAGCTACCGGACCGATAATTGAACTAGAATGCCAGCAGCGTTCGCTTGACAGTTCTTGCAGATCTGGCAACGCCGCCGCTGAGTGTCGTTCTTTTTTGTGCTGGTTTACTACATAAAAGTGCTGCTCGCTCTACGTTTGTGCAATAAATAAATTATTATCATTTTCAACCGGGCGGCCAGAGGAGCCCTCTTTTTGGGCAGAAGGTGGAAACAAAGGATTGCCAACCGATTTCCTGGCTAAAACCAATATCAAAACCAAGAGTTTGGTCCAAAGTGCGTGCGAGTGTGTTGGTGCGTTTCGCTTCGCGTGTGAGTGTGTGTGTGCGTGTGTCGTCGTAGCAGCAGCACCAAAGAAAGAAGAAGCAGCAGCAACAGCAGCAGCAGAAAAGGAGCAGCGGAAGAAGAAGATTGTCCAGGCACATTTGCCGGAACGGGAAAGAACCCGTAACTTGGAAGGGACACAAGGCAAGAGAGACCGTGAGAGGAAAGAGAAATGCAACAACAACCGGAGTCAGGAGGCGAGGAGAGCTGGCTGGAGGAGCAGTGTCACCGAGAAATCCACGGTCAGCACGATGAATACGAACGGGAGTTTGTGCGTCAGCGGGACAACAATCTGGGCACTGTTTGGGGAGCATTCCAGGATTCGGCCACCGCCGTTGCACAGCTGTACAGAGGTGAGTTGATTGCGACGGGGGCTGGGGGATAGATCCCGTTATCCCTTCCAAGGGCGTAGGCTTCCATGCTTTTTTGTTACTGTTCTTTGTGTTTCCATTTCGTCTGACTATCTGCATCTGTGTGTGTGTGTGTGTATAGTCTCTCTTCAAAAATAGTTTTGGGCGAGGTATAAATAGAACAGCCAGGAGAAGAAGAATAGGAGGTAGCAGCAGCCCGGCTTTCATGAAAATGCAACTTCCCTTCTCTCTCGCTCTTCGATACTACGCATTATCAAAATGCAGAAAGGGCTCCAGTGTTGCTTTTGCTGTTTTTGTTTTGGGTTATAAGCAATGAAGAAGGGGGAGATGCAATAGAACAGGGAGCAAGCAAAAGAGAGAACGAGATGGCACGAAAAGAGAGATGGCAAGTGCAATGGCTATGGAAAATAGGGAGAGCGAGAGGAAAAAAGGGCAGAGGCGTCGCCTTTAAGAATGTTCATTGCCCATATTTGTTGTTGCTGCCGACCCTGTTGTTGTTGTTGTTGTTGATATCATTAATCAACATGTGCGTAAAGGCTCATCTGTTTGCTTGCGTGCGTGTGTGTGAGAGAGTCGAACAGCTGTTTTGATTTCGTCATTGTTTTCGGCTAGCGAAATACAAAACAAAATGAAGTAGGGAACATAGGTGTAAGATTAATCTCCCATGCTCTTTGCCTTCTCATTCTTGTTTTTTTTTTGTTTGCAAATAATTTCGAGTGCCTATTGCCATCCCTCTTGCACCGCATTCTTGCTCTTCCTCCGGGTCGATAACGGCTCTTCTCGTTCTCTCTGTCTCCCTCTCGTCCTTTTTCGTCCTTTCGTGCAGCAGGTGTGCAAGGAGCAAGGGTCAAACGAGAAAAGAGAATGAGAAATGGGAAAAAACGATCGACAGGTCGGACATGTTTGTTTCTATTGTTTACTTAACACAAAGAATAGGTTTTACAAGGCTTGCGAGTTCGCCATTTCATTTCACCATGTCCTTATATCCTGTAGCTATATATATAAATTAATATCTTAAGGTAATAATTTACCAATTTAGCAATGGACTCAACTATTAAAATACGATTCACAATTTTAAATACTTGTTTTCAAAAGTTATACAACAAATATCTCAAAGCTAAAGTATCTGATCTATTGATTGCATTTTCCCCTACAATACATTCTGTATTTTGTAGCACCACATTTAAATCATAGTAAAGAATGTAGAACACTAACCAAACCAAAAGCAACACTGAAGGATAGAAATTTAAAAAAAAAAAAACTACTAAATAACTGGATATAATAACATATTTCTGCATATTTTACAGAGCGCTCATCGAACACATTTTCCTCAGACACAGGCGCCCTTTGGCTGCCCTTCCAGACCGCAGCTGGCACTGTGACAACACTCTACAAAGGTGAGTCCAAGTCGGTTCCCCAAAAGAATCCTGCCTGACTAATCCGTGTGCATTGATCTTCTCCAGAATCATGTGATGGTCTCAAACGCACCAGCGACGCTGCCATTCAGTGCGGCTACCAAAGACGCACTCGCGAATTGGCCGATTGGGCGCGAAGCAAAAAACGCCGCATGATACGGCGCGAGGATCTGTTGGCCTATCTGGCCGGAAAACCCCTACCGCCATCCAACACAAATCCACATGCCAATCGTCGGTGAGTCGCCGTTGCAATTTCCACCAAGCCAGCCCATTTAAAACTGGATCCTTGCATCTGTTATTTGCAGCTCGCCGAAGCCGGAGCATCACCACCAGAGTGGCAGTGGTGGCTCTGGCCTGGGATTCCACGGCTCCGGACTGGGCTTGACTTGTGGTCCGCCCACAGCTGCCGGCGGTGGACATTTGCTGTCCGCCGGAGCAGGCGGTGGCCGTCAGGAAGGAACGGGCGGAACCGGCGGTGGAATCGGCGATGATTTGCACACCTTCAAGGAGGCCTTGGTTTTGCGCCCACGGTTAGTTGAGGGGTTTATCATGCGTTTACTCCTCACTGCGACTGCTTTTGGAGGTTATCCCAGGAAACATGTGTATTTCAAGTTCAGCCACTGCAAGTTTTGAACAATCCCGAAAGAATTTTCTGAAAACGACGAGAATGAGTGCAACAGGAAACATGAGAATACCTTTTTTGGCATATGCATTGAAAACTGGTTTTTGCAATCTTTCCAAAACTTAAAGACGCGCGGAAATATACAGAGTTGTTATTATTTTATTAGAAAAAATAAAGTAAAAAAGAAGGATTTTATTAAGATGGTTGTTCAGTAAACAATTTAGCTAATCAAGTGCCAATTTAAAGCTAGCTAATTGAGGTGGACTAATAAATGTTCTTTATGTTTCAGTGGCCCAGAACTATTCGCATTTGTTGCCAACGAAATCGCGCGCCATTGCAAGCGTCCCGGCAGTCCCATCGACGACAAAATGGACATTTGCCACTATAGCAGTAAACGCCAGCGCTTCATGTAATCCACAACCAATTGCGATCCCAGCCCAAAGCCAAGCTCCTGGTCATTAGGACACCAACCAACTCCACCTTCTGGCATCGAAAATGAAAAAGAATAACATAAAGAGCACTGCGCGTAAACTGAATGAACGGCCGATATGATGTCGATGGCATCCGAGAACATAAATTGTACATTTGATTTAAGATTTTCCGTTTAAGAATTGCATACCGTATTTTTCTTACAAAAGCAATCCCTTTTAACCCCACTTTGTGCACATTACATGCAGCAAATGTACGTAAAAACACACAAAATCACACATAAATAAGGTTAAGTTATGTTTTAGTTAATAGCACTTAAGTAAAAAGTCATGTCGATTGTAATGACACCAGAAGATGTTTATGTTGATGAGGATAATGCTGATAGTGGGCACAAACTGTTAATCATTGTCATCATGCATTAATGCGAAACGGAGTGAAGAGTTTAGGAGTACGATATCTGTTATATGCCAGCTGTGCGTCTGATTTACGATTAAGCGAAGCAGTAATATTGAATGGTATTGTAAAATGTATAACCCCAATTTTTTTTTTTTTTTTTTTGCATTATGCAAACCACAAATGAAGCTGTGTAAATAACAAAAATAAGAGACACTTCAAGAAAATCGCAATAGAAAATCGCAATAGAAAATCGCAATAGAAATATAATGTTATATATATATACACTATTTGTATATGCTACTTAAAGCCGCCTATCCCGCCTTATTTCATCCAATTTCCGGAACTTGCAGCTCATGATGCCGCATATGTGTGTGGTGTCTTTCCCCGAAACAGAAAACAAATTTCCACCTAACGAAATCGAAATTAAAGCGATAACATTGTACTCAAAACTGAAGGCGGAGGAGGAGCTGAAAGGGAACTCTGATCTAACTATGTGCAATGATCGGTTCAAAATCTCCTTATATGTATATACAGTGGGTAACCATATCTCAGAGTCTCGATAAGATATAGTTCTATTGGCATGTAAACTGTATTCTTATTTGGTGATTCGAGTTACGAGCCTGTCATTACCTAAAGTTCGATCGGGGAACCCAAACTAAAACTATGATGTGCAATCCGTGGTGATTGTCACTTCAAGCTAGCCAGGTTATACCAGATACCCAACATCTATTTATGCAGATAGCTATGTATATGAATAGAATACGATGATGTAACATTGATCCACGTAGTTCGGCAAATGAAGTTGGAAAGTGAAATCCGGAGGCAGAAAATTACTAAAGCTAAATATTGAGGAAGCAGGAAGCCGGATAAATTAATTGTGTATCGGCGCGAAGTCAAGCGGCAGTCGAGAGTCGGAAATCGAAGTCCTATGAAAATATTGCGTTGTAATTATATGTACTAAAACCTAAACGATTATTTAAAAAACAAATGCATAAGAAAATCGAAAAAAAAGAACATCATTGCAGAAAACA
This sequence comes from Drosophila santomea, assembly GCF_016746245.2. Classification (NCBI taxonomy): domain Eukaryota; kingdom Metazoa; phylum Arthropoda; class Insecta; order Diptera; family Drosophilidae; genus Drosophila; species Drosophila santomea. Next base: position 15,637,479 of record NC_053021.2, read on the forward strand.
ACCTACAAGAAATCCGAAAACAAAATTGTAAGTTAAATAAAAACGTATGAAAAAAAAAAACAGAAAAATTCAAAGCAAATGTGGTTTTTATTAAACAAGGGGTAAATTAACACAAAGATTATATTTATCAGCGAGCTGGAATTCGTAAAAATCTTGTTTTTTAACGCCCAAATCGTTTTTACCCATAAAATAGCTTTGGAATTTTACATTGAAATTCATTGCTATTTTTATTTCGTATTTCATTAATATTAATTACATTTTGTATATATCTTGTGTGTATATATATATATAATTTTATTTCCATGTAATTTATGTTTCGTTTGTTGATTTTGTTGACTGCTCAAAGCTGGCGAATATGTTCGTTTCGAAGGTTATCTAAAATTAGCCAAGAAAACTAAGCGAAAATATATCCTGTTCGCAGTTCTGGGATGTTACACTGAAAACTCAAGGCGCCATAAACAGAAACAAATTTGGAAAATATCATAGAAGCTTTTGAAGACTGCGAATTTCAAGAATACAAACTATCAACCGAATACGTACTGCTCAATTCAAATTATTGGCTGTTGGCTATTGAAGTCGTAAGATTTACTTAAAGCAGAGCCAGGACTTGTATAGTTTCCCATTAAAAGTAAATAATAAATTAGCTCAAAAAATAACTATCAAATATAGCAGTTAGTTATATCCCCAGAAGACGTGAGCTGGGCTTTCCACATAGATATTTCTAAATGTAAAGCGATGAAAATGTGTGCCAGAAGCAGCTCTAATCATAAACATTTATGGAACGAATAGAACTCCCTTTTTTTTACATTTTTCTTCGTTTTTTGTTATCAACAGCAACAGAAACAAGAGAGTGGAGCACAGAGTTTCGTTTAGCATAGTTATAGGATATTGATTTTGGGCGAAGGGAGGGGGGATCGGGGATGAAACAACAATTCAGATTTAGCAAGGTTTCCTTCTCTACAATAATGTGGTTTATTAATACATATGGATATTTCTTCATATTGTATATTATATATAATTCATTTGATTTACTTAGTTGCTATGCATGTGTGTGCCTTTTAAAAACAGAAAAAAATATATATATTGCCCTGATCCCGATTGCGTTCCTCTCAAATTATGTGAAACCATAACTAATCCAGTAAGCATTCATTTGAAACTAAGGCTAATAAAATTCAATCCATGTCTAGTGTTTCATGTTCGATTAAATCAATTCCGATTTCACACAATGTGATTAAAGCCGAAAACGGGAACAGGTGGATAGATCTGCATAATTTCTTGTATTCCATTTAAGGTAGGGGTGTAAAACAAGCGGATCAGGGAGAATTGGGAATAGAGTTAACAATAAATTATATTGGTATGTAGTGCGTCCTATCTCTCATCTGCGGAATGTCCTTTTTACGTGCGTGTGTGTCGTGTGTAAGTACTCAAAAGTTGAATATTTCACTTCAGTTTAGCTGTTGCAGTGTTCGTGTTCGTGTATAACTTGATTTAAACTTAGTATGCATTTTTAATTGCATTATCTCGACGTTAACAAATTACATTTTAGTATAATTTCCATACAAATTATCGTTACTTTCATTTATACAATTAACAACCAGACTAAATAGTTCGCTACAAATCCCCGCTCACTGAGAACTCCGCCCACCTTCATCATACTTCTCCAATTAGAGCGAGACGTAATTACGCAGATAGAGGGAGTGGGAGAGAGAGATAGATGGTGGGCGAGTGGTGGGCGGGGAAACTAATACACAATTTCAATTGAATTAAAAATCTTTAACTTTAACGCGTGACGCCCTTGCTGAATGTTCTGTTCAATCTTTTGGTCTTATTCAAAACGATAATAATTTGCTTGCAAATGGTGAATAAAAAAAAACACATCTGAAGAGTCTTAAACATAAAGTTCTGGGGGGTAGGAGCGCAGCAGCAGCAGGAACAGGATGATGTCTATCTAGAACTGCACCCAGTTGGCATTGGCCGAGTTCTGTTGTCCCTGGTTGCCACTGGAAAACAAGAATTCGCGTTGTAAGAAAGATTCAATGCCCCTTTGTAAATCACAAGCCAATTCGCTGTTTAACTAGTCGATAAACATAGTTGGGTATAACACCAGTTACAACTCACCCGGCGGATGCATAGTCGGTCCATTCGGATCCTCCAGCGGCGGGTCTGTGGGCAGGCGAAACGCCGGGACTTTGCCGTACCGTCGTGGCTGCGGCGGCGGCCGGTGGCGGAGCGATCTTTCCAAGGCCACCAGGCGGCGGTGGCAGCACGCCCGAGGAGCCTTTGTTCTTGCCAGTGCGCGAGGATCCCTCGGAACCATCCTTTTTCTGAAATAAATATCAAAATTCCAAACATTAAAAAAGTTTGATTCAGCGTTTTCTTAAGACCAGAATCGCTATCTTGGACCACAAACCATAATGATCAAGTTTCAGCTGTTCAGATAAGCTGATTAAGCAAAAAGAGTGGAATGTGCACATCTTCAACAAAGTGGCTTTGAAACAGAGACTTCGTTACAGAAGCTGATTAAGCACAAAGTGTAAAACTTGACCAGATGCCTTATGGAAATGGTTGTTTAGCGCTTAAAGTCCATGCAGTTGTACCCACCGTTATCCTCATGTTGATCTTGATGGTCTCGCCCTCCTTGAATCCCAGACCCAGCTCCTGCTTGGGCTCCGTCTTCTCCTTCTCGATCTGCTCCTGGTTCTTCACCCACTTGAAGTGATCTTGTAGCGCCACATTCAGATCGAACGAATCTGATCGATCACCAAATCCGAGGCCCAGGAATGCCGATCGTCCATTATCGTCCTGCACGCGGATGACAAAGTACCGGGAGCTGTCGGATACCGCCTCAATGGCCACGCCGGGATATGTGTCGATGGGGCAGTTGGCGAACAGGGCACCACTGGTCTTGTCCTCCAGCTTCAGGACGACGGCTGTGCCCTTGGCCACCAGTCGCATCCTGCCCGTCCAGGTGGGCTCTTTTAAGTTCCAATCTCCCGCTCTGTGAATATGCATTTGAAACAAGAAAATTACTTTAATTAGTTATCTTTTCTTGCGGAAATTGTATGTACTCTGATAAGGAAAGTTAAATATATTATTTAGGTCTGAAAATCTTACAGAAAATGAACGACATGGACTTTATCTGGCTCTTCTAGTCTAAGAATTCTTTCATTTTGATAGTTTTCAGTTTTCAGAAGTGAAGCTACATATATAATCATATGGGTGCTGAAGAAATAGTCGGTATAAAGAGCAATATATCTTGTAAGATAATTGAGGGACTCACTACACGATGCTATACACAAGCCATAAATTACATTAGAAATAACCGGTGGAATGCAGAATGTGGTTCTTGTAGATTAATTCACCAGGCACTCGATTAATAGATTAATAGGTCGTTCATAGCCATTTAATTATAGTATACCCTCAATATTTGAGGTATTCTGTTAATTTGTGTTATTTGCTCACCTGAGCGCAGTTAACTGTGAAATAAACAGCAACAAAAGGAAAACAAAGAGAGTGCCTGCAAGTAGCAACAATTACACGCACGCCAGCGGAGCTTTTTCGCTGCCCCCCGTTTTTTTCTGTGTGTATTTCTGCTTTTTCTTTTTGGTTCCCTGATACGTGTAAGTGAAAATGTTCAACAATAATTGCACCAAAAAAAAAAATCAATTGGAATTGAACTTCACAGCCTCAGCAGCAGCAACAACAACAAAAAGTCGTGGTGCCTGTAACCTTGACTAAGAAAGAAAAACATAATTAATGCATTCTTACACCCCGGGGTGGATATATACACATATATATTTAGTTATATGTGCAATGAGTGGGCGTTGAAATGCACGAGAAAACTTTCAATTTTGGTGGCAGAAAATCCAAAGCAGGGGGCGAAAAAAAAATAGTCGCCTCTTTTCCCAACCGATTTGTCCACTTACCTATAGCCTCGATTGCTTGCACGGGGCGGTATTTTGTAGATAAACACCTCCGGCTTCACGATCAGCACACTTTCGTACTCCATCTTATTCGAAATTCAACTATTTTTGATTTTGTTTATTATCTGAATTTTGCCAAGTGTTTTTTTTTTAAGCTTTAGCCAGTGTGACCGGCGAGCGATAGCCTGCATATACCACGAGACCCCTAAAAATATACCAGCACAAAGGAATTTATATTTCAAAATTATTTAATTGATTAAATGAACAGGCATTTGTTTAAAGTTTAAGGACTAAGTTCCATTCGAAATTACATTACGTAATAGTTTAACTATTACTGAAATTTATATTATTATATTTTTTAGTAGTTTTACGAAATGCCAGTGTGGCCGTGGCCGCAATTTCTCAATCAAATGGCGATGAACAATCGGGTGCGAATTGTTGTGGTTGGCGATTCGGGTAAATAATGGGCGGCAAAGGCTCTACGTGCCACTAATCCCCTCGAGAATTGCCTCTTCAGGTGTGGGCAAGACCTGCCTGACGCATCTGATCGCCCACAACGAGTCCCTCATCCGTCCCGGCTGGACAGTGGGCTGCAACATCCAGGTGAAGATTCATGAGTTCAAGGAGGGCACCGCTCGCCAGTGTCCCTACTTTGTGGAGCTGTTCGATGTCGGAGGCTCGCTGAGCCACAAAAACACCCGCAGCGTCTTCTACACGGGCATCCATGGCATCATTCTGGTGCACGACCTCACCAACGGCAAGTCGCAGGAGCAGTTGCTCGACTGGCTTTATGAGATCGTTAACAAGGAGGGCAAGGATACGTACAAATCGCGGTGCACATCCATGCCCCCATCGCCGACCACCCCACTGAGCAGCTTCTCATCAAACACCTCCGGCACGGATGGCCACATCCGGTTCGACATGGAGGAGTTTCTAGGCGCCACGCAAACGCCCATCCTGGTCATGGGCACCAAACTGGACCTCATCGACGAGAAGCGGCAGCCCAAGACGGCGGTGAAGAAGGCGGGCGGAATAGGTGCCTCCAAATGCTACAAGACAAATGTTTTCTCCTTACATTCATCCATTTCATTATCCACCAGCCGATAAGTGTGGCGCCGAGGAGATTTGGCTGAATTGCCGAGACAACCGGAGTCTGGCCGCTGGAACCACTGATGCCGTGAAACTATCCCGCTTCTTTGACTGTGTTATCGAGAAGCGCGAATCGCTCGGCGGCAGCGGAGGCCACGTATTTGGAATGGGCGGCTTCACCGCCGGCAGTCCGCCCGATAGACGACGTTATGGCCCAACCAGTGCCAAGCTGGAACCAAGCGCCGTGCCCCTTCTGGAGACCAACGACCTCAAGTGACTAATGCATTCAATTCAATAGTATATAACGTACGAGAATCATAAAAAACGATTAATTCCATGATTAATCAGACTTACTCTTGAAGAGCAAATGTCATACAGTGCAAATGCTTTAGGTGGCCGCCTTGAGCAAATCTCGATACCAATCGGGCAGGATTTGGTGTTCCGGGCCGCGGAGCACTTCATAGTGGGCGCGCTTATCTTGAAAAGTCACCTGGACCACCGCAAACGGATCGTTAATGGTCACCAGCAGCTTCTTAAGATTGCGTAAGAACTGTTCCAGGAACCAAGCCATTGCCGATGGATTCCACGGCTTGTTGTGGTTCAGTGTACGTGCATCGATCTTATCGATCTTCTGCACCAATCCCTTGGCGTCTCGCAGTCCCACGTATATCGTATCGATGGCCACCAGGAATGACTGACTCCACCAGTTGGCCGACTTGTACGAATCGAAGCTGCGCATTTGGTGTCTGTTCATATTAAAGGCGCTGGTCTTCAGCTCCACGAAATTCAAGGAGTCGAGCACTTTGGGATCGTTGAAGTCACTAATGGGATTATGGATAGATTATGGATTATGGGAATGGATAGACCATTGATCATTCATAAACATGCTGAATTGTAAACCAATAAGTGGCATTAAGCCCTGGACAACTCACACTGGCTTCAAGCTGTCCACACAGTCCAGTTCGGCGCCGTAGAGTATCCCAATCCCGGCCAGGTTCACGCGATATACGCCCATAAACTCCTCTGCCTCGTTGACCGGCACATTGGTGATCGGCTTGCCCTGCGCCTGGGCACTGGTCAGGTACTGCTCAAACTTGAAACCCCAGGAGCACATGTCCAGCTGTTTCTTGCTCATGTTCTCGTTCTCCCACTGCTGCTCTGGCGTTTCCTCTTTGGCCATATAGACGCTGCCGTTGAGGAGAGTCGCCTTGATGCGGAAAGTGCGATTAGTATCATACTGCAGGCACATTATCTGCCGCAAAATACCACGCAACGTTATAAAGTCGGTGTCCAAGAAGAGGTTTCCCGGATCGGAGCTCCGCTTGCGGAGCAGTTCCTTCTGGTGATGCTTGATATAGAGCAGCATATATTCCAGATCCCGTTTGATGTGATCGAGGGGCTTGCGGATCACATCCTCTATTCCATCGTTGAGATCGAGCGGCAGCTCTGGCCACGGTTGGCCAGCCAGGTAGCCGGCATGGCTGGCGTCGTCCACATAATCCCGGCTAGCGTTTATGCTGCAGACGCCAAGGCATTTCGGGCGGCTCATCGAAGGGAACGGCCTAGTGTACCGCCCGCCCAGCCGGTGCTGCTGCCAGGGCACATTGATGAATCCCGTGTTCTCGGCCATTTTCTTCGCCTACACGAATTTTCCAAATTCAAACAGATTATCCGGAATTTGAGGCTTAAAACGGGTTAACGCCTTTGACTATGGTTGTGTTGAATATCAAGTGAAGGCGATTAATATCGAAAGTTGAATTGGGTTTTAAATGATGATAGATTAAATTATGATGATGTCTGATGAGCGTGCGCTTAGTAATTGTGATCTGAAAAGTTAGTGCGAGTGATGACAGTAATTCTTTTGAGAGTAGAAATCATGACTCTTCGATTTGTTTTCTAATCTGCATGAGCATGTCTATTCTAGAGCTGATATATGAGTTTTATCAAACATGTTTTTGTTTATAAAAGTCGTTTAGTAAATGAGCCAAAAAATCCTTTCTCAATTTACAATTATTTAAAAAATAAAGCACTATCGTGATAGTATCGAATATTTCAATAAAAACCATCGGAAATATCGAATGTTCCAACCATCCATAGTTTCCCAGCTCTAGTCTATTCACCACAAGGTGTTTACACATTTAAATCAAACAATTTGTGTGACCTTAGTCACAAGAATATACTAAATAAGTACTTGGTTCTTCTAAAAAATACCAAAATAACACGAACACCTTCAAATCCAAATTCGGGTTTGTTATTTGATTTGTTTTTTGTTTTTATTCGAAACCACCAAACGTGGCTGGCCAATGAAGCATCTCCTGGAGGAGCCCGCGGTACTGGCCGACCTGCAGGTGCTGCCGGAGAAGACAGGTTCTGTGCAGGATCGGCAGGAGGCCGCCAAGAGTACTGCAGAGAATTCCGCGCCTGACGGAGGTTTGCCGGTCACTGGAGACGATTTGCTGCGGGAGAAGGATACTCTCGGCCAGCTGGCCTGCAGTCTGCACAAGCTGTCCAAAGACGATCACATAGTCATCGACCGGTGCGTAGTAAGCCCTTTTTGGCTGCTTTTATTATCTCACTCTGTGACCTTGTAATCCTGTGCAGAAAGCGCAATCAGGTGATTCGCACGGATGCAGTGACGCAGCAGATAACGATTTACCGTTGTCCGGATCCCGCCGGCATGGGTATTAGTCCGCCGATAGAGAAAAATGCTCTGAATCCACCTCCCAAAGTGGGAAGACCATCGAAAAGAGCCAGTGCGGTTGCCACAGCTCCTGTGGCTAAAAAACCAGCTGTGGCGGAGCAGAAACCTGCTGCCGACACCCATCGCACCAGATCCGGTCGCCAGGTGCGTAGCTCAATGCCACAGCCCGCTCCCGTGGCCAGTGGTCCTGCCGTGGAGCCAAGTTCTGCCCGCTTGCTGGAGATGCTGGTGGCCGACTTGCGCGACAAGGACTACCGGGCACCCATGCCAGCGCCCAAAAGTACGATTGTCAGCAGCAGCGTCAGTACAAGCCAGGAACCGACCACAACAACCACTCAACGAGCTGTGCCCAAGAATGCCGTTTGTCCGGGCTGTGGGAAGATCTTTCTGGGACGGCGTCTGCAGCGTCACTTTGTCAAGTTCCCAGAGCACATGCCCCGTCCGGGCGAGCAGCCACCGCCTGCAGCTGCAGCAACAGCTACAGCACCATCAACAGCTCCTCCTCCGTCCACGCCTACGCTGTTCGGGCTTTTGACCGCCCAACTGCAACGGCATTCGCATCTCAGCGAGGAACAGCGATCTGATCTCTTTCTGAACGAACTCAACGACTTTGTGGAGCAGCTGCAGTTGCGCAGCCAACGTCTTATACGAAATACCTCTGGATTGCATTTTGTAAATGCACGCATAGCACGAGTTTTGGGCATACCCGAGGGTCAGTATGCCCTGGATATGTCCGCCATGGAATCGCCGCTGGCCCCGATGCCGGAACCGGAGGGAGCCGCCTTGGTTGCCGGCGGCGGTAGCGAAAGAGCCCGCAATCTGGTGGTCTACGCAGAGCTGAGTATGTCGCTGGACGATCCACTCACTGACGAGGCTGCACAACGTCTTAATCTGTCGGCGGGCGGTCAACTTCATCCGCCTTCTGAGGAGAGTTTGCTGCGGAATGTAAGCGATCTTATGCAGCCGCCAGTGGCAACTGCTGCTCCAACCGTGAACCACGGCTACGATCATGCCAGCGACAATGCCGTGGAGGCCCTGACCATGAAGGAAACGCCCAACACAGAGGCTATTCTCGATCTCAACGTGGACTTCTTTCAGTTCAACCCGAATTAGAAAGAGCAATTCATTCGGAAGCGGTTATCTAGCCTTGGAGAAGATGAATCCTATGATAGAGTGAAAGGTATTTCAACTACTTTTTACGTTGAACATTGAAAAAGTTGTATAATATGAAAGTTTACAACATTTATTTTATTTTTTGGTGTATATTGCATGAAGAAAATCATTGAAAATATTAATTAAGAAGATTATTAATGGATTATGTAAATATAGAAATAAGGAAGGAATGTCTTAGACAAATTTTTTTTGAATAGTATTTTGAATTTTTACTGAAGATTAAGGTTAATATTGAAGCTGTATTTCTAAAAAGAAACCAAAAGAAAAGCCAAATAGCTTGCCATTAGTAGGCCAATGTAAATGGATGAGTGGCAAAACAGTCCCTGGCTGATGGAGATTATTTATGAAGTACTTAACTGGCTCACGAAAGATGCCTATTAAATGAATTTAGCCACCTTCAGTTTTGAAATGGATGCGTTATTATTTGCTGGAACATTTGGTGGTGATAAAAAATCTTGGCCAATTTAGTTTAATGTATGCTGTGGTTTCCATCCGTTTTTCATATTTGTGTTTACTACACATCAATTAACTTGATCGCACTTTTAATGGCGTTCAGCTAAATTGTAAACTTTTGTGAAAATATGATTGCTTTTGGTACAAAGCTGCTGCTCTAATCCTTTTTAACACGTTCATATGTATATAATATTTCTAGAATATCTGTATTGAATAGCGTGCGTGTATCCATGTTTACTTTCAGGTGTAAAGTTTATTTGCCTCGGTGTAATCGTATTTTGTGGCCATCCGCTTGATTTTCCAAATTCCTGAATGGCAACGGGGTGGCTAAAATCAATTTGGCAGTTATCACTGCAAATGGACGACCGTGTTTGCTCTGGATCAATATGATTAAAGCTGATGACCGCCATGGAATTGCACCTGAGAGTGCAGTCGGTTGGCAGTTAGCAGTGACCTATAAATAGTGCAGATCCCAAAAAGTGCGGACGCAGTGCATCATGAGGACGTTGACGGAAAGCAGGCGACGCCACAGTGGCTCCTCGGCGTGCAAAAAGGATTCCGAATCGGAAGACGATGCGAATACCATCTGTAGCGGGGCGGCCATTAAGAGAAGTGTGGTTTACTACCTGAAGAACAGCACTCTCCATGGATTGAAGTACATTGCCGAGGAGAGCATCACCATTCCGGAACGGTAAGTTCTTGTATACTATTTTAAATAATATTAAGATTATCAGTTCACCATGAATTGTATATGCAATTAAGTACAGCATTTCCATTATCATGTATCGTTTTCAGCATTTTTTTTGGACTTGCCTTCGTGCTGGTGGTGATCCTGTCCGTGTTCTTCATATCCAACGTGTACATGAAGTGGAGTGCCTCGCCCATAATCATATCGACCAGTGCCAAGCAAAAGCTGACCAGCAACATGCCTTTTCCGGCGATCACGATCTGTAATCTCAACCAGGCGCTGCTCAGTAAAGTGGAACTTATTGGCCGCAGCAGCACCAATTTCTCGCTGCTGATGGGTCTGTGTGACCAGGGCGGGGACACGACCATCTCGTATATCGGTACATGGAAGTACTTCAAGGCGATCCTGGTGGACGTGGCCCAGCCGTGCGAGAAAATGCTCCTGTACTGCACCTACGGATCGCGGGAGGAGGACTGCTCCTGGCTCTTCACCTCCATACTGACGGACGATGGGCTGTGCTGCAATTTCAATGCCTTGCATCCGTCGTATCTCATTCGGAATTACAGTGACGATGTGCGGCTGGAGACGGCTCATCCGAATACCCGCTACGAGCCCATCGATTGGACACCGGAGAAGGGCTATGCTCGCAACTTACCGGAGTTCTACTATCCGCGCACCTCGGGCGGCACGGGTATCCGCATGGGTCTCACCGTTGTGCTGAATGCCTCCATAGCGGAGTACTACTGCACCAAGTCCATGAGTGTGGGCTTCAAGGTGGGATAGAAAGCATTAAGTAAACTATTTATTGTATGCATAAATGCGCTTTCAAGGTCCTCGTTCACAATCCCGCCGAACTGCCGAAAGTGAGCAACTATGGCTTCGTTGTGACCGCGGGACGCGAGGCACGGATACCCATCGAACCGATCTATGAGGACGCCCTGCCCACCATACGGTCCATCAAGAAATCGGTGCGCCGCTGCCTCTTCTCCGATGAGAATGACCTGGCCTACTACCGGACGTATTCGCGCAAGAACTGCGAGCTGGAATGCGAGGCGAAGTTGTTGCTCCGCGAGTGCAGTTGTGTGCTGTACTACCTGCCACGGATCGATCCGCAGGCCAGGGTGTGTGGACCCAACGATAATCAGTGCACGGATCGGGTCCAAACCGAGATTGAGTCCTCGCTGACGAATCTATCCTGCGAGAGCTGCTGGCCGGGATGCTTTGAGCTCACCTACAAGGCCACCATATCGACGGCTTCGATCGTTTCCGATCCACGATTCCAGGCCGGCGAGAATCTGCCCGACTATATTTTCCATGGACCATATAGCAACGCCAGCGAGATTTCAATCCTGCACTTCTACTACATGACCAACATATTTCGCAGCACCACCAAGTCCGAGATGTTTGGCTTTACTGAATTCTTGTGTGAGTTTAGTTTGTTGCAAATCAACTTGGAACATGATACTTTTTATCAGAGTTATAATGTGGAAAAGTAGTTCAATCTAGATTATATATATTGTGTTAATCTTTTAACTTACCAGCAAATACGGGCGGTCTCTTGGGACTTTTCATGGGCTTCAGCATCTTCTCGGTCATCGAGGTCTTCTTCTACATCACTGTTCGTCCGTATTGCGCCTCCCGGACACTCCGGCAGCGCCACAAACGCCGCCAGGAGCAGCTGCGCTGGCTGACCCCGATCAGGATGCCCGTCCGTAGGGCTGTGCGCCGCAACCGCGGTGGTCTGCTCCGGAATGCACCGCCGCCGGCCTACAATGATCTGCAGAAGAGCCGCGGGAAACTGGACAAGCCGGCGCCGGGCAAGAGGAAACTTTGGCGGACGCTGCAAGTGCGGCCAGTGGATCGGGTGGATGAGGAACTCCCCACCTATCCCTACTTGGACTAGGTTTAGGTGTTGAGGCTGTATACACAGAAAAAAACACGCTTTCACTGCAACGAAAACCGAAACCTTAACTTGAAAGCAATAAAATTGATTAAAAATTGGTAATTGTTTAAGAACATACATGTTGAATCGAAAATTGCGGTACAATAAAAACCTTAAAAAAACTAAAGAATACAGTGGCACATCAGTTGTAGTACTCAAAGATGGAAACCTCTCAATCGACTGGATTTTCTCTCTCTGTAGCCAGGTTTCTCATGTTCTTATTTATTGTTCTTCTTGCTTAGTCGAATGTTTATGGCCCAGAAAACAGTACAACAATAAATAAATCCACGGCAAAGGCAACAAAAAAAAGGGCAACGAACGCCGAATCCACGGGTAAAATGACCTCAGTTGACACTGAAAGAAAATATATCTGTTTGAAGAAACAATTAAAAATTTTAGCTAATATAGAAGGAGAAAAAATATTTATTTGCCTTGCAAATAAAAAATGCAAGCTTCAATTGAGCTCATACTGAAAGCCCCTTTATGACTTACCCACTTTTTCGCTGCGTGTGGACACGGAAAAAGGGGCTGCGCCGGAAATTTGGACTGCGCCCTCAGCGATTGCGGATATCGACTAATGGCGCTAATCGCCACGCGACTCCAATTTTAATTGATTCCCAACTCAGTTTCTCTTGCTGCCCATACAAAGTAAAAAAAAGAGATATGGCTTGGTTATAAAATCAAATAAAAAAATAAATAATTCAATATTTATAAATATTTTCACATATATTTATATATATTATATGTAAATCAAAGTAAGTCATAAAACCACTAAAAAGTTAAGAAAGCACTTCACAATAAATACACAAAAAATACTGAAAAACATACTAAATTATTCGCCGATCGAGTTTACTTACGTGCGACTTATGAGAATCGCATAGAACGGTAGCAAAAAATACCAAAACTTTTTATCATTTAATTTTTTTTGTATTTTTTGCTATTTGACGATTGCACAATAATACTTTATCATATTAAAAAATTAAGTCATAAACAAAAAAAAAATGGAATACCTTTATATATGTATTTCTTTTTCAGGCTATTCATAGCTCAACTTGTATATATTAAACACAAAAAAACATTATATATTTAAATATAAAACTAAGAATAGTTTTCAGGGCATTCGGAGTTCGTATTAACCATTGTGTTGCCCTTGTTTTGCTTTTGCCGCATTGTGTGCCAATTGAAACTTAATTGAGAGACAATTTTGGTATTGGCCAAATTTTGTTCCGGACTTTTGTATTTGGCCAACGAAATTCGAACATGAAACGAGCAAGAATTTCGCAGGGCTGATGTCACTTTTCCGCTGCTTTTTTTTTCTAGATTTTTGTCTGGATTTTAACGAGCTGCTGTCGGGGGAGGTTTGGTGAGACCAAGTGACACCACTCAAGTCGAACGCTCTGTGAGATCTCCTGAGAATCCTCACCCATCATTGTCAAGTGGTCGAGTGTGTCTGTTTCTGCGAGTTCTCGACTTCACATCTCGCATCGCTCTAAGTACATAAGTGCCTTATTTCGCTACATTCCCCCCAAAACATTTTGTTCTATTTCAGATACTGCCCCCTTTCAAGTTTTTCTTTTTTTTTGTGGTAAACCCCGCCACCCCGAGGATCTTTATTACACGGCCGGCCAGATGGAATATCTCACATAGCGCTTGGATTTTCAATTCTATTTCTTTTTTCGATATTCTTCGATTTTGGGATCTTCCTCTTTTTGGAATGGGGATTATAAACAAACAAGTGGCGGATTGTTTATGGGCTTAGTCAGTGAAGTAGTGGGAAAATGTAGAAATGGGAATGGGGACCTTAAAACGCACAGAATTCCTTCAAAATATTAAAGTGCATCTGTATCGTACAGATATTAAATAAAATTAAATATTTAAAAATGTATAATAGTTTCCCTGCTAAAGTAGAAACTAAATAATGATTATAAGAGTTTTGTATATATTTTTTTAGCCACCCCTAGTGACCATTAATTTCAAACTTTAAATACGCTTCTTTTTCGCCAGCCCATAAACTCAACTTTTCGCCATTGTCTTTCGTCCATTCGGTTGCTCTGAATAATCTACGTATGTTTCGGACTATATATGTATCTATCTCGGAACATTTCACTTTCGCCGGCTGTTGGCTTGGGGCCTCCAGTTTTATGGGGATATATTTTATCTGTCCGTGATTCATGGGATTCATGCCACCACAGACATTCCCGCAAACTAACAACATGTGCCCGCCGCTTCCAGGAATCAGGAAAACTATCCGCCGGAATGGCTTACAGATCTTGGATTAGTTATGGATTTCTTTTGTCGGTATTATTTTGTATGCCATCCTCAGATATGCAAGAAATTCCTTTATGTAATTCCCATGCAGGCAAGAGTTCTTCATTAAACTTCCCGAGTTCTCTTTGAATAAAACTGATTAATGGCCAGCCGCATTGCTCATACGCAGCGTTGGTCTTGTATGTTTTGTGATGTTGCGAGTAGTTTAATTGTGGTAAAATAAAACAGTGACATGCATCGCTCACCTACACGAAGAACTGAAAACAGCAACGGCAACGGCAGTCATTTCCTTTCGGTTATTTATCTTTTTTGGACAGTGCGTTGCGAAATTATAAGATATGTCAGAAATTTGATGTCGTTTATATATGAAAACCAAAAAAGTTTAGCTAACATGGCGCCAATATATACATTTCTAAGTTCTATTAAGTATAATGTGAGTTACAGCAAAGTTATTTCCCTAGCCCTACATGTATGTCGCGCACTGTTGCGGGATGCTTAAATGTTTATGCTAACGGCAGCAACAATTGGCCGGCCCACGTGGGTGGATTTGGATTCGGATCTGTATTTAGCTGCGGCTGTAGCTATGAGGTGGCATGGAATGGTGATGGTGATGGTAATGTTAAAATGGGGGAAATGGGGCCGGACTCTGCCTCTGCCGGCGTCGCAGCGGCAGCATCTCAGGACGGCATCTCCGGCGGAAAGTGAGAATTCAGTCGGAAACTGAACGCCGCGTACGCTGCGGCCTCCAAAAATTGTCGCTGTCCAAAGTCGCGACCAGAAGTAATCGCCACTTTCAACCTGTTGTAGATTCCACTTCCATATCATAGATCCAATTCAAATCCAACCAGAACTGATTTTCCAAACTTAAAGTCAAGGAAATCCATCCGTGCCGTGTTCATAATAACTTCTATTTTTTTTGCAATTTTTTACTGTGCGTGCATTGGCATAAGCGATTTGAATCGCCAGCTGGCGGCATCGGCATCCAAGAGCTGGAGAGGAGGTGCTAATCCCATAGAGAGCACGATCAAATCGGCAAAAGTTGCGAAATGCATTCCACGGCATGCGGCGTAGGTGCGTCGGCCACAAATCTCTCAACACTGCAATCGTAAGTTCACCTGGGTTCAAATTGGGTCTTCGAATCCATAAAAACTTTATTAACTTGCAAACTATACTTAAAACCACTAAAAAGTTAAGAGAGCACTTCACAATAAATACACAAAAAATACTGAAAAACATACTAAATTATTCGCCGATCGAGTTTACTTACGTGCGACTTATGAGAATCGCATAGAACGGTAGCAAAAAATACCAAAACTTTTTATAATTTTTTTTAGTATTTATTTATTTTTCTACTTTACTTTATCATATTTAAAAATTGTTTCAAGGTTTTTACTATAGTTCTTCCAACGTTCCACTAACTAAATACATGTTGGGCAGCATAAACAAACGTTTGGTTATTTTTGTATGCTCTCAAAGGTAACCCAAATGAAATGTTTACGTTTCTTCAAAATGTCTGAGTGAATTCAAGGTAATCAAAGATCAAATCGCTTCAATGCTGTTTACATTTACATGCCAGCCAAATATGTGCATTGTGCCCACACCTCCCCCTATTTTTTCTGTGTGTACTGGTGTTTCCTTCGGATATTTTTGTTGCCATTAGTACAAACTTTAAGTTTCGTCCATTTCAGTGGACCGCAAAACAATCCATCAACAAAAAAAAAAGAGGGATAATACGCGGCGCGGAAAAACCAACAAGTGAAATTCTTGTGCCCTGTTTTTTTTTCTCTTGCAGGAAAATTGGGGGAGGAAAATCGGGCAGGAAAATCGGTGGATATGCGTGGTCACATGCTGGGCCGTAAAGTAGCTCACAAGAAGCGCAATGTAAACAATTACTCACTCTGCTCGTTTCCCACTTTTTTCCGCCTTTCCTGCCCATCGATGTGTGTCAGACGAATCGAAAATAGTTTCCACAGGATGATTGGGGCGTGGCGTGGCATGCCACATGAAAGCGCGCAACACAATGTGGAGCACTTCAAAAACCAGAGATCCGAAAAACGAAAACAAAAACATCGAGTACCAGAAGGGAATTTTTCCACGACCATTTAATGAGCCCGCCAAGTGCCTCCATCTCCATCTCCATCTGCACTTTTTTTTCTATTCCGAGGTGGCGGCGGATTAATGGGCAGTGCCGATCAAGTTGTTGTCCAAACCGAATCCACAAATCCCAGACAGACAAGTGACAAGTTCAAATATGCACTCGCAAAAATGAATATCAATGTTATTCTAGATAATCTAATACTGCGTGCAAATATAACACGTTCATAGGAGCTTCAACAATGTAACGTTTAAATGTAGGATTACTATTAATGGTTATTGATTAATGGTTAATAATTTCTTTCACTGTTATCAGTGGAAATGCACAAATATATAAATCTCCATTTCCGCGCCCCCTCTCCAGTGCGAGTGCGAGTGAGAGAGCAGATCGGGCCAAGGTTAGCTGGTTAAATAAATTTGTGACGTCACCGCGTCGGCGTCGCCAACAACCAACAACCAACGCATAAAAAATAAAAAATTAAAATTGCATGTGATGGATGTGTATTCTCCTCTGCATTCGCACCTAAAAAATGTCAGCGAGCAAAAAGCCATTTATTTCATTTGGGTTGGGCTTGTGACCATTGATTTTGATGGGCAGCTTGCAGAGATGACTTATAAAGATTTTTAACTAAAATTATTGTCTCTCGTTTTTTTTTAAAATATGCAAGTGATAGCATAATACCTATTAATAATACCTTTTAATTCAGCTTTTTTAAAATATACAAAACTTATCCGCTTGTTTCATATAAATATAGACAATTTCCTCTTCAATTTGTATGATTTTCCAGTTTATTTCGATTTTTAATTCAAAAAGAGGCCCACGCAATGTTGTGTTTACAGTAGCTGTGATTTATTATGCAAATCGATGTAAAGTTGAATGGGATTAATAAAATCAAACCAAAAAGGGCAGATACCGCAGGGTCAAGTGTTGAGTTGTGTTTTTTATGAACAGTGGGATGAGTCCGCGTGATGGATTCCCTGCAATTAGCCCATTGTCATGTGGATGGATGCAATGCCGCCCACTCCGCCCACAAGCGTACGCTTCAAGTACAGTGAAGCCTCCTCCACTCGCCCCTTGCTTTCGGTCAGCGTGCACCATGCGTTTAGGGAAAATGATCATTGCATGCCAATTTAAAGGTGATCAGATTAAGGTCATATCTTTGTTTGTTGTCACACACTGGAGTCACAAACGAGTTGTGGGTCTGTAAGGTTGGACTACACCGAAAGAAATGGCTTGGCAGCTATTATGTTAAACAATAAAATAGACAATCGGGTTTAGTATACCATTCCCTGCGAATGGTTTACCTTTTTCCTCTTAAAATCACCATTTTATTATCTCTTTGAGCTTCTCTTAAAAGTGCTCTTAGTTTTTTTCGAGTGTACCCAAACTGCGCTCAACTGCCGATAATTTGTGCAATTTGTTGACACACATTTTAATTTTTTCCGTGCGCTCTTTTTTGTTTGTCGTCCGCCGTTTGTCGTCTGCTGCCTTTGATTTGCCTCTGGATCCAGCTTTTATATACCATATACCATATAGCATCTAGCATATAGCATACAGTATATAGTATATAGAATATAGTATAGAGTATAGTATGGCGACTGTGGCAAATTGCACGCTTTAGCAGCACGACATCGCGCATGTAGAAATAAATAAGTACTGTTTTCGCCAGCCACACATGTATCTCAGTATCTTTGTATCTCAGTGCAATTGACATGCTTCCATGATCATCCATGATGCCTCCTTGTGGCGTTTGGCGTTGCCTTTTGTCCGCTGCACAGCTCTCTTATCACCGGCGGACCACTGCAAATGTCAAACTGCAGCGGAAATCTGCGTGGCCCCACAAAGACACACATCGCATCACCAGAGTGCATGGAAAATGCAAAATAATACAAAATAATACAAAAAAAAGATGCCCAGCGGATGTGCGGAGATGATGGCCAAGCGATGACCGCTCCAGCAAACACGCACATCTAGCAACAGTCGCGGTCAAGTCATTAGATCGGTTAGGGAATAGGTCATAAAGGACACCAATTTTAAAAACTATATTACTTATACTTTCACCATAATCTACCAGCTGTCACTGCAAGCTAACTTACCATTATTTTATTGCACCCGTTCCCACATAAAGCGCCTTCAATTTCACCTGACTTCAGAAGCAGACATCCGAAAGATACCCAAGTCAGAGGGAAAATTAGATTCAACAGTTGTAGATACTTTCTCAGTAATGGGAAATAAATCAAAGTGAAATAAATGAGGAGCATAAATACAGAAACGACGGTTATCCTTACTCAATTTGCCAACCTTGGCGGCGATTGCAATTAAAGTGATTTGATGATGTCACGGAATTGTCTCACATTTTCCGATTTTCCCTCCATGTTATCATTACTATTTTATTTTGCTATATTTTTTTTCTTTCATTTTCGTTAGTTTGGCTTGGTTGCGGTTTGTTTGTTTGGTTGAGCCTGTTTTGTCGCCTCGCGTCGCTTTGTGTGTCCATTTTTGTGTGTCACTGTCAACAAATTGCTCTTAATGGCTCGCCGGCGGGTGGGTGGTGGCCACGCCCCCCAACCCGGGAACCACTGAAAAAATAAAGCCCAGATAAAACTAAAACCGAAAGCCAACCAGAACTCGCAGAACTAGCATCCAGAATGATGGCAATCACGGGGTCGTCTAATTTTTTGTGATTTCCGCACCGCCAGCAACAATTTGCAATGCATCGTGGAACAAAAAACAAAAAAAAAACAATAAAAAAATATAAATAAATAAAAATAAAATAAAATATAGTATGAAACAAAAATACAACAAGAGCAACAGTAGCTGCGCTGCGGCAGCGACGCAACTTCGCTGCCCACTCGACTAGACGAAAAGCAGTCGCAGTCAGAGATGGCGAACACTTCAGAAAAGGAAGCTATCCCACCCTTTAAATAAATCTTTAAATATTTCCCACAATAAAAATCTATATTTAGTTTTCATTTATGTTTTATTAATATGTAAATATATTTTTTTTTAAATAACTGCTCCAGAGATGTTTGATTTGTTTAAGATATTTGAGCACCTTTAAAGTAATACAAAATAAGGCAAAATATACATACATACATATGTATGTATTAAATTTTGCACTAACATGTTTTCAGGTTTTTTTGAAATAGTTTATATATAGTTGTTACTCCCACACCATAACGTAATGTTTTCTATACTTACTATTAAATATTAAATAAAGACTAGGTTTTTCGTGGTATGGTTGGTAAATTTGTACGTCTTTTAAACTTCTGAAATAAAATCCCTATCAGTTTTGATTGCTTGCTAAAGGTACTAGTAGCACAAACGTACAACTGTCAGTGCATATGTGTCTTATTTTTTTAAAATCTCTAAGCATGTCGGGAATCAAGCCAGATGCGCATCACTGGCTCTGCCGCCTCCGCCTCAAAACGCTGCCGCTGCGCCAGCGTCGTCGTCGTTAGCGGCCGTTCTTAATTCAGTTGACCAACAGACGCAGACGACGTCGCAGACGCGACACGCGACTAAAAAATATAGCTAAAAAGAAGTTAAATATATAATTGAAAATTATAGAATTCCCACACAGTTATATATAGCCGCGGATATATACTCGTATTTGCGTAGGATACTACCCGTGCATTCGTTACTCGACTCCGCAATTTTTTGAGTATAAAATTAAAAAACGCGCGCGTTTTCGAAAAAATTACACGACTTAAATTACAAAAAAAAAAAAAAATCAAAGGTGACAAAAACATATTTTTTTTATTCCATTTTGTTGTTGTTGTGGTGCGTGTGCGTATCTCAGGATCGTTAACTCAAAATGTGTTTTATTTCTGTTGTATGTTGTATGTTTCTTGTTTAATTTTTTTTTTCTTTTTTTGTTTAATGCTGGGCCGGCATTCGCCAGGTTCGCCCACCTGAAAAAAACCGTCCACCGCAGAGCAGAAAAAAATTATATAGAAGGAGATATGTATATGTGATATTTATAAAAAATACGTTGGCAGCAACAAGTCCAAGTCCAAGTCTAGGGCCAAAAAAACACAGCGTGTCTTTTCCGTTTCATTTTGCAATTATTATATTTAAAAATAAACGAATACAGCAGCGAAACAAAGGCGTCGGCCAAAGAATGAAAGCCAAATAAATGCCAGACGCCGAAAATGCCGCCAAATGCGCCAAAATAAAAATTATAACAATATTAACAAACACAGCAAATAAAAAAAAAAATAAAAAAACAGAGCGTAGAAAAGCAAACACTTGTTGAGAATGCACTCTTTTTTCTTGTTCTTGCTGAAGGTCATTGGATGCCATGAAAAATGTTCGCTTCACAAATATTCTAGAACTGGAAAATGGGTGATAACATGTCGAATTCCTGAAATGCCAAAAATATTCGAGCTAAAATTTATGGAAATCCATTGATGGCAAATCCATAAATCAGTCAAAATAAAATGGCATGGAAACTTAAGTAATTCAGGGACGGGCGTGAAAAATAGGAAAATGTGTGATTAGTTTTCCCATATATCACATTTCATTGGTGCAAACTTTAAAAATGCAAGTTAGAAGGGAAATTATTCCATAGTAGGGAAATATGTATTTAGTTGTAGTTGATTTCATATATACACAAGTGCTATTATACAAAAATGACCAAAGCAGTTCTTGGGAAACTCCACATGTTTTTTAAACTGATAAATTGAAAGCGGAAGGAGCGGGAAAGAAATTCATAGGAATGCTGATATGAGTGCCAAGAGCGGAAGTGACACTGGATGTGGAATTGTCTGCAATTTCTTTATCGCCTTCAAATGAACTCAGTGTTAGGAGCAGAAGTTTATTGGCCATCCAGGCGCAGCTGCAAAAATATTATATTTCCAACGAATCATAGGTACTCGTAACTCGTAACTCGTAACTTGATATGAATGTGAATATGAGTATGAATGAATTAAATAGGCTTTGCTGGGATTAGTTTGACATGTCATGTGAGCTGAGTCTATTTTTGGCAATCACAACCCCTTAATCTTTTTATTGGCTTTCGGTGCCCTGACCTTCACTTCTGGGATCAGTGGGCAGCATAAAGATAATAGGCGGGAATATCACAACTCCCTTTGTGTTCGGGTTATCTTTTGATCCCGCATGAACTCCCACCCCTTAACTCTTTCCATCACATTTTCCATTATTTTCCCTGGTTTTCTTTACTCTTACAGTCCAAGTGCGGTGTTTGTTTGTTTGGTTTGTTGTGATTTGGTGGGCTTGTTGGTTGATGGGCTGGTTTTTTTTATCAAGCTAATTCCCAAGAGAGCGCTCAATTGTTGGCTCAACAGATCTGGGATCGGGCCACTTAGTCTAACAGTAATCGACGCTAAACGCCGTCTCGTTTCGGTGCCTTCAGCTGATTGCTGACAACTTAATCAAGCGAGTGAACAGAGAAGAACAAAACCAGAGCTCTGAAGAAAAGCCCATGCCATGCCAGCTAATATCTGGATCTGGGGTGTCTATCTACTACGAGTGTACTCGCACAACACCCAGATGCTACTGTACAGTGTGCATATAGTATGTACTATGTAGCATTTAGTACACAATGTGCACCCGCATTTGGATTGCGCTACTTATCTGGTGGGCCAGCGGCCCTGAACTTTGGGCGAGATCAATTTGCACTGTCACCAATTTGGATTGGAAAAACGCGAGTGCCGCCAGTGCGCCGAATGTGTCAAAATCCGTGAATCCGTAAATCCGCGAATCCGGGAATCCTTTACAATGACAGACCTTTGTTCTAGTTGATCTATGACAAGTCCCTCGCTGCCATTATCTCGTCTGGGTTTTTGGCGTTGGGCCACTGAATTGACCATCTTTGTGCTGAAAGGGTTAGGCAAATATTATTAATTATATACAATGACTTAATAAGAGCTACGTGCAAGTGCTCAGTGTTAAAGTAGCTTAGAAAGTGTATTATATTTGCCGGAAGGTTCGGTATTCCTAACTAAATAAAAGATGTTGCAATGCATGCAATTGTAAAATATCTTAGATCTTTTAATTTGGCTTGTCATCTGAATATTTCCGAAGTTTATGGCTGTTCTAGATTTGTGAAATTTGCGTTGAAGCCTACCGTTTTCATAATTTCCCTGCCCATTCGATTTCGAAAGATGTTTTTTGAGCAGCAGCGAACAAAGCAGAGTAAAAATAGCTTATAACCAACAGACTCCTCGTAAAGCTGGGAATGGGGCCACTTTGGGGTCTCTGGGTGCAAAAAAAACTCTAAACTTTTGGACATAACACACTTAGACGCAGTGCAATTTTGAGTATTTTTTGGGTGTCGCCAAAGGCGTTCGTCACTCGAAGCTAAATTATGCAGCGTATTATGGGCCTCGGCAAGTTTTGATTTATTTGCGCCGGTCTTCGTGCATTTTAATTGTATTTGTTTTGTCAAATTGTTGATTTAATTGCCCACCGAATACCGAATCGATTCGTTTGGCATCCGAAATGCAAATCGGATTGGTGCCGCCATTTGATTGGGCTTGGGCATGCCCAATCAACCATGATCTATGGCCATCTGCCCTTGCCCCCATCAAATACAAACAATTATCAAGCATTTTGTGTGGAAATTCACTCGAAATAAACTATGCTTTGCTGAGATTCAGCTTTTAGATTACAAATTATAGGTGGTTAAAGGGGAAAACACGCGTTTTCAATGCGTCTGCTCAATGGGAAATATATATTTGAATAAATTGCATAGCTATCTCTGTACTGACTGACCCATATCTTTAGTTATAGTTTTACCCTGCACTTAATACTTCCTTTTTTATTCAGATTGTGAATTCCTTCGATAAGAAGTCGGCTTAAGATGAAAGCCAGGCAGTGATTTTTGCATTCCTTTGTCTTGTGAATATAATGGAGTAATTAAAGTAATGCACACTCACATGCCTGAAACATATGTCGCCATGTATTTGGACATGGGTGTACTTATTATTAATATTGCTTGTCGGTCACTTCCCTTAAAAGTATTGGCCCAAACGATGAAACTATCCAATAGCCATAATTCAAGCGATTTCGCATCGGATTTTTGAAATTATTGCCTATTGTTTAGTCTTCACACGTAGGAATATTGACAGCCAATTCCAAATGCGATTTCATATTAGTTAGCTGGCAGTTAATTTGGTTTGTAGGCGCTGCGCAAGCGCCAAAACTAAAAATTGTAATGTGAAAATGAAGTTGTTAGAATTTAAACGGAATTTAAATTTTCTTTAATAAATAAATATGTAGTGGGACATTAATGAGGCTTGGAGAGAAAGCTTAACAATTTAACAATATTACAATGTAAAATTAGCTAAAAGAGTTTCAACTAAAGCAGCCGTTTGCCAAAACAAAGTTGCAATTGAGTAATTATCCTTGCCTAATGACCACCACCAACACGCCACCTGTCGTTCGGTTCCGGCGAACCGCTAAGTGGAAATAGCAATCAATTAAAGTGAAACAGAATAGGGAACTATTTGTGAGTATTTGTATTTAATTTGCTATGGTCATGGCACAGCGAACTCTATTTTGGGTTCCGTGTGCCATTTTTCGTGGGCGCAGCCAGGAACAAGTGGATCGTAAACCCCAATTGCATTCCGAATGCCTCATAATTGTGGCTTGTTCTTTCGGCCCACCGACCATTTAACGAAAACGAAACGAAATTAAATGCAGTTGACCCAAAAATAGCGCAAATGCCTGCCTGCCAGGCCGTGCAAAGTCGGCAGCGGCAAAGAGTATTATTAACCAGAAAAAAAAAAAACACCAACGGGCAATATTAAAAAGTGCACACCACGTATAGGGCCATGCGTTTCAGGCAGAGCTTCTACAGTCATACAGTGGTACTTCGATGTACTAAAAAGAAATCGCAGAAAACAGCGAAAAGCTCTCTGCGTAGCTACTATATTGATTTGACATTTATAAACTTGGTTTTAGAACCATAAACTAGGTTTGGAATATTATGAGTTAATTCTAAATATGCATGATATTATTATTTCTATACTGCGATCAAGAACGATTTAACATTTTAATGTTGCTACTTTTCAAGCACCCTGTTTTACGAGGGGCTTTTCCTCTTCAGCAAGTGTCGTCATCATCAGCGTGGTGGGTTAAAGGGGCGTACTCGCGGGTTGGGGTTTCAGGGGTTAAAAGGGGTTCGTGCGAGTGCGAGTGGCGACGTCAACAATTACAAATGTAGCCCAGGTCAGGACCGCGGTGCAAAAGGTGCTGCCCTGTCCGTTGCATTTTTGTTTTTTCTTTTTTTTTTGTAATTTTTTTCTATTTCTTTTCGCTGGCAGCAATTAACCCAATTCCCGCGAGCAATGACTTAACCCAACACCACCCCATTTCCGCCCACAAAATCCCGCGAACCACGCGAGCTCACAATCACAACATTCAATTATGGTTATGGTCGTAGCAACAAAAGGAAATCCACTCGCTCGATTGAGGAAAATGCATTTCCAACTGCTACCGCCTCTGCCGGCGTCGCTGTCGCTATCGACGTCGACGTCGACGCTTGTCTGACCCATTTTTATGCGGGACACGCCCACCCTAGGAACGTGGGTGCGTTGGGCGGTGGGCGGTGGGTGGTGAACGGTGAACGGTGTCGGGTAGCCGAGCACACAAGCCACATCCTGCCATCAAAGTTGGCGATGACGACAGCGATATAGTCGTTGTTTGAGTTGTAACAGTGAAGAGTCGCTAACACGAACTCATATACGTTTTTGTTTAACAAAATGATACAGTATTTATAATATAAAAAGAGGGGTTTTATAAATATTAAAGAGCTGTGAGCGGTCTTCATACCACATCTTCCAGTAATTTTTAGAGGCTCCACTGTAGTTCTCGTTTGTCGATGACTGAGAATCGCTTGAGATTGTCGGTGCTTTGGCCGCATTCATGTTCAGTTTCAGTTTCATTTTCAGTTGGTGTTGAAAGCTGCTGGCGAAAACTGTTGCATATTTTCGAGCGCTGCGAATAGCAAAAACTGTTGCATTTGTTTACAACTTATTTACGCATAATTTTCATAATTCAAACTACAGCTCCATCACAATCCCAGCGGGTTCGGCGGGAACTGGAACAGGAACAGGAACAGGAACAGGAGCCGGAGCAAGTGCAGCAGCGGATGCCACCAAGATGGTGCACCACAGCAACGAGGATGCCATGAACAAGATACCCCTGAAGTCCGCCGGCGGCTTGGACTTCGATGAGGAGAAGAATGGCGGCGAACTCATGCAGGACACGGCCGCCGCCGAGGAGGCGCGTCGCGAACAGATGTGAGCATAAAATAGGACATTAGCAATAACATTTAGGTTCCCAGTGTCCTTGGCGCGTTTTATGGCTGCGACGAGCTGAGGAAGCTGCTTACATGGAAATCGCATTAAACAAGTTCAGGCAACTGCAATAGTAGAGACTTGTGTTAAACAATTAAAATATATAGCTAAAGATTACACTATTATAAGTTTTTTTTAAATTAATTAAAATCATTTTGTTTCCTCACAGTTTTTTTAATTTAAAATAGGTCTTAGTAAACATTGTTCTTTGGTTTTGGTCCAATTTCTGATTATATCCATCACTTTCAATTGAACTTTCGCAGGCGCGTGAAGGTTTTGGCCTGGATGAAGAAGCTAACCATCGTGCTGATCTGCTTTATCGGCATTGCCCTGATCAGCTACGTGATCATCAGTCTGTGTTTCAGTGGTGAGTATGGGTAATCGGGTCAAAGGTACATATACATATATGTATATGGCCAACCACATCCAGCTAACAATTCACTCACCCACTGCAAACTAATACCGAAACTCGATTCAGATAGATATTGTATGTGTAGATGTATTGTTGTATACGAACAGAGACTTTGGCACCGTTTTCAAGACCGAATTTAGTCACCCTATGATAAAAAATAAAATAAAATAGAATATAGAAAAATCTTCGCTTATTTACTGCATGCTTTCGATTCATCTTAACCAAGCACCTGGCACCTAATCTAGTTCAAAATAATTTCTTCTATTGTGGCACCAAAAAATATTCACATGAACAAAACCCCAACCAAAAACTTTACACCCCAACTCACTAAATAACAACAACAACAACAACAACGAAGACTGGCCTAAATCGACGCCAAATAGAAATAACACAACAACTACAACAACAACAACGACAGCAACACCAAGAACAACAAGCACAGAGGCAACCATAACAACAATTGCACCATCAGGATTAGCAACCACAATAAGCACCAGCACAACAACAATAGCAACAATAGCAGCAGCAGCAACAATAAGTGCAACACAACCACCACCAACAAGAACAACAACAACAAAAACAACAACCACTAGCAGAACAGATAGCTATCCCAGTCCCACACCTAAAACATTTCATTCAACAGATGATGAGCAGCAACAGGAACCGGAAACGGAAACGAAAACGAACAACATTGGCAACCTCACGAACCCAACGCCCACTCCAGCGGACCAGCCCAATGTGGCCGCCATCACGGCGGCAACCACGGCGGCACCACCCACCTGGCTGGCGGATCAGATCAGGATCGATACCAGCGAGGAGTACAACTCGGTGCTGGGCGTCTACCAACATGGAGCCGTGAGTTCCGATAACATCGAGTGCAGCAAGATCGGCAGGTAACTATTGATGTAGATGGCGAAGATATAAAGTTTAAGAAGGGAAGTTAGATGATAAAATGTTATATCTTATAACACTGCATCATCAACTATAGAAACTATAGCTTATTTTCCATCTTGATCCCAATCCTTGTAGCGGCATCCTGCAGAAGAATGGCAGCGCCGTGGACGCAGCGATCGCCGCCCTCCTGTGCAACGGACTGCTGACGCTGCAGAGCATGGGCATCGGTGGTGGCCACCTGATGAACATCTACAATCGGAAGGAGCGCATTGCCACCGCCATCGATGCCCGCGAGGTGGCGCCCTACGAGGTCACCGAGGACATGTTCGACCAGCAGCCGGAAAAGTCCTTCAAAGGACCGCTGAGCATCGCTGTGCCCGGCGAGGTGATGGGCTACCACGTGGCGCATCAGAAGTTCGGACAGCTGCCGTGGGCGGAACTGGTGGCTCCATCGCTGGAGCTCTGCGAGAAGGGATACCATGTGTCGCAGCACATGGAACGCTCGCTGGGTCTCGCCTTGCCGGACATCAAGAAGCACGAGCAGTACCAGTAAATTGTCCAAACAGCATGAAATTGCTTTTGAAAAGTGTCTTTTTTCTAAGTGTATGTTCCTCTTGCAGAATCTATCTGAATGCGCAAACTGGCAAGCCCCATGCCGCCGGAACGGTAGTGAAGCCACCGAAAAATCTATGCAAGACCTACAAGCTGCTGGCGGAGAATGGACCCATGGACATGTACAATGGAACGATAGCCAAGCTGCTGGTGCAGGATCTGCAGGACGTGGGCAGCATTATTGTGGCCGATGATCTGGAGTCGTACGAGGCCGATGTGATCAACTCGATTACCATGGACTTGGGTGACGACACGCTGTATGTGGTGCCACCGGTCAGTTCCGGCTCGGTGGTGGCCCACATCCTGGCCATCCTGCAGGGCTACAACTTCACGGCACACGATCTGTCCACGGATGAGCTGAAGGCACGTACCATTCATCGCTTTGTTGAGGCCATGAAGTTCGCCTTTGCCCTGCGTCCGGAGTTGGGCGATATGCATTTCATTGATGCACGCGAGCTGGTTAGCCGCCTGAATAGTCCGGACTTTGGCGATCAGAACCGGGCCAAGATCAATGATTCCCACGTGCTGCCCGATGCGCAGGCGTATGGAGCCAACTTTGCCGCCATTGCGGATCCGGATGGCACATCCAATCTGGTTGTCCTGGCGCCCAACGGAGATGCCGTCTCAGTGACCAGCTCCATCAATTTCTAGTGAGTACCCATTGTTAGTCTTAGATATAGAATAATCCATTCAATAATAAATTTCAGTTTTGGCTCCGGTTTAATTGGACCACGTACGGGTATTGTGCTGAACAGCGGAATGAACGACTTTGAGGGGGCGAACAACTTTTTCAAGTTGCCCCAATCGCAGGCGAACAAAATCGAGGCCCACAAGCGTGCGATGTCCTCGCAATCGCCGATCCTTCTGGCCGACAAGGAAGGCAACCTGAAAATGGCCATTGGAGCAGCCGGTGGCAGCAAGATCATACCCGCCGTGGTCGAGGTGCTCGCCAATGTGCTGTGGTTCGGCGATGATCTGCGCCAGGCGATTAATGCACCGCGCTTCTACCACCAACTGATGCCCGATGTCCTGGAGTACGAGGAGAATGGCTATCCGGAGTCCCTGCTCCAGTTGCTGACCAAACGGGGACACAAGTTGAAGTCCACTGCCAAGAACATATCATCCGTGGTCACGGCCATTTCGAGAAATGCCACTGCAATCTATGCGAATGCCGACTATCGCAAACGCGGCGGAGTTGCAGGTTTCTAGGGTGATTAGTTGAAGAGTTGAAGAGTTCACCCAACTACCCATCCACCCACTCACTCACACACGCATAAGTCACACACACACACACGCACACGCACACGCACCTACACACATGCACAGAAACATTGCATTGAGATTAGAGTAGAACTGTAGAACTGCCCGAAAAAGAGAGCAATTTCCATGGAACACGAGAGTATAAATGGGCAGATCTGGTTTAGAGAGTTGGAAAGCAGATCGATCGCATCAAGTGAAAGTATTTAAGCTAGCTATGTCTTTTTTACATACTATGTATATCGTACGTTATATAAATTTATATGCTACTACCTAACTACTACCTTATACAATAAAAATAAAAATAAAAACAAACAAAAACCAAAAAAAAACCAAAATGGCAAAAACAATTTGCTTGCATTTCAATAAACTTAATAGGAATTCTTTATTTCTGGAAAGCAACACTGAACGTTTTCCGACATTTGTTGGCAATCGACATCGCTGTCGAGATGGCTATATAAAAGTATTTGTAATTGAAATATACATAGTTATATACAGGCAATACGCTAAGACTAAGACTAATTGCTACCCAGTAGTTTTGTAGTTTGATTCCCGCCCTGCCCTGGCATTCATTTAGTATACAATATAGTCGTATGTGCTTAAATCTTATATATGGGCGCATCATGTGTGGTTCAGTTATTTCTTTTTCGGCTATATACAACTTTGGACTAGATGCTGTGTGTGCTTGTGTTTTCAGAGAACTCTATGTACAATGCAAAGGAATCGATATCGTTATTGATGGGCACTACGAGTTTAAATACTAGCTGCTTACAATCAAAGTAAATACAATGCCATAATGCTTTGCCAAGCTACCAGTGAGCCAAACATTATAATAGATATACGGATATATGGCGGTATTTAGCTCAATGATCTGGGTTTTTTCTTTCGGGAAAAAAACAACAGAGTTTCTAGAAAACCACCTATCGAAATCGTAGTTATAGATATGTTTGCATGTGGTTTTTAAGTGGGTCAAGTACAGAAATCCGTTGCGCTGCCAGTTGGGAAAAAATCTCTTAATTCTCTCTCCTCCTTCCACTGCTCAATTCATCCCCCCCACTTTCCCCTTAGATGTGCAGGGTGGCTCCGGGCGGGGAGGTGGATCCTCCAGCTCCTGGCTTGGCGGTGGTCTGTGGCGGCTGCAGATCCTTCGACTGTTCCATGTCGATGACCAGGCAATCGTAGGCCGGCGGCGGCAGCTCGAACTTCACCACACTATCGTAACTTGGCGGCAGTGAGTCCACAATGCGCAGCACATCATTCTGGGAGTTGATCTGGAAATAAGTTCAGAATATATATGTATATAGAACGATTATAAATCTTCTGCAGCGAGTGAGTGATTCATAAGCATTCTGTCCACTACTCAGTACTCACATGTGGCATGGCTCCATTGGTGGCCCGGTTTCCCGCCTCATCGATGGGTCCCGCCCAAATGCAGACGCCCATGCGGTGCGTGACATAGCCGCAGATGATCACGCTGATCACCAGCATCCCAATGCCCAGGGCGAAGACCAGCCAGCGGGACTCCACGCTGTTGTCCCGCAGATTCTTCTCCAGCTGCAGGGCGCAGAGGATCAGCACCGGCACGGCCACCATGGCCACCAGCAGATCCAATATGGGACGCTGGGTGCTCGGTCCGGCGTTCAGAGGAGTACGTCCGGATCCGGAACCGTTGGGCGATCCACCCAGCGGATGGGAGCCAAAGTTCTGGCTGCTGCTGTTCGGCGTCAAGGTGGAACGGGCCACCACCGTGTTGTGGTTCTGGAGCACCATTCTGGAAAGTGGGACAAACATACAGGATTACACGGCGAAAAAGAAGGGGGAATTTGTTTCAACATATAATACAAATATTTTGAATGGCCGCTATTGAAATTTTGTGCCAAAGGATATGTTGAACTTCTTTCATTTTCCGCGGCTCCATTTGCACAATGCATTGATTTGAAAGTATTCCAATAAGCCGGTATTTAATTGTGTTTTTTCTCCCAGTGTGGCCCAGACGTCTCATGTTTATGTGATGGGAACTTCGGCTAATTGCTGGCTCTCGATTGTTAATCCCCAATGAATACCCATGAGATTTTTGCAGTGGAAGCGGTTCCGATCACAAACTGCAATCGCTGTGCTATCCAGACAATGGTGGCTTTTCGTATATATTAGAGCTTATTGCATACTATTAGATCTGAGCTAATTTCATAATTTTATAGGAATTCATACACATGCGTTACACAAGTACAAAATATTTAAAGTACATAATTAGATGTGAATCGATTTGTTTGCAGTGTGGGAAATATAAATCCAATTAGAACTAGATAATTAATTAATCCGAATAAAACTGAATCATTACTTAAGTTTTATCGCTGGACTTTAACAAGGTTTTATTACTGTGTTAACGGAGTGGGAGATGCGATATTTTTCAATTTATTTAGCCAAGAACACTTTGCAGTCCAATTGCTGTTTTCGATTTGTTTGGCAAATATTTAGCGCATATCGCATTGGCTTAATAATACCATAAACATTTGATAAACGCCCCATCTTTGTCAATAAAATCAACTGCGTCACTGAGGCGCAGACGGTGAAAATCAAATATTTGCTAAGCATTTCTCGTTTAGAGTCCAATTAACATTGGTTACCATTCAATTACCGGCCAAGATGTATCATATTCCAAACCCACATGTCTGAGTCTGCGATTCTGATTGGGATTGTGGTCTATATAGCCTTATATA
Source organism: Drosophila santomea (assembly GCF_016746245.2). Lineage (NCBI taxonomy): Eukaryota > Metazoa > Arthropoda > Insecta > Diptera > Drosophilidae > Drosophila > Drosophila santomea. The sequence goes on from NC_053021.2 coordinate 15,669,029, forward strand.
CATATATATATCTATATAGATATGGCGAATCATATTCGTACCTGGGATCAAAGGCGTTGCTCAGCAACAAGTCGTATACGGCGCGCATTTTGATATTCGTTCTATTCACTCCTCTCGACTTTGTTTGTTTTTTTTGTTTTGTTTTATGTTTTTCTATTGATATCAATTGGTTAATTTATTACTGTCTCTATATTGTTGATGTAAGCGTATTTATTCAATGATTTGAGTGTGACACATGAGTTGAATTGTTGATGCAGTCTTTGATCTTACAGCCATCGAGGTTCGAATATTTATTATTTATTCTTTGAGCTAAAAAAATGTTTTTTATTTTCACAGAGATGTGATTTCTGTTTATTATTTAAAACTAATATCCACGGTAGTTAAAACAAGAGAATTTTAAATCTTCTTATTTAATTAGCATATATATTGTTTATATTGTTCGCTTTAAAGATTCAGCTTATTATAAAAAATATTTCTCAATGAGCGTTGCTATCTACACTGGAAATGAAATCGTTGACTTATTCAAATATTTTTAAAAGTGGAAATTGATACTGTTTAATTCGTTTGCCGCATGTTTGCATTAAAACATTAGATAAACAAAAACCGGCCGTTTACGTTTAATTTATATCTACTATATATGTTTTGTTTTTCTTTATAAAGTTTATAATTTATGTGCATATTATTTATGGTGTTGTGAGAGGAGCGCTTTATGGCTGTGTTTTTTTTTACACCGCACAGGGAGATAAGGTGGAAAAATTAAGATGAAATGGCATCAACGCCACACCCGGCGTATACTTGATTTGTAAAACTATGGTGGCTGATACTGCATCGAAGATGGGTCTTATCAAAAAGGGGATTTGCAGTTCACTTGAACGATAAGGGCCTCTTGCACGTGATTGTTTGTCGTTCTCACACGCATTGTTATTTGTCTCTCAATAATAAGATGGTATGTATTTGCACCAAGGCGTTTGTCAATTAACACTTCAGCATTGGACTTGACTTGCACAAAATAAATAACAAACAAACAAAGAGTGAAATTAAAGCCAGCTCGTTCGGGCTGAAACCGATTCGTGGCGATCTGGGCCGGTCAAATGTTGAAATCGGACTGGAAAAGCGTCCAGCAAAAGTGGCCATATAGCATAATCGATGTGGATATGCTGTCAGCTGAGAGCTTCAACACTTTCATATCTGGACTTTGGACGCACCCTACAGAACTCAAGTCAACTAGAATATTTCGCCTTAAAGCGGCAGTTTCTAAACTTTGGACATACCTTAATAATAGGTAATAATAGATAATTCCATCTAGGATTCCCAGGGAACTGAAGAAAACTTTAAATTAGAGTAGTAAATTTTCCGGTGCAAAAGTGCCAGCATACCCAGAAAACTGCAATGGGTAGCAGCACGCGATCACAGCAATGCAATTCAAGAACGAAATGCTAAGCAGAAAAATTTTTTTTTTTTGTCAATTGCAGTGGTGGAAATTAATTAAAAATTGCAAAGGGCATAGAGAGGTGGTAATTGCCCAAGAAAATAATGATAGCGGGCAAGTTAATAAGGTTCTTGTCAGCTGGTAATATCTAGAAACCGGTTGCAAAGAACTGCCATCGCTCCTTTGATATGGTGAACTTTATCTGAAAGTGGTCTGAACTCTGGCAAAGACATACATACATATATGTATTCCAGATACAAGATAGCAGATAGCGTGGCGACAAGTCTTGATTACCGCTGAAATACTTAAGATCTCTGCAAATGGGAATGCGGCGAACTTGGAGATGTGAAAACCTCGAAGTCAAAGCCGAAGCCGATCAGACAATGGAAATTTGCAATTGTAATTCCAACTGCGTCTGCTGAATGAATCGCCCGGACCTCGTCGGCCACAATAGATACTCTTAATTGCAGTTCATATAGATCTCAGTTACAGATGCATCATATGACAAGCGCAAATATGATATACACTCGTATACAGATGGTGCGCCATTATCAGTTTCACACTGATAAGACGGCGCAACGGCTTAAATATACTCAAATACAAACCGGTTTTGCCTGCAAAGAGTTTGTCATTGATTGTCCTCGTTTTCATTCCCGTTTTCCGACGCTTTTTACCTCATTTGAATGATTTAATGCGCTTGTTAATTCATAAAGTTTGCTTTCTGGGTGAGGACCCAATTTGGATTTTCGACTTCGACACGGATTTACGTAAGAATCGGGGCGCATTAACCTTTTCCCTTGTTTCCCGTTATTATTTCGCTCGAATTTCATCTGCTGCAAGTTTTTGCATCGCTTTAATCAGCCAGAGGATCATCTTTGTCTTTCCAATAAACATATTGGCAAAACTGTAAGATTTACGACTAAAGTCAATCGCTGCCTATGCATTTCCGTATCTGCCAGTTACTTCTATATCTATATATATGCATACTTCCGGTGCAGGGATGATATGCGTAGTACTACGTGACGATATCCAAATTTTGAATACAATTCGCATGCTTCCATTCACAAATTGCATCAGCAACGGGTCGAAAATCGGATCGAGTCATTGACCAGATGTTGAAAAGCACATCATATTTCCAGACGTTAAGTATGTGTGATATGGGATATACTTTAGTATCTTTACCGTTTGCATGTGCACAATGTCAGCTGATCAAAAAATGATTGCCTACAAATACAAATTGGCTGTCAGCGACGCCCACAAATCAAATGAATAGGGAAAGGCCGAAAGAAAAAGCTGACAAAAAGCTAAATCTCTGTTAAAACACCCGGCAATTACGAATAACATGGAATTACATTACCGGCTGAGCTTGACTTTGAAAAGAGAGACTTTGATCGCCATTCGAGCGTCAGCAGTGGCCCAGAAACCCAATTGGAGTGCAAATCAGCCAAGTGCAGAGATCACCAGAACATTTATCAGTTCCATATGCCATATACATACATACATATGTATGTGGTATGCAGCATGTGTATCGAATTACTGATGACTCGGCTTGAGTTATTTTCGAGGGAGCTGCACTTTGGTTTAACGCTAAATTCGCATTTAGAGTTGTGCTGCTAGGGCCTTCGGATTTATTTATTTCGATACTTGGCTCGTCAGTTTGTAGGATTTACAAAGAATTAGCCTAGACACAAAAACAATAACAAGGCCGTAAAAGTATACGATTCCCAGTAGACGGGTGAATTTCCCTATTTGTTTTCTGGAGCACATGCGTCATATATACGATATGATTCAGCGCAGCTAAATGGAATTATATGCATGTATGGTGTGAATATACAGATTTGGCGAATCTGCAGTTCGCTCGCAATCTTTTGGGGCTTATCAAAGCCCGATAAGAGGGGATAATGCAGCTGCACAATGCCACAAAATATATAATAGATGTAGTAATAGTACTACATACATAAGTACGAGTATGTACTGTGTGTGGATTTTGTGCACCGCTCAGATTTCCCATTAGTTGCTGGGGGAAAAATGATATACTGCTGTTTGTAAGCAAAATTAATGCACTTAATTGGGGTAGATTTTCATCGGATATCATGTTGATTGTGCATTGCACAGCCAGCTACTTACATATGTATTTACATTGGAATCATGTTTATATGGACTCCAGTAATTTCACCCATAGATAATATGAAACTTGAAGGTGACATTTAAATGCCTCAGCCAATATTCAATCACTTTTTCAGCAGCTTAAGTAATTGAAAAGATACCAATCCTGAGAGTGACAGCGTTTTAATGTTTTTTTCTAATCGCCAGCCATTTTTTCGCTTTGAAACGTTATGAAACCGGCAAGAAAGACTATAGTTTGTTAATAAAAGTGGCGTTTGTGGCTCAGAACAATGCAGAATTTAATTAAAATTCCTTGGGCGATATTCCCGACCTCCCTCACCATTATCCGATGTGTGGCAATCTATATGGCACAAACAGACACCACATAGCACAGCACAACAATTTCCTTAATTGCCGCGACAAGAAAATCATAAAACTAAAGCAGAAACTGAAAATGAAAATGGAAAAAAAAAAGAAAAACCTGACGAAACTGACGCCCACAAAAAGCGAGGCAACAAATTCTTGGGAATTGTCTGGCCTGAATCGGATATACACAGCAGAGGGCAATTAATTGGGAATCTATACAATTAGATATGACTCGGTGATAAGTGAACTTACAGTGAACATTACAGCAAAATAATCATACGAAAAAAACCCATCTTTTTCCATTCTGAAATTGGAAGACTCTGGGGAAAATCTTTATAAAAGCGCTGGTGATGAACAAATGTCGCTTTACATTACTTTATCTATTAGCCTAACCCCGACTGTGGTCATGTGTGCATCTGTATCTTTAAGTGCTTTACATGAAGCAAAAACAAATGAATCGATGCCGATGACGATGGAGAGGCATTAAATATTGTATTAATTGATCAGATCGCCGAGTGTCGCTTAATTGTGAATGGGGGAGCATTTGTTGCTCGATGCCTTTTGATTGACTAAATGGCGGGGGGAAACCTAAAAGGGGAGGGGAGGCGGGGATCCCCTTGGAAGTGAAAGCTTCGCCAGAAAAGCCGAAAAAGATTCCTCCACTTGTGCAGCTCGCTCTTTTCTTCTCTATTTCCTGTTTGGTCACGTAGTCAAGTTTTTGACAATAATTGGTGGCCACCGTACATCGTGCATACATAGTTATATATGAATAAAAGTGCCTCGGCTCGTTCTACAAGTTCTTCTTTTATTGTTTTTCTTTTAATTTTTTTTTTGGTTTTTTATATATTTATTTCACATGCTGGACTGCGCAAGAAGTGGCTATATGTGTGTGCACAACGATACTATATATAGAAACTAATGATGAAAACATTTAATTCTTTTTGCCTGCTATCAATAAATTTTATTTATCCGCTTGTTGCTCTTGACGATTCTTCTCGCTTTTTTTTGTGAAACAAAAGCATTTCGAAGTGTGGAAACACATTGTTTACTTTTTTCCCGAGCGAATTTCAAAATAAATGGCTTTGTTGTAGCTGCTGATAAGCATTGAAACTGAAAACACCTGTTTTCCAAGCGAAGCGATGGCTCAAATTTTCTTTTATTTTATTTTGCCAATTGCATGGCCCACAGAGAGAGAAAAAAAGAAAACAAAAAAAGATGAGCCATACGAATATGCACACCAGCTGTCTGCCATCCCTTTCGCTCCTTTGGCTTTTCCCACTTTGTGCACTTTATTTATAGCCTTAGAAATGGGGGGGTTTTTGGGGGGTCACTTGGGGTAAACATGTTTGTCGGCATTTGGTACACTTGCGAAAAGCGACCCACATGGAAAAGCTCCCTTGGAAAATTATGATCGAATTGAATATATCTCGTAGAATGCTTAATACTCTTTTTTAATGCTTAAGAATGCTTAATTAATGCTTTTTACAATGTTATGTTCTTGTATTTTTTGTACTAACATAACAGTAGCTTTAGTGGCATATACATAGGTATTTTTCTCTGTGTACTCACTCGAAAATGCTTTTTGGCCGCCGTGGATGTTCCTCTCTCTCTCTTTCTGCTCTCTATCTCACGCACTCTTTGCCTCGCTTCGTTTTTGCAATTCTTCGATTGAATTCTCTTCCTCAAATTTGATGAGCACAAAAGGCCAAACAATAAAAAAATATACAAACAAAAAGCACTGAAATTCTGTTTTTCTTCTTTTGTTTTATATTAGCAATTATGCACGCGTTTCAATTGTTTTTCGTGGGTGAATTTTTTTTGTTTTTAAATTTTATTTTTGTTTTGTTATGTTTGTGATTATTTTGCGGTTTGCAAATGAGATCGTTGGCACACTGAATTGCAGCAAGTTGAATGGACTTCTTTAAGAAGAAATTGGAAATTGGCACTTGGTTTGGAGATTGGAATTATCGGTGCTGGCTTTGGGTGTACTCGTAGTGCTCCTTCCTGAAGTTTGGATCCTCGCCGCTCACACAGAAAATCCAGCGCCTGTGCACCATTACAACAAATCTTGGATCGAATCTCTTTTCTCCGCGCAGGATTCAAATTATAGATTTTGATTCGGTTTTGGTTTTGGATTTGGATTCTTCACCCTCGATTCTTCTGTGGCCCACTCACTGAACTTTGGAACTGTGGAGCACAACGATGCTACTACTACGGACGACCGGTCTGCGAGCAGGAACTGCCTTCATATACACATCTCGATCTCGATGTGGATTCTCGATCCCGATGTCGTTGTCGATGTCGATGTGGTTGGGTATATAGAAATGGATTTTCCGTCTTCTGTTCGCTGGCCACCGCTTCTTCCCCTGTTCCTCGGTCTTTATTCGGCACGTAGTACGTAGGGTCTTTATGCTTTTCTTTTCTGCTCGTTGTGAGAATTTCGAACCAGAGGCGTAGAATGCTGAGAAGCGACTGGCAGATCGCAAACGTCGCTGCCAGCGCCTCGCTTTCCGCTGCCGACGTCGGCAGAGGTGAAGGCGTCTGTTGTTGCTTTTGTTGGCGCTCGTGAAGATGCTCTCCACTCTCCGCTCTCCAATCTTCGCACCAGAGATGCTGCAACTGGGCGTTCAAAGTTATTAGTTATCAACGTAACTACGAATAAAATAGCTTCATTTTAATATAAGTTTTAAACTTTAGTATGAATATATTATTATAAAATATTTTGATTTTATTTCATGCCATTTACCATACTTACTTGTAATTTAATAATCAGTTTGCTTGTTTTGCTGAAGGTTGCCACGCTTTATCAAGTTCATTCTTTAAATAGCATATTCAAGGCCTTAAAAGAAGAGTTACAAATTATAAGACTTCTTAAGTAAAACATAAAGTCAAGAAATACAGAAATTATCTCTATTTGTGACTCTGATAATGTGATATTTTTTTTTCTTAATTTATAAAATCAACTATTTATTGATCATGAATACTTTTCTGAGCATCTCTGAAAGCATTCGTAGATCTAGTTTGGTTCTCTACTCCGCTGATGTGTGAATCGTGACGCGGGCCGAAGACACTCTTCGCAATTCTTCTCTCTCGCGCTCTCTCTCTCTCTCTCTGCGGCTGCTGCTCACTCGCTCATTTTCGGGAGCCTGGTGATAAGAGATGCCGTTATCTGATTGCCAATGTGACACATTGAGGCGGCGATGGGGCAACGCTTGTTGTTGTTGTCACAGCTTAACGATCTGCACACGCACACACAAAAGCACTGATAAGGAGAAGACACCTCTTCTGTCTGGAGTCTTCTGCACTCTTATCTTCTCCTGCTCCTTTATCTTTATTCGCACATTCTTCGCCTGGCAAGTGGTGAAATCTTCACCTAACATACTGCTATTTATTTGTGCCTTTTTGGATAGTTGGCTCTCAGAAATGTTTATGGGGCTTACCTTAATCGTGAGCCTTGAATTTAGAATCTTGGCAGGGGGGAGTTTTGGGAATTCACTAAGACCTGGGAAGAGATTACAGATTTCGTGGAGCAGAAGAAGCCACTGCAATGGAAGTTGTTAAATGTAAAAGGAAAATATTTCTTATACTACAGCAGATAACAAAGATTGTGAAGACGCAAAAAAATGCCATAAAAACTATACGATATCTTTATCATTTTGCATATCATTCTGCGTTGTCCACGTGTGTGTTGGCAGTAGTTTCATTTAAAAATAGTTCGTTTATGATAAAGATAGAGCAGGAATTAAATCTTTACGTTTTGATTTGCAATATTGCGTTAAAATGAGAAGGTACACTGTGAAGGAAGCTTGACTGTACATTACCTTTTTGCCTTATCAGACTAATTTTTTGATCCGTTAAAATTGTGTTCAATAAACCCCGATTGCGTCATCCGAATATTGTTTTGTGTTGTATTGTATATTGTACGAGTATTTGATTTAAAATAAATGTGGGTCAATGGATTATCAATGCCCCGAATGAGACGTCGAATAGGCACGATTCGCCTGGATACGAAGCACCGGGTACCGTTACCCCAACCAGATTATATCATATATGTATGTATGTGCCTATGGGATAGTTCGATGAACACATGGACAGCGGTGCAATGACTCGAGATGATCACTCTTTTTCCAGGTACGCAGATATATGGATTTCCAGAGAGAACGGGGCTTAGAGCGGCCAAGTCCCATTTAAGGTTTTATAGCGAAAACGTGATCGGGCTGCTCTCTAAAAAAATCCCCCCTCCCCCCCCCTTGCCATTTCCCTGTAGAATCGTCTTTGGGAAAAACTTGTGCAAAATGCCGGTCACGTCGCATGCCGCTGTATCTGTATCTGTATCTGTATCCGAGTATCTTTTCCTGCATCTCAACTTCACTGCCATTCGCAAGTATCTGTGTCTTGGCCAAAAGCCTGGCCAAAGCAAATTAGATAAGTCGCATCCCCCGGATAAAACTTGGCCACATTCGGTTCCAGATTGAGACTCATATTCATACTCATACTCATACTCGTGTTCCGGGAGACAAATTGATAAGGGGCAGCAGAGCTTTGTTGCGGGACGGGAAGTCGTTGTTGCTTAGGCTTATCTCGAGACCTCGCGGGTAATAATAATAAAAAATATAAATAAAAAGTGAATAAACAAAGGTAAACACCTGACAGTCTGAGGAGGTTGTGGGTGGTGTCGCTATCGCCATTTGATTTGGGTTCGGCATAGCCATAAGCCAACGGAAACTGATTTCGATTTGGGGCTTTTCCCCATTTTCAACGGAACCACCTACTTTTATAACTACTCGTGTAAAATTCCTACATGGAAAATTACGTGGATATTAATTTACATATATAAAAGAATAGTAGAATTGGTATGAATTTTCTATAAAAATATTGGAAATAAACAAATAAAATGCCTAATTTTAAATATTTTTTAATTAACGTAAATAAAATATATAAATTTGTTATTAATTAAAATCGATTAAGCCCCTTATCACAAATAAAACGCACTTATGTTTGCTTAAGTTTGTGTATTAGTTAGTTTTGAGTCACAATGAAATTCATTTATTTTATACTTTGGTTTTTTGTTGCTTAAATTGCGCTTTATTTATTTACTTCAGTTTTGTTTTTCTTGCTGAACAATTTACAATAAACGCGGCCATTTGTTGTGTTTTTCTTGTAGTTTTCCTTGCTTGTTTTAGTTTATTTAATACTTATTGATTTTTGTATGTTGTTTGTAGTGTTTTATTTAAATTTTTTCCTGCAGTCTAAACCTAAAAAGTTGTTTTGCTGTTGCTTGTTGTGTACACGTACATATATCGAATATTTTTTGATTATTTGATTTAATTAGTTTTCTTCGAGTTAAGGGACCAATTTTCCCTTTTAACCACTTAGTTTTTCATCGATTTTGTTTAGAGTTTTTATAGTTTCCGCTACATTTAATGGTTATTTTCATTAGGTGGGGGCGTTGAAACAGTAAAAGGGGAAAAACAGTTGGCCAACAGTTTCTATATATATATATGTAATTATATATAATCTGGCAAACGATAACAGTGGAAAGCCAAAGGAAAATTTGTGTGTGAATGGAGGGGTTTTCCCAGTTTTTTTCTTGTCTTAGCTTTGGCTATTTTGAAATCGATTTAAATTGTTCACTACCAACACATAGACGCACATCGAGATATATGGTATATATCGTAGTTTATAATTATTCCGTTTTCTTTTTTCCTTTTTCGTGTATCTTTAATTTTACTGAATTCTGTATACTTTATATTGTATAGTTGAAGTTATTATTTGTAGACACCATTTACAATTACAGTTACAATTAGATAGACACACACAATGCGATCCTAATTAAGTAATCGTACATATAATACGCCTCTGATTTTTGTATCCTTTTGCTAATCCTTTTTTGGCCCAAAAGTAGGCAGCATGAGTGCATGAGTGTGTGTGCAAATTACATGTGTATATATATAGTTCCAAGTTTCAAGTTCAAGTTCCTTAGTTTACCTAAGCCTAATTGCTATTCCGAAAGATCCGAGGATCAGTTTGATGTTTCACATTAATATATAGCTGCGCTCACTTTTATACAGTTGCGGTCAAAATAGGAGCAGCGTAATATAATGTAATTAAATGAAATAATAAAGAACTTTCTAAAAAGAAATAAGAAAACTATTCATACACATAAGACACAAAACTACTGCTGATTGCTTTTGAGACTTGGTATTAGGCTTCAATTAAAGGATATTCCAATTTTTTAAGCGCACGCTGCTATTGTTTTGACCGCAGCTGTATGTGTAATAGTTTCGAGTCCTACCCCGTTTGTCCAATCCAAATTATATTTTGGGAGAGATTCTACTGGGAGAACCAAGTTCGTTGGGGCTATCAAGTCTCCCTAGTTGTTTAGCCCCTTTATTTGTTTGTAAAGCTCACTTGTTTTTTTTTTTTTTGTTCTAACTTCCTATAAGCTATCACACCTTTGACCCTATCTATCCTACTTCACTGCCCACTCGCCCAACCGAACTTGGCTCTCGCACTCTCGTTTGCCATCTTCCACTTGTTGCTACTACTTTACTGTCTATTATTAACATAATTAATTCTAAACATTCACTAAAAACGAAAACATTAGACCATCTCTCTGTCTCTCTCTTTGTCACACACACACACGCGCACAGTGAGCGGCAAAAAAATATTATGATTAAAATCTTAGCTATTATATTTCTTATTTTTCTGGCGCCTTAACGATATGTGAGTGGGTGTGTATGGGTATGCAGGTAACGGTGCGGGTGTGTGTGTGTGCAAGAGAGAGAGAGAGAGGGAGAGGAGTGATGAAAAGAGACACCTAATCAAGGTGATAAAGGAACTTAAGCCAACAATTAGATTTTTCTTACATTTCTCTGATGGATGAGGGATCGTGTCAAAAGCTATTTAAAATTTGACCGGCAGAAAAGCTGAATGCTATGGCATCGCATGCTGACAAAAGCTGTCAGGCATGAGTGGGTTTTCCGTTTTAAATTTTCGTAAGATTTCTTGCCTTCCTATTAATTAAGCTAATTCTCTTAGTTTGAATATAAGTACCTCATAGAATCGGGGCATTTCTTGGATTTTCGTATGTTTGGTGTTATTTGGTTACAGTTTGACATTTACTAGTGGTTTCTCTATGGTTTTTCATCATATTTTCATATTGGTGTCTTCGATTACGATCGTTTTGCATGTCGGTTAATAGTTAATAATTCGTATTCGCTTGTATATTATAAGTATGAGAATAAGGTCTCGGCGGTTGTTGGTGTTGTCTTTCGTCTTCAACTTTCCGTATTCGGTTATTAAAATAAGTACATTCCGGATGGCTTAACTGAGAATCGCTAGAGATTTGAAAACAACTATTGAGTGGCTCCAAAAAGTAGATTCATACAAATTTCGAAATCTCTGATTATGGAATCATTATGTTCAATATATTGCTGTGAAATTCCTAGGTACTTGTTTATCCTATCATTTAGACCTCAGCAGGTAATTGTTTTAAAATATCCATTGATTTCAGAAAAACCTCCAGTATTCGATTACTATTTGTTCTTAATCAAGCCTTTGGCAGTTTCATATTTGCATAGTAAGTGGTGTTTTTGCATTTCGTCTGATTTAGAGGGAGATAGCTACAGATTGAGATGGCTACTATGGTTTTTCTTGGGGCACTTTGAGGTAACGCATAATCGATCAACAAACAATCACATAAAAAAATACATCAAAATCGAGAGAACACGCGACACAGTGGCAGATTAATTAAATGAGTAACAACGAATGAGTACCGATTTGAGTACCGAGTGAGTACCGAGTGAGTACCAAGTTCATTTGGCAATTCCCCTGCACAAGGACCGCCTAGCCCACTGCGATGACGGGGAATCCCCGCAGCGTATCTCAACGTTTCACCCCGAACAGATTCGGTATGGACTTGATCTTCTTGCGCGAGCAGTTCAGGTAATCCTTGTACATGTCCGATCTCAGATACCTGGAGTACGAGTCGCTCTTCATCAGGTGATACACATGCGAGGCGGCCACGTCGAAGCACCACCTGTTCGGGCCGCTTGGCGAGTTGACCGCCTCGCGGGCCAGCTCCACCGACTTGGAGTCCACGTTGACCGGACATGGGGCCTCTGGGGCCAGGAACTCCTGCCAGATCTTCTGGATCGCCTCCTTGATCTCTGATTGCGGCAGCGCCTTCATCTCCTGCACCGATTCCCAGAATCTGTGGAAAGTCAAGGAGATAGTGGATAGGACATATTAGCAACGATTGTGGAAGACACTCACTTGAGATTCTCGCCGCTGTACTCCTTCTCCAAGAACTTGGTGAACTGCTCGCGTCCAATGGCATCGTTCAGTAATTCGCGCAAACTGAATGCCCAGCGCTTCACGCGCCGCACAGGAACTTCTTTGCTGTTAGATTGAAAATAATTATTAACAAATGAAATGCATTAATCATTATTAGCTTTAAGATATGAGGTGTCTTACCTATTCTTCTCCGTATCCCACATCTCGGTGCTATCGGTTTGCCAAGGATTCGGCAGCTCGGGCGAGGTTATAAAGTAATCAAACTCATTGTACTGATCGTAGTAGGCAACCAAACTGTGGAATAATACATAATTTTTAATGTAATCAAATCTAATTTATGCATAATTGTATATCTTACGCTTCGGCCGCTTTTGACACTTTGATTGTGCGACGCTCGAGTTTCTGTTTGCGCAGCGCGATGATCCGCGTCAGCTGCTCGACGGGATTCTTGGCCAGGGAGGCGCCGGCGGATCCGGTTCCATGGCTGGAACCACCGCGTCGATAGGCCTTCTTTATGTCGATCTCGGTGGTGTTGACGCAGCCGGGCATCGGCCGATGGACATCCCAGAAGGCCCGCTCCTGCGAGTCCAGCACCTTCCGCTCCAGCTTGTCCCGCTTCTTGGCCACTTTGCTCTGCGATTCAGCCTGGAAAATATGCAAATCATATGAGATTAAAATGCCCTATTATATTATCGGTTAAAAGTCTGACCTGCATGAATATAAACTCCCACTTCCTGGAGAACATCTTCTGCAGCTTGGCCAGATTCTCGGCCTCGTAGTCGGCCAACTCGAGTCGCGTCTTATTCTGCATGGTGCGCTTGCAAAGGTAGACGGCATAGTCCGTATTCTCGGGCTCCCAGCAATTCGAGGGCCAAAAGTAGGGCGTCTGGAATCTGTGCGAGAATTGCTTACATATTGTGGAAGATGCCAAGATACCATAAGAGATGGTACCACTCACCTGTAGAAGGTGCCGTCATTTTTGACGGTCAGCGCGTGATCGTCGATGGGGAATATGTAGCCATGTGAGCTGAGCAGGTGGGCAAAGTGCAACGCCTCCGTCACGTCCTCCACGTCGAAGTTCTTGAGGATCCAGGCCACCAGATCCGCACCCGTGAACACCGATGGCACCTTGCTCATGAACGCCTTCACCGTGCGCACGGCCACGCCCGTCGACTCCGCCTGCATCTTCTCGATGATGGCCTCCATCTGGGAATGGAATCGATTTAATAAGCGCCAATTAGCGGCAAAACTGACTGCGAATCAATAAGCTGAATAAGCTGGCATGTCCATAATAACGCTAATGAACACCACTCTCAAGAAAAAAACAAGAGAGAACGCTATAGTCGAGTTCCCCGACTATCTGATACCCGTTACTCAGCTAGTGTAAGAGCGAAGGACAGTTTTTGGCGGTTTGTGGGCGTTAGAGTGGGCGTGGCCAAAAGTTTTTTGGCAAATCGATAGAAATTTACAAGACCAATACAAAAATGAAAAAATATTAAAACATTTTTCAAAAATGTGGGCGTGGCAGTTTTGGGCGGTTTGTGGGCGTTAGAGTGGGCGTGGCAACCTAAATCGACAAACTTGCGCTGCGTCTATGTCCCTGGAGTCTGTATACTCAATCTCAACTTTCTAGCTTTTGTAGTTCCTGAGATCTCGACGTTCATACGGACAGACGGACAGACGGACAGACGGACAGACGGACAGACGGACAGACAGACGGACGGACAGACGGACATGTCCAGATCGACTCGGCTACTGATCCTGATCAAGAATATATATACTTTATATGGTCGGAAACGCTTCCTTCTGCCTGTTACATACTTTTCAACGAATCTAGTATACCCTTTTACTCTACGAGTAACGGGTATAAAAAGGGAAATGCAATTATCTAGCAAAACACAAATATGCAAGGCATTGTTCAAGGTAACAATTAATGATAATGCGCCTGTAAGGTTATCACATGTGCATTTACATATAAAGTTTAAATAAAATCTTAATTTTGTTCTTTTAAGGCGGGCAATTTCAGGACCTTTCAAGAATGTTTGGTAGAAAACATAAGTAACTAAATGAACTATTACATAAATAATAACATTTCCTGTGTGACTAAGTTCATTACCTTTTTGTACACTAGGATATTGGGTGCGTCCTCGTTCTTCCCGCCGCGCTGATGATGCGACGCCGATGGAACCGCTAGGGCGGATGCGGTGGGCGGCTGTGGCGGCTGGGCGGCCGACTGTCCCGCCGCCGACTGCTGTGGGTGGGCGTGGTGGTGGTGATGGTGGTTCCCGCTGACCGTCAGCAGACCGCCGCTGGTGCCGCTCTGTTTGCTGCCCGCCGCCGCCGTCGACGAGGATGTGGCCGAGGAGGGGGATGTGGTGGTGGCGGCTGCCGTCTTGGCACCTGCAACGGTGGGTGTGGATGTGGATGTGGGTGCAGTGGTTGGTGTGGTTGCTGGCTGGGATGCCGATGTTGTGCCTACTGTGGCTCCTGTTCCTGTTCCTGTTGCTGCTGGTGAGGCCGCTGAGCCACTGCCATTGTTACTGCCATTGGGCAGTGGTGTTGGCGATGGAGTGCCTGTGCCGGACACTACTACTCCTGCTGCTGCAGCTCCTCCTGCTCCTCCTCCTCCGACAACGACGGTGGTGTTGGTGCTAGCAGTGGCAGTGGCGGTGGTGGTGGCGTTGGCGGACTGTGGCTCCGGAATGGCCACCGCCAGCGGATCGCTGCTGTTGCTGCTGGTGCAGTCCGTTTTGGCCGGCGCCGCGGTGCTGCTGGCATTGGTGGCTTGTGTTTTGTCCGCCTCCGAGTTCATCGTTACCATTTTCTCGAACGGCTGCGCTCCAGGGATATTTGGTTTCCAGAGCTGTGGCTATTTTTAAACGCTGGGCGCAGAGGGGCGTGGGTGCCGGCTGCTTGTCGAGTGCTTCTACTTCTGCTTCCTACCGCTGCTCCTTTCACCAAAGTGGGTGGTGTTTTCCCAGCCTGTGTGCGCGTGTGTGTGTGTGTGTGTGTGGGCTTGAGTGCGTGTGTGTGTGTGTGTGAATCAATTGAATGGCTTAAATAGATTTTGTTCAATTTTTAGTTGTCATTTTGCCTTTTCTAATGCCATTTTGCGAAGCTTTTTCCACCTCTGGCTCCTCCTGGATTTTCACTTCGATTTTACTGCTTCCGCTCTTCCGTTTCCTTTTTTCCTGTATGCTTGAAATTCACTGGAGTTATGGCACACACACACACACACACACGCACACAAGGTGACGGTTTGCTTAGTACAATGCTCCAGCAGCTTTTCTGGTATAATTTTGAATTTGTGTATTTTTCGAATTTTTAATTTAAATTTTCTTTTTATTTTTAGCAGCGATTTTTTCCAAGTTTTCGCTTGCTGTCGCTGTTGCTCCTTTTGCCCTCTCTCACTCACTCTCGCCCTCTCGCTCTCGCTCTCTCGTGCTCTCTCGCTCTGGCGCGAAGTGTTTTTTAGCTTTTAGCCCGTAATCATTTTACGGCCCAAAGTCAATCGGCTCCTTAGAGCTTCCTGCTGATAGTCCTTCATCGATTTTTCGTCCTTCCTACCCCAGAAACTCTCTCTCGACCCGCTCTTCCGCTCTCTTTTCGTCCTGCGCCTGCGCCAATACCGTTGTTTACATCCAGCCAGCTGTTGTTTATCGACCACCAATGCCCGATATGATATCGATAAATGCATATCCTTAACTTTCAAAGCCATGGCCGAGTATTGTAAATATCGATTTCAAAAAGTCCTTCGAAAACAAAACAATCAGTATTTTCAGTTTGCTTTATTTCGATAATAAGAATTTTCGTCTACAAATTATTTAATTCGTTTACATTTAGCAAAAAAAAAAGTATATATGTATATTGTTTATGTATGGTATACAAACTAAATGTGTAATTAACGCATAGTGTGTTCATTAGTTGCATAGCGTGATTTTAACTTATAGTGACCTTAGTTGTTATGGCTTTTATACAAAGTTTTGCAATGATTTTGGAAAAACATTCAAAAACAGATTACAATAAATAGAAAAAAATAATACATATAGTGTGTGTGTGCAGGATAAAACATATGTATAGCTACGGCTAAGCGAAGGATCCTTCGTTCTATCCATATCGATAATGCATAAAAGTAATTTACTGCCCCTAAGACTAAGTGGTGTCCGTAGCGCCTACACTCGTTTATTATTTACATAGGTTTTCGAATATACTCGTGTATATATTTACCGCATAGGGATATACATATGTAGGTACTTAAATGTGGTATAAATATATATATTAACTCTGCCAGCGATTGGCGATATACATATGTATGTATATCTGCATATCGAAAGGTGAGCAGCAGGACCAAATCGGGGTTTATTTCTTATATGACCAGCTCTACATAACGTAACTATTTGTTAGTGGTGGCGAAGAAAGTGGACAGTGTATTAATGGAAAAGTTTCAATTTTATAACAGCTTTACAGTACACGAAATATTCTATTAAAAAAACACAAAATATAATGCAGAAGATATAGAAATGTTGAATGAACAAAAGTGAGACCATATTAAAAGATTTGGGTCTATGGAATCCAAGGGCCTTAAGAAATGTTATAAACAATAAGTAAGATTATCATTTCTCTATTAAAAGGGTTAGGCTTTCCATTTCGTATCGTCTAGGCTGGGATTCAATAGCAAAATAGCGGATTCGGATTGGCCTCCGTATAGATCACATTTTGACACTACGCTTATCAATGACATAGAACCATCATTATCGACATGATTACTCAGATTATGATAAGTATGTACGTATATTATTACTGCTGCTGCTGTTGCTGCTGCTGCTGTTCCCTTGACTGCCTCACCGATCGCTCCCTGTCCCGATTCCGTTCCCGTTCCCGTTCGGACCACAAGGGCTGGCCACTTTGGGCCTGATAGGAGAGCGGAGGAGGCGGTGCCGCCAACTGGGCCTGGGGCACCAGTTCCGCCTGCGGATTGAACTGGTTGTTCGTGTTGTAGTTGACCAGGATATCGCCGGCGAGACTGTGACCGATATTCACGCTCCGATCGGGATAGCCCTGGTTCTGGGACTGCACCTGGATCGGCTGCGACTGCACCTGCTGAACCTGCGGCTGCTTGTTCCTCCAGTGCTTGTGCTGGGCCACGGGCACCAGACGGTAAAGGGGCTCCGCCGACGGAGCACTCGGATATCCGGGCACATAGTACGGCGGATAGTGTGAGTGCGGATGGGAGTGGGCAAGATGTCCCTGTTTGCTGCTCGGACGCACTCTCTTGAACTGCGGCGGAGGTCGCTGCCAGAACTGCAGAGGATTGGACTGGACAGGAGATGGGGGCCGCAATTGCTGTGGATCCTCCACAAATTGCGGAATTGGCGTGCTGTAGATCTGCGGCTCATAGATCGGTTGCTGCTGGTGCTGTTTGCCCACACGGAAGTGGCGACCCGGCAGGTAGGAGTCCGGTTGGGTGGCATCCAGATTGGGATCCAACTGGAGCTGCTGTTTGCCCACACGCAAGTGACGCTGTCGCTGGCCAGGAGGCTGGTAAACTATCGCCTTGAAGGCGTTCTGATCGTGCTCATCCGCACTGTAGTTCACCATGGGCAGGAAGGGCTGCTTGTCAAAGTCGGGGGGCTGCAAATATTCCATAATAATATATTACATTCGCGAATTTGTAGATTCTTTGGTGTAAGCAAGCCAACATAGTTTTGGCTTTGATTTTAACTTTCCAACTACTCCCACATTTTTTTTTATTAACTTTTCGTCTAATTTGATGATGATTTCTGAATTTTTGCCGAAAATGGGTTTTCTGTTATTCTGCGACTATAAATATCAGTATTTTAATCAGAACTTTGGAAATATTGGTCCGAATATGGAATGGCATACCTCGTTGAGCTCGTAATTAAATTTCCTATCAAACTGTGTTTTCAACAAAAAAAAAATATTATTTTCACTTTTCTTCCAATTTTTTATGATGATTTTTTGCCAATAACCTCTTTTCTGTTATTTTGCGACTATAAATATCAGTATTTTAATCAGAACTTTTGCAATATTGGTCCGAATATGGAATGGCATACCTCGTTGAGCTAGTAATTAAATTTCCTATCAAACTGTATTTTCAAAAAAAAATTATAACTTTTTTACTTTTCTTTCAATTTTTGATGATGATTTTTTGCCAATAACCGCTTTTCTGTTATTTTGCGACTATAAATATCAGTATTTTGATCAGAACATTCGAAATATTGGTCCGAATATGGAATGCCATACCTCGTTGAGCTCGTAATTAAATTTCCTATCAAACTGTGTTTTCAAAAAAAAAAAATTAACTTGATCACTTTTCTTTCAATTTTTGATGATGTTACCCCCTTACAAATAAATGCGAAAATTTGGCCAAAAATTATTTTAACAAAGTCGTTTAAAAAGTGATTTGGTTGGTAAGTATTGGTAATTAGGAGTACAAAAATGTAATTCTTTTAACTTTCTGACCTTTTTTAGCCAAGTTATACCGAAAATATCAATCGTAAATATTTAATTTTTGCCAAAAATCGTTTTCTCTTTTTTTTATTTATATTATATATAATATATATATTATTTATACGTTTAATTGCAATGTTATGGTACTAGTACTGCATGTACGGATTTGTCGCTTTAATAAAACTAAATAAATTAAAATCCGCCAGTTAAGCGCAGCCTGAAACTATGCAGCATTTTTAATTCAAATGTCAAAAGCTTTCTGAGACAGTCCATAGATGGCGCTTTGGTGAAATTACTAATCGTGGCGATTTTTCTGTTTGTTAATTTAACAAATTATTATACCCGTTACTCGTAGAGTCTGTCCGTCCGTCTGTCCGTCTGTCCGTCCGTATGAACGTCGAGATCTCAGGAACTACAAAAGCTAGAAAGATTAAGCATACAGACTCCAGAGACATAGAAGCAGCGCAAGTTTGTCGATTCATGTTGCCACGCCCACTCTAACCGCCCAAAACTGCCACGACCACACTTGTTTGTTTTGATATTTTTTCATTTTTGTATTGGTCTTGTAAATTTCTATCGTTTTGCCAAAAAACATGTATTTAATCATATGAACTCCGCAACCAGCACTCCGCACCCCGCACCCCGCACCCAGCACCCCGCACCCCGGACCCAGCACCCCGCAAGTAACGCTGAGTAACGGGTATCAGATAGTCGAGAAACTCGACTGCAGCGTTCTCTCTTGTTTAAATAATTAATTCCTTAAATTAATAAAATTGAAATTCTTAATCAAACTCACATGGAATCGCCCCGCATTTGCTCCTCCTGTCGGCGAGATGAGGTTGCTCCTGAGCAGTTGGCCCAGTGACGCCTCGTACTCCGCATGCAGCTGCAGCTGGGCGTTCCTGGGCTTGGGCGTGATGTTGACCACCTCGGGGGCCACATCGTTGGCGGGACTTGGCGACGCCTTGTAGTGCTGCAGATGCTCACGCTGGTGGAGATTATTGTTGTGATGGTGTCGTTTCGGCGGTTTGGTGGCCAGAAAGTCATCGATGGCATTGGATTTGATTGAACCCGGTTGCCGCTTGGCCTCAAAGTACTCGTAGTAGATGGGATTGGACTTGGAGAGCGGCGGATCGAGTGACTGATCCTGGCGAGAGCTCTCCGTCGAGCTGGGTACGAAGACCAGCTGGGGTCGCGGTGTGTAGTTGACTGGATAGATGGGAATGGGCACGGCCACCGGCACAGGCACTCTTTCCACATATTTGGGTGAACTGTGCCTGGGCGGCGGTGGCAGATAGGTGATGCCATTGTACTTGGGCTTATACGACGTTCGGATGGCGGGCAAGTGCACTGGTGGCCTGGAAGTGGTTGTGGTGGTGGTGCTTGTGGTCGTGGTACTGCTGCTCGTACTGCTCGTAGTGCTGCTGGTCGTGGTCGGAGGTCTTCGCGTCGAGCCACTGCCCTCCAGTCGGCTGAAGTGATCCGGTGGCGGGGGTAGGACAATGCCCGGCACCAGCGGTCCTGGTGGCACCGGATTCGTGTAGTTGCTCCTGTACACGAACGTGTAGGCTGGTGGATAGTACAGCGAGGGATCATCCTCGTCGAAATCGCTGACATTGGCCGGAAGTGGGGAATCGCCGACCAGCGAACCGTTGCCATTCAGGCCGTTGATCAGCCAGGGTCCCAGGAGCGGCGGAGTCCTCAGCAGGCCCTTGGACGCCACCGTGTCGTTAGTGGGGTAGAGCAGCCAGGGGGCATAGGGCGCCGGATAGACGTAGGCCGGACCGGTAGTATCCGGACCGGCGGCATCCGCGGACTTAGCTGCCGGAGATGCTGCAGTCGCTCCCGTCCGGGCAACAGGATGCGATGAGAGATTTTCAGCGGTGGCGCCTTGGTGGCCCTGGTGGTTGGCTCCCTTAGCGGATAGCGTTGCATTGCCAGCCGCCGGACGGAGGATCTCGAGTTGATTATCTCGGATAAGCTGCAGCGGCCCGTTTGGTTCGAGCTGCACGGGAAATGGAGGCGGCACCGCCGGATTTGCTGGCAACTTGATCTGTCTCCCGGGCGCATCGTAGTCATCGATTGCCGGCCACGGACCGTGCTGATTGTCCTCCGCCTCCTCGTTGAGGGAGCCGCCCTTGATCACCAGCAGGTGATCCTCGGCCAGCCAGATATCCTCCTCGTTCAGGCCACCGTAGTTGCGTTCGTTGTCCAGCGGCACCTCCGAGTTCCGGGCATAGCTCAGCACTCCCGGTCGCTTGGGAATGCGACGGAAGAGCTCCTTTTCGATCAGCCCGTACTTGCCATCCCTCACCTGATCCGCCAGCGTCTTCTTCTGTTCCTCCTTGGCCGGCTTCTTGGCCGGTGCATCGGCTTCCTTCCCAGATCCAGCGCTCAGCCGCAGGATGCCATTGTCCCAGTTGTCGAAGTCGTCGGGTTCATTGAGCAGAGCCTCATCATCGTCCGATTCCCTTTCCTTGTAGGGATTCGGGGTATTGGATGTGGGTGGGGGCAGCGGTGTTGTGGATCTCGAGATGCTCGGCGGATTGCTAAATCGCGTGGTGGCTACCGTGCTGGTTAATCTCGGCCTGCTCGATGGCTTGGCCAGTCGGTAGCTGCTGCTCGCCTTGCTCCTCAAAGGAGTTTTCTTCGTCGTCGTCGTCGTGGTTGTCGTCGTTGTTGTGGATGTCGAGGTACTCGTGCTTGCCGTCGTGGAAGGACCAAAACTGGAGAAGGAGCTGTTGGCACTCACCGCCGACACCTCGTAGGTGGAGTGGCCCTGGGCATTGTGGATGTGACCGGCCACCAGGCGCTGAATCATTCGGGGCCTGTCAACGAAATTGGTATTGGGGAATCGCAGTCAGGGATCGGGAATATCACACATCTGTGCCATGGCACATAAATCAAAAGGCGGCACCCAAAATGGGCAGGCGCCTGCCAAGATATCAAAAGGCAAAGACCACAATCATGGTGGGCAATCATGGTGGGCGAACCGACGGTTAAAGTACCGTGCATTTTAAAAGAAAAATTAATACTCTAAACTTGCAGTTAACTATCAAAAATATTATCTCATTTGCAATAAAAAATCGTATATCTTTCAATATCTTCATCTATTGCACTCGACAAAGTAACTATGCCAGAACCAGCATGCCTAGCCTCCTTAGTGTAGGGTATCACTCACGTTTTCAGTGCGCCTCGACTGGAAGTGGTGCTGGAAGCGGAGCCTGCGCTGTCACTGGAACTGGAAGTGGGCGCGTGGGCGTGGTAGGGACTGGTGGTGGGCGGGGCGGACTGCCAACTGCGTCGAATACTCGAATCGCCACTTAAATCCGGGGTATCACGCGGCTGCCTGGGACTCCGCACACTCCCCCGATCCCTGGACGATCTGCCAGCCGAGGCAGGAGCTCCAGTTGTTGTTGTTGTTGTTGTTGTTGCTGTTGTGCTGCGCCGCCGCTGCAATAGCCTACCGCTTGTTGCTGCTGTTGTTGTTGTTGTTGTTCTCGGTGCTGCCAGCGGCGGCAGAGGCGTCGCTGCGCTGCCACTGCGGCCGCGACTGCGTATCGGGGTCACCGTCACCGTCAAATCGATCGACTGCGTCGTGGGCGGACGACGCTGACGTGGCGCCCTCAGCGTTGGCGCCTCTGTGCTGGTGGTGGACACCGGCACGCCCCCCGCCCCCTGGAAGAGGGCTGCGCCTCGGCCGCGCTGTCGCGTCGCTGCCGCTGTCGCAGTTGCTGCTGTGGCTGCTGTAGTTGTTGTTGTTGGTGTCGCCGCCGTTGACAGCGCAGTCGACGCCAGCAGAGCTATCACTATCAAGTGCAAGGTTAACGATGCCATCTGCAGAAGAAACACAACACGAGCGCCAGTCAAATGGGTGTTATTAAATCGGAGAAAACGGAAAACAGCGGAAAATATAACACATAGAGCAAAGACTGCCTTTGGAAACTATAAACTTTACAATCCCAAGTCGCTTTTAGGTAATTTAAAGTTTATGCACATATTTCCCACTTTATTTACAGATTTATTTATGCCTAAACATTTTTAAAACCTTATAAATCACTTATAATTATTTTTTTTAGTTTGGAAAACGAATTTGTACAAGAAATAACTTTGTAAAGTATTTTATTATTTTAAGTATATTATTTAATGTATCTTATATAAGTCAACATTTCATAATAAGCTTGCTATTTGGGTGGTAATTAAGTGCACTAGCAAAGCAAGTTAACGTATCTCATAAACTTCGTAAGACAGCAAGCAATTTGCTGGCCGAAATAAAAGCAAAGTGAATTAATCTGGTACATAGAGTGGGTTTTAATTATAAATCTCCTGCCAACATAACCCTTCCAAAGTACCCTCAGATTTGATCTTAAAAGATCGCTGTAAACAATGGCTTAAAGCAGGCTCATTCAGCCGTAAATCAATTGGAAATAGCAACAAATATGTGTATGCCAAGACCGCTCACAATCGTGTTTCTAGTTGTTGTTGCTACGAGCGGTTAATTAACATGAATGAGCAGATAACAATAACAAAAAGCAGCCGTAAAGTTTGAAGCACGCGTCGCTTGCAAAAATCCAAAACCCCAAAAAAAGTGAAGACAAGCAAAAAAAACCTGAAGTCAAAATAGCTTTTTTTTTCATTTACAAATGCACTTGAGCGCATCGTTGGAAAAAAAAAAGAGAGGGGTGCGATTCGTGATTTTTCAGCAATTCGATTGCACAATTAAAAGCAGGAAAAGGTGAGAAATTCATGATCGCAGAGTGGTATAATATAATTAAAAATTTACCAATATTTGCCTTTTATAAATAAATCATTTTAATCTAGAAATTCCAACTATGAAAGACTTTTCATTCTTCAAGTTGTGAGAATTGAATAGAAATCTATGAAAATTTTATGCAAATTCCGAAACTTTTCTAATTCGCATATTTTACTTAGGTTTTGTATTATCTTAGTTATGTGATGCAAATAATGAATGAGTTCGAGTTCTAGGAGCTATGAAGTAGCCATTGAAATGCACCTGCAATTAAACCTTTAACTTTGAGTCTTAAGACCGATTTTCCTACGCCACTTGAAGCCGAAAGAACGTAGGCTTGTCCGCCCATCAATTTAATACAATCCAATCCAATTCGATGCCAGTCACTTTCGACGCCCCGAAATGCCAAATGCGAAATCAAGGACAGAGCTTTGAAGAAATCGAATCATAAATAACATTTTACTTTTGGTCTTTGTGTTTTTGTGTTTTTCTCGACTTCTCGTCGCTGGGCATTACTCATACGCGCCGTGGCTAATTGACCAAAAAACGCGACAGGTTGAAGACTTTTTCTTATATTTCTTATATATATATATACATATATATATATATATATATATGGTATATCTATATTTTTTTATTGGCGCCCACAAGTGCAGGCGCCAAGCTTGAGGCATTTTCGTTGTTGGGCGCAGTTGCCAAACCCCGAAAAAAAAAACAATGCAAAGTGCAGTCACAAAAAAAAAAACAGATATATATATATATATGCAGGGTGAACAAAAAAGAAAAAAAAAAGTGGGGGTAAAAATAGAAACAATCAAATGGAACGTGATTCGAAGCCGAAACTGAAACTGAAGCTGGGGCTGAAACCGAAACCCAGTCCGAGACTTAGACTAAGCCCAAAACTGGACTTGGACTGGACTTCGGAATGGACTAGGAATGCGTTGTATCGTGTGCCTAGCGCCTGTCCACTGCGCTCCAATTTCAGCCTTTGCTTTTAGCCCGCTTTTATTTGGCTCTTATTTTATTCGTAGAACCAGCGACCAGCGACGGCTGCCAAATTGTTGTTTGGCAATCAAAAAAGAAGTTGAAACAAAAAGTCAGCGGCTAATCGCGGCTGGTAGGTCCACCAATGTTAAGTACACTCACTAGTTGTAAACAGAATGTTTGCTAAATATATTGTACAAATGAAGCCATAAATATAATATTATAATATATATAAAAGCACTGCATATATTTATTATTTAATAGTAATAAAATTTATGGTTGCTTAAGACCCAATTTGTATTCAATTGTTTGCCAAATGATCTGATTTTAAGTATCACTTTTAAAATGAACTTTGCATACTTTATAGCTTAGTGCAAGTACCCACTCTGTTTAGATCGCTGTGGGCGTAGGGTATCATAAACAGTAAAACAGTAAAACAGTAAATAATGAAAACTGTTCGCGTGCGCAGTGGTCGGTGCCTAACGGTGCCTGTAGTGGCCAATCCCCCGGATACCCCGGATACCCCGTATCCCCCCGTTCTCCGATCGCCGATCTCCGCCAGAGATTCGTCATAGAGGCGACCACGTTCCAGGCCAAGCCTTGGAGTCGCCGCCAGCCACTTGGAGGCATTTTTCATAACCGCAACGAGGGTACTGCAAAGTGGCTTAATCTTTGAATTTGGCACTAGTCGGCAATCGAATTATTTTCTATAAATTTTAAATTAGTTTTTTTTAAATTCCAATTTAAGAGTGCTTCTTAGACTCAACTGATCTACATCTGCTGTTCATATTCTATTATTATCGCAGTATTAATATCTTAAAATTTGGCATAAGTCAGATAGACATAAATAAATGTTTAAGGATCCACAAAAGCACTTTCTCGAGTTTAATAAAGGTATATAATATACAAATGCATGTATTATTATTATCACATTATTATTTTGATATTTTAGCAACTATTTCAAGGGTATACCCATTCGGTGCGACTTGACAAGCCCGCCTTTCTCATACATTTTTTGTTGTTTCGTAGGCTTTTGTGTTTTGAATGAAAGGCAACGCGGTTGTCTTTGGCCATTGGCAATAAATAATTCTTTGTTGTTGCTGCGCCTGTTGCTTTACTTAAATTTAATTAGTTTATTTGAAAGCAGTTTTGGGCGATGGTGTCATAGATTAAATTGGACTCAATTCATTTTTTATCGCCGCCGTTCGTGTTTTTTTGCTCCACATTATTATCTAATTGTTCTTGTTATTATTTCGTATTTATTACATAGACATTCCTTTGCCTGTTCTCGACTTACAATAAACGAGTACTCTTAGTACCCAGTTGACCAACTCTATTTCCGCAACACTTTGTAACGCGGCACAATTCAAATGAGAACTGATGCTGGAATTTTGTGAGTTTCAATTTTTAGGGGTGGCTAATATTCGATTTTAGATGGAAGTTTCAGTTTCAAATAAGTCAACGAACGCTGTGCTCTAGTTAATAGTTAATCAAAGAACAATGGAAGTAGCGGAGCAAGTCGAATGACAATAAGCCCCACAATTAAAACTAAATGCTAATCAAAAATATTAAAATTCGTGTGCGGATTTGGAGCGGAGAAAGAAACTTTCCGTGGAATTGTGCGTTCGAATAAAATAATCGAAATTAAAATGTTGCAACTTCGGTTGGGCGTAACTGCCAAACCGAATTGGAGTGAAGGTTAATCGGCGATGGTCAATGATTGATAGCAATGGAAAGGTGCAATGGTTTATGGCTTGTTACACTTTATAGAGGTGGCCATACTTAAATTTATTGTGTTCCAAAAAAGCAGCGAAATAAAGGTTGTATATTTACAAGAAATACTACAATTTCTTACTTATGATTTGGCAAGCGAATCGGCAAGTGAAAGACTGTCGATGGCGACATATTTATGGTGTTTACGACGGATTCCTTCATCCTTAATAAGCCTAACACTGCACCTGAGGCCAGGCCGAAACCAAAAACCGAATCGCGATCTTAACATGGCGAATAGTAAGTCACTTGGTTATCGCAGCCCGAAATCAGCGACAGGAAAGTAGTACAAGGCAGCAAAACAGTGGAAAAAATGAAAAAATTTAAATCGCCACGAGGCTTCACTGTGGGGGCGAACTACCCTGGATATCGTGGACACCGGACCCCTCCAGACCCCCCCGATACCCCGCATAGCCCAGACTGCAATCCACAGAAGTTGGGACATGATCGTTCGTTCGGTTTGCATACATATATTTATTTTGCCGCCAAAGCGAAATATTTGTATTTGTGCCGTTGTTTCGCGTTGATACCTTTCGTTGAACGCCGCTCGCAATGGTCTGGAATTTTAAATAAATGCGATTTAGTTGTGCAACAATTTGCCTCGCTTTACTTTACTTTGTTCCCCCAACTTATTGCTCTATTTTCTTGGACGCCACTTGCTCTGTGAATTTATGGTAAATAATTTAAGTAACAAAAAAGCTGCCTGTCGACCAGAGAATAACAAAATGGCAAACAATATCAGGGGCAATGCAACTCTAAAATACCTCATAAGCATTTTTTCTGCAAATTGTTGGATATCGCAATTATTAAAAAGTCAATTATGATTATCTTGTTCTTCGGTATATTATATTATTATTTTTTGTAGTTCCATGTAATCAAATTTTAGCACTTTGGTAACTTACACATTTTGTAGTTAATGAGAAATAGGACTTTGAGCAGACGAAACTTAACCATAGTAGTTCTAGTAAAAAAGCTTTTCGCAACATATTTAAAACATATTTTAATGGCTTTTAGAGGGTATCAGGTGTGCCTGACACTTCCTGGCTTTGCGTAAGCTCCTAACAATTTTATATATGATGTATTATCGTTAGTCTTTCGTTGGTTTCTGTTTCTGCTTATTGGCAACGAATATCAAGAGGCACTCGGCGCATTAGCCAACCCAAGTTAAGCCAGCTTTGCTTACACCCGTGTTCAAAATAATAGTTCTGGGAGCAAAGAAATCTCAGTAGTTACTTCCTATAAAATAAGATGCTGAATAATTTGTTTAAAATGACATTTAGCTTTTCTTTAGAGAGTTATTTTCTAAGCCCATAACTATTAACATGACCCCGTCTGTGTGTATATATTTCATTCTGTATTCCGGCGGCTCTGGTGTGAAAGCGAGAGTCCGTCGTCGTTGTTATTATGGGTAAAGTTATGCTCGGCGCGTAACTGGGCCAGCAACAACAACGAGAAATGTTTACAAAATATTCATTGATTTAAAATGTGGTATTTCTGAGTTTATTGCTATGCCTTTAATTTTTTTTTTGGTTTTTTTTGGGAATTTTATTGTTGTTGCGGGTTGATTGATCAGGCTGCAGTGTGTGATGCAATAATGAGGGAGTACGTTTTTTGTTACAGTTTAAAGCTAACATTCTCTTCCCTCCACGGCAACGCGGCGTATGCGTAATATTTTGGGCATGCATTCCGCGCATTGCGCATACGCCACTTGGTCCGCAGCTAGAAATATTGAACCCTCAATTAAGCGGAAATCTTGTGTCATTCGCAGAGCAGTGTTGCTGGGCGTGTCTGTCTGTCTGTCTGTCGGTGCTGACTCCAAACCGAAATCGCAGACCCAGCGCGAAACAAGCAATAAAAAAACACTTGATTAGGGGGGCAAATCGGTGGAATTTGGTGGTTTATAACTAGGGGAAACTGGGCGTGGGAAGCGTGCAGCAAAAGCCAAAGCAAACAACTTTATTATGCAAAGTGCCCAGAATGCCCCCTTCGTCGTGGCTACTCCACAGTCCACAGTACCCACTGCTCACTTCCCATTCCCATCATGATTTTGCCCTAATGACAAGCTGCCTACTTAGCTCTATATATAAGTATTTAGTTAACCAACGTGTAAAGCCATTCGATTCGTGTGCCGTTTCAAGCGAAAAGGGCGACAGCATTTGCTTCGATTTTATGGGAACAGAATCGATATGCATCGATTGAACTTTATTGGTGCCTTTAAGTACGTTTTACATTGAGATCTAGAGCATAATATATGATTTTATGAGAGAATATAGCAGCATTACAATACAAAACTGAAACAAAAAAGATATTGTTTAGATTGTCGGCTAGTTCCATTGAAGTGAAAGCTAGACCCCAACTCCTTTTTGGAGCCACAAGAGCAACGCCGCTCGACGAAATGTTCCCAGCTGAAACCGCAAATGAATCACGTAGTTTTGAGCTCCCCCAAAATCGAATCGCTCGCGGCTCCAATACATGCAACACATATTGCATGTTGCATGTTGCGAGTTGCTGGTTGTTGGTTGTTCGTTGGCTGTGGCCGGTGATTGACACCTTTTAACTACCGTGACGCAATGGGGCGACAAGAGGCGGGCTTTTGGTAGCCGAGTGACACATTTCCACAGGTTTTTCCAGCACCGGCCACCCACCGGCTTTTCCCATGGGGGGAAAATTGATGTGGCCTCCGCGAAAAACTCGAATTTCGTACCGAATTTTCACCCGATAATCTATAATTATAATTGCCACTCACCACGGCGGCTCAGCAAAAACAAAAAAAAAAAAACCCAATGAAAATTTCCCAACCTCACTTATGCAACGTCGATCTGGAATGGATCGGTTTGGATCAATGCGCTATATAGCCACGCCCCGATCTCGAGGCCCTCCCGCCGAGTTGCGATGCAGTTTTCAGTTTAGCCCGTCGCACATTTAGTTAGCATAATTCGCTCTCTAATTGTCAACGACAGGCGAAGAATGCGGTTTTCACACCGCGAAAATAAATTCCTCTTTGCTGTATAAGTTTGTCCAAAGAATAGTAACTTATCATAATGGAACCACATGAACTTTAGATCTTAAGCTGATGGAGCATTTTAATTCTTTAAAAATATATACTTGTTAGCTAGTAACTTTGATTTTCCCCAGTGCATCTACATTTTCTTGCAGTGTCGTTCGGTTCCCGTTGTTAATTGAGCTGAGCTGAGCTACACCCACCGTTAAGTTGGGACGCAACATGATCGACTAATTCCAACACACATATATGTACATATATATCTATCTATCTATCTATCCAGCTAGCAAGACAGTAGAATCGCATGGGGGACAACCACTGAGATACAATCTAAGCAGGAAACTTATGAGTGCAGAAAAAATGGGTGAAAAATGGGATTGGCTGATCTATGAAAGTTGAAGTAATAAATTAATGAGATTAGGTGTTTGCGGCAATACGTATCATTTGTTACCAACTGCCAATAATGAAGTCATAAACATTGTGATCACTTGTGCATTCATATTAATTAGCTGATTAAGGTATTTTATTTTACTACGCCACTTAAATTAATAGACAAAACACCTATGTTCGAATTCTAACTTGGAGTTTTTAGTTTAGGCTAACTCATTAAACACCTTGATAAACAAAGGTTAA
Source organism: Drosophila santomea (assembly GCF_016746245.2). Lineage (NCBI taxonomy): Eukaryota > Metazoa > Arthropoda > Insecta > Diptera > Drosophilidae > Drosophila > Drosophila santomea. Next base: position 15,698,837 of record NC_053021.2, read on the forward strand.
TGCATTTCCGTTTCCGCAGGCCAAGTGTTTTTACTTCCAACTTTGATTTCCTTTTGGAAACTTTGCGTTTTTCAATTCGCCGGCAAAATTGGTTTGTGCAACTCACCTTTGGGTCTTGAGATATCACAGAATGGTTTTTGTGCATAAGAAAACGGCGACACTTGCTGTTGTTTTTTCGTCTTTAGTTTTTTCTTTTTTTTCACTCGGCTTGTTCCTATAGTTGTCGTTCTAGAATGTTATTATTTTGCGTTTCTGGGGTTTCTTGTTTTTGGTGTGAACCAAAAGATTTCCAGCAATTTTCTGGCTATTTTCGCGCTTGGCCTTTGTGCTTTTTGCTCCACTTGGATCTGGTAGAGCCGGGAGTTATTTACGCTACTTTTTTATGATTTTCGCAAATTACTTTTCGTTGGGCAACTTTTGATGTTGTTTATAGTTGTTGTCGTTGCTGCTGGACACATTTCCGTTGGCAGCAACAACATGACGCAGCGTTCTGGCCGCCAATCAACGAACTGCAAGAGGTTAAGGAAATTATTATTATTTTTGAGTTCAAACCAGATATAGATGTAAAACTTAGTTGATAAACGCAATTAGATGTAGCCAAACAATGACAGAAATGTCAAGTGATTCGGGTTTACAAAAAGGGGAATATTTATACTTAAAAAGGGAAGTAGGAATATATGAAACTGGTATCGCATAATATGTAAGTAGAATAAAGTACTGTAAAACTTTGTTGATAAAACCAATTACTTGTAATACCAGATGGCCACAAAATTCAATCAATCCAAGCCGTTGAAAGTAAAGCTTTTACAGATTTACAGATCTTTGTTACTTAATACCCACAACAAGAATGGTAATGAAACCGCTGGCAGCACAAAAAACGCAATTCAAAGCGTAATTACGATTTTAATTAGGGGATTTATAAGCGGAGGCAGCTCAGTTCTACGACTTCCACTATTTCCAATATTTCCACAGGCGAAAGGCGGAAGTCCATAGTTTTGCCAACGATTTTTGTTCGGTTTTCTGTTTTGGTGTGGATGCAACACCTGGCGAGACTGTCACCATCCATGCGGATGAGTGTCCATCTGCCTTCCGTTGCACATTGCACGTTGCACGTAATTGCCGCATTAAGAAGAGAAATTATAAATAAGCAAGCATATTTTCCACACTCGTTTTTGTGCAGTACATCAAAATCACATTAGGCCAACCGTGTGAGCAACTGTGAGCCGACTGACCCATTTATCGAGTGCTGACCGTCGTCTCACCCAGTTGACTGTGATGTGTTAATTAGTCAAATGTTGGCCAACACTCTTGGCCCGACTTGGCCATGTTTGACTTGGCTTTCAAGTGTACTTAGCTTTTTCCGAGCGGCGGCGGTGGCACTTTGAAGCACCTTTGTTGAGTTGCTTAAACAGATTACTCGTTGGATTTGTCAATGAATATTTCAAATGCGCTCGCTGAAGAGTTGATACTTTCTGAATAAATCAAACAAGAATCTATAAATGCTTCCTTTACGTATTAACTTATTACATTTTTTAACTTATTAAATTAAATTAAAAATTCCACACAAGCCTTAAATATCCACTTTCCTGCGTTAACCAACTCGTAGCCATTGCGTTCATATCTACTCCTCGTAAATGGGCAATCAATCTCACGTAATGTTCCTCCCTTTTGCTTTGCCTCATTTCCTCTGCATTATTTTTCAGTTTATTAAGATTTTGCAATATTATTTCTGGCATCTGCCACACTCTGTGCATACAAGTAAATCGTTTTGCTGCTTTTCCTGCGTACAGTGCTTTTGTATGCCAGGCACAAAAATGCGAAATAAAGTCGGCAAAAATGATTTAATAAGTCGCCGAGCGGCAACAGAAACCCACTGGCAACCGGATATCGGAGTCGAAGTTGAAGTTGAAACTGAGTAAATGTTTTGCAATTTCCCTAAGATTTCCATGAATCGACTGCTCTCCGTATCTCTATCTGTATCTGTAAATGTAACTGTATCTGTAACTGCCGAGATATATGTGAGTATGTATGTATTTGCATCTGTGTGGCATGTTGCAATTGAACATGTGCGTGTGCCACATGATCGGCGGTTCCTCAATTAAACAGCACTTGCATATACAATTTTATTTGTTTTTACCATCCATCGTTAGGCTCCCGAAAATTAAGTGCAGCCAAAGCCGATTAATGGCTAAGCGTTTGAATGCCCCCAACTCATGGTGTTGATCATCATGAGAGCAGCAAGTGGACGCCAAACAAAAATACACAGAAAGAAAAAAAAAAGCATAATATATACTTATATGTTCCCATTTCTTACTTAATTAATTTATTTTGAATATAATCAATCACTCTTTATCAATTGCATTTATAAAAGTATACAATAAATGTACCAATTCATCTTGAATTGAGTAAAAAGCATACAGAATGTATAAAAAAATTGTGAATAATTTATTTTCCTTAAATAAAACTTTGAAACATTTTAAAAAGCCATTCACTTTTGATTAGATTATTTAGTTTAGATTATTTTCAGTGCAGCAAACACCGATCGCCGGACGAAAAGCACTTGATTTACGAGTTCCGTTCGCAGAAGCTGCAACTTCGTGGAAGCTGCACTCATGGATGCCACTTGACTCATTTGCCGCACTCATCACCTCGCCAAATTCATTCATTACGGGACAGCCGCTCTGCTGCGCTGCCGCCAATAATTGTTATTTTATTGTTTAATCGCCGACAACGATGCTGTTTGCTTTGATTTTCGCCGTCGATTTGCCCCATGAATAATAGAGTTGTTTTTTTTTTTTTTTTTATTTTTTGGTTTTTTATGGTTTTCTTTGAGCCGTGAACGGAAGGCATTACGACTGGGGATTCGAACATGATTCGACAGCAGATTCGTTTGTCTGGCTGAGTACTAACCTCCATCCTCTCCCCGCCACCCGCCACCCGCTACCCGCTACTTAATATCCGATAGAGATCGATTTGATCTCGTTTTTATGGCGATTGATTGTTACAAGGTTTTCGTTTGCCACACGCTCTCTTTCAAGGTTAATGTGGGTGGATTGGAAAACGGAAAAGTGTCTGCTGTCATCATTGGAAAATTTACCATTGCCAATATGATTTCTAGTAATATTCACTAACTGAATGTATTTAAACTCTGTACATCCCAAGTGCTTTCCCCCTTTTTTTCCACAGTTTACTAATAACAATTAGAAAAAGTAGTGTATTTATCCAGACTCATATTATGGTGTATCCACGTCAATTAAAGAGCACTTCCCTCTCAGTTCCCATTGCAAAAGACGGGCCAAAGACCGAAATTAGAATAAAACCCCGATCATTATGCAAATGCGCGTAATGAGCGACATCACATCTCGCTTTTGTGGGTCGGCAATTGCGGCGCGCTTTTACTAATTCGGTTTAATTAAGGTGTTGCGGCGTTAATGAACCGTGCCAGGTGCACAGTGGGCCAATAGCATTAGTTTCAGCTGCCTGTTTTTTTTCGTTTTGGCTTTTGTTTCACCATCCATCGAGTGAAAGAAGGGCAAAAGTCAAGACACTAAAAAAACAAACGGCAGACAAAGAGGCAACTTTCCCGCTGTCAACAATGGGCAGTCGGCTGTCAGGTGGGCGTGGCACCCGAGCTGTTCACATGTGTCTGTTTTCGAGTGTCTACTGTCTACTGTCTACAGTCTGCAGTCTGCAGTTTGTAGTCCAGCGCTAATGACAATGACGGGGTGGGCAAAAGTGGAGTGCCGCCAGAGAAATACTTGGATTTGAATTCGCACAGCACTGTGAAAGCTGCGAAAAGCGAGTGACTTTGGCCCTAGAATCATGTTATTATTATTATATGCACATGCAAGGGGCCTTTAGATACCTAGAAAGTGGCGGAAAGTTTGCAGTTTTGTACGAAAGTGTTGTGAAGTTTATGGCTATGGTTTTGGATGACTAATAGGAAACTGGAAAAGCAAACAAAGGTTAAGCAAACCAAGTACTTAGTTAAAATATTTTTTTAAAGAAGAGAAACTCTTTATAATTTAATAGTAATTTGACGCCTGTAACTTTGACTTTATGTTGCTCCGAGTTCTTTGCCTAAGTCTTTTGATTTGCATATATTCCTTCAAGGGTAATCAATGCTATTTCGGTCCATTCTACGGCTAGAATTTTGTGCTGATTCAGCGGCGGCTCGAAGCAACCTGACACCCTTCTAAAATTGTGAAAGGAACCCATGACAGATCATTAAATCTGCAGAAAATGTTGTTATTTTTGTTGTCTTGGCCAAATCAACCCACACACACACACACACACACACGAACACGGGCGCGTAACACGATTAAGTATTAAATAAGTTAACGCACTAACGGGCTGCGACATGATCATTATGCAGATTTATGACTTCAACACTTGCAACTGATAGTGAGGCCAGACCCCCCACCTCCCATCTGGAGCCCCCTTTGCACCCACGCCCCTGGCCATTATGTTGTTAACAAAGTTGTTTGTTTATGAGGCGCTTGGCTTGAATTATGGCTGCAAATTAACAACAATTTAGCATCTCAGCTCAGACTTGTCGCCAGCTTCCACAGCCATTAGCAACGACACTTGCCCGGATCGTATCGTATCGTATCGTATCGGATAAGTACCGGGTCATACATATATGTATACTACGTATATAGACATTTACCGATCGGAGCCCATATGTTGGGCCCATATCTATGTAGGCCCCAAGTGGGCGTTTCGAATTGGCTTTAATTAATCAGTTTGTCATAGTACTCAGCTCTAATTAAATTCAATTTTAAGAATCGATCACTCGGTCCGTCAGGTTGAAAAATGGCTATTAAACAATTGCGAAATCTCGTCTGGTCTAAACGCTCTAATTGGTTTTACCTTACTTTACTTCTAAGATTTTTTCCAACATTTTTGTTTTTAGTGCCTTTTAATGTCCCCGATAACGGTTTAATTGCCAAACGTTAACAAGGAGTCCACTGGAAACTCTGAAATTGTTGCATGCAACTTAGTACTTTTTTTCATTTTTTCAGTTCGCCCCCCAGTGCCACGCCCCCTCGATAAGACGGGGGGGGGTACTGGGGCGTTGCGATCTGTCGGTCAGCAAAATGTTTGTTTAAACTGCGCTTTGGCAGCCAACGAAATGGAAACACCAAAGGTTACAGTGGTGCAAGGTAGTTTAAAATGCTTAAAATGCTTAATACTTTCCATTACCGTTTAAAGGCATTTAAATTGACATGTGACATAAAATGGTATACAATTAATAGAGACTTTGTTATGCATAAGTATGCAAAAGTAAATAAATAGTTAACAAATTTTTAATTTTTCTAATTTAAGTTTGTATGATTCCTACTATTTAAGTATATTAATACTTAAATACTAAACATAATTTTTAAAAAATCCACAAATAGTGTGACAATTTGTTCTATTATTTTCCTTAGCATGCCAGATAGCATGTGTGTGTCGATTGTAATTAACTAGCTGGAAATATGATCGGGCCAAGAACCAAACCAGACAAACACCCCTTCCCCCTGCCCCTTCCCCTTTAGCTACCCCCTTTGCCACGCCCCTTTGACCCGGTGGCTTTCTGCTTTGCATTTGTCGCCTGTCGCTCGTCTGGTTTATTGCACTTTTGGCAGCTAATATTTATTAACCATAATTATCGGTTGCCGCCGGCCGTTCTAACTGTACGCGATCTTTTGGGCACGGCTTCCGGGCCAGACCAACTCTTAACGCTTAATTGCCAACAAAAGCGGCAAAAGCAGCAAAAGCAGCAAAAGTGGCAAAAGCAGCCACCGCAGCAGCAGCAACATCATGCAAATTACTTGACTCGACTATGAATCTAAATCGAGTGGGCTGGCTAAATTCAATTCGAATTGATAGATGGGCCGAGGTGAGGACAGGCCAGTATTGTGGCCACAAAAAAGCGCCAACTCATCTTTCACCACAAATCCATTTTCCCAAAAAGTGGAAAAGCGGCACGGAAATTATGAGGCGCTTTTCTTTTTGGCATTGAATGGAAATGGAAATGCGAAGGTAGCCAAAGTGAATGTCTGCTGTTGATGTTGATGTTGCCTCTTGCCACCGTTGGTGTTGCTTTTTGCCAGTTGCCAGTTGCCAGTTGGTATTTGATGTTGCTACTGTTGCAGGTGGGCCAGCGAAATCTTTTTTTGGCCGGAAGCATCGACAAATTTGCACTAAATGGCGCCACGGCACGCGCATCATCATCATCAACATAATCATCGTCTTTTTGACCAAGCAACAGATTATGCTGATGGTTTTATTATTTAATTTTTTTTTTTTTTGCAATTGCTCGCGCTTCGTGATTTAATTTTTTTTCAGCTGGCTTGAGGGTTTTTTTTTTCGTTGTTGCTTAAATTAAAAGGCGCTCGGTCGGATGTAGTTGGTTGTGTAAAAAGTAAGTACGAAATTGATAGATAAACCGATTTAATGGGCAGATAATAAACGAGTATTAAAAGGCCCAAAAATTACATTTGTGTATATCGGCGAACAGATGAGCGTTAAAGAGGTAAACAGTATTGCAAACTGTGATTGACTACAATAAATATTTAAGCAATAAAAGAGTTTCTATGAAAAATTGTAATAAAAAACTTATAGCGATTAAATTAAAATCTGCACAAACAAGCTTATAATTTCACTCAAAATTCAATTTCAATTTTATTACAAAAAAAAAGCAATTAACCACTTACTTAAAAACACTTCATGTGTATTCCACTCACCCCAAAAACATTTGTACGATTGACAGAGATTTCTAAAAAGATAATAAAATACAAAAATATGTTTAACATGAATATTATAACATTTTATTCACGAATTATATATTATTAAATCCCAGTTAAATTTCCCAATGCAGTGTTTCTATTTCGCAGTCAGAATTTCTCAGCGGAAAAATTCGAATGGGGAAAAAACGAAAGACTTAGGACACAAACTTGCCAGTTATTTAAGCTTACGCGCAATTGAAATGACAAATGCCACAATGCATATGTCTAGATGACGCAAGTGGCTACAGACTTAACCACTTGGTCTGGTTTTTTATATATTTTTTTTTTATTTGTTGTTGCTAGTCCCTCTATAATTTGCTTGGTATGCGTGCGCGTTCGATGCATTTTTCCTTTATTTCTCTGCGCGGTGGCACGATAATTTTCATTTCATTTCATTTTTTTTTTTTTTTGCACCGCCGCCGTTTGTTGCCTGCCAATAAAAGTCTTTGTCAACGGTTTTGTTGTTGTAATCAAGTCACACGCATGCGCAACGAAGTCAGCTATTTCAGCTATTTTCTGCGGCCTGCGCTCTTCATTTGCATTTAATTCCAGCGAAAGAAATAAAACATATATCTAGCCATTTGCCCCATCCCTCCGGCCATCCGTTTGATAATTAAATCGCTTTTAATTGCCCTCAACCGTAATAAAAACAATGTGTTGGCAATTGTGAGAACCCGCAGAAGCCATTGACATATGGCATCGACATCGCCATCGCCATCGCCATCGGAATCGGAATACGGAATACGGAATATGGCAACGATTGCAAAACATATTGCCAACCATTTGTCCAACCAGATATTGTTCGGGCTGAGTTATTTGCCTTTGCCGTGCCACAAGACAAACGATATGCATTCATTGCTTATGACAGCAATTAATGCATATTCCAAAGGCCCTTGAATCGAATTGCAGATCGGAAAAGAGGGATGGTCGATGGGTTTCCGCTCAGAAAATAAATGATTTATGCATCTTTCCGTTCGCAGATTCAATGATTTTTTGGAGGTTTTATTCAAATTATGTTGTAGCCATCTCAGTAGCATCATGTCAATAGTCTTTCTCAAAGTTGGAATTATAAAAAAGAATTTAAAAGCACATTTTAAATTTGTAATAATCACATACATACAGTAAGTATGTAATCTGCAGATTTCCTAGCATTAGACACACGATATAAATTCCCAAGGAAATTGTGTAAAGACACAATCCAAAACTAAAATGACTTGGAAATTTTCATTGTCAACCGCGCTAAGCGGCTACTTATCGCATTTAATTGTGATTATAATTCGTCTGTTTATGGCGGCGACCAGAGCTGCAATTAGCCGGCTGCTGATTAACAATAATTGCGATGTGAAACACTTTAAAACGCCATAAAAGAGACTTATGAGCGGCATGCCAAAACGAAGTTTGGTGGGGTCTATTTTACTGGTGTTGCAGAGATCGCAGAGAATGCCCCACATTTGGACAGACCCCCAAAAGTGGTCGAAAAATGTGTGTTCAACAGGATGCAATCAATGCCATCTGACATGAACAGCCGGCGATATTATTAAGTCGAGAATGCCGTATAATTGATGCCAATCGATTGGACAGGAAGCGCATAAATTGAATCGAAACCAAACGAAACGAAACGAAACGAAACAAATCGAATTGTCAATGGGAAATTGAGAGCATAGAACTTATGACAGCTTCATCGTATGAAAATGAAAAAAACAAAAAAAAAAAGGTTGCAAAAAACAGAGGCTGTAAAAACTGAAAAACAGATGGCGATTCGATCTTATCGCTGGACAGGCGGCCGGACAACTTGATCGATCGATGGGACCACACATCGACGGCAGCTTGTCGAACCTATCGTTATCGATTGCCAATCGGCACGATTCGGACAGTCGACATGTGCCCAATAAATCGAACATTGACAACGGACACCACACTTGGGCGGTAGTTGGGTATAAATTATCTTTTCAGCCTCCATAATTTTGCATCATAATTTTTTTGCGCACCAAACAGTTTCCTTATTTGCTGCGCCAAATAAATTAAGATATTGCTAACATAATGGTGATCTCGTTATGGGTGGGGAAAAAACAAGAAAGAAAGTAATGCAAACTGGGCAAACTACAAGTGATGAATGTCTGCAGATAAACTCAGCGAAGTATTAAGTGAAAGATATTTTGTTATAGCCGAAATATGACTGCAAATAAAGCTTAATTGTGGATGAAATGATAATGGTGTGTGCCTAATGATGGAACTTAGTTTTAACCGACTTTAATTAATTTTTCTCAAATGTCTTAAGAGATTATAAAGCAATCTAAATCTTGGCGTGCTTTTACTTAGCTTTTTCTTTGCCTTTCCTTTTTCTTTTCTTTTAATTATTATGTTTTGCTAGCCATTTAAACCATAGATGGAATAGTCTAAGAACTGCATTTTAATTGAAGTTTTTAGCACTCCTTGGCATACCAGAGCTACTGATTAATTGCCTTGATCTGTGGACTCCTCGATGCCGTGATTCACTTCGCAGAACGATCTGGGTGCCTGTTCCAGATATTTGCATTTTACAGATCGCCTGACAACGGGGAGCATTCGCTGATCTGCACTCGAATATATGTACATATATATAGCATATAAGTCGTCGATCGCACATGAATATTTGCTCATGGTAACCTTGGATGCGTGGCCCAAACCCGTTATGACCGGACGGGCATTATCTTTGCATTTGGTGCGCATTTTCCGAGACTTGCCTGCGGGGCATAATTGGGTTTTAATTGATACCAAAACGAAAAGCGAATGAAAAACCCCACAAAAGGCGTCTGAACTCGAATCAAATCAAATCAGAGGCATGCAAAAAAAAAAAAAAAAAATCGAAAGTCTGAGGTCTGCATGCAAATTCTAGTAAAAGGGAAGTGATTAATTTTGACGTTGCGGAGGCTTGGCTTAGTTTTCAATTTTTACAATTTTTTTTAAGCTACATATCACATATCGAATCATATCGAATTACCGAACGGCCTTAACAACACAATTAAGACACGTTTACAATTTCGGATTTGGATTTGTATTTGGGTTTTTATTACCATTTTTCCCGCAGCCAATTCAATTGGCCTAATGAGTGCAACGAATTTGACAGCATGGATATCTATGGATATATATGTTCATATATAGCGACCCATTCGGATCTGTCGATGCAGCTAATCCGCGGCCACTGATTGTTCAGTCCAAAATAAAAAAAGTAAAAAAAATATATGTGAAAGGGCCGTCGTCGAGTTGTCAACGCGATTCGAATACACAAATATAGCCGCGCCGATAGGCGATATGCAGATCGACGCTTATATAGCCACGGACTACAAATCATTGAGTCACGCCTATGAAATTTACATAAATATGAGCATTGAAAATAAAAGAAGGAAAAACGTTTAAATGAGCCACACACATCACGACAAATACTGAATGTGTAATGCTCTTTTCAAGAAGAGTTACAACCAAATCAAATAGACCATAAGCCCAATTGAAAAGTATTAAAACAGCTAATAAAATGTAAGACGTCAACTATCCTGCTAACATGTTTCTAACAAAATACATAGCTGGCTAGCATATTCAATGAACTCTGTAGCCGTCACGAATTTAGTTAGGGTATGCAAAATGCAATTCATCAGCTGGCAATAAGCATAAAGCCATAAAACCATCGACTGACTTAATGGAGTCGTTTGAGCGACAAAATTGTGCAGCTGAAAAAAAAGCAAAAATCAAAAGCCCCCTTCTCCGCCCCTTGATTGAGCCACGCCCCTGGGATTTTTCCATGGGGCAGGGTGGATAAGAAAATTCGCATGAAAAAATAAAAGAAGCCGGGCCGGAGGCAGAAAAAAAAAATGCTAAAGTTCGTTTCTTAAGTCATTCGTTTGGCCGCTTGGCGGCGCTAAAGATTGCGCAAAAAATTGGGGAATAAAACACGAAACAACTCCCGAAATCCCAGAAATCCAACATCGTGCAACAACTTAAGCGGTTTTACAATAAAAACAAAAAAAAATAATAAAGCCAGTAAATCATATGACCAGCGGCTTTTGGATAATTGTTTGGTTATCTCAAATATGTTTCTTGGTTTTCCTTTGTCTCGATTACTGCTCCAATTTAAAATATCGCAAAGCAACCAATCCCAAAATCAAATCAAATCAAATCAAATATTGCCAAATGTTGCTGCAGTAATTATTGTTTGCAGGCAATATCGATGTGTGGGCGTGGCAGTCGGCTATGCCTTAGAATGCGGTAGAGAAAGCAATAATACAATTACCAAACGAAATAATAACAACAACAACAACAGGCGGCAGGCAGCAGAAAATAAACAAAATACCAAGTTGGGCAAAGTAAAGCAAACAAATTGGTGCCAAGGTTGCCGCGGGACAAACAAATAGAGTCCAAAGCCATAATTAGATCAAAAGTCATAATTTTTCTGTATTTTTTTTTAAGTTTCCTTTTCGCAGCCGCTCGTTGCTGTAACAACAAACAAACAACAAGCTACAAACCAACAAACAACAAACCACAAAAGGTACACAACAACACAAGAAGTACGCTAAGCAATAAAGAAGCAAAGCCAAAGCCTCGACCAAAAAAAAAAAAAAATCACTTTAATTTGAGCGCATTTCATTTTGTCAAGTCGCTGCTCTGGCTTTTATCGAAAGAAACCCGAAAATAACACAGCACCACCAACTATGGAGCACGTTTTGTAGGGCGGTCAGAAAACCGAGAAAAAAAAGAAGGAAAACTTCGTAGCCAATTTAAATGTCATTGCGCCATTTTGATCCCCTACCACCCCCCAGCCCACCGAACCTTTTTCCTGGCCTGGCCAACTTTTAATTCGAAATTGAAAACCGTAAAGTACAAGCCTTATCAATGGATTATCTACAAGAGCGGCGCAGCATCGCGAAAATCAATGGATGAGGTGGAGGGGGTGGTGCTGGGTGGTGCTGTGCGGTGGGTGAGAGGTCAGCGGTGGTTCACGGAGGCGTCAACTAGCCACTCACAAAGTGATTGGATCCCGATCGATTCGGTCAGATAAAATAAACAAAAGCAAGTCAGGCCAAGCAAAACCACTGGCGAGCTGCGATTCGAAAGTGAAAGCCACACAAAGCGAGGGTTCAGTGGTTCAGTGGTTCTGGGCTGGGTTGTGGGTCAAAAGGCGAAGCTGGTCCAGCGAGGATTCAGCAAGTGGAAAATACAGCATTCAAATTTATAGGAAATATATAAAAGAATATATATAATATTTGATATAACTAAAACGCTGCCTAAGAGTAAATGTCTAAGTTTTCTGAGTAATAATGCCATCTATAGTAAATATGTAAATAAGTAATGTAGTATAAGATTTATAAACTTATAAATATTTTAACATGGTACAAAAGTATCTACAGCATAAAAGTTGCACTTCTAATACAAAATCATTAATATTCAATGCTGACTAAATATTAGTTACATTCAAAGCTGGTTCGTTTAATCCCCTTTAACCTCGGCACACAAATACCCTGAGGTGTCTGAAACACCTCTTGCGCCGCAAAGCACCACCCTGCACCACCCTGCAGCACCCTGCACCACCTGACACCACCCTGCACCACCTGACACCACCTGACACCACCTGACACTAACCCTGACCCAACCTTGCACCGTCAATCAGCCAAGTGAATGCCAGACAACGCGCATTTGGATCTCCCCTATCATCGAATCTTCTATCGGCGACACCAGCGATCGATTGAACCGCCCCGACTTGCACCACTGAACCAGCGAACCGAACCACCGCCAAACCGAACCACCGCGGGCAAATAGAGCATAGCCATGCCGAATGTTTGGCCAACTGTGTCTGCGCAAAAATTTGAAAGTAATACTTGGCTGCTCCAAAGGAAATATATACTATGCATGCAAACGTTAGAAGTGGAAATTAAGAGATCATTAAAACAAGACATGAATTGTTCTCAATTTTTCACTTTCAACGATTGTTAGCTAATCCAACTAGAGATTAGAAGTGTGGCATATAAAGATTAAATTATTTATTTTATTTATTTAAATTTGTGTAACTTGTTGCCCCAAAGTAAGTGACCTGTGCGAGTGTGGTGCGTCCTTCTATAGCAGCGATGGGGGTGGAGACTTCTCGAACAGCTTGACCCACGCCACCTTATGTCTAGATTTAAATGCTTTAGTTTGCGAGGCATGTGGCGCGAGGTCTTGACATTGTACCTTGAGCATTGTCATGATTTGTTGTCATCAGCGGGTTGCAAATGAAAAGCTGCCAAAGCAAATCAAATGGCAAATAGCAAACAGCAAACAGTGAACAGCAAACAGTGAACAGTGAACAGTGAACACCAGACGGCAAACACCAAACACCAAACTGCTAATAGCAAATTGTTTTGCCAGCTTGAAGGCATGGCCATCCAGCATCGGACGTCTCCACACCCAGTGGGCGTTACACACATGTGCTTGTTGCTCCACTTTATGCTAGATCTATGCACTTTTTTATTTCTATTTTTCTATCGTGAGTCATGGGAGCGACTGGGCCGTGTGTGTGTGTGTGTGTGGGGTGAGAGGGGTGTTAATGTTTAAAAGGAAAAACCTCAAACACAAGCCCAATAGGAAAATGAAAATGAAAAACCAAAGGGGCTGTGCGGAAAATGCAATTGCACAAGACGGCAGCGCGGCAACGGAAAATTGATAAACCAAATGACGCGCTTGAGTGGTTGTTGTTGCCCGTGGTGGTTGCGCCATGGAAATTCTTGCCAAGGTTCATTTAGCCGAACATGCCTGCGCCTTGCTTTAATTAAACTTTTGCCCACTAAATGTTTTACTTTTCGCATGGCGGTGCCTCTCAGTGGCTCGCTAGGTGCTAGGTGCTAGGTGGTTCCAATGCAGTGGTGCAGTGGTGCAGTGGTTTCGCCTGCGGCCACCCTTTGAAGTCGCCCAAAACGGGGCGCGAGCCATAAATGAGACATCCCACCAGCGAACACATGGCATCGCATATTGCACAATCCACTAATTAAAATGTACAAAATCGTTTGGAAAATGTGGGTGGAAATTGCATTGTTTGCAGCTGTGACATCTTCTCAATTGCCTAGTTAGGCACACATTCTGCTGTGGCATCAATCTAAAAATAGGAATCACATCAATACGAGTAATGCATTTTGCATTTTATGCATCATTTTGTTGAATAACCTTAGAGAACCTTTCATTTTAAACTGCAATAAAATTCTAATGTCAGCCAGCATTTCACAATTTTGTTTAAATACTTTTCAAATATGTATTATTATTTGTGGTCAGCAAAATGTTAACATTCCGTAGCCAAATTTCTTAGTTTCAAAGTTTCAGAACAAAAAGCAAAATCCAAGTAAGTAGTACTACATATTTTCAGCTTAATATAAACCCCGGAGTTACCCAATCGGTCGCAATGGGTTTTGTTTTGTTACCATTATGGCAGCTACCTGGATGTGGATGTGGCACTTTGTCATCTTGCAGTGGCATTTCGGAGACGCGAGCACTCAGCACCGACACTTTGTGGCATGTGGCATGTGGGCGAAGCTTATCTTTTTGCTGAGGGCCCAGACTCGCAGTTCCTGCAAGATAAACATGGCCAAGGTGTCCGCAACTTGCGGCTCTCGCCATAATTACAAGAAGCTGTTGTCGTCGTCGGCTTTTGGCCAGCAAAGCAGCAAAGCAACAAGGCAGCAAAGCAACAAGGCAACAAAAGCAACAAAGCAGCAGCCAAAAGTCAGTCGGACAGCAAAAGAAAAAAACTGGAAAAGGAAGCAGGCCGGCAATGCTCTTCCTTGACAAAAGTGTTAACCCAAAAGTAAAGCAAAAACTTGCAAAAGCTGAGTCAAAATCAAACAAAGAACATAAAACATTTACCCCTTTTTAATGACTTTGTAAATATATTTGACTCCTTCAACAAGTAGATATACCTTGTGTAAGGGTATGCAAGGCAGAAATAGCCACCGCGGCAGCGAGAAAAAATAAAGTTTGCAATAAGTTTTGGCTTACAAATTTGCCAAACAATGCAGATCGCTGGGCACGACGTTGGCTCTTTTTCAAGTTGGCCCAGAGTCACCAGATCTCTGGACTGAAGACTCTCGACTCTGGCGACTTGCAACTGGCGACTTGCAACTTGCAACTTGGTGGATCGGGACTAACGACTCCTCGAGTGGATGATGGAACTATTTTGCTCGTGTGTGTGTGTGTGTGTGTGTGAGTGCCGGCAATTATGGTTGCAGCGACTTGGGGATTCGATCGCACTCGACTCGTGCCACGCGTCCGCATTTATAAGACCAACAAATTATGGGGAATCCCCCCTGGAGTCCCACGGAGTCCATCACATCTGGTGCTCCAATCTCATCGCATCAGATTGACTGCCAAACGGAAGACTTCGGAAAGAGGTCACATCTATCTGCACTCCTTTCCGAACAATCAAAGTGCTTTTTTGCTACCCTACCATTTTAAAAGGACTCTCTTGCAGGGCTTATCGCATGTAAGGGGGTTCTACTGTAAGCAGCGGCTAACTTTAATGTATAGTCACAAAAAGGGTTCGCTGAGCGGCGAAATGGAGCAACATTTGTTCATTTTTCGTTTGCATTTATTGTGAAGTTAAAAAAGTTTGCAAACTTTTGCGGTTGGCGATTTATTTTCGGTGGTTATTTTTTTCTTGTTGTTTTTGTTGTTGCTGTTGTTTTCTGTGGCAGGTTCACAGCGAACACGATCAGAGTGAAAGAGAGGGGCGACGGAGAGTGAGGGAGATGAGGGGGGGCAGAGCGGGACACAGGTAACGGGAAACTGTCCAAGTTATCCAGTTATCCATGTGCCTCACGCAGCAGTCGAAACGAGAGCAAAAGTAGCCACCGACATCGCTTGTTGCGCTGCATGTTGGCGCTGCACTGAGAGAAAATTCTACCGAATTTCATAGTCGCCTTCGACATGGAATGAATAGCACATGTTATGATTTATTTAAGCTTTAATATATATAAATAGTGTTTTGATACGAGCACAATATATAATTTTTTACTTTTTCTATATAGTGTGGTATATTCAATTGTTACATGGAATAATTCTAAGCTCGATGAATAATGCACATATGTATATCTAATATATTTTAGATATTTCTAAAGTTTTTGATGCATTTTCTATGCCCAATAATGATATTCTAGATAAATACTAGTTCGCACTTATTGTTTACGGTGTGCTTTACCGACTGCTTTTCGCTTTTTGTTTTCTTAGCAGTTTAGCGCCCGCCGTCCATGATTGTCCCCATGCCCCACTCAGGCCAGCACCCCCTCCCCGCTGCGGCCGACCCCTTTTGGAGGAGTGTGTCCACGTACCAACATTGGCCTAATGTTGCACATTGTGTGCTGAGCCTGATCTTGTTTATTATGCAAGAAAGCTGCCAAAGTGAGCCAAAGCCGAGCGACACACCGATATATAGCTATATGCGCTATATATATATACATATGTATGTACATATGTATGTATGTACATGTAGCGTAAGGCAAACGGCAACAATCGCAGAAAGTCAATTTACAAAAAAATTCAATCGAACAAAGTGCTGAAGACTCTTGACCAGCGACAAGAGAAATGGGAAGTTATGGGCACATGACCGGGTTGTGTCGCAATTATGTATATCGCCGTGATCACAGAAAACGTAATACGGCAAACAATACAATTCGTTTGTTGATCGCAAATAGTTCCTACCGGGATAAAGCCAAAATAGTTAGGTATTCGAAACATACATGTATAAGATATTGACTTTATTACAAACTGTCTCAAAGCGAAAGTTCTAGTTAAAAGAAATTAAATATTAAACCAATGATAAACAAAGTAAGCATATATTGAATATCAGCTTAAAATAAGAAATATTTTCATATTCCAGTGTAGGTAGAATATCAGTATTTCAGCATTCATTCAGCATATGAATATTATGCAAATTATGAGATTAAACAAAGCATATGTACTCCAGACAACACAAATTAACAATAAATAATTAACTTGAGCTCCAAATATTTTAGAATTCCCAAAACGAGTTTGCTATTGTTGCAATATTTATGAGAGTAACAAATGTAAAACCATATTTCAAAATATAAATATACTATTTAAAGCATATTGCGTTTCAAATTTCGTAGCTCCTTGAATTGAATTCCTGTTGTTAAAATATTCTTGTATTTGTTAACACATTTTTTGTTGCATCCAATAAAACACTTGTAATAATTTGTTTGGGTTTTGAAATTCTAAAAAGGTAGCCATCACTTTCACATGCGCACAACACTCTGTCCATATAAAGTGGCTAATTTCTGGGCCTGTATCATCATCACTCTTATGTGTATTACGCATACCTTTTGCTAATTTATGGCTTGTTTCACTGCATGCACCTTGTTTTTATCATATATTTTTATGACCGATCGGCTGGCGAAAAAACCCAAAAAAAATCACTGTTTTATTGCTGATGAACATGACATTTGAAATCAGTGCATGCCCAGTACCGTGTACCGTTAGTGATTGAAATCGATCGACTTATTTGATTATATTCGCCATTTTCAATTGGGATTTTCGAAAATAACCGCCGTCGGAAAACGGTTGAGCGATTTAAATAGCTCTAAATGGCTCCGCACAGCGCGCACTTTGAATTGCGACTGATCGCTGCGAATCGGCTTGCTGATAAAGCACAGACGGTACGATGTGGAATGGAACGGCGGAACGAGCGGAATGTATGGAGTGGAATGGCACATTTGCTGCCGCAGCACAGCCGCAAAGTGGGCGGCATTCTGCGCGTAGGCCTAAATGTTAATGCAATTTGCTTTATGCGCATATGGAACAACGCAATCGTCGATGATCGAGGGTCTGGAATTTTTGTAAGTTTTTTCACTGATTTTCCGGGAACGACCGAAACGAATCGAATCGAATTGAATCGAAGCACTATCACCACTATAACCACCGACTGACGCTGTTCTTTTGTGACATATGGAAGTGGGTCGGGTCAAGAGGTAAGTGCCTAAGTTGCTCTTTAATGCCGCCAAGCTGCCAACTTGTGGTCACTGCTCACCCGATCCCCTTTTCACTCCACCGGATGGATGGATGGATGGGGCCGAGTGTTGGGCAAGCGATGGGGTAATCCCGAATCCGAAAATCCGAAAAACACATAAATAGGGAAGGTGTTCAAGGAGCATTTGGGTTGCGAAATGTATTCTAATGATTTACTCAAAGTTTTCCAATTGTATTTAATTCAAAAATGTATGAAGCTATGAAACATATTATAATTTAAAATGAATTTTGGCAACTGCGTTGAATTCAACAATTTAAAACCTATTTAGCAAGGTAATATAAAAATATTATAAAATCTTTATTTTTATTTAAACTACTCCATCATGCCTTAAATTTACACTTATGTATACCCCACAATTTAAGGCAATCCGATGACATGATTAGTATACTTATTGAAATGCTGTTTTTATTCATTCATTAAGTGCTTGAAATATTTCAGACAGCGTTTCTAATTTGCATACATTTATACATTTTATGAGCCTTTATAAGATCATTCCTGCTTTTAGAGAAAAGAACAACTGAAAGTTATGTTTCTTAAGTTATGAGTCTTAAAACATAACAACTCTGAGATTATCCATAAATGATTGCATTTTGAAAATGAATTGTTAGAACTGAACTTATAAAGACGACCTTGCCTTGATTCCGCCACTCGGCCATCCTTCAGTCCAACCGGACTTCCTTCCCCATGAAGACCTTAAATGCAGACACATATAGTATATGGGACCAAGGTAGTGGGTTCTGGTTCTTTCATGGGCAAGGTCGTCTTTCTTCCATCGAGATGGTTGCGGTTCAGTGGGATCGGAAGTGTTTTACTGCCACTAATCCAAAGTTAAAGCCAAAGCCAAGTCCAAATCAGCGTTGCAGAACTGCAGCCAAATCGACTCACAAATCGGCCAGTTAGCAAACATAAACATATAAAATATATATGCTGTATATCTAAATATGCCCCCATTTTTATGAGCGATGTTTTGCGACGCATTTGAGTTGTGTTTGAATATGATTAAGCCAAAATTAATCAGCTTACCTCAATCGCCGGATCCAGCCGCTAACAGAACAGGTTCAATTTTCAAATAAAATTATTTTGTTGTTTTACTTTTTTGCACTTTATTTTTGGAATTCCTTCGACTGCACCATAAACAAATTTAATTCATTAGCATATTAGAATTTGTTGTTTCTCTCGCTTCGCTTTGCTTTCTTTGATTATTATTATTATTTGTGGCTGCTGCTGTTGTTGAATTTCATAATTCCACGATGTACAGAATATTATAAATGACCAATTGCACAAAAACAAAAAGGAGTACAAAAAAAAATTGGCAAATCAGAACAAATAAGTAACTCGACACACGCTCATTAGCGAATAAATGTGATTTACCCCTTTCTATACTATAACAAGTATATATTGATAAATTTGATCAATTCATAGTCACTTCACCACACAACCGCCAAGTTTTTGAACGTTTCTGCAGCCCGTTTGATTATTGTTTTTGGCCGGGCTCAAAAGGCGAGAGGAGGAAATTCGTCAGCTCTGGCCAAAAGCGAAACACTGACTGACTGCCTGATAAAAGCCAAGCCGAGTTCAACCGAAAAATCGCCGGCGAAGAAAACCGATCCCCCAAACGATCGTGGCTGAGACGACTGAAAAGCCAGTGGAACGACTGAAAGCCAAGTTGGTGGAAACGAAACGCGGCCTAAACTTAATGGCTAGGGGGGAGGGGGTAAGGGGAAGGGGTATGAAATATGCTAATCATAGGCCTCTGAAATATTAGGCCCTGGATTAGTCAGTGGGCGTACGAAAAAGGCAGCAGAAATAAGTCGAGCAGTTGAGGTGCAGCAATTGCAGCGATAAAGACTCATGAAGGGCCGGCGCATAAATTTCAGGCCCAAAAAGGAAAAAAAATATTACTCAGTAACTATGGTTAAGTGCATTTGGCATTTTTAAGACCTGCAAGTACTCCAAACAAAAACGGCTTAACTGAAAATGTGATAAAGTAAACATATGTCCTTCCTCAACAAAAATAATTCGATAGTAAGCGGTAATCTATTTGCATTTTATTTTCATAACTCTAACTTTGTGAACTAAACGTATTAAATATTTAAATTTATGTATGTTACAATATTACTTTTATTATGATAGTTTTCAGGAAATGTTATTGCTAAAATGTAGTCAAATTGAATCCAATTTGTTTCGGCTTTTTAAGCCCTTATATTCGATTTGCATTTTAATAATTATAGCATTAGCATGTCTAAAATAAAATACATGTATTCATATGGAAATCAGTGTATTACTGATTTTCCATAAATTTGGATTTTCAGGAAACACATTTCGGATAATATAAAAGCAGTTTAGAAACCCATTACTAAAACCAGCTTCAACTTATGTTGTTTTGAAGTCCACTTTGCATATGTATTATTCTACCATACAGATATTGAAAATAGCACACATAAAGGCTAATGTTTAATTTGTTTTATGTAATACTTGCTGTACTAATATGATTTTGAGGAAATGTCTTTCGAATATGTAGTCGATTTCGATCGAACTACCTAAACAAGCTCCAATTTATGTTGATGTTGTGTCCAATTTGCATTTTTATCATTCTAGCATTCCAATGCTCCACGCAAAGTGCACAGACGGAAGTTGTAAAAATGTATCGTAGAAAAGCGTACATAGTCCGAGAAAAAAAAAAGGGGAAAATAAAACAATCCAATAATCGAAATCATTAGACAAAGGCGAACTAAGGCAATGCCTGCAGTGAGTCCGACAACAATAACAAGAAACAATACTTGCCGATCGAATCTAATTGGTGGTGCAGGAAGAGGGTGAGGGGTGGCAGGGAGTTGTGTGGCAGAGGGGTGAGTATAGGGGAGGGAGGGGGTGTGGGGGCTGCTCGGTGGAGTCCATTGGGTGCGGCGCCAACGCTTAAACATAACGGCACAATTATAGTCGTCGTCAGATATGTGCACACATATATCTCGGCACTGGAAAAAAAGTATTGTCTATTTGATGGCCAATAGAAAAAGGATTACTAAACCAAATTGTTCATAAAATTATAAAAGTATTGTGACAAGATATTTATTATATTTAATGATTTTTATATTCAATTAAATTACTCTTTTCAAGTTAGTTAAATAATTTCTTTTTAATTTTTTTATAATTTATGCTTATTTTTGTAACTTAATTAGAGTAATTCCATATTGGGTGTTTCATATGTCCCAATTAGAATTTCCATATTCTATAGCTCTCTTTTGGGCAACATCGCTTAACATTGCTTAAGAATCAGAGAACTGCAGAGAGCCACCGGCACTCTGAGTGCACCCGCTACAATAATACTAAATACTAAATAATACTAAATACTTAATACCAAATAATACTAAATAATACCAAAAAAGAAGTGCCCTCCTCTGCGCTTCTCAAAAGTTCTACATAAGCAAACCACTTTTTCGATGTTTTAAAAAAAAAAATACCAAATGTGAGTGAGTAGTGCAGTGATTTTAAGTGGCAGCAGAGGATACCAATAAAGTGATTTCGACCTACTGGAGGAAGTGCCTGAGCTAGCTATTTCCCAGGAGCTACAACCAGCTCTCAGCTCTGACGTGGAAGAGAGGAGAGCTTGAGGAAAGGGGTGAGTACTGGGGAGAAATGGAGAGGGACGCCTAACTTTCTGACTTTTGGCTGTGGCTGCTTGTTTTTTTTTTTTTTTTTATCATTTTTAAATGAAAAATTATACATTTAAAAAGTTAAATATGAGATGCAAATATTAACAATTTTAGCAAAGCAAATAATATCAATCAATCAAATAATGATCAATAATATAAAAAGGAATTGTATATTTCGTGTTGTTTAAATTTTTGTAAAATTAATGCAAAAAAGGAAGCTATCTACAGATTTTGGGCATAACCTACTTCGATTTTGAGTAAATTTGTTACCACAGACACTCGATTGTTTACGAGACATTTCATATGATAGAATGATAATTCCCGTGAATTATAACCAAAATTACCAAATGGTTTTTATGTTTAAACACTTATCGCTTGTGTTTTTTTTTCACTGTGCACTTGTGCGGTAACAGTGCGCACATGTATATTATAATTTTAATATTTTTTCCATACAATTTTTCTATCTTTTTTGCCACATTCTCCAAGGACAAACAACATTTTAGTGAGCGACGACGTCGCCGGCGGCTAACGGCACAAACCCATTCCAAGATTGATCTACAAAATACGAACTACAAAATACGAAATACAAAATACAAAATACGGGGTACAAAATGCGAGATACAAAATGCGAAACTTAAGCACCGAGTTTTTCGCGCCGGCAGACTTTCCTTTTTCTAACCTACGTGTGTGCGCTAGTGTGAGTGTGTATCTGTGTGGGCCAAGTGTGCGGGCGCGCACTAAAACAATAACAAATTTAAACTAAGCGCAGAAATAAGGCAGTAAAAAATTAAAATCCAGCTCCGCAAAGAAAAGGTGTGGCAACGTTCTGTTTCTGTGTGTGGCTGGTAGACTATAGTATGCTATAGTAGACTATTGCCATTGCTATTACCATTACTATTACTATTACTATAACTATTACAGTTACAGGAATCGTTACCGTTACAGTTACACTTACAGTTTCCATTTCAAAAGCCGCCAGACAAAATTGCATAAATATAAAAAGATCAAGTTCGCATTTCAGTAGCTCTTTTTTAAGATAGATTTTAAGCATCTATTTAAACTATTAAAAATAATATCTGAATATTGTTCAATTGGAAAAATGTACTCACTAAACGTTAAATGGTAAAAAAAAAGTCATTAAATTGTATTTAAAATAAATAATTAAATTAAAGTGCTTAAATGTTATTCAATCAATATTAAAACTTTCTTATCAAAACATAAAATATAAATATAAAATATAATAAAAAATATAATAATATAATATAATAATATAATATAAAATATAAATATAAATATAAAAGTCAGTCTGTAACATTTTAATTTCATTTTATGCAGTGTTCAAATCCTCAACTTCTTGTTTACGTAGTTGGCCAATAAATTCGTCATTGATTTTGGCCCGCAAATTTATGCGCAGCGAGGCGAAATCCTTTTTGGCCATTAAGTTTTGGCGCTTGCCAAATCGTTCAGCAATTTATTCAAAGCGTCAGAGCGACAATTCACTTTTCGGATATGGATTCTTGGGATTGGAATTGGAATAAGCTCAGAATCGGGGCGTTTTTTTTTTTTTGTTAATTTGTTTGCTGCCGGTGTGGCTTTTGCGCAATGCCAAAATTTATGGCCAACCACTTACCCGCCAGCAAGGTCAGAACACTCAGAAGTGCTGCTGCTGGTGGTTCTGCAAGTTCTGTTCGTTCTGTTGGTTCATTTGGTTCTTTTGGTTCTGGTGGTGCCACCGCCGAGTTTCCAGGAGTGGGGCATGCAACAGGTCACCGCGATAAACCAGGAGCCGCTCCAATGAGTCAGCAGCAGCTCGACTTTGATTTGTTGCACTTGGGGGGCGCATATAAATCAGGCAGCAACTGCACATTCCCAAGGCCGCCACCACCTAACCACACAGGCCCGTGCACTCGAAAAAAAAATATAGCTTATCCCGTTCATATTTCGAAATGCTTAAAAACTGGGCACATGATTTCATGCCTTAAGGTAGCATTATAGAATCATAAATTAGCGAAAAACTACTCTTCGTACATAAAATAGTGAAATGCATACCAAATTTCTCACTGTGCACTGTACAATCCTAGCCGTTTTGTATGACTGACAGAATAGGTAGCTATTTGAAAGAACTCGAAATGAATTTGCAGAAGTGCGACATATTTCGCGCAGTGCATTGAAACCCATGAAGCAGCCGCGCAAAGGTCAAGTCAAGTGAAATTGGTTGGGAAAAAGGCGAGAAAGCAGGCGACGGAGGCGCACAGTGAAGAAATTATGTCAAAATTTGAATTAGCAGCTGGGAAAATAAAATGGCGCGAGCAGAAAGACAATGGCGGTGCATAAATTAATTTTCCTATCAGCTGCAGCCTCGGAAAAGTGCATTCGCTTTTCACTTTCGTGTCGGCTGCTGCGACTCTGAATTGGATTGCTCTGGGTGGGATTGGATTGGATTGAAGTGGAGTGAAGTGGAGTCGGGTGGAGTGAAGTGGACGGGTTGTGTGGGCTGTGGTTCAGTTTCCAGCTGTTCGCGAGAATCTCTTTGGGGCCGATAAAGCCGTTGACAGAAGCGGTTTCCCTTTTTCGCGCTGCGGTTTCGCCCTTGGCGTGCGGTGAAAATGCATTTTCCCAGCGCTGCCGAAGAATGGGGAAAACTGCATTAGAAATGAGGAAAAACAGTCGCCCGTGAAAATTGGTTTTTGGTTGGCTTTTCCCATTTCAGATTTTATTTCGCTATTTAATGGTCTTTCCTGATTTCAGCTGTCGTTTAAACTTTTTTCTTTAAAATGTTTTCTATTATTCAAAATCAAATTTAAAATTCTAACGCTTTGCATCATTAAAGTAATCGACTGTTGGTTTCGATAGGTTTTAAATAATAATAACGGCATTTTTTAGTCCTTTTTGAGTCAATAGTGCTGGTATATTTTACAAAATCCGATAAGAAACACTGATCGGATTAGATACTAAGTTTGATTCCAACTATCGATCAGATTATTAATCTTTATTATTAATATATTAACAATGAGCAGCTCTACACCAGCTTACTACAATGCGGATGCAGTGCGTCAGGTTCTCAGCTGGCCGCTGGTCAATAGAGCAGTGGAAACAGCACTTGTAGCTATAGTTAAGCAGGATACGGAAACCCATCCGGAATCTACATCCTTTGCCTGCCAACCGAAGAGGAGTTTCACCGCTTGCGGCAAGGAACCCGGAAGGATTCTGTTAACCATGCCCGCCTATGTGGGCAACTACAGCCTGGAATCGCCAAAATCTCCTGGGGATGCCCAGCAGTCTCGCTCCACACTAGCCTGCAAGTTGGTGAGCTCGTTCCGTGAGAATCCCGCTCGGGATCCCCCACTGCCCAGCATCCATGCCCATGTGTTGCTGTTCGACAATCAAACTGGTCAACTGTCGGCCATAATGGAGGGCACTGACTTGACCACCTGGCGCACTGTGTCCGCTTCACTGGTGGCCACCAAGTATCTGTACTTCAGGCGCTTTGGGTCGCAGGCGGAGCAGGAAAGGTCTATCAACGTGGCCATCGTGGGCTGTGGAGTCCAGGGGCAGCTCCATGCCGCCGCCTTTTGCGCCAACTTCCGGGTGAAGCAGCTCAATCTGTACAATCGCACGCTGGCAAAGGCTCAGGCTTTAGCGGACGAACTGCAGCGAACATTGGACACCGAAAGCGGAACCCAGGTTAAAGTTTGCCCAAGTGCTCACGAAGCTTGCCAGGATGCGGATGTCATCTGCATTGCCACGTACGCCAAGGAGTCGGTCATCCAGTTTGCGGATCTGAAACCCAAACAGGGTGTTCATATTAATGGTAGGCCTGCTGTATTAAGGGAATAATAAGATACCTACTCTTCTTAACTTTCGATTGCAGCTGTGGGAGCCGGCGAAGTTCACTTTTCGGAGCTGGCTGCAGACATTTACCACCAGGCCAAGGTCTACGTAGATTGCTATACCAATGCAGAGGCTGAATTGGTGGGGCTACCTGCTCCGATCACCGCTGAAGTGGGACAGATCATTCTCAGTGAAAACTACCCAAAGGAGACAGAAATCACCATCTTTCAATCCATGGGTGCGTTTTTATTTAGTTTACTTAACTATATGACTATCTCTGTCTTTTTCAAAGTTATATTCAAATTCAATTCACATTTTTTCTACTTAAGGCATGGCCTCGGAGGACGCCTGTGTGGCCCAGGCGGTTCATGATTGCATTCTCTCTGGCGCAAAGGATTCCTGATTGCTGGCCAGCTGGCAAATCAGATCCGGAACCAGCCCAAGCCAAACCACTGAATTCTTAAACTTGTACGTGTATATGTGTGTATATAAAAAAGCTATTGGAAACATAACAATCTATTCGCTTACAAACTACAACAAACCCAACCGGCCGGAGACGTCCATTCGGTCGTCACTTCCAGATCACAGTCACATTCGTGTCCTTCTCGATATCCCGCTCGATGGTGCAGGGCGAGAGACCCGTCTTGCAGCAGATCTCATCAAAGCTGATCAGCCCGGTGTACATCTTCTGCCGCCCGGAAGGCACTGAGCCCGTGAACACCGGGTACTTGTGGATGCAGCGAATGAATCGATGCTGCAGCCCGAAGATCACCATGCGCCGCTCATCGATGTTGTGGTGCTGGGGGCACAATCGCTGGCAAATGGCTCGCAGGGTGACGCCGTGAGTCATCGAGGCGTAGAACTGAAAGATACGCTGCACACTGGGTAACGTTTTGTCCGGACGCAAAGCGACGTATTTCCGGCAGGCTCCGCTCAGCGATGCACTCTGGATGAGATGCTTTAGGTTCTGGGTCATGTACACGTTGCTGTACTTCAGGATGGGCAGCAGCTGGACGACCCCGTAGTAGACCAAATTTTGTATGCACGACTTGACCAGGTCCGTTTCCACGTCCGCTTCGGCGGCAATGCGGGCAACATGGTTGATTCCATTTATATAAGGCAGGATCTGGGGAAAACCATGAAATAAAATGAATCAATGAATGAAATGAAATTCGCATCAGGCTTAGCCCGCACCTGTTGCGTGGTAAGATCCCAGTTGTCCAGCGGAGCATCGCGCAGGTTCGCCAGCAGCAGGGGCACCATGTGATCCTTGACCGGCGGCGGGTCCGGTTTGTGCATGACAATCTTCAGGTAAATGGTGTTGTCGCCCTCAACAATGGTGGCCACCTTGCGCTCGTTAAGGTCCCGTAGTACAGTCTCGAAGATGTTCTGTAGGCGACGCTTGTCATTTTCGCGAGACAGGAAGCACGACTCCTCCTCCATCATTATGAGGTATTCGGACAGCTTCTTGACCACCGGCTCGTACTGGACGCTTCTGGCCCGCGAATCGCACACAAAGCATAGGTTGAATAGGAAGGCATTCCGTGCGTACTTCTGCTGATCCTGGATGCCCACCGGATAGCCGACTATCTTCACGTCCATTGCGTTCACGGTGAGAATGCAGCGTTGAAGATGCTGCTTGGGTATGATGTAAACGTTGATGGCATCGAACACATCCTTGGATATGTAGTTATCGGGAACCTGAGGAACGTGGATAAGAATTGAATTTTATTGTATTATTAGTATTAGTACTGGGAACCAGCTCACCTGACAGCTTATCTTGCAGCCCGCCGTTGCATGGAATTCGCTGAGGAAGATGCACCGGATTTTGCCCTCCGTGCTGCCATGGGCTCCAGCTGCTCCAGCTCCCGATCCGCCTGCTCCATTTGTGACCACGCCCGCCGTTGTCGACGTCGACGCCGCCTCGTTCGTATGGGAATGCATGTCGTCCACAGGATTCCAGTATCACCGCATCCACATCCTCTGCTTCCTACAGCGGAGTGGACTCCAAAACATTAACAGCAAGTGGCACAATCAAATAACAGTGGCGAAATTCGCTGTAATGTTATGTTAAGCGATGCACTGGTGTGCCCATAGCTTTAATGGAAAAAAATACATCAACTACAATGAAAACTAACTAAGTGTCTAACTAACTTTAATAAACGTATTACTATATTACAGGCCTTATCCGATTAAATATAAAGAAAACACTTAAAAATATGATTTTCCTTTAATTCAATGTATATGTGCCCATTTTTAACAGCAAATTTATTAAAGTTATCGATTGATTGAATTGAACACTAAGTTTGATACATTTAACACCAATGAATTTATTAAGTATATGTTTTTTATATATAAATTACCTTAACAGTTATATGTAGAAACTTACCATTAAATGCAGTTGTGTGGTATATTTCAGCGCGCGCCCTGCGGTCATACTAATATTTGCCGAAATGGAAACGTGAGGATTGTTTTGTTTTTTTTTTTAATTTTCCATTAAACAGTGAATAACATGCTGATGATTTCGTTTCTATTCCAGGGTCAATCCCACGTTCTCGTACCTCACCAATCTGGAGGTGATGCAGATTCTGCAGAAGATTAAGAGCACCAAAAAGAAGTTTGGCATGCGAAACTTGGCCACTGTTACCTATGAGGTATTGCTTTTTGAAAATATTTTATTAATTGATGATAAATTAACCAAATGCGTGGTTCTACAGGCACTACAGTATCTGGAGGAGTCGCCCTGCAAGACACAAACTCGTGAGAACATTGCAAATTACGTGAAGGATCTGTCTTCCTATCGTCTGAAGTCCCAAGAGATCCTACAAATGATCAACGACCCGCCTACAAGTGCCCTGCACACGCAGCTGGTGAGGATTAGTCTATCATAGGCCAAACAGATTAAGTAACATTTAACAACCTCCCCAGCTCATCGACGACAATAAAGCTCCACTAACCGATGAGGAGAACGAGAAGATCATTCAGCTGAGCTACAAACACTTCCATGGAGGGGAACCCAAAGACGCTAGTAAGGAAACACCGGCGGAAAAACCTGCGGAGACCACTGCCAAGACCGGCAAGACTGGAAAGCGTAGTTCGCAGGCCAAATCCAATCCAGCGGAAGAAGTCGCTCCAGCGGAACAAACCACGACAGCGGATGGAGTTACTCCAGCGGATGGAGTTACTCCAGCGGATGGAGTTACTCCAGCGGATGGAGTTACTCCAGCGGATGGAGTTACTCCAGCGGATGGAGTTACTCCAGCGGATGGTGTAGTTGTGGAAACAGAGAATAAAGCTGCTCCAGCGCCTGCAACGGATGAAGCAACTCCAATGGAAATCGACTCCAGTCCGCCAGCAGATGGAGAAAAACCAGGGGAGCAGCCACTGGAAAAACCCAACTGATTATTACGTTTAACGTTTCATATTTTTATGTTGATGTAGCGTATAAAATAAGCTAAAAAAGTAAATTATTTATGTTCGCTTCTGATCGCCCAAATCCTCGATGACGTCCTCGTCGATCTCGGCCCATTTCTCGGGTATGACATCGAACAAGTCATCCTTGACGTCGCCCTGAATGACGATCTCATCGTCGCCGGTCACCGAAGAGCCACAGGCAAACTTTGTGCCAAAGAACTTGGCCGCCACCTTGAGATCAATATCTGGAATATGTATTAGCCATAATTAACAATAAAGCTCACAAGGATGTATAGAAAAAATCTAAGTTTCATGGTTTGAAGACGGACTTTTATCTAAAATGAAGACTAATTTTGTGTGCCAACTCCGAGACCTACCGAAAGTGCTCAATCCTGTGACCACGGTCACGGACTTCTTCTTGCCACGTGCCGCCCTCGAGACGCAGATGCGCTTGGGCACATCCTCCTTCTTCTTGACGCGCAGCAATCCCTTGCCACCGCGCTTCTGGCGCTTCTTGTCGTCATCCGTGCCGTCGGCGGCAGCAGCCTCCTCCTCGATCTTCAGTCGCTCGAAGTCGTCGGGCATGTGGCGCTCCAGCCAGTCCTTGCACTTCTCGTATTCCGGATAGTACTCGCAGTACTGCGGACAAAGGATACATATATGTAAGTTCATGGCCAATAGGGATCATATGGATTTTTCCCAGCTTTGCAGACGAACTCACCTCAATGGGCATCGTGCAGTGGCCACAGTACTTCATCTGGATCGGATAGGTGACGCCTTCGCGCGGACCCACCTGCAGGCGGTCGGCGACGCTGTTGGTGCCCACGTCCTCGTTCGTCATTGCGGATCGGATTGACTGGCTGAGATTTGCTCCGGGTTATTGAATTATTGAAATAATGACAGTTTTAAGAAGTAGGATTCTGCAAACTGACCGTTTGTGTTGAGGCGCGTAAAATATACCGAAATTGGCACACGGAAAAAATATTCTGTGAATATACCACAGCAAGCAGGGTTGATTTTACTGATAAGTTTTGATATATTTTTGTGCAATTTTAAAAATTATTTAATTAGCACTAAAGCACCTAATAATAATGCATTAATAATGATTGTACTAAATTTATATTCTGCAACATCACTAATAAGCTGTTTTAAGTGATTTTGAAATTTATTCAAGGTACAATTTGAATTTAAGTACTAGCTAATACCAATTACCAATAAGCTAAAATTATAATTTATGCATATTTATTTAATTTCATTGATAAAAACTTTTTAAATATATATTCCTTAAATTAGATTTAAAAATAATACTTAAGTTTTTACATTTGTGTAAAATGTAAAAATATTTTGATACTAAAATACCAAAACATGTTGACTTACAGAAACACTGCATGAGGCGGCATTTAGATTAATGCCAGTTGTAACTTTGCGAGCATAAATTTCATAAAAATTAATCAAAGTAGGCTAAAAATTGTATTTCTCCACAAGTCAACCCAAAACCTTCAGTCTCCCTAGTGGCTTCGTACAGCTAACAACTTCGATTTCACACACGACTTTTTACATTTCCTACTTTTTCGAAAGATTTCACCAACAAAATATTTAACAACAAAACTTCGTCCCTAAAAACGGAACTATAAGTAAAATGACTACATCCAATACTCTAAAGCCAAAACCCGATGCGTTCATGACGAGCATGCGAAACGCCAGAAGGAGGAGGAGGATTCGCCGCCTGCTGGAGAACAAGCGGTCGGAAGAAAGAGAGGCCAAGAGAGACCAAAAGAAGAAGAATTTGGTACTCCTCATACTCGCTATCGTCACAGTGGGCCGCCAGCTCCTAAGGCTTACCGACAACTCTTCCACGTTCTACGGATTCCTGGAAAACTACAAAAACCAATACCACTCGATCGTGCACAACCAGGACAACTACTGCAATCCCTCCCAGCGGCTGGGCGACATGGTCCAGCACGCCCGCCACCAGGTACTCAACCAGGAGCAGGCATTGGACCAACTAGAACTGGCACTGGACAGCATCGCCAAAGAGGTAACTAACTATAGATGTACTGTACATCCTAAGCGGAGCGTTACCATGTATGTGGTCATCCTGGTTACAGACCTTTGTTTAGCTTGATGAATTAATAATATTTTAAGTATTAATAACCCTGATTATCTTCTAAACAGACCATCGTCTTGGTGGGCACTTCGGGCGTGGGCAAGAGCCACACTGCGCGCATCTTGCGGGAAAACTTTCCCTGGTCCGAGAACATGAAGACGCTTTCCTGGAGCGATAGTCGTACATTGCGCCAACTGAAGAGCATGCTATCCGACCTTACAAATTGCGGCCAGAATATGATCCTTATTGACAACATGACGCCGAAGGATGCACAATTCGTGCCTGCCATCAACCAACTAATAAATATGGCCAAAGAGAACGCCAACCAGACTGAGCATTCGCACCAGAAACTCTTGACCCTTGTGCTCATCTTTAACGTGAATAGCATGCAGTCCGGCAAGGCATTAAACATGGATATGGAGAACCTGCGAAATATGCCACACACCCAAGTGATCACCTACGCAACACTGGAATCCACTCATCTGATCGACTGCATCCGCAGAGAAGCCGCCAACGCAATGGTGCAACTGGAAGATGAGCACGTAGATGAGATAATCCGCAGTACCAATGCTCGCGCCTCTGGTTGCAAGTCCATTTTGGCCAAAGTCATGCTCTACGGCAAACCAATAATCGCCAACTCTCAAGAAACTGACCAAGACCATTCAACCGACTGATTCAAGACTTAAAACATTTTTAATGTTTCCATTTAGCAGTTAAAAATTTTAGTAATTTGGCTCATATCAAAGACAATCCTGAAAACCAGACGTGATACATTGTAAAATAGGTTAGAAAAGACTATTAGGCTAGTATCGGTAGAATTTAGCATTTCGGCAATGAAAATTCCTATGCATCGTAAACGTATATGATCAACAATTACTTTGCAATCTTATTAGAAACAAAATTGTAAATGATTCTGAAAGTCCCAAATTATGACTAATTGTTTGTAAAAAAGACCGATTGTATCATATAAGAACGAATTTTAACCTCTAATATACTCTTTTAGGCTTATAAATGAGCGTTTTAAATGATACCTCAAACGCTTAGGAGCCTAAGAAAATAGATTTAAATTGTGTGTTGATAGCGTTTAATTGTGATTAAAAATGCCATACATAAGCAACCAGAATCTAGTTCTTATAGATCTTTAACAATGCCTTGTTTAGCTTTAATCGCAACCCGAAAAGTAGGCTAGTGCTCCGGAGCAGCCTGCTCCATTCCCGGGCCATAGACACGCGAGTGTGGGCCACGCGCTTTTGCTGCTGTTCTGGCTTTTGCCTTGTTTGCGCTTTATGGCCCTTACGCAGAGGCGCTCCGTTATCGGATAACTTGGATAACATGGATAACGGGCGTCGTGTGTCGGCCCGATTTGCTATTTTACGGCAGCCATGGCCTACAAACAGAATCGGCGAGCCAAGCCCAAGTCGCTTGTCGCCCGGTTGTCGGTTGTCGGTTGTCCAGGGTCAAGTGCGTTTGCTTATTTTTATTGGCTACTCGTAGTGTGTACACTCGTTGTCCCGCAGGCGCACACGACGTATGCGTGATGTGGGTGTACGAGATGTGCATGGGTGTTCCATTGAGACGGACGACCCACTTCCGGACGAATCCGGGCTCCGACCTTCCGGATTACGCCCGCCGCATGCCGAATTGGTCTGCTTTCGTTGTTGTTTTCAGTGTTCTCTACTCCGTTTTTTTTCCAAAATGTTTTCGAGGGTGCTACGATCGGTGAATCTGAATGGCATTTTTGAGTATCTGCATCGGCAATTAAACAATCTGTGTACAACTTAATTTGGCAATTAGTTAAACAATGCGAATATCGTAGGCTAATTGGCGAGCAATTAGCAGAGCAACGTATAAATTGTTGCAACCACGGGTGATCTTCAAAAACCACGAAATGGAGCAGTGCATCGGCTGGATTATTGGCTTGCTATGCATTCTGCAATCCCTGCAAGGGACTCAGGTATAAAAAACATTTCTTCAAATCTTGGGATTTTTATGAATCATTTAGTTGTGTCGAATAATATATTTTCATTTAGAGCATGAACTACGAGGTACTAGGCGATGACACGACCCTGAATATTAAGTGCAATGCTGCAGAGGATAAAGGCAATACGCCGATGCAACAGATTATCGACATTAGCAATTTGACATTCAATATGGCCAAGGATCTGGAGACCCTCTACTTCAATGGCGACATCAAGGTGTTGATGGACTTGCCCAACCGTCCGATTGTCCTGCAGGTGGATATATTCCGCTGGGAACGCAGCGAATGGATACCCACACTGCTGGCCCTGAAGAGGAACCACTTGTGCCACGCCTTGTTCGATCCCTTGGAGCTGTGGCATCTCGTCTTCATGAAAGTCCCCAAGAAGGAGAAGGTTTGTCCGCCGACCAAGGGGGTAAGTTCAAAAGGAAAGAAAGAAAGGAATTTGAAGGGGTAAAATTGGGGGGGAAATATTTGTAGAAATATTTGAAATATTTGAAATATTTGTAGAAATAGTGGCTCAAAGTAGTTACCAATTCCAGCACGTTTACAGCCTGGTCAATGTGAGCAACCATGTGTTTCTGAGGAACATGCCCCGCATGGACGTCGCCGGAGATGTGAAGGCCCTGGTCCACCTGACCTCGGGAGATATAAAGACCTGTGCGGCACTCTACTTCAAGATCTACGCCACGAACCATTGACAATTACCACGGGCGGTGGTAATGGGAAAGTGTGAGGACCGTGGACTGCACCCTGACACTGAACCAGTGAATCTCGACGGGATGGCACTGTTTGCTCACTTTATAGTTTATACTTTATAGCACCCAGGCTGCTCTGGTTTTATGGCCTGATTTGGTGGTGTTTGCTCGGCTTCAATGGCGCGTCCCACCGTTTATGGCGCTGGCTAAATGATTTGCAAATAAAGCGAAATATTTCATATTCATGCTCCCGAAACAGAAACAGAAACAGAATTTCTCATCTTCATCCATTTTTCGGTTATTTCTGGTGGCGCTGGCGATAAGCCCCGCACTCGAAATGGGAACTTAGCCCAGTAATCCCCTTCTGCTATTTGCCAAAGGATCAGATGCGGCGCCATCCCCAGATCACAGTCACCTCCATATCCATATCCACACCCATCTCCACATTCACATCCATCTCCACATCCACATCCATCTCCACATCCACATGCACATCCATCTCCACATCAACGTCCAAATTCGCTGAACTCATTCGCAATTCCGCGTGACGATTGCTACGTACATATAAGGTGATTTCCCCCGTCCAAAACTGACTTTGCAGATCTCGGGAAATTTACAATGTTTGTGCATTCGGGTTCAGCTGGTTTTCTTATAAAACGTATTGTTGAATGCACGTGGTTTGCATTCGTCATGTGAATCATTTTGTGGGTGGGCTAAAGTGAAGCAATAAAATTCTGCTAATATTTGTACTGTGTCAATGCTTACTTTTTTGATTTAAAAACTTATTACTGAGTTCTAACTATTTGAAGAATAATGCAATAGATCATGTGCATGGGTATATGGATATTATGAAATGCGTTCTATATAGAAAAGATGCTTACATTAAACATATAAGTACATTCATTCGTACACCTATAGTCCTTGGAGCTGAGGTCCTTGAAAATATCCATTGATAGCCTTAGATCTAGTTATCATATAGATGATGAAATATGTGTGCATTCTAAGCTGCTGGGAGTTGTCGACTTGTGTGTGTGTGTGTGTGTGTGTAGTTTCCGCTTTCCATGAGATGTTATAGAATACGTATGACTCTATTTGTTTTCTGGGCCGCTATCTGTTTGCCTCGCGCGGTGTCGTAATAACAATAAACAGGCGGCTAGCTGACGAAAGTCAAGTCACAACAAACGATAAATTCCAAATATAAATAGTAAATAGTAAATAGTAATAAATCTGCACTCGACGCGGCGTGTGACGCCTATTGGCACAATGTGTTCTAAATGCCTTTTAAGGTCGACTCCACTAGCTTCGTCCCAGTTACAGGGTACCAACGTGTTCGATAACACTCCATTTGCAATTGAGATCGATGGGATGCGATTACAATGCCTGGTACTGGACTATATAGGATACAGTGCGGTACGGCATTGTAGGTATGCATGACACAATGCTGCCATAACTAATAAGATATTTTTCTACTTCGATAAATTAGAGAATGGTTTTCGAAGTTCATATAAATATGGTGTTTTGCTATTTGAAAGTGTTTCCCCCTTTAGTTACTGCCTTACTGCGACTGCAACGCACTGTTTGAATGCAAATTTCGAGTCGAATGCTCATGCAAATGCAATATAATCGGAATTCATATGCATCAATTACAATGAGTATTATAATGGTCACAGCTGTTGTGAGCCGATCGAATGTGTTTGCATCATAAACACCCGTATTAACTAACCAGCCACAAAGACCGCTTTGAACTGCTGCTGACCCGATCTGACCGGATCGAAAGGCCTGAACATTGCATTAGTTATATGGGTGCAAATTAACCCATTAACCCATTATCCCGGGGCTAAGACATCCATTTTGAATCATTAAAGTATTAGAAAGTCGCCCGTTTTAAGGACATGCTGTGCTCAGCCTTTTGCAGCTTCCAAATGATTTGAACAGCTTCTTTAAAGATTCATAAAGCTGCTTCCAGGATGAGCCGTTTTCTTACTAATGTTTCATTACAGATATAAGAAGTATATAAATAATATATAAATGGTTCCATTACTACTTCTAGTTGCTGCAAGTTATCCATTTGCTGGACAGATTCGAAAGTTGATTGATTCTATTTTAAAGCTATTTTTAACGCAAGGTCGAACACAATAGTTCCTTGCCAATGCTAAACTTGGCATAAAGATGTTATCGAATTTCTAAACAACCACGTTCGTATTTAATCAAAACTTATTATTTTCACAGTCTGTCATTATCAGTGCACGTTAAAGCCTAATGGGCATAACTCCCAGCAATTATAGAAATACACAACTAACGTCGAATTCTGAAAGGCCACAGCACGCAAACTCTTTGAGATTGATGTGAGAGTATTTAAATCTAAGTACATTACATCTAAGTGCCTTTATTACTTTGTA
Organism: Drosophila santomea; assembly: GCF_016746245.2. Classification (NCBI taxonomy): domain Eukaryota; kingdom Metazoa; phylum Arthropoda; class Insecta; order Diptera; family Drosophilidae; genus Drosophila; species Drosophila santomea. Next base: position 15,734,722 of record NC_053021.2, read on the forward strand.
TACCTATGGATACAGTATCTGTATCTGGTGCTTAAGATAAAAACGCAGTGTATTTATTTGCAACTCGTAACATTTCTTCTTGTTTTTCTATTAATTTTTCATTGTTTGATCCCATGTTTACCCGACTTTTACTGTTCTGCCCGACTTATATAAATGCGATAGATAATTCGTGCAATTTAGCGGGCAGGGCCAATGCGACATGCATATATTAATATGCATATGCACATACTGAGATAGATATAGTTGTAGATATAGATATAGAAGTGTGGATCTGAACGTTGTGCAAACGGGGTACTTGGCTACTGTTTTGTATATAAGTCCATAAACATTGTTTGCCCGCTCGTTCGGTTTATTTGCCTGTTTGCACTCAAAACTATTCTCCGGGATATAGTTGGCAGTGCAAATAGATAAGAACCGGGGATGCTCATCCATTGCGAATACGGAATTCAGCAATGCAATGATGAGGATTCAGTAGGATTAAATGCAGGAAAAAATCGTATAACTAAATTATTTTTAGATTTATTGGCTGCTTAACACTGTGGCATGCTATTTTGCAAGCCATAAAAAAGGGGTTTGTTTTCCTGGATTCCCACAAAAACAAGTGGCTCCCATTGGCTGAAACTAGCAAATATTTATTGAAGTTAACACTCTTGCTAATATAACGCATACGCCCTGTTTGCAGCTTTAAATGCGACGCCTCTTTCTTTATTTGTTTGTATGTCTTAACAATTTGCTTTCACTGGAAAAAGACCAATTTTTGATTGCTTTAAACGTAGGGTATAACAGGTGCACCTGATTTCCTTGGAAATTGGAATTGAAATTCCCTATCGAGGGCATTCAGCCCATTGGGTTCGCTACTCCAAGATCATTTCCTGCTCGCTGACGTTGCACTTTTAATTTGTCACAAGTCGTTGACATTTCATCTACGCTCCATAATGAAGGCACCACCCATTACCACCCACTCTCATTTGATTAAATACAGAAAACAGCATTTAATCAAAATGAGAAGAGCAAATATGTAGTGTACACATCGTGGGCCATTCGCCATTCGCAATACGCCGTTCGCATTTTGTTTATTAAGCAAATAAATAAATGAGAAGGGTATTAAATTAATTAAATAAATAATACTTTCAGGAACAAATAAATAAATAGCAAATTTTAATGCGCAAAAAGGCAAACAAGTGAATGTGGAGCCGACACGCAAATGGAAGATTCCGGATTCGATGGCCACGACTTGGGAGTGGAGTGCTTAAGTTGTCTAAAAACAATTATTAACATTTAGCCATGCTTATTATTACTTTATTCAATCCGATCTTGGAAGGAACACATATTAACTAAATTAAAAAATATAATTTTATAATTTTAAACGCTTGATAAGCACTTCCTAAACCCTTGTATAATGGCGTAAATTCCCAGACAGTCACGGATTCCGGATTCCGGATCACGGAGTTACGGATCACGTGACCCCGACTTGGACATGCTTCGCTGACTTGTCTTTATTATTTGCCTAAACCATTTTCAATTAGTTGTATGCAATAATTGATAGATTAGCTAAATATGGCAATCATGCAAGCGCTGATGAAGGTTGTCAGACTTCAGTCGGACTTGCAAACTGGCAGACTGGCAGATTCCCTTTCGGCTGCCGGGTAATTTGGCCCGTAATTACGGCCATCATCTAATTGCCTACGGCTATCATTGTGTAAACGATACAGCGGCTGTGGGGAAGCCGAAGCTGCAATCCGATCGCTGATCATTTGGATCATTAGATGCGATCATGCCCCAGTGGAGATCCCAGTTGATTGAGTAATTAGGAAGTGCAGGCATCCCTCATCCAAATCAGGGCATCCATATCCATATTCATATCCATATCTATATCCATATCCGACTCAAAATGATCGAGTATCTGTAGCTCTTCTGATTGGCTCAATTGGATATACATTTCGAAGTAGCATGGATTGTTGCGAATTAGAGATTCAGTTAACGATGCAGCAAATCAAATTGAATGCTTTCAGGCAGAGATCAATTATGTTATTAGTAATCAAATACGTTTCAAAATTAAATAAAATGTTTGAATTTAATATTAGGTCATTTCAGTTGTTTGCGAATTAAGCAAACAATCACTAATTCAATCTGCAGCATTTGCGTTCTTGATCTTGAATTTTGCATTGGCATTTGAATAAATAACAAATCTACATAAAGCTAGTGGGGTTTTTAAATAAATTTTGCATGGAATTCTCTCCATTCAAAAGGATCACCAATTATATTTAGTGATGATTCATCGAAACATATTTTCCTTCTAATTAAGTCTTAATGAACTCGATCTTTTTGGTTTTGTTTTTTTTTTTTTTTTTTGCCAAACTTATTGATTAGAAACTTGTTTAGAATTATGCCAAATTAAGGTTCTTGGCAATAAACAAGGTTTATGTCTATCGTTCGATATTATTCAATTAAATACGCAAAGGCAGAATATTATTCAAAATGTGTCCGTTTTCTGGCAGTGTATGCGGAAGGTACGAGATCGAGTATCGAAAGCGTTAAGCCTCCTTTAGTGGGCTTTGTTTTAAAGTGTTAAAGCAAATTGACTGCAGCCGCCTGGGTGTCATTCCTTAACCCCCTTAACCCCTGATGGCCAATGAGTATACACACCCCCTGCGGCGGCTGTGTGGCAGTTGCCAAAAGCCAGTCGACCATGCCAATGAAAAAAAATATTTAAGACACTCGGCAAACAAGAAATGGCCCCTCAAAAATGTCACATTTGCACAATTGATTAGCGGGGCGTTTACAGTGGCCCATAAAAGTTTTCGTATGCCGGGCGTTTAATTGCCATTTACAGCTGGCAAATTCGGATTCTGGATGGCAAATTCGATATCTGGTTGAGTCTGGTGCTGAAAATGTTCCCTGGCAAATTGCTTTTTATTGAACCTTTCGATTCGATTTCGGTTTTCTAGCATTTACCTGCGAACAGCAAATATTTCGGTGAAAAAGCTTTCATATGGCGCTGGTGGAAAATTTTCGACAAGTTCGCGGTTAATTAATATGCAATTAGAGGCTGATATCAATTTGCGCAATGTACAACGAATAATCGATTTTATTGTTTGTTTGACAAGTTTCTTTCAAATTTGTCTGTAAATTAGAGCAGAAAGAAATTTCGTATAGCAGGTTGTATGCATTATTTGGTTTTCCTTTGAACGGAAAATAATTGTATAATTTAATTCAGATCTCCTTGAAATTTGTTGTTAATGGTAGGAAAAATTGTTACTTCGGTAATTTAACTGAACTTGGCTAAAAGTGGTCAGACAGGCAAAAGAATTACATATTTTTACTTCTAATTACCAATACTAACCATGCATTATATCCTCTATTTTGGGCAAAAAACTGACCTATTAAGCTGCGTTTTCCTTGGCCATCTCTGATCTTCAGAAATCGCGTATCCGACACGGTGGCCAGAATACCGCTGGCGGCTTACTGGATTCAACTGGATCGTGAGGTGTCCGGTTTTCCTTTCGAAGGCCCCCTCGAATCGCCACTGCCACCTGGCACCGCTGAGGTAAGAGTCGGATATAGACATTTCAATTGAATTCAGTCAGTCATTGGCAATAAACACTATGGACATACATTAGAGCCCGTCAAGAATTTAATTGCTGGCCAGGCAATCACCTGTCTTAATTGATCTCTCTCTCCCTCTCTCGCCTAGATCAACGTATTTCCCAGATCGCAAGAGGAGAATGGATATTGGATAATAGAGAATCCGAATCCGATCGAGATGGAAAGCGTTTGCGGGTGCGGCTTCGTCTTTGGGCATGCCAGGCTCAGGAATGCCACCGCCATGGTCTCCACTTGAGCCCAACTCTGTAACAGGTTCACAGCAAATAAGCGCCAGCGAGTGACCAACAAAATAAATGCCACTTGGTTGGGGAGTTTAACTTATGAGCTGACTCATGGATACTTTATGAAAATCTATTTCAGACTGCGGTAATGCATTTCAAGTAATTTAGCTATTACTAAAAGAAAGAAAGAATGGTAGAATATTACTTAAGGTTTCACTTTTCTGCCCGACAAAATGCCAAGCCGTGTTGAATAGTAAGGCTAACTCACATTTATCACTTGCTTAGCAGAGTATTCCATTTCGTAAGCCACTAAAAGCCTCTTAATGTTCTGCCAAAAGATTTTCAATATAATTGATTTAACAGAAATCGAGAGTCGGCAGATGTCGTTTAACGTTGGAATTCGATTGCGAGCGGTGAGAATTGAAATGACAGATGAAAGTGGCAGATGTTGAGAATGTGAAAGGATTGGAGAGATGCAGAGAGAAAGTTGCTCTACGCAAATGTCAGTTGGATAATCCGCAAAGAATGCTTAGACGAGGAAAGCAAACCGCAGTGTCCTACCACTATTTCCATTATTTATTATTATTCTATTATTAACTATTTCTAGCGCTGATTTATGACTCTGACCAGCCGACCCTGCTGGTCATGAGTTGCAATATCGAATTGTTGCTTAGCTTGGCTATTCTTAAAGGCTATTCTTAAACCAAATGCATTGCACTTGGACTGGCTGACAAAGTCTTGGAATATGTGTCGCTCGGTTCTGGCTGACTTCCTTTACTCTATTACACTGTTGTTAATTAGGGTGGACCGCGAATGTGAAATATAATTTGTAGTTACCTGAGTTGCAAACTATCTACAAATATACATTGTAACATAGAACTTTATTAGAATAGCTCAATATAAGTTACTAACTAAGTGGTAGAAACTTTGAGAATATATAAAAGTTTAACAAAGTTGGAAGTAACTTTGCAAATTTTTTGAAATTAAATAAAATATAATTTTCTATGATGCAACTGTGTGGAAAACAGTAAGTGCGGAGCAACAGGTCGTATGCGTGATATTTTCATTATTATTTTCATTATTGTTTAGTTATCATATTTATTTGGTGCAACCCACACCATGTGCTCACCTGCCCTCTCTTTCTGAGCTCATACTGCCATCTCTCTCACTGGCCGCTGCAGAAACGTGCGGCGGAGCCAAGGCCAATTGGCAAATTGAAAGCGGAGTGGAGTCGGCGTTCTAATTGGAATCCACTTACAAGCGCCGCTCCACCTGCACACCAGAAACACAGAATCGCAGAATTGAATGTGTGGCAAAAAGTGGGTATATACCATATACAAATGGTACAAGCAAAATGGACATAAAAGCAGGAACTGCGAGCAGGCGCTGTGCGGATCAAGAAACTGCCAACCCTGAGAATCCGAATGAGACACTCTTGTCAGCCGGTTCAAAAAAAAAACAAATAATAATAATTATAATAATGCCATCTGCACGCACACCACTTATATGGGAGATATAATAGATGTAGTATATAACGCCGGTCCTAAAAACCTAGGCTTGTGGCATTGTTGCTGCTTCTGGCGACTTCTCGACACTTTGAATTTGAAGACACATCTTATTAAATATTCTTTGTGCTGCTGCGGCTGCTCCTCAGGTTCTTTTTTGTAGCCGAGGTAAACAAATCGGTCAACGGGCAACGGACTCGGGCACGTTTTTGCCAAAAAACGAGAAGAGAAGTTCAACTTGATTGTAGTCGGGGTTTATACCCTATCCGGATATAATTCAAATAGCCAAAATTACATTCCTTTTCTCACATTGTGTTAATTGAATTTGTGTTTAACGACTATTGGAAATCGGAATTACGACTAAATAACAAACCGTTGAACACAAAAATCGAATTACATCGTTTGGCATACCAAAAAAAAAAAAGAAAAAGAAATGAATTACTCGCTTAAATATTTTTAATAGCAGCTTTAACAATTTGGATTACCAACGTTCTTCTTTGCCGCCAAACACGAACATCTTTTATGCCCACAAATAAAAATAACACTTGTAAACATTTTCTTTTTAATTGCTAATAAGCTTTTTTTTTTATTTGGAATACCAACGTTATAATTCAGGTGTCGATTTCCAAGTGAATACGTAAAGCGAAATACCTACTTTTAGAGTATGCAAAAAAGAAATAAAACACTCGTATAAATATAGCTTCCGCAATGGCAAAAAACTCTCAGCTCCTCTTATCGTTCACCAGATGGCCTTTTTTTGCTTTTTTACCTTTTTTTTTACCCATTTTTTTTGCCTTGTTTTTTGTGGCATTTTTCGCTCAGTGATGGCGCTTCTTCTGTTGTCAGCGGGTTGGGCAATTTTTCATGAGATCTCAAAAACCCCGACGAGTTCGAAGAACTCCAAAATCGAAAACATAAACAAAATGCGAGACATATAAAAATTTGCAAGCAAAATGGCCGACAGGTTTGGCTCAAATTATAAACTATTAGAAGCGGTTCAGGCTAAAGTCGTTGCTCGTTGGCCAACTTCAAGTCGGCCGACTGCAGAAACCATAATGAAAACAATAACAAATACTGGCCAAAAACAAACAGCAGCAGCAGCAACAAGAACAACAAACACAACAACAATAATAACAACAATAACAACAACAACAACAACAACAAGCCAAGAAACAGCAGCAACAACAACAAAAGAGCTCGGATCACTGGTATTTTTAGTATGTGGCGCTGATTTACAAGGTGAACGGGTAAGGTAGCCAAGCCAGTTCAAAACCCCAGCTCAGGTCGCTTCACCGCCCCCTCCACGCCCCTCTACACCCCTCTGCTCCCCCTTGCACCCCCCTTTCCCCGCCTCAACACCCCCCTTGCCTTTGCAAGCCCACCTGCTGAACAGCAAACATTTCGCGCTCGAAAACATTTTGGACCAATTCCTAAACCGAAAAGCCAACCGATACTAACCGTTTGGTAGCACAAAAATCAAAATATCATATATTCATATTCAAATAATAGTTATATAGATTTTTAAGTAAAGTTTGCATTCAATGATATTGCTGAATTTGATAGTAAAACCCATTTCCCCCCTTGTGACAAACAATAGCCGTCGATAATTGGAAATTATTAGCCTTATCATTGTGAGGGCACTTATCATCCCTCGATTCTTATCATTCGGCGACCTTATCATTTCGGCAGAGTCTGAGGTTTTTCCGAAAGTTTTAATTGCCGCCAATAGATCGAACTATAAACAATCAATAAAGATAAACTTGATTTGAAACAATTTGTTTAATTGGCCGCATAAAGTAGTGCTATCTATTTACGAGTCATGAAATTGAAGGGCCATTTATATATTTTGATAAAAAATAACTACTTAATATTGCAGAACTATTTAATCCTTTTTTTTGTTAAACTGACGTATGCTTTACAAGGTGCCTAGTATTATTTCAAGTGCACACCCAAATACATGCAAATACAATGCTGACTGATGTCTTGTTTTCAAATGTATGACGTCTGCATTTCTCGATGTTTTCGATGAACAAAATCGGGCAAACAGAACTAGACGTGAAGCTAATTAATTAGGAAATACAAATGCAACTCGAAATGCTTATCGAGGTTTGATTAAAAATTATTATTCTTATTTGCGGCGGTGATTCATGCGTATAGGCGGCGGGGGAATCACCCCAATGATTCAAGGCCTGCCAGAAAAGATGGCGATTTTGGATCATACTCAAGATCATCCTCAGACATCCAGAATTTCAATTATTTTTGCATATCATCATCGTGGAAGTTGACAGCTCGTGCCAAGTGCTCAATCAAGTGTATAGGTGTATAAATATAAAGAATTATAAATAAGCGGCTTGGTCAACCATTATTTGTTGTATTTATTGTTCCGGCGTAATTGTCTTGATTTTTTGTGATAAGAGCCCACTTGATATAATATTTCATTGATTCCATCGAACTGCCTAAAAATAGGAGTGGGAAATCCCTTGACCCGATCACGAATCCAGGGAATGGCTGCTCGTCCTTGGCCTTCACATACATAATTATAATTATTTCTTCCTCCTCGCCGAGAAAAACTCGTCTGCCTTGTGTTTCTGGTACCTATTCCCTTTAAATTGGGTTCGATTGATTTTATTGTCGAATTGGTCCCACAATATATGTATATCCATGGATAATAAATCTCCTACCTGCAGTTCAGTCACTTACTTCTATAGAAAACAAAATGTAAACACTTTGAACTATTGTGTTCCTTTTTCGGTGCTCGTGTTTATTTATTTGCATTGTTAAATGAGTTCTTTATTTATTCGTGTGTGCTCATTTGTATTTATTATTATAATCTGTCTTATTGATTATTTCATTTGCTATTCAACAGCTTATAATATTTGACACCTAATCAGCTGTTATTAGTTATTTTTTATGTTTCGTATTTAAATCATTCGTTATTATGCATACGATGATTGATACTAAATATATTTATTTATGTGCGTTGTCAATATTTTATCTATATTTTTTTATTTTAATTACCATACACTTATAGTTTATATAGTTAATTTTAGTTTGATTTAATTGCTGAGAGCATGGAACTTTTGTCGAAGAATGTTAAGTGCATTTGTAATTCGTGGGGTTTGGGGTCACCAAAAGTGGTAACCTTCCCATTCGCTGCTCCCGTTGCTGTCGCTTCTGTTGCTGCCACTGAATTGCCGATTGTTGATTGTTGAAAGTTGATTGTTGAATGTTGAATGTTGTTTTTGGACGTGCTGCCAGCGACGAAATTTCAACTGTGGATCCCTCGCCGCCTTTATTGTAATTTATCGACTCGGATGCTACGTGAGTGTTATTGAAAATGGTCATTTCGCTGGCGCTGCTCGTACTGTCAGCACCTCGAGGCACCTCGACAAGTCTGGCCTACCTCCACCAGCACCTCCACCAGCACCTCCATTTCCAGCAGTATTATTATCAGCACATACTCGTATAAGTATAAGTATCTACATACCAGGCTGGGTCTTTAAGTTTAATGTATTCAAACATTGAACTTTTATTTACTGTGCAAGTGACCATAATGATGATGAGGAAGGGGAGGGCGTGGTCAACAGCAACGGTTGTTGATAACGCCTACCATGCGGATTTTTGCATTATTGATTTGTAAACACAAATGCTTTTTGTACTTTTATGCAAAACCTCAAGGAAATTGTATGGACGGACCGCTACGCAGATAAAATTAAATAATAATTCACATGCAAACGGCGAAGCATAAATATGTGAACAACACAAAATATGTTAACAAGATATACTAGATGTAGATGAACGGAATTATAACTATTTGGAGGCCCAGATGGTTTTCGCTGTAAATGCTGTCAAACTTACATTTTTTTCTATACACTTTTTACAGTCCCCATAACTTATTGGATTTTATGGTCTTTTTTTTGGTTAACCTCAGAATAAATATTCATTTGCGGTTTTGTTTCTTTCTTTTTTTTTTTGTTGCATATTTTTTATAGACAAGAATTTTGCACATGGGAGTGGTTTTGATTTGACAGAATCCACAAAGAAGAAGTTAATTAATGTTTTGAAACTGCGGACAGGAAAAAATATGATTAATTGGGCTTTTGAATGGGGACAAATACATATACGTTTTATAAATTTGCATAACATATTTAATAGGGCTGCTTACAGTTAACTGCAAATGATTATTTGGAAAGGAATCTGAGCTGAAAATAATATATAATATATAATAATACACCCTTAAATACATACATAAAGTTAGTGCGCAATAAATGGTAGTCTGTTTTAGTTAATGTGCTAAAATGGCAACCCCTCCTGTCTGAATTTAGATAGTATTTTCCACGTATGTATTGCTTATAGGTTCCGCCCCGAAAGTCGTATGAAATTGGATATTGGGATATTGCCAGACAATGAAGTGAACCAAATTACGGGGAACGTTGGACATTTGCTACGCCACATTCATAAATAACCGAGTGTTTGGCACATTTTGATGGATCGCCAGACATTTGTCATAATGCTGGAAATAAAAGCCACAACACAAGAGCCGAAAATAAAAACCGGATTCGATTCTACAGACAGAAGAAGATCGTGTATGAACGACAGGCCTCCGCCGCGCCAATTTTCGTTACGAATTCTAATTCCAATTTCGATTCCTAGATTAAAACACAAAAATATATTTCATCATTGTGTGGGTTTCGCAAGACGCGACATCCCATTGATTGGCGATAATTAATCAAGGGTTGAAGGGGTTTTGACCGCACTGCGAATGAACGATGGACAATAAACGTTAGAGGATGGCCACTTAGCATGGCCGTGTTAATGGTCCACTCTAATGTCGTACATTAATTGTCGCGATGACTGATCACTCACGGGAAGGCTATGCAAAGTCTGGTCTGGATTACGGATCATATATTATATTATACATTATGGATATGTGGATTATGAGTTTTAGACTACGAATTTCACCTGGGCCAGCGCAAACAAATATGGAGCTTATCAATTAGATAGTTCGCAAATTGCTGCTAATTGCAATTTGCTCTATAATGGGCGGGGAGGGGGGAAATAAATATTGTGGAGTTTTATTGAAAAAAACTTAATAGTTTTCTCAGCCTCCTATTTGTTTAATTTTTTGCAATAATATTTGTATTTGTATTCGCGCTTTTCACGTACTTTGCTCAATACTTTTTTCTTCTTCTAATTTTGTGTGTTATTTGTATTTCGGTTTTTTCCCTTTTTTTTTTTTGCTTTTTTTCCTTTTTTTTTGAAGCAGCTGTGCTAATTTTTTCCCGCTATTGTTTGGAAAACTTACCCTGAGAGACTCGAACAACGGGAAAAAAAATACAAAATAAATAAATATTAAGTACATAAATGGTATTTACCGCCAGTTGGAAAGAGTTTACTACGTCAATTTGTGTGGCGTGTGGCAAGACAACGCAGGCAGCACGAGGAAGGCCGTGAGCACGGCTTTGGATTGGATCGTATCAGATCGTATCGTATCGTATCGTATCGGATCGTATTGGATCGTTTCAGATCGTATCTAGAACATCTCGAATGTATCTCAGCTGTAGTATCTGGAAGTAGCATTGTGTTCTCAGGGGGTGGGCGGTATTAGTGTCGACATTGAAATGTAGTTCGCATTTGATAGTCAAGGTCCCCAGTTTTCTTGGGATTGTGAAACGTTTTTCGTTTTTCGGGACGGATGTTTTGGGGCGGTGTCATTGATCTATTGTGGGAGAAAAGTGCTCTCTTGTTGAAAAGTGCTCGCTTAATTGGAAATTCGTCTAGCACATAAGGTAATTGGCCAAATATAATGACGCACGTAAATATTTACACAGACCTCGGTTCTTTTGTCCTTCCCAAAATTCATTTTATTTATAACATTGAGCTTTTCTTTTTATTGTGAATATATCCGTATATTTTGTAAATCGCATTGCAAGTGCAATTTTTACACAATCTCACGGATAAATCAATCGGTGAATAAATGGGTACGATGCTAAAGAAGATGGCCGAAAAGTTGTAAACTTAATGAGCCATAATCGCAGAATAATAAAATCAATAAAATGCAATCAACTGGGACAGTCCAGATCAACTCAGTATATACATGTGTGCATATTTGTTTTGTTTTTATGAACGGCCTTGCGATAAGAGAGAAAAAACCGAATTTCAGATCCCATTGTTAAGCAATAAAATGTGGCATAAAAACGCTGGACAGCGTTATAAAAATTGCAATTGAAATGGATCCGAGCAAAAAGTGGCATTCTTGTCTTCGGGGTGTGGCTGCTGTTAATTCAAGATTTCAGACCAAAGACCACCGACCACCGACCACAGAATATTGCGCATACGCCACGTGCAGCCAAGTGAGCAATGTCAACGAAAACTAACGAAACCAAAAAATGAGAATAAACAAGAAACAGTTTAGAAAGGTTTTACCAACTTGTCAGGCCAATTAATTATTTTTCCGTTCTGAATTATGAGTGCATTGGTTCGTTTTTCAGTTAACCATTCTTCAAGACTTTTGCAGAACTTGTCTACTCACTTTAGGGCTTCGCTAATGCGAGATGGCGATTTATTAAAAACTAAAATTTCAAAGCACAATCTTTAGCTTCTTATTTATTTTGATTGGTATATATTAGGTTTTAATCTTATATTTTTAAGTTACAAATAAAAATGCTTGAATCTTAGGTCGCTGATATATTTGCAAAGTTCTTTCTCTGTCGATGCTTTTCATTTATTTAGTTATGCTTTCACTCGTGCCTTCTGGTTTACTGTGGTTCCCTAGCGAGCAAACTACCTGTGCCGTGCATTTATGTAATTGTCTGTCTGGCCTCTGTCTTCACTGTAAACCCCGCCCCGCCCCGCCACAGCCGTCGCGGCACAGTGGGCCCTGGTTAATGTACGTCCTTGACCGTCGGTGCTGCCAAAAACAGCCAAGAAATGACTTTAGCCGAAATATACTGATACTGATACTGAAACTGATGTGGACGCGTTTTGGCCGTTCTTCGGCATGCAACTGCAGGCCATTTCGATTCGTTTCGTTTGGTTTCGCATCTGAATGGATCGGATCGTATGGTTTCGTTTTTGGGTACGAGAGTCCGAGTGGACAGACCAGTTTGCGATTGCATCGAGAGATTTATTTATAGACACTCGAACTGGCACTGCACCGACTGCACTGGCTCTTAACCTCCATTTGGGACACGCGGCGTATGAGTTATGTCGATTGCGGTTCACTGCAAATTATGCGACACGATTCGCAAAAAACACCGTCAAGAGTGGCACCATGCGAGTATGCGATTGCCAAACCCTGCAATAAGAACCAAAATATTCTTTAGTTCTGAGGAGAACGGATTTTCAGGGAGAAGAAGTGACCACAAGATCACGTGATTGGGTTGCCTGCTCAGCAATAGCTTATATTGTTTAAACAACATATTTTATTTAAATTGAGATATAGTACTGATAGTCGTTCTTTTATAAGTAGATGCAGTTAAAGTGTAAACTGTTAAAATCTGTTTGTTTTGGAGATGTATCTTTATGGATTTATAATATTTAGTCTTTAGAATTTAGGCTAACAGGTATTCCCTAGTCGTTATCCTTTCAAATGAGAAGCCAGCCGAAACTTAAAGAACGCCACATCATAATCGTATTTAAGTCAGCTTAATGCATTTCTTAGTCGGCCATGCCAATAATTTGTGGCCTCATGGGGGATCGGGATTCATTTTCTTTGTCAGGTGCGGGTTAAAGTCCGTAAATCAGCGACTTTTTCGCCAGTTTGTTAGTTTGCAATGTCCGATATACGGATGCCCGCAAATCGTCTTAATGGGCCCATAACCACCAAGTCAAGCCCGTCTTAACTTGGCCCGCCAGTTGCACGCAAGTCAACCCGACCCAACCCAACCCAATCCAATCCAATCCGAGACAATCCGAGCCAAAATTGAAACCCAACCGATCCGATCCGAACCGATCCGAACGGTCCACCGATTCTAGTTTCAACCGGCAACAAGCAGTTTCAAGCTGATTTCTGTTTCCATCGACGTCGCCGACTTGCCGGTTTTCAACAATATTTATTTACATACCCTCATTGGGGGTACTCCGCTCACAGCTCCACACTTGTCACCATTTTCCACACCATTTATGTAGATCTATGGATACTGTTTCTTTTCTTGCAATTAAGCAGGGGATTTATAGGAAATGAGGCATTTTAATCAAGTTCTTAAGTTGTTATAATGTGCTGCATACATGCATACATCATTTATTTTTTTATTAGAAAGTTCTGACATATTTTAATCAGGTTTCTGCTTATTGAGGAAGTTATTCAAAGCAGTTGCCCAAATAAAGTTTCATTAAATAGCGAAGTTACCAATCATTTACTCAACGTTTAAACGTAAGATTTGTTTTGCGATTAACCTACAAATTTTGATATGTGGTATGTTTGGTATTATGAACTAGGCAAGTAATTAAATCCATCACTAATCTCGATATTTGCAAGAGTATCTAGTGTTTTTCAGCAGTGCCAGCCAAGTTTTTGGCACTTGTTCGTGTGGCTCCGTTGCGATTGGAATCGAATCGAATCGAATCGAATCGGATAGGAATGGATCGGAATGGATCGTATCGGATCGAAGGGGCTAAGCCGAGCTATGGACGTGGACAATTGGAAGATTGATGACTGTGCCACAGTCTATGGCTAATGATTCAAAGCGGGCCGATACTAAACCCCCATATCATTCGATACCATCCTAACTGTCCGTTCCCGATCTAGACTGAACCACCGTTGCGGACTCACCCGTGGACTTCTTGGCTCGCGTGCGTGGGTTTAAATGGGTTGAAATGGATTGAAATGGATTGGAATGGGGATTGGGTTGGGCAATTGGTGTTTTTCGGGCAGGAAATCCAGTTGCGTCGCACAAAATTCTTACTGAAAAGCGGAAATTTTTCATCAGAAATAATGATCACTTAAATGGCAGGAACGAGCAGAATTTCCCATACTCAATCATCATTTGGTTAAGATTTCTTTTGTTGTAAATTATACATTAGGAGCCCGTGTGATTTATGCCGTTTAGCTGAGTTCATTATTTAGCCAACTCGATTCACAGACGATGTGAAGAGCTGACGGGAGATTGATATTTAATTAACTGTGACTTGGTAAACAAAACGGCCGGCGAAAAACTTACACTTGGTTCTTGGGTGCTATATTTATAATTTTCAACACTTAGCACCCGAACATCTTTTCACTGCCAATAGTGACAGCTGTTTAAACCGTTTAATGATTATTTACAATATTAACAATATTAACGAACTGTTTGCAGTAATTCATACAACTCGTTGACCATATTGATGAAATAGCCGCATACAATGCTGATTCACACCTTCCATGTTCCCAGTTTTCAAGGCTCACGTTTATCTATGTACTTTACCTGCCGAAAAAAAAATATCATAAATAAATTTCTTTATAATTAAAATACTCCACTTTAAGGCTGTAAATCACTCGCATTGCCTATTTTAAGTTCGACACTGGAACGCCCCGAAAATCGCACAATTTTAATTAAAATCTAGCACTTTAAACGTAATCAGAGAAATTGAATGGTCTTTTGCATTAGCTAAAAGCTATCTAAGGATGAGTAGGGAAATGAGCACTTTAATTTAGCTATCTGCTGCTGAAGTGAGACTCGGAAAAAGTTAATTAAATTGTTTTATACGCATGTCTGCATCCAGACATCCCAGTTCACACAAGTAGCCACCAGCAACGAACAAAAGGGAAATATTATATTAATACACATGTCGCAGAGGAGTTGGGTGAATCGATGGATCGGCGGATCGAGGCGGATGGAAACCAATTGGGTCCGGCGCAGAGCGGTCTGCCGATCGCAGATGTATCTGTATCTATATGCGTTTCGGAAGCTACATACATATATCTACAGCGGCTTGGCCAAGTGTTAATTGTTCTTAGCCATTATTAATTGATTGAATTAATGAATGAACGACGGCAGACGATAACGACGACGAACTCGAACTCAAGTTCGAACTCGAGCCAAACCGAAACCGAAATCGAATCAAATGTTGCTGCAGATGATGAAATGCTGGGGATCCGATCCGATGGCTTAGGATGGCATAGTATAGTAAACAATGGCTATTATATGGCTGCCGTATGATACAATGATACAATGATACAATGATACAATGATACAATGATACAATGATACAACGATACAACGATACGAGGCAGTGAACTTGAAAAGGTTATTAAAAATTCAAGTGCGGTAGTCGGGGCGCTAAGGCAAATACCCGTGCTCGTATATATTCGTCGCTGTCTGACCCACATGGGTGTCGCCGGATCGGCCAGATAAATAGCCCTATATGTGCACAGTTATAGCCAACTCTTGTCGCTTTCCGTGGCACTAGATTTACAGTTCGCAGAGCTCGTAAAGTGATTTGCAATTTGCTAAGGCCAAACACAAACAGCGCGAAGCATGGTCCACGAATTCTAACGCACTCCTTATCGCCAAAAGATCCCAAAAGATTTCACAGATCTGTGAAAACATCGCTGGGCTGGTTAGTCAGCGGCTTCTGCTTCAGATTAGAGTAACTGCATGGCAGAGATATGGTTTTTCTGAAAACCGTAAAATAAGTACTGAAAAGATTCTACAATATCTGCAATCCAATAACTATGGATATCTACACAAAGTTCCCATTATTTTTACAACGCATTTTTGGGTGGCACAAACTCATTACCATACTAAATACCGTTTGGAAAAACTAGTTACATTCCAGTCGAATTCTTTGCGACCAAATTTGAATATATTTCCTTTATAACCAGACTTCCAGTTGGAGATCTAGATCTATCTTATCGCAAGCGGTGGCTTATCTCTCGCATTAGTCAGCCCAAAAGAGCTAAGTATCTTGTGATGACTGGTGTGGATTTCGTCTTTGTTTTGGGGGCTTTTCTTTGCTTATGCAACTTCACACCGATTTGATTAATAGAGCTTCAGGTTCAGAATATAGCCTATAGATTATAGCCCTTGGCAGATACTAGCACGTGTCGCGCCTCCAATTAGCGCCCCATCTCGTTGTTACATAGTACATACACTATCATGTGGTGCCGGCGATAATTGTATAAGCCATTATGACTGGAAGTCACATCGCATCGCATCGCATCGGATCTCCCACCGCCCATTGGCATCCGGGTGACGCATTCAGGAGGCCAAATGAATCAGTCTTATATACACACACACCATAATATACTATACATCACTATACTATATATGCACATGTACGCACTCGATCCTAACCGAGTCAGCTTGGGGCAGATCAGTGCAGATTGTATTGTGTCTTGGGTGTTTAATTGAAATTGCAGATGGTGGGGGTATCTAATCGCGATATCTAATAAATAAAGCGACAATTAAACGAGGGACAACGCTCGGTGCTGCCACCCCACGCCTCCCCATTTCCCTTCAATGTATCTATGGATGTGGATATACATATATCCAGATACACGAGATTGATAACAGCGACACTGTTTGTCCGCCTGATGACGTCGACAAGTTTAAAGCGATCTGCACTTTGGTATTATTCCACTAGGATCAATTGCGCAGTGCAAAAGGCGTTCAAAGAGTGGACAGTGAAAAGTAAATATTTCTAAAATAAATATTAAGTATACGCCAGCGTATAAGGGTTTCTAAACGACACGTGACTTTAAATCATATAATTATAAATAAATTTATACACTCGCTATATAGACTCGAAAAAATAAAAATTACAAGCCTTAAACATTGTAGTTTTGAGTATATTTGAAAACCAGCAATTTTCGAATAACAAATGTGGGTTAGAGCCTGGCCTTGAAACCGGGTTAAACGAACCGAAATCGTTCAATAGCTTACTCGGGCGTATTTACACAAAAGAAACGTATATGTTTTGTTTAAACATAAAGTTGACAGAAAACGAGAAATGAAAGGAACCACCGCTTAATGGCGAAACAAATGTTCTTTAGACCGAGTTTCCAGCCAAATTCTCGCGAAGCAAGAAGGCCAAAACATTGCGGATATGGTTAGCTCGATTGCTTGATTGCTCGATTATGAACTATATATATACATACGTTCCATATACTTGTGGATGGGCCCGCATCTGTGTATCAGCATAAATATACTTACTCTCACTCTCATATATCCGTATCCATATATCCATATATCCATATCGTGACGTCGGAATACCGAAAATTGAGATACAAACACCGAGAAGCGATGAGGAGACGACAATAAACGACAACGTCGTTCGTTTAAGCAAACAAATAAATAATTAATAAATTAAAAATGAAACGATAAAAATTGCTTGACGGCTTGTCTGGCTCTTTTGTTTCTGGCCCCCCCAACAATTATGGAAGCATTGGAAGTTGGGGGGCTTTTGTTTTGTTTGTCCATCCATCCGTTTGTTTGTCGTCGCTTCGCCCCAAACAATTGCACTTGAGGGGAGCCTATATCTCTGATATCGCATATAACCGATTTAATGTGCCATATTCCTCGATTTATCAATGGCGTTGCGCCAATTGTTGTTTCATCTCTTCCATTAACGGCAATTATTGGCAATTATCGAATTAAGATGTGCTAAAATTGGGGGGGCTATATGACCGAATCGGGGGGATATGGCGATATCGCTGCCGCTAAATCCAATTTTCAATATATGCATCCCCACAAGCACACACTCACTCTCACACACACACACACACACACACAATCGGATACTCCACGAAAGTGGGCGTGGCATCAGATAATTTCTAATGAAAGTTGAAAAGAGCCGCTGGAAGCGATTGGCTGGCGTGTGAATCCCACATGCTGCGCAGTCGACTTCCGCACAGTGGGCCCAAGTTCAAGAACTCCAATTTGAGGATCACTAATTAACAACGGACAAAATGAAAACTAAGAAATATCAAAACACCTCTGTAAATGTTGATATATTATTTACATTAGGAATGAACCCCAAAGTTTTCCTCGTTAGATGTACATATATTTTTTATTAATGGTATTAATTACATTATTTGTATTCAGTTCATGATTCAAATCTAGTGTGACTTTATATATTTGGTTTGAAAAACGTAATGAACGTAATTTGCCAAGTGGCTACAGTTTACCAAATCACTTTGAATTTCTTTAATTTCTTAAGTCAACGTTATTGAAGTAATTGACATGCAAATGTAAGAAAACACAGTTTGCCTTGATTTGGATTAATATTAATTATTTGCATATTATTTGTATTTGATATGTAAAACGTAATAGGCAGTGTGCCAACTAGGAAATATATTTACCAAATCAATGTGATTAGATTAATTTGCTGGTCGAAACACCGATTTGCATTTGATTTTCAGAAATTCGAATGGGTTAGTAAAATTCGAATTCGAAAGAGAAATTTTCGCGATCTTAACATTCTTACGATGCTTTAAATAGGTTCCTTGTAATATTTGTGAACATGTTATTTTGCACTTAAAATATATTTGATTTGTTAAAACGTAATAGGCAAACTGCCAAGTGGCTAATGTTTACCAAAACAATTTGATTCAATTATTCCCCCGTTTCTTTTTTTTTTTTTTGTATTTTTGTGTCTGGGCAAATAGCCAACTGGCATTTTCCGCTTTCTGGCCCACTGTGCGATGCAGGGCCAACAGAAATCGGAAAAAAGCTCGTGATCTTTCTCTTCGCTCACTTCATCTCCATCTCTTCGCATCGCTCTCTTCTGCAGCCGGCTGCGACGCCGACAGCGACGCCGGCAGCGACGTCGACGGCATGCAAACAGGATCTGAGCGTATATTACGTAGCGCCGGGCTTTAAGCCAACATCATTCCCAAGCGAACGGCCAGCGATCAACGTTTGGCCACCACAGACAGCAGCACTCGAGAGCGATAACGAGCAGCTGATTTTGCCTGATTTTAGCTGATTTCGGCTGATTTGCCATTATCCATTATCTGGCATCGCAACGGCGGCAGCAACAACAACTGCAACAACAGCTACAACAGCAACAAGGGCATCGCATCTCTCTCTCCCCCGCAACAACAACAACAACAACAGCAACCACAATTATAATAACGATCTGTGACAAGACAACAAC
Organism: Drosophila santomea; assembly: GCF_016746245.2. Taxonomy (NCBI): domain Eukaryota; kingdom Metazoa; phylum Arthropoda; class Insecta; order Diptera; family Drosophilidae; genus Drosophila; species Drosophila santomea. The sequence continues at coordinate 15,754,133 of NC_053021.2, forward strand.
AACAACAGCAACAGCGATAAATATCAAGAAAAAAGTGAAGTGAACTCTCGGGCGCTCTCTCGCTCTCGCTTTCGGCCAACTTCGGCTTTTTTCGGGCTTCGCTTCGGCTCCGGCTTGTAAATTACTTGCAAAGTTAATTTTAGTCTCGGCTTTTAATACCGTTTTAGTGCGTTTTCAAGTTGGTCGTGTGCTTTTCCCTCTCTCTGAAAATTGAAAAAAACAAATTTTTTTAATTTCGAAAATCAATTGCTATTCGAAAATAATCCAAATACGCTATAAATAAATAAAAGCTTAAGCACATATGTGACTTTGTTGGTGACCACGACGCATCCTTTGTGACATTTTTTTTTTCGGATCCATTTTTTTCCCCAACGGAAATGTAAACCATTCGCCCCCCCGAAAAAGCCCCCCTTAAGCTTCCTGCTTCAAAGTCCAGAACAAAAGAGCAACCAAATCCAATTACATAACACTTAATTGCCAAAAAAAAAAAAACAAAAACAAAAATTATAAAAACAATAAAGAAAATAAAAACAATAATATCATAATTCAAAAACGCGCTCACCAATACAAAGGCGATCGCATTAAAAGACGGAAGTGCATTTTTTTTCGTTAAGCGGCAAAGCAGCGCATCCTGTTTTTTTGGGCCGTCCGCACACGCTCACGCACACACACGCACCCCGAACACAAGCCCACACACACACGCACACACACAGTGAGGACTGGAAGTCGCTCTCTCGTTTAAGAGTTGCAGATCCACAAATAACGGTAAGTGCAGGAGCTAACTAAACGCTTGCAAAAGGGATCTATAAAGTCGGTGTCCTTAAGAATATGAGACTTAAAGTTTGTGAAATACAGTGTCCTGTAGTTAATTTGATTTATATTTGAAAATTGATGGCATTTTTGAGGAGCATAAAGCCAGGCTTTGTTTAATTTGTACATTTATGTTTTAAGCATAAATAATAGAATTAAATAACCTTTTTTTGTGATCGTTAGGTATTTTAAAATATAAATTGTGATAAACAGTACGAAGAAAACAAATTATTTTTAAATGAGGGTCGAAATTTTTAAATTCCCTTATATAACATATAAAATTATATAATAGTAAGTGTTTAGAAAACAAATACACTTATATAACATATCCCAAAAATTTCATTTCCTTGAAAACAATCAAAGCACTTACACACTACTGTTTGCAACTATTAATCATTTTTATAAAAATACAACAAACCTTCTTAATCATGAGAACTCATTTACAGGGGCGAAAAACCCAAAGACCCAAAACAACTGGCTGCCGCAAATATAAATAAACAAATTGCATAAACTTTGCGGCTTAGTGGGGCCAAAAGCAAAACAAAATGGAAATAAAAATAACATGAAAATGAAAATAAAAATGAAAACCAAACACGGCAAAAGTGGAAGTTGTTAGGCAATTCTAATGAAAGCCAAGTGGGCGTGGCAAATGGGGTTGTTCCCCTTAAGTTGAGCGTAGAAGTTGGGTTAGTTCGATCACATATAGCTTATGTTACCAATATATTTTCCTTAAAATATTCGCAAATATTCAAAACAGTTGAGTTATGTGTGGAGTTTGGAAAAACCCTTACAATCTATGAAATATAGTCCGATTTTTGCACTACAAAATTATTTATGGTCAAGCTTAACGATAATCGCTTTTCAAGTCTCAGTTTGCAGAGACTTTCAACTTCAGAAAGTGTATGACTTTCAAATGAAGGGCGATGTGAGTTAATGGAGCTGAAAATTCCAGACTTTACTATAGTAACAATCTAACGACGAATTTGCACTTGTAAATTTAGGTACAACAAATTTACAATTTACAATTCATTTCAAATATTCAAATATTTTGTGCAGAAAATTTACAATTACATTTAAATATTCAAATATTTTGTGCAGAAAAACTGTCTTAGTTTGTCAAGTGAAAAACATGAAAATATGTTGTTAAGCTCGTAAATGTAGATATAGATTTAGAGGGAAATATTCAGGTGGCTGGTAGATTTAAAATCATTATTCACTTGACTTCCCTTACGTACGCGCAATTTTGATGTCGGCTAATTTGGCACAAATGGCATTTTGTGGGTGGTCCACACCCACACGCCCATCTATGGCCATGTGACGCGCTGTATCTGATGGATACTTTTTGGGATGTGGGATTGGGGTTTGTGGATTGGGGATTGGGAAACAGGGGACAGGGGACAGGTGACAGGGAGGCACATAGACTTGGGATTTTGAATTTTGGCATGCGCGATGCAGAGACACGGGGCGTTATTTAAGCGATGGCCGCGCATGCTCAGCTTGTCAATCGGCGTCAGCGGCTTACGGGCTTGTATATATCTTATATATGTGTTATATGTGGCTTATATGGCAGGCAGCTCACATCTGGCGCCCCGGATCAGCATAGAAAACTTTCACTATTGGGATCCACAGTGCGCTTTTTTCGATTTCGATGCTTTGTCGATTTTTTTTGTCGATTTCTTCGATTTTTTCGATTGATGTGAGTTGCTTTTTTTTTTTTTTTTTGTTGAAAAGTCAAGTCGCATGAAGATGCGTTGCAAACGGATTTCCGCACACAAATTGCCCACTTGCAATGGCAATTTGCATAAATGTTGCGATAACAAATCACCTAGAAACAACTGTCGCTGCTGACAAACAGAAATACTAATACTAAGTTCTAATTAAAAGTGCTGGCCGCCGGGGAAAAAACTAATTAACATTTTTCGAGAGCTGCGCGGTGCGAGAGGAGAAGCTGAAAAACTTAAGTAAATAAAGGTGAGAAAATCAATTCATGACGACAGCGGCGAGTCAAGTGCCCACTTGAGTGGAAAATCAATGCACTTCCGCAAAAAAAAAAAAAAACAAAACAAAAAAAAAACGAACAAAATCAACAAAAAGTAGCAGACAGCAAACACAGGCAAACACAGATACAAATCAAACTCTTTATTTAATTATGAAATATTTATGGCTCAATGAGTCGCACAATTATTGTACACACGCCTAACGGTACGGGCTGTAGAATGCGATTATTCTTACCAGACTTATTAAGTCTTATTTAATTAGCGGCCTTATTATTATCCAACCGAAAATATTATATATATCCGAGCGATTACTGCAACGCTTTGCAGGCAATTAAAATTGGTTGCTTAATTAATCTATTAACTAAACAATTACATAACTAAATTCAACGTTGAGAACTTAAGTGCTTTCAGGCATTCAGTAAAAATTTTGATTAACAATTGTTTCAAATATTTTGTTAGTTGAAAGAAATCTGAACAATATGAAATTACTTTGTTACGATGAAAATATCAAGATAATTATGCAAGTGAACCTTTTTCCTCTTAATTGTCTTATGAAATGTTCCCATAAATCGAAAAGCCAACTGCAAACTGTTTACAGCAAGCTGAATATAAATTATAACATTAAATCAACAACAAAATTGATTGTTATACAAAAATCTTTAACATGGCATTTCATTAATTTTTGTCACTTAAATTATCAATTTGTAGATCAGGAACTTGGCCGTAAATTAAGTCTAATACTCCCAAACATGGCCATAAATTGAATACCACTGAAATAATCATCATTTAAAATAGATGAAAACAAATACCCGAATTATTTTCTTAATGACGAACGAGTTTCTCAGATAGTCAGCCATTAATCAATCAGAAATATAGCCAAGGCAGCGATAAAATTGGCAGCAACTTAAATTATGAACTCGACGAGGAAAAACTGAAGCCCATAGGTCTCTATATTGTATATAGTGGGCGATATGGATCAGAAAAGCCGAGAAGTTTTCCATTGTTGTTGGGTGCACTTTCTTTATACGCATTGTCCATAGTTGATTCTGTATTTGTTTATTCGCTTTTTTTTCGGCACTGTTGACGCTGCAGATGTACGAGTAGAACAAAAAACCGAAACACAATGCTGATAATAATATCTGAGTTTTGCGGCTGCTTATGGCAGCTATGTATGTATATCTGCTGTTGATATCGTGCCGTGCTGCGATCGTTTGCACAACAACTTCGTCTTGAATGACAGCGTAGAAGACGGCAGCTTGACTTTATTACTCATCCGCACCGTGGTCGCACCACTACGACGGATCCTCGTTGGCACGACCAGTGCCAAATGGCCTGGCAAATATTGACTCCCGTCTCGTTAATACGCTGGGCAAATCAAGTTTATGTAAACGGCAAATTAGCATCCTCGCCGAAAGCAAAATTGGAGCGTCTTCTTGGGCCGTCCAATGTGTTATCACTTCATTAAAGTTGGCAACACGGCAAACACAGGCGCACCCATCATCAGCATCATCATCATCATCGCCATCGCCATCGTCTTGAATTCAAATCTAGATATCAAGGTGTAATTAGTCAGCCAATTCCCTCGATTTGCATTTTTTTCGGGGAAGAGCCCCAGACTGCTGAACTTCTAGTTCTCTCAACCTGATAAAGAAGTTAGCGAAACTGGTTAAAGGCAAAAAAGTGGGCTAAAAGGCGGCTTTGTATTCGTGCTCAGAGGATAGAATTTACTAAAATTCATGTTTGCACGTAATCGTTTATTTTTCCCGGAATTCGTTATAGCATGATTAAATAAGCAGAATAAAATCTGATAAAATGCGCCACTTATTCCGTCCCTTTTGCAGCTCGCACTAATCCCCGCTTTTATTTATTACACAATTTATGGCTGCCCTATATTTTTCCGTATTTAATTGTAATGTTAAGCAAGGTTGCAAGGTAAACTATATAATTTAATACGCTAGGTAAGCAATCTGCGAGATACACAGGCTATTCAGTTTGTTAAGTTCTAACTTGCCATAAACTAAATCCACAAATTTGAGAGCCAAGTTTGCATAGCTGTGTGAATTTACCCGCATTTTTTTGTAAAACTCTTTAATATGACTCTTTAAAAACTCTTTTATTTAGAATTTTTTCTGCTGACTTGGTTGAATGGCCAACACTTTGGGGCCGTAGCAAGTGATAAAATCGATAGCCAACATTGCATAAGCCTCGAACAGCAGCAACCATGATTGGTGACAAAAATAAGACTAAAACTTGTTTACATCCAATATGAATATATAGATACATATGTATATATATATAGATATATATAGATACATATGGATCACATATATATATATGTTTGAAGGCACCTTTTGTTGGCGCTGACGAGTTTCTTTTGTGAATGAAATGAAATAAACATGAAACGGCTTGTAACCTCTAGAATCGGAGTTTCAAGGCGCTGGGAAAACTTCCAAGCCGCAATCAAAACTTTCCATTAAACAGGCTCCGCGATCTGGTGTTAATTTTGAAGTATTTTTTTTTTGGATTTTCCACACAGGCCCCCCGCCATTGAAATGGAATGGGAAATTATAAAACTACAGAGAGAGATACTGAAATGAAAGACGGTAGCCAAGCGGCCAACGATCATTATCGTGATAAGGTGCGCTGTGAGTTTTACGATCAGGTTTTTATTGTTATTTATAGCCAAATAATTACCAGCTGCCCGTGATAAGAGCCACCGTATGACCAGCCACGTCGCTGATGAGCCCGAATCCGATTTGGAATCCGAATACGGGTATACTAGCATATAGCATCCAGACTCGTGGCCGCTGGTAGATAAGATTTGGAATTCGTATTCCCATTCGCATTTCATAATATCACAGAGTGATATGATAGTGCTAGAAGCGTCTCAATGGCAAACATTGAACTTTGATGTGCTCTGCGATTATATAACACGTTCATTATGTCCCATTATGCCCCCCATTTTTTCCTCTTTTTTCCTCTTTTTTCCTCTATTTTTTTCACTCTTTTTTTTTGGATTTTTAATCTTTGTTGATGAAGGCGCTTGGGAAAGGCCCATGTTTTGCGACGCAGAAAAACACGGACCAAAGCGTAGAAATATCAAAAGCCAAACAATTGAGTTTAAGCCGCAGGCTGGGCAAACACTTAATGGCCAAAAGCGGAGGCGGATTTCAGACTTTTCGTTTATTTGTCGAAAAAAATACAAACGGACAGGTGACTGGGCATTATTTGTCTAAAAATCTTTTCACGCTTAAGTTCTTACATTTAATTTATGAAGCATTTATTAGAGTTATTTTGTTTAAATGATAATACTGTACGCGTGACAGATACGTATATATGTACTATAAAATGGGTATAAATTACCCAAAGGCTTCTTTGCACCATTGAAATCTTTTCGAAAATCATTTGAACGATACAATGATACAATACTGGGTGCTTGAATGAATATATTCCCTGTAAACAGACTTTTCGATTCCCAATTTATTTTGGCCACAAGTATAAATAAAATTAAAAGCAGACAGGTGACAAGGCATTATTCTCTTCCCATAATCTCTTCATGCCAAAATTCTTGCTGAAAATAAACCTCATGGGCAAAACAATGTGGGTTAAGTAAAGAACTCGGTGCTGTATAGTGCCCTCTAATTATTCTTACGCTCGTAAAGAGACTGAAGCGGAAGTTATTATGACAGATAAAAAAAAATGACGGAGCAAATGAGAAATAAATAAATAAAAACGACAACTAACTGAAAACGAAACTGTAACGGCGGGCAGAGTAAAAAATTGAATTGAAACTGAAATGGAAATGGAAATTGAACAGAATGATATGAAATGAAGCTCAATGCAATGTTTTTTGTTAGAACACCTTTTTTTTCGAGGAGTTTTTTCCTATTACTATTTTGTTAGTTTTTTTTTTTTTTTTATATTTTTGTTGCTGTGTTTGCCGTTTGCTTGCTGCCACTAATTGCATTCTAATCGCGGACGAAGGTCTCGGTCTTGGCCATTTTTAGTTCAGTTTGCTGTATTACGCGGTGATTTGTTGGCTTTTTTGTGTGTGCTTTTATTTCTCGCGCTGCTGTGGGAAGCAGTTGGCCAAGATGTGCAAAAAACACACGCGGCGTATGAGCAATGCTTGCCCGGGCAGAGCAACGCTGCGTATACGTGATGCAAAAAGAGAAATACGATTTCTCTTGCAGAATGTTGCAGGTTGCAAATAGCATCGGTTGCAAGAGCTGGCAATTTTAAAATAATACATGAATTGTGTGTTCTTGAAATTGCAATTGCAATTGCATAGCAGAAATGTATATATGCTTAGAAGTATGCATTTCGATGACGAGTCTTGGCGACCTGTTAGATGTCAATCGGATGTTTTTAGCCGGCTCAAGGTCTAGGTTGTCTTGTGCGCACAGTATTTTCTCCTTCCTTTCCTTTTGCTCAGTCGAAAAATAAACGAAATGCTTTATTTATATATAAATAGTTGGCTGAGAACTTTGGAACTAAGGTTAATAGCTTTCTAGAACCTTTCACTTTCCATGGGCACACGTGCAGAACCCTTTCGAGTGCCGGAATTTCGCTAGACCCTGGAACCACTTGGAGTCACTTCCTCTTTGGCACGTAATCCAGGCCATAATTTTATGGCATCATTTTTATTGTATAACGCTCTATAAAGGAGCTGCCGATAGCTGCTGATACGAATCAATCGATTTATAGCCGCGTGCAGTAATCTTTACGGTCGCCGCCAAATCAATCAATTTAAATTTGATTAAGCCGTGATTTCTGATTTCTGCCATCCCGCACAGGCTATATATATATATATATTTATATACTATATGATATATGGCTAGCATGCCGATTACAGCCCGGTTATACCAATATAATATTTTATGGCCAGACAAATCACGCAAACTCACTCGACGAGGTTCAAATTGGCGGGCGGAAATTGGCTAGCTGGCTTAGTTCATATAATATCAAAAACAAAATAATGCCCATATATAACATATATATATATTTATATATATATATATGTATCTATATATCTATATACGATGTATGAATGGCCCGGGGACTGTGGAAATCATTGTTATTAATACGATTATTGTGTGCACAGTTGCGTGTTAATTCCACTGTGATTTAACCTGGGAGAATCTTTTTTCTCCCTCTATGTTTTGATTATTTTTGTGTTTTGTTTTCTGATCTCTCTGATTTGTGGCCATTTTTTATTTTTTAAATTTATTTTCCCATTTTCAATTTGCCCCCGAAAAACACAATGCAAATCGCTTTGGCCCCCCTGCCACGCCCCTCGAAGATTAACTATCATTAGGGCCTTGTTGTTATCAAATCTCAAAATCAATCCGCCTTTGTGCCGATCTCGTTGACATTCGACAACAATTAAGAGCCAAGATTTTAATTATATCACATAGAGATACGGGCCAATATATGAAACCGTATTGTTATTAAGTAATTGTCGTGTACAATTGCTTTTGGGCCAGTTCAATCAACTCGGCCGACGGCCAACAAAGCGAAACAATTTGGTTATTTGGATTGTTAGTCAAGTTTGGAGCACGTTGTTTCAATTATTTCTGCTGTCCACCTCTATAATCCATGCACAAACAATAAAATAAATAAATATTTTATTATAACTGGGCACCTGCCTTAAACTCTAACTATTTCAATACGGCTATCAATTTCGTTAGTTGGCCGACCATAATTTCCTGTAGAAACATCTCGTAGAATGCGGGCTATCAGGTGCGGGCTATCAGAATTTCGAATTGCACCCTTCAAAAATTAGAAATGGCTTATATGTCTATCTGCCGCAGATCTGAGCAGAAATCGCGCATACGACGTGTGTGCCGCAATCTCTAATCCTCCTTAGACAATTTGTCGCTGTTCGCTGGTCGCTGGTCACTTAAGCGATTTGTGTTGTTACTTTAATTAAAATATATGTACCCGCCTCGAGTATCGGACACTCCAGTAAAGAAATGAAATCAGCAGCTAAAAATATTGGCTATAAATAGGCAAATGCCCACAAAAAGACGAAAAACAAAAGAAAAAAAACAAAAAAAAAATCAGAGAAAAAAGGCAAAGAGTGTATGCCCACAATTGCTGACGACGAAACCAGTTGGGTTCCCAGCGTTTTTTTCAGCCCACTCGAGATCCATGCACGTGACCAGCAAAAAATTGTCATATACTCGCATGTGTGTGTGTGGAGATTTTGTGAAATTTTCTGGCAATAAACCTGATTATTGGAATTCACTGCAGCAACAAAAAAAAAGTGTGGAAAAAAAAATGTTAATTAATATAATATCAATATCGATACCGATAGAAGTCAGGCCTCTGGCAGCAAGAATAGCCAGTGATTTGGGCCCATTTCATCAGTTGTTATTCACATTTTGGCCCAATTGACTTGGTAACAACAGATCGCTCCAGATCTTATGACTCATTATACTCGTATTATTTACCTGGCTGGCAGCTTTTCCTGTTTATGTCGTTTATCAATGGTTTAGCCTTCGATTTTCGATTTTCGATTTATGATTTTCGATGGTTCATTGGTTTAATGGTTGTTGTAAGCGTTATGCGACTTCCATTGTTGTATTCCAAGTGATAAGCTGTCTCTATCAATCAGCCATTGACTTATGTCGATGGCCTCTCGTGGCTTTAGGGCTTAAGTACACACCGAATCGGAGATTAATTGATTTTAAACGATCTATTAGACTGATAAAGCCTTACAATGTGTGCCTCTATTCGTTAGGGAACTTAACCTTTGGAGATCAAAGCAAATGCACCTCGATGAGTTGTTCTCATTTGAAAGGATAAGTGAATAAGAAGCGCACCTACTGTATATGCAGTAAAGTGCTTAAAAGGTACTTACATATGTATATTATAAATGCTCGTTTAAGAACCGCAATAATCATGTTCATAAAAACCTTTTTCAATTTATTAGATCATTCCTCCCAAAGGCATTTAAATAATTAAAGTGTTATTAATACTTTTGAAATACTTCTACCGAAATTTGAAACAACTTGTAGAAAGAAAGAAACTACGTTCGCTGGCTTATTCAAATGCCCACCAATGCCAATCGAAGTGTATTGTTTTTTTTTTTTTTTGGTTCACCCAAGTCTTGGCATTTTTTATTTGGTTGCTTTGGCCCGAAAACTGGGTCATCCAAATAGCAAATATTTTGTGGGGCTCCAAGTCGCGATCGCAGCTCTTGATCACAACTCCCTCGAGTTGGCTCTTTCCTTCGGGCCAGATCCGCAACGAGTCTCGCCGGCTTTAAAGCTCCATACATACTTAAGTAGCTTCACAGCCGATCGGTGTGTGAATAAACCCAGGCATGTGTCAAGTGCGATACCCTTCAACGCGGGCATCATACTTTTGTTGACACAACTGCGGCGCACAGCCAGTAATACACTCGCTTTTTGTGGCTTCCAACTCTTTTTTTTTTTTGTTTTTTGGCAACTATGTATAGTTGAGTCTTGTTCAGCTGCACAGGCAAGAATTTAGTTCGTATTTTGGCAAATTGTAAGTGTGTGCTGTTACCCGATTTCTGACAGTGCACTTTACCGGTATTACTGATCGCTATCCTAGGGGCAATTTCATCCGTCATTCTTCATTAGCGCCCGTCACCCGATTCTCGACTTTCGAGTGACCGAATTTATTGATATCCCGATAAACCGGAGACCCTTAGTCACAGACACTTGAGCCACTGCCGCCAAGTGGAGTCCGAAATGGGCAAGTGGCCATAAACCATAAGCCCAATTGAAATGAAACGAAACGAATCACAAACGCACTGCAGTGAAACAAAGAAAAGGCGGTAGCAAGTGGGGAAAAAAAATCCCTAAAAACCCGTGGACACCCGATTTTTTTATTGCCGGGTTTTCCGCGTAACTTTGTGCTAATCATACATATATTATTTACGATCACCGGCATCGAAATCACAGTCCACATAATCACGCGCTAATAACCGCGATAACTTAGCCACAAGACTGGCCTATCACATTTTTGGTGATAGGATGAGCCACCCGAAAAAAAACAACTCACCACCCACCGCCCCCAAACCCCCAAACCCCCAAAAACGCCCTTCGATCAACCCGTGCGCGTTTATTAATTAGAATTTATGGAACGGCTATTGCCGCGTCCAAATGGAGACAATAAATAGCCGTTGTATATGTCGTTGGAGCTGGAACCGACTAATCTTATCGAGCCGGATCCACTCCTCGCTCCAGTGCTTCAAAGTATCAATCTCTCGACAGCTGAAGAGCCCTCCTATCGCCCAGGAGCGGCTGTCCCAGCGGATCCGTGGAGATCGCAGCGATACCCATGCCATGCCAAGCATAATTACTTAGAACTTAGGGCATCTCGAAGGGTTCCAATGTATATGGACTTTGAGCTGAAGTATTAACTATTATTTAAGCTCCTGCTTTTAGGAATTTTTTAGAGTCTTTTTAATTGGGAAACTCTTAGAATCTCATGCAATTCCAGTGGGAATTATTCACACAAATTATTCACAAGAATCCTTATAAATTCAAAGGAATCCCAGTCGAAAGTCTAGGAAATCCTTTTAAACTTAGGTTGATTATAGAGGCCCCATAGAATGATCTTTGCGGCTGAACCGCTCCTGAAAGCTGCCACACGACTCGCGACTTAACTGCCACGCCCACCTGCCACCCACTGTCACCCGCTGCCCCCTATGAAATTGGCAAAGGCAAATCAGAGAGAGAGAGTGCAAATATATATACTATATAGTATCTGCCCAAAATGAGTTAACAATTTAAGACGAGTACAACAAATATACATACTATATAGTCAAATATATATAATAATGCCGCCGGGGCTGTATCTCTATCTCTGTCTCTGTCTCCGTCTCTGTCTCTGTCCGATTATTTACAGTTAGCTCCGGCCAGGCGATAACCTTGCCCACATATATCTTGGCCAGCTCTTGGACCGCCATTTGCGATTACCTGGTGGCGACGTCGACGTCGACAGCGACGCCTGCCACTAATCACTCCAATTAGCTAGAAAGTGCTTTTCGTTTAAAATTCGCACGTTGTCGCAGTTTCTTGGCATTGTACTGCGAGGCTCTGAGACAGCCACTTGGCCACTTGGAGTTCCCTTTTAATTCCTTGGCTCAGTCCTAAAATCGAGTTCCTACTGCGCCAAGATCGCCAAGATTCAAGGTTCGAGTTTTGAAGTTTCAAGTTTCGAGTTCCGTGTCCACCGGCCAAAGGATCCGCATTTTTTTTGCCCGACAATTGTGAGTGTGACCACCAAAAAGTATAAGTGAAGATCCTGTCAAAAGTCCAAAACATCCAGCCAACAAACAAGGCTAACAAATCACAGCCATAAAGTTGAACAAAGCGAAGCGAAAGAGCAACAAAAACTTATTACAAATAACCAAATTCGAATGCAGAAAAATATAAAAAAGAGAAAAAACAAATCGAAGCAAATTGTAGTATTTAGTAACAAAAATCAAAACAAGCCGACCGTATTGAGTTACTCTATAAAGCGAAAAAAAAAGGCATACAACTCGTTGAACAAGTGCTATAAAGCATTCGGTTTAAGGTTTTCCACTGCCACACAAATAATACTATAGATTTTATTTCTCAATTGCGGAAACTGCGACAGTTCCGCGTGTCGGAAAAAGTCTTAAATCTTGTATAAAAATAATTCGTTTCGATTCAATTCAATTTAATTCGTTGAAAAAGTAGCAGTGCTTTCTTTTTACTTTTGCCAACTGCACTTGTTGCCAAAAATAGTGGGTTAGCTTAGGAGCTTTTTATTTGATTGTAATATATTTAAAAAACCTCTATTTTAATCGAGAATGTTATACTTAAACAATAATAATTTTTGAGAACTTTAAATTAGCAGTCAATGTCCTTAAGAAAAATAGGTGCTGTAAATAAGTAAATGCAACATTTTTCATTCACAAACTTTTGAAGTAATTCAAGAGTATCCCTAAAAAGTGCAAAAATCCAAATCTTTGCGAGCGAATAAAGGCAGTTTAGGTGAAGGGCTCTGTGGCAAAATGGAAATAATAATAAATAAAAGCGAGCGAATAACAATGAAAATACATTTGGCACTAGCCAATTTGTAGGCCACTCAAGCCAAGATAATGCAGATTGTCTATAGCCGATTTCGATATCGATTTTGATTTTGATTTTGATTTCGAAAGGCGTTGGATGGAAAGGGAAATACGACAATTGCGATGATACGATGATACGTCGTGCGTTATGGAGTTCCCGACTTTGATGAGTGCGTTATTTCGCTAGAATAATAATTGAAAACGTAATGCTTGTTTTTTTTTTAATGACGTTTGGCGCGTGTCGCGCTTTTTTTATGTACTATATGCGACATATACAAAAATTAACCCACACGCAGCAGCCATAAAAATCTTTGGCTCAAATGTAGAGAACCGCCAATTGCCGGCCAAATTCGGATAATAGATGTATCTACATACATATTATACATTTTATATATATTCACTTCTAATCGGATGCATGCCATCAGATATCAGATATGTGCAATCGGCTAAATCCGCTAAAAAACTATATCGCCAATTGAAAAGCTCTGAGAACAACACGTGCTGGCCAAATATTCTGGCATGCTCATATTGTTTGTATATAAATATAGTACCTATATATATGTATGTACATATACGGCCAAGACTATCGACTTTTGCCAGCTGTTTGGCTTTAAGATAATTAGCATTAGACGGCGCCGACTTTGTTGTGATGACGTCAGTGGATCGTTGATCGCAGTCGCCAGTAGCAAGTTCTTTATGAGCCCTATTCATTTTGGCCAGTTTTTATTACGTTTGCTACGTTTCTGGATTTTTTCGTAAATAATAAAAACCCGAAATGCCCAATCTACGTCGTATTATCTGCGATAGTAGTCGAACCAAATCAAATGGAATCGTATCGAATCGAATTGAATTGGTCGCGTAGCAGATACTTAGGCCCACTAATCGATTATAGTTTGGGATATACTGGCATATTGGTACCCATTAGTACTCAAATACATCTATATACCTATCAATCCTACAGCTCGTGCTCTTCACGCCGCAAATTCAACTGTCACTGCCATAACACCAAGTCCCCATATATAATGCATGTGAAGTCACATGCCGGATAGTGACGAGTCACTACTCGGATCGGATCGGATTGGATTGCATCAGAGAAAATCTTAGACAATCGCCAGAGTGACTGCTAAAATTCATAGGACACTTGGGACTGCAGCTTATGCCACATTATAGTAACAATAGGTCGCGCTTAAGCCAATCAGTCATAGGGTCTGCTAATAAAATCATTAACAAGTCCCAGCTAACATCCAAATCGGAAAAACGTGAGATGTATGCACAAAATAGATTATATGGTACTGAAGATAAAATAGTAAATAGTTAGCTAAAATGTACCATTTAGAGAGTACATATAATAAACTTGTATTTGGTTATAGTCCACTGATCCACACGTGACTGCAAATGGCGATCAGCCGAGTGAACCAACCGAGGCCATCGATATTTTCGGTCTATATCCTCATCTATTTCTAAAGCCGTTGCCTTTTTTTCTTGGAAAATGTTAACTTCTTAGTTAGCATAAATAAATATTAATTTATGCAGAATTGTAAAAAGAAACCGCACCCGGCGATCAGCAGCGGCATGATTATAACTCATAAAGTTTTTAGCATTTTTATGCTGGAGTTTTGATTATTTCGCTTGATTATTTGTTGAGCGTATTTCCTTTGAGAATTTCTATGCCAATGTCTGGCCATAAAAAGTTTACCCAATTTTTTTTTGTTTTATTATCATTACTGGTTTTGTGCGAGAGTGTGTTTGATATTTTAGTGTTTTGTTGTGTCGTCAGAGGTTTCATTGTGTTTTGTCGCTTCAGTTGAGGGGCCTGAATAATAGTTTTGGATACCGCCTAATATGCAATTAATTGGACATGAACTTGAACTGCGGATGAAAGGGGGGGGCGGTGGCGGGGGCGGCGGGTAATGTCAATTATAAACAATTAGACAATGGCAAAATTGGTAACCAACCGATGGGAACGCGGGCCAAATGAATGGGGAAGACTTTGGCAGAATGCTTCTGAATCTCAAACAGATTCGAAATTGTTCCTGGGCTATAATATGTATGTATGTATGTAGATATATATACGGTCAGTCAGTCAGTCAGTTAGTCAGTCAGTCAGTCAGTCAGTCAAGCAGTCAGTCAAGCAGTCAGTGCCATCAATTTGTCTACGAAATTTCCAACAATTATGGCTCGCTCCAGGCAATTTTCAATAACGAAAATCTTTCTGTATTGATGTTATTATATTTTTTATTATTATTGTTATTACCGCTTGCTGAATACATACGAGTACTCGCAAATCGCTGGCTATGTCCACTGTATTTTGCAATAGCGAACAAATGGCTTTATAATCGTCTAATGGTGTTACATGTCTTTCTCTCTCTCTCTGTCTGTTTGCAGCCCACTTTTCCCTTGGGTTAATTGATTAACCAGGCCCAAATAAATCCAAAAGGGAGCGGACAACACAAAGAGCCAGCAAGATGACTGGTTTCACGAACGCCGGTTTCGAGAACGATGAGCCCGTCAAGGTGAGTGTTTTACTTTGTTATGGGTTCTGGGATGGGATCTGGATGGGATCCCAAGTAGTTCTCCACCTCGAGGAGTGCTTACCTGGCTTGCACCTCCTCATTCATCTTGAACAAGCGCTGGACACGTCAACGTACCCATAATGAAATCACCGGCCCACAAATCTTGTAAACAAAGGCGGGCGAAAAGAAATTACGAAACAAGGCTCATTATTTCGCGTTCTGCATAATTAAATGATAACTCTTCCTCAATTATTCAACATTGAAAAGTGTGAGCAGACCCTATACCAAATTTGGGCCGCGAACCTCAATTCATTACTCAGATCGTTGGGTTGCTATTGGTCTTGTAAGTAAGGTCTCTTAATTGGGTTTACCTCACTTCTTCTCACTGCAAATTAGTGCCACATAGCGAATTCTAAGCAAGTTAGAATCCGTTCTGCAGATCACATAGAACATTATCGCCCTAGTCGGTTAATTAGATTAATTCGATTTAGTAGGGTAATTACAATGTCCCAACTGGTTTACCAGTTCAATGAGAACCGCGCATAGGAAGTCATTGGAGTTAGTTGAGCTTGAATTTCTGCAAACTGTGGAGTGCCAATGGCCAACCTTATAAACACACACGCCTAGATCAAGTTCTAATCAGACGGCTTGGGAATTTACCGGGTTCTCTCTGGCATGGAACCTATCGAAATGACCATAAAAGCTTGAAAAGTCACTTGAAAATTGCTGTCACATTCTCGTTTTTGGCATTCATTCATGCATGGACGACTAGGTATATAAACTCGTATAGCATTTGGCCATATAGCTTATAAGGTGGATTACACTTATCGAGTGTCTGGGGCCGCTTGTTTATGATTTTTGTTTTTTCATTTTGTATTGTTTAGTATTTTGTATTGTTTTGCTGTGGACTTAATGACTGTGTTTGCCTTCGCCAAAGAAATCATGTTTTATAATGACACGCGTCACAGTTTTTATTTCTTACGATGGCCCTTATGTTGGGGAGGAAGTGTTCAATAAAGCGAGAAACCCGGTCGAACTAAGCCAAAATTCGGAATCGGATGATCATTAGCATGTGATGTGGCTTGCTTTTGGCCACTCCTTGGCTTGGCTTTTAATGAGGCGAAATAAATTTCACCTCAAGAAACTGAAAACCAAAAGCCAAAAACCAAAAACCAAAAACCAAAGACAAAAATTCGAAAAATCGAAAAGCCCACGCGAGAAGCTGAAAAGCAGAAAAAGAAATGTGACAGCAGAAAGCGCACACACACACACACACACGGGAACGAAGAAGTATTTATGGATAAGTCTTAGCCACAAACTTGACCAGCCAGCTGATGGCCAACCGATTTGGCAATAAATAAGGTAACAGCAACAGAAACAGAAGAAACTAAAGCCGAAAAAAAAATAATAATAATAAACCAAGTTGGACGAACAAACAGCAACTAACGACAGACTAAAAACGTATTGCACAATTAAAGCACCGACAAGGTTTCATAATAAAATATTGCCAATTTACAATGGCCGCACCCCACCCCCACACCCATCCCCTCCACAAGATCCATGCCACATGCCCCATGCCCCATGCCACATGCCCCACCCAGTGTGTAATCGGTTCTTGGGAGACATCGAAACCAAACTCGTTTTCCGCGCTTGGTCAACACAGAACCGCAGCAGCCAAAAAAAAAAATAAAAATAATACCAATTTCGTATAAGAAACCAGAGAACGTTAACCAACTTACAACGGCGGTCAACGCAGCAGATTTCTGTAAAATGCATCTGTGTCCGCAGCTTTAATGGCTGCTGTGCTGCATTCTGCTGACCGCTGCTGTATGTAAGGCACCACACAGCCAAATGGCATGTAAAATGTGAAGGGGATTTCCAGGGGGGTGGGGGGTGGTAGACTTGTGTGAGCTGAGCAAACACGAAACGTGCCGCGTTTAAAAATAAAACGCAAATCTCGTGCGGCGCAGCGCGTGCGCAACATGTTGCCACAGACAGACGCAGACGCACACACACACGTGCAACAGACAGTAGGTCGCTGGCAACATGTTGCCGAAGCATTTGGCTTTCCACAGCAAAAAAAATTAAATAAATAATTCTAAAGCAATATGTGTCATTAGCATGAGCTAAGTAGTTTTGTTTTTAATATTTAAATCCCTCTTTGCATATGTTACTATTACTTACTCATAGTAAACATTATCGCATAAATTATATGAATGCTTTCTTGAATAATTCTAACTATTTAATTTAGTAAACCAATTTTAAAAAGAGTTTGTTATTTTAAAATTGAAACTCGCATTTCAATGGCCAATAAGAGCTGCATATTTTCTCTTAGTGCACGCACGCAAACACACTCGAAGAAAATGTATACAAAATGAACACACACAGCACACCTGCGGCCACACTCGAAGCGACCAGGCCGCTTTGAACTGGTTTGCGGCGGTTTTTGTTTGTCTCGGTCTCAACTAGCGGCGTCGCTGCCAACACTCTCGCATATCATTATGGCCCCTGTGCACTGGCGCACTGGCATTATTATTACGCGCACTTGTTTTAAAGCTCGGCTTGCCGTTTCTTCGCAAAGTATACAAAGCAAAGGTATACAAAACTGGCTAGAAATGAAATGGGTGAACAGCGAACAAAACCCAAATATCAGCTGTTAGCGGGAAAAGCATGACACAAACACACAGCAAGCACTAACAAAAAACCGCAGGCAGACAGTTGAGAGTGGTTTTCCATTTGGCTTTTGTGCATTGTCATGATTTTCCTACCTTTCCTAGCCCATATTCATTTGCACTTGCGGTGTGCAATCAGCAACTGCAATCGATAGCTGAAAATCCCTTGCAGCTTTTGAACACACAGCGTTTCGCTGAAATTCACCATCGCTTTTCTTAGAAGTTCCATTTAATTGCTTTGTTATTGATTGCAGTCAATCAAGCCGCACTTTTATCTATACTCTGTCCTAAAAACACTGGCTCACATTTGAATTTTAAATACCTTTTACCTAGATTTCATAAATGTGCGCATACAGGGCGTATGCGTGATATTACATTTTTGACAGCCTGCTCGCTGTTTTTGTTGCACTTTGTATAAACCAATTGCGCTCAACTTTCAATTTTACACTACTGCGTTTTTGACCTGTTCATTAAATGTGACATTTAGGAGTTTCAGGAATTTTTTCCTTTTTCTTGTTTTTTTTATTTTTTTCTGAGTGTGCTTGCGCTGACGTTTTTAATGGTTTGCCATTTGTTGTTCCCTTTTTGTTTATAATCAAAATTTAAATGCAATTTTATTATGCTGATAAGCTGCGAGGGGATTTTTGTATCTGAAATCTGTCTGCAATTTGCATACAAACAAAACGGGGTTTCTATAGCCCCTCAACTCGCCCGATCTACCGATTTCCTTAACTTTTAAATCGTGTGAACAGCGGCAACTATTATGTGCTGTAATTAAGTCCATATTGTTGGCTTAAATTAAAAAAAAAAAAAAAAAAAAGTAAAAATAAAAAACACTCATTCAGACATATGTACATACATACACAGAAGGTGTCGAGTGAACGAAACAGATAAAATGTGAAAAATGTAATCGATGGGGCGACTTGCATAACAACGCGTGTGGGTTAAACCGCACCGCACCGCACCGCACTGAAACGAACCCCCTGCGAAGCCGACGCCCCTGACTGTCTAAATGCTACGTACTCTACTCCTCTATCGATGTAACCTTCTGGCCCTGTGCGGTGCATGCGAAATGGCCAGTTTCGGAGTGGCTTTGGGCCCGTTTCTGGCTCTGGGTCGGTTCTCGGGAGCCAGCGCCAGGCGGCACGGGCATTTCGATGGCCATTTTGGAGGCGAAAAGCGGGCAGGGCGCGCCACGCATGCGCAATGCGCAAAAACGCGCGCGAAACGCGAGCAAAACGCGTGCGGGCTTTTTAAATTGAGTGCGGATCATTCCGAAAATTTTCCCCCTTCGTTTTTTTTTTTTGTTTGTTTTTCAAGCTAAAAGTGTAAAATGCGCCAACACATAAATAATTAATTAATGTGTAGTGTGTCGGGCGGCGCAAACAAGACCAGAAAATGAAAGCTGTCAAAGGGGCTAGCCGAACTGCGAATGCTCTATAGAGAAATGAAAATGAATAAAGTATAAATGAAATGAATATTTTTTTGAACACTGATAGCATCTAGATGGTAAACCAATTGACTATTAGCAATTATCTTACATTAATTTATATTGCTTGGCCTTATTTTGTTTGGATATTTTCCACGCTGCTTTTCTCGCTGTGCATTTGGTTTTACAACCCAAAGAAAATTGGTTTTGATGGTCAGCTATTTAAATAAATTTGTTTATTATCTAAAGACACAGCAAGAAAGTTAACGCTGCTCCGAAAAATGCGGAGATAAGAAAGAAAGTAGGATCATGATTATCATGATCATCCATTCATTATCCCATCCCATTTGATATTACATCTACATATATATACATATAAATCCGCGGGCTGCACTCCTCGGGGTTCGGAGATGCGAGAGATGGGAGATCTGAGCCAAAAGCGAATACCGATCTGTTGCCACTTTGCTTACGATACGTTTTCTTTGCTTGTTTTTCGTTTATTTTTAGCCAAAAGCTGGTTTCGAGCCCGACACCGCCTCGCTGCGAGAGAAAGTTGTGCTGAATCCGGGCGAGAAATGGCGCATCTTAAAGAATATCTCGATCATCTCGATCGCCTTCATGGTGCAGTTTACAGCGTTTCAGGTGAGAGACACAATTGCCACAATAGCCCTTAAAACGAACAAAAAAAAATAAAAAAGAAAAAGAAAAACTGTTTCGAAATTTGTAGTAATCGTTGCCAAAATTTCTTTGTTAATGTAATAGTCATTGTAATTGTAATTGTTTGAATCCGAATTATGTACCTATGATGAACTCAATCTACTGCAAATTGTTTGAATGCAAAAAGTATAATAATGTTATATTTATTTATTGCAGAATTTTTCTGTGATATTAACAGCATTTAAAATAACTTAAGAATATTGATCACAAAGTATGTACCGCCATCTTTGACAATTGAACACCAATTGAAAAAAAAAAACCAATACAAAAAAAAAAAAAAATACAAAAAACTAAAAACCAAAAACTAAAAACCTAAAAAACTTTAAACTAATTACATTATTAAGCAACTTTTTCCTCAGCTTTATTAATTACCCAAAAATTGATCACCATTTCTCGATAAACTCGAAATGTACGCCAGCTAACCAAACTCTCATATTTTAGGGCACGGCCAATCTGCAATCCTCTATAAACGCCAAGGATGGCCTGGGCACAGTGTCGCTTAGTGCGATCTACGCCGCCTTGGTGGTCTCCTGCATCTTCCTGCCCACTCTGATCATTAGGAAACTAACGGTCAAATGGACATTGGTGTGCAGCATGCTCTGCTACGCACCATACATCGCATTCCAGCTCTTCCCGCGATTCTACACGTTGGTGCCCGCCGGTATCCTTGTGGGTATGGGCGCCGCACCCATGTGGGCGTCCAAGGCCACCTATTTGACGCAGGTTGGACAGGTGTATGCCAAGATCACGGAACAGGCGGTGGATGCCATTATAGTGCGATTCTTTGGCTTCTTCTTCCTGGCCTGGCAATCCGCTGAGCTCTGGGGCAATCTCATCTCCAGTTTGGGTGAGTTTCAAAACTCCTATGCTAAGTAATCTCGTCACACTTCCTTTTGTAAAAAACACCACACTCTTGAAATGGTCATAACTGAGTCATAAACAATTGCGAAAAGTCACCAGCAATCTAATCAGATCAGATCGTAAAGACTGAAAAGATTGCCAACTCGACTCTTAAATTAATAAAGTATTAGCTTTTGATTTAGCCAGCTACCGGGAATCTCATTTTAGTCATTTAAGGCCAGCGATTACAAAGCATATTTGATAATCGCTAACCGATTCCCGGAAATCTACAACATTAGTAAACATAATTACGATAAGAACTGTAGCACTGGCCGCCGATTGGCCAGACACCAGACATCGAAATACCCAACTAACTCAAGACCCTGCCATCCCCTTTAGTCCTCTCCAGCGGCGCCCATGGCGGTAGCAGCAGCTCGAACACGACGGTCAGCGAGGAGGATTTGCAGTTCTGCGGTGCCAACTTTTGCACCACCGGCAGCGGCGGCCATGGCAACCTGGAGCGTCCGCCAGAGGATGAGATCTTCGAGATCTCAATGATCTATCTGTCCTGCATTGTGGCCGCCGTCTGCATCATCGCCTTCTTCCTGGATCCCCTCAAGCGGTATGGTGAGAAGCGCAAGGGTTCCAATTCCGCCGCCGAATTGTCGGGACTGCAGCTGCTGTCCGCCACCTTCCGTCAGATGAAGAAACCGAATCTGCAGCTCCTCATCCCCATCACCGTTTTCATTGGCATGGAGCAGGCCTTCATCGGTGCCGATTTCACCCAGGCCTATGTGGCCTGCGCCCTGGGAGTGAACAAGATTGGTTTCGTCATGATCTGTTTCGGTGTGGTGAATGCCCTGTGCTCGATCCTCTTCGGATCGGTGATGAAGTACATTGGTCGCACGCCCATCATTGTCCTCGGCGCCGTCGTCCACTTCACCCTGATCACCGTCGAGCTCTTCTGGCGTCCCAATCCCGATAATCCCATCATCTTCTATGCCATGTCCGGCCTGTGGGGCGTCGGCGATGCCGTGTGGCAGACGCAGATCAACGGACTGTACGGACTGCTGTTCCGCCGGAACAAGGAGGCCGCCTTCTCCAACTACCGCCTGTGGGAGTCCGCCGGATTCGTGATTGCCTACGCCTACGCCACCACACTCTGCACGCAGATGAAGCTCTACATTCTGCTGGCGGTGCTCACGCTCGGCTGCATCGGCTACGTGATCGTGGAGATCCTCTACAGGAAGAAGGTGAGTCTGACAAGCCACGATATTCATTTAATACTCTTTGCTGGGATGCTTTATTATCGAAGAGTACTATTTCAAATTTGGAAAGTATAAAATAGATCATAGCTATAGTTGCAGACATTTTTAAATTGATATCTCGTTGCTCGTTGCCTTGCATGCCCAAAAGTAGGCAACAGTTTTTGCGAAACACACGTACACATGCAAAGAGAATATAAAAATAGTATTTCTAGTTTCTAATAGAATTGAATAGGATTAAATTGAAAAAAAGGACTCGGGCATTAAAAGCTTTTTGGAGGAGCCGCTCCTTAAGTATCCCCAGAAGTGGGCCATCAAGTTGACATGCACCCAAAACCTAATATCCTCCTCCATTGCAGCAACGCAAGCTCAAGAAGCAGGAGAAACTGGAGGCCGCCGAGAAGGAGAAGGAGGCAGCCGCCGCCGCAGCCGCTGCCGCTTTGGCCGCCGCCGAGGCAGGAGCAGATGGCGTCGAGGAGACCGACGACGAACTGGACGATCTCGAGGAGGACATTGTGGTCACGCGCCTGTAAATGTTTTATTCTCACCCAAGGACACCCCCAAAAGCAAAACAAAAAACACCGCACATGCCCCTCACACCCCACATTCCATCAAGTTATCGATAGACAGAAGGCGAATTGATTGGACGCTTTATCGATTTGAATGCAAAAAAAAAAGACAAGATTAAATGAAAAAAAAAAAAGACGAAGAACTCTATCGATAATTGAAAACTAGCATAACTATCGATAGACAAATGCGCTCCGTGATCGATAAACAACTAGCGCCGTTAGAAGGCCGCAACGCGTTGCATACTTTTGTGGTTGTAGTTTTGTAGTAGAACATTTGTACCCCTCACCCCCCCCCCGAACACCCGAGACACCTGCAAGAGAGAAACCATTTAGCTCAAAGTCCAACCGAGTTTGGCTTTAACTTTAGTTTGTACATACAGAGAAGAGATCGAAAAGAGCGAAATGCTATTGAATGCAAAGGCAGTGAGAAACCCCGGAAAATGCAAAACCTTTGTGTGTTAGTCTAGGTGTAAGCACACTTGTACTTGGTTGATACGGACTTCCTGCTTTCAAATATAAATTAATCGACGCTTATCGAAATCGATCGATATAATCCATCGACTTGAAATCGCAAATGTTTTTTATTTGCCGAATGCAAGTCAAACATACAATTTCTGAAATATGCATTTCGATACATTATCGGTACATTTATATTTGAAAATAAGGGCGTTCTTTAAAACTGGGTATCACACAATCATACAAACTAAAAAACGCACACACCTATACACGAGACGCACACACTGCAGCAGTGTGTGTGTGTACGATGCCTAACAAATTGTTATTTTATTTTAAAACGTATTTTAAATATAGTCTACCCCTAAACAAGAATTGTAAAACCCTTCTTTTTTTGTAATTGAGTTTTTGTTTTTTTTTTAAAAGAAAAAAGAAAACGTGATAACCTACACACGCCCACACGAAACACAAAAACAGTCACAACAACAAACAAACAAAAAAAAACAATTATATAAAAATAGTCAAATTTGTAAAGTTTAAAAATACTGGCCCTGATGGAATATATATTTAAAAAATATATATACACGATGGATCAGTGAAAAAATGGAAAACAAACGAAAAGCAATTAATTAATATATAAAAATATCTTTAAAATAAAAAAGCAAAAAATCTAGTAGGCAAAATGTTATATACACATTTTTTGCTCAGTATTATGTTTTAAACTAAAATTAAGCGAGTTATTGTTTCCTGTTTATATATTTTTTTTCGTCAACCCTATTTTTACGATATTTTGTTTTTCGATTTTGAGTTTGATTTTTTCTTCTTCTTCAACAAACTCCCTGCGATGGCAATTAATATTAAAGTGAAATCTAATGATATACCATAAACACATCCACAAAGCGATATATATAAATTTTGTTCGTTTTATTTAAACGTTTTACTTAAATATTAATGGAAAAAATACACGCACACAACAAATTTGTGAGAAAAAAAATTACAATACATATTTTTCTTTTTTTTTTTGCTTAGTCTCGTAAGTAGTTCATTATATTATGTAAAATATATAAAATAAATAAATGAATATAAATCTAAATGGATCGAATTCTTTCACTGAGAGAGAGAAGCGTGATTTGGTAATATTTTGCCGTTCACGCGTTAATTAGTTAAGGGCATTTTCTTAACGGCCGACACGTAAGCGCAGCTAATTTTCTATTTTTTCTAGTCGCATGGAAGTTGCGCACAGTCCAGTCGATTTAACCGACCTATAGATACCCAGTACAATGATATTTATAAATAGTTTTTGGTGTTTTCGAACAATTTTTGGGGTGCTTTAATATTTTTAAACGCTGTCTTGACAACAAACAACGCTGATTTATGGTAATAAATACATGTGTAAACAAATACAACTGATAAGCATTAGTTAAATTTGAATAACATTTAAAGAATTCGCCATATGTGCTTTAGCAGCACTTTAGGTACTATTTTTGTAAGTAATCGCATGTGAAGAATCTTATTTCCTAGGCGCTATATATACTTAGACTAGATGGAGAAGAGCTGCGCTCAAAGGACGATGGCCTCCTCCTCCTGGTACTGCTTGTTCTTGCGCCGCCGGTTGGACTTGATCTTGCTGAGCACACTGTACGCCTGCTGGATTTCGATGAAGCGCTGGTGGGCCTGGGCCCGCAAGCCCTCGTCCTTGACCTTGTCGGGATGGTACTCCTTGGAGAGCTTCCTGTACGCAGCGGTGATCTCGGCCTGCGAGGCGGTGGCACTTACGCCCAAGACCTTGTATGAATTGCGTTCGCCATCCACGTCCATGCTTTCGAACACCTCCTTCCAGGTCTCGTACCAGCCGTGATGCTGCGCATAGTTATAGGTGTCCTGCAGGGCTTGCTTCAGATCTGTCCACCACGCGGAGGCCAAGAAGTTATGGATGGCCTCGTGGATGGGCACCTCGCCGCCGTCCTCGTCCGAAATGGTGCCGTTGAAGTACAGGAAGCTGCCCCAGAAGGCGCAGTAGATGATCACGGCGGTGGTCAGCTTGAAGGTCCTCTCACCGGGGCTTCCCCTTCGTGGCGGCGTCCTTCGCCACTGCTTGGACAAGCCGTCAAAGGTCAGTGCCGCCACGAGGCCAGTGAACAGCAGAGAGTAGGTCTCGTCGTATATCAGATACCTCGCCGGATACGCCAGATAGGCGGTCGCCAGGCAGTGCCACCAGACACCCTGCTCCCGGCCAATGTTGCCCACAATCCAAACGCCCAGGGAAACGACCAGCGGTATCGCCCAGTGTAGGAAGCTCAGATCCCAGCCGCCGACCAGGGTCTCTGGAATGGCCATGGAACACACCTGACCGAACAGGTGGCCGATCATCACCTGGCCGACGAATCTCTTCGAGGAATACGGCGGTTTCGGATACGCCTGCAGCTTGGCCACAAACATCTTGACGAACTTGGGATCCTCGTTGGCATCCCGCACATACTCGGGGATCAGGAAGAGCTCGCCCATCCAGCCAATGCCCATGTAGCCACCCAGGGTGCACCACCAAATGAAAGCGTGTCGATCGCGATGCAGGTACAGATGATGCAGTCCAAAGATTCCGCCGAAAAGCCAGCATAGATAGGCTATGACCACCGATTTCTGTGGCGGCAGAGCATTAACCTCCTTGTTTTTGGCCTTCCCCTGCACCTGGCCATTGGACTTGAGCTTCGATGGAGATCCGCTGGGCGAATCGGTGGTCTTATTCTTTCCGGCCACCGGAGATACGGTCTGCTTGGTGCCCATGGTGTTCCAAGCGGATTACTGCAAGGAAAGGGGGCAAAACATTTAATATTATATGATGTGAAAAACTTTTGAAAACAGCAAAATTCAACATAAATGTTTCTTTTATAAATATGTATAAAATAGTGGTACGATTAACAATCGTCTATGTGTAATCTGATATTCACCGTGTTAAACTCTTGTGATTTAATACTTTTGAATATTATTGACTACAATATTTTTAGATGTTCCACCTTTGTCTGATTAAAGATCAGCTCTTTGTATGTCAAACATTTAGTTGCTCAAACTAAAGCATAACGACATCTCTTATGAAGACTTCAAACAGCTAAGAGTTTCCAGGGATATAATTTATAATTATTATTTTAGTTATTGGCTTTAAGTATCAGCTTTTGGGCCACTTTCCGTGAAAGACACTTACCAACTCGCGATCGACCTCGATTTCTTGTGAAATTGTCGCTGCGCAGGCGCAACTTCTTGGCCACGACTGTGTGGAAGAATTGGGGGAAAGAGAGGCGGAGAAAAGGCGGCGCAGAACTTTCTCTTTTCACAAATTCTACGCACGCAGCGACAACAAGAACAAAAACCACAAACTGATCCACAGGAAGAAAAATTACCAAAAAAAACAAGTGCACTGATGCGTTCAATTTAAAGTGGTTGTTGCTACTTTTTACTAAGACAACCACTGAAACAACGAAACTCAGCGCAGCAAATACGAATTTGTTGTTTTGCGGGCCGGATTAAAAGTTAAATAAAAAAACCGAACTTGTTGCTCGGCTTAAGTTGGGTGTGACCAAATCCGGGGACACGCAAAAATACCATTGATCTGAATTTTAGTACGCTGTATATTTCAAATACTTTTTAGTTCACGGATAATGTAAGGTAATGTAAAATGTAAATACGTCTATGTACACTCCAACTTTTTAGTTAACAACTAAGGAACTAAAAGAACGCATTTAAAAATGAAATATTTTTATTGATTTTCGTGTTTTTTTTTGCTGCTTAAATATGGCATAGTTGCATATTTTGCATGGCTTACATGTATAAAAAGAATTTTCGTTCTCGATAATTTGACACGTTATTTGAGTTTTTAAAATACACTTATAGTAATTATAGTAAAAATAAAAATCAAATTCATTGGCTTTACCAACTAAAATTGTTATGAGAATTTGTTAATGGCTGGTGCGTCATGAATATTTTCTCCAGAGACTTTCAAATACACCAATAAGGTATAAAATATTAATGTTTTGCTCAGTACAGTACTTTACGTTCTTGCAAAACTTCTCAAAACAATCATGAGCACACCGCCTTGTGGTGTTGTAATACTTTCCATTGGGATTAATAAATAGATGAGGCATAAAAAAAAACACATTCGTTTTAGTGCTAACTTTCCGGAACCAGCTCCGGACTTAAGATGAGTGTAGTTGCTGGTCTTGAGCGGTGGCCGTTTAGTTGTTCTTCTTCTTGGGCTTCTTGGGATTGCGGGAGCGCGACTTGGCCTTGCAGAGTGGACAGATGGGCGCGTTCCGGTGGATCTGCTGGTGGCAGGACAGACAGGACTTCATCGGTGGCGGCTGCTGGCGGAGATTCACATTGAAGTCGGAGCGAAACGAGGGATGGTGGCCGATGCCGATCGATGGCGACTGCTGCAGTCGATTGCTGGGCGGCGGCGGTGGCGGTGGTGCTGAGAAATCGCCCTTGCCCAGACGCACTGCAGCGGCTGCCGCAGCGGCGGCGGCAGCAGCACTGCCTGCTCCCGGCGGGGCGGGTGGCATGAAGGCGTGTCCAGGATTGCCGCCACCGGCACCTCCGCCGCCCACGGATCCTCCACCACCGCCTGCAGCGCCGCCACCACCAACGCCGCCCTGTCCGCCGCCAGATGGCAGCGCGGTCACCGTGGCCTCCGGCATCAGGGGATGCCGGGCATGCGGACGGGCCAGCGACGAGGTCTGATTAACCGAGGCCGCCGCCGCTGCTGCAGCAGCTGCTGCTGCCGCTGATTGGGCGGCCACCTTAAGGAAGTTGGTCTGGAAGCGATCCTTCGAAATGGGACTGCCCTCCTCCTCGTGAAGATCCCGCAGCGGACTTAGTCCGAGATAGTCACGGCGCATGTGATCGATCTGGTACTTGAGGGCCAGGTATTCCTCGTACACCCGGTTGGCCATGTCGAAGGAGCGCGTCTGGTTCTCCTTCGTCTGCTTGATAATGTTCTCCATGTCGTTGATGTCCGCATGGATCTGGCGCAGCTCCTCCACGTGCGACATCTTCTCCTCGAGCAGGTGCTCCATCTCCTTGCGATACTCCTCCAGGCATTTCTCCTCATCATCGCTCAGCTTCACCTCCTTAATAATCCGCACCTTGAGCTTCTCCAGCGACAGCGTCTTGTCCCTGATGTCCTTGATGGCCTCCAGTTTGGCGTAGTAGTGGCGCTCATTGGAGCTCGAGATCTCGCTGGTGGCCATTGCAGATCCAAAACGATCCGTGTGGTATTCTAGTTCTGGAGTAATATGAGTATTTTCGGAAGACTCTTGACTGTTTTCTGAATGGCCCCCTCCCCTGGGCGAATGTTTATTTTGCACTTTTTCACTAGCCTAACGGTTGGGTGTCGGGTTTTCCGACTGATTCTCAAGCATCTGATATTGTTGATCGAGTCTTTTGTGTTAGTCCTTTGGAACGGCGCACTTTTAATTGATTTTTTCTTTATTTATTTGGTTTTTTCGCTGCTAATGCTAATACCATTTTTTTTTCTGGTATACAATGCAGTGTTACCAGGTTGTGAAAACATTTTTCTTTATTCATCACGACCAGCCGATTATTTTCTATCGATAGCTGGCGGTGCCGGAATATACTGATAATAACTATTACAACTTTTACCCAGGCAAATTCTGTCTTTCAGCGAACGGCCACACTGGGCGCGCCCGTTATATTACATTATGCATTTGTATTTTTCGATCGGGCGCAGATCGTTCGGATCGGAAAATCCGGTTCGGAAAGCGGGCTTTGGGGACAAAACAAAGAATCTTGTTCTGGTCATGACTTTTCCATCCGCGAATTGTCAACTTTTGTTGGGCAAATAGTTGTTGTTCTCTGCCGAAGCCAGCAGCAACGATCGCTAGAGAGAGAGCGAGACGGATGCAAACAATGCGTACCTGTGCGCATGTGTGTGTGAGACATTCCGCAAGTGATTCATTCCGCAAGAATAATAAATAAATAAATAATATAAAGCGGTGCAAACTGGGGCGAAATGTTTGTGAAAATGTGTCAACAATTGGCGGCCGTAAAATATCAGTGCAATATCAATATGTGTGGGAAATCGGTTTAGCAATTTACCAGATACTTTGCTTTTCGCCCACCGCTCTCTCCCTCACTCTTTGTTTTCGTTTTTTATTGTTGAGCTCTGTGTGTGTGTGTATGTTGTGAATATAAAACGAAGTTAAGTTGACCACGCAAAAGCTGCATACGAATTTTGAACAAGGAAAAAGCGAAAGGTAAAAGCGATTTTAATGCTTCTTATTTGAAAGCCGCCGTTTCTTCGCGATCTCTTTTTCTGCGGGCTTCGATTTTCAATTGTCTCTTCTCTCTCCAATGCGTCCTAATCAATCCGTGTACATATGCGGGCCGTTTGTCTGTGTTGGTGGGCTGATAATTTTTTAAGACAGCTGTGTGCCAAATAACAGTTATATTAAAAATAAATGAAATATTTCATATATTACGGCAATATTAATAACATTCAGCTCCCATTTATACGTTTCTAAATACTCCGTTAGTAGATATATATTTTGTAATAAGTTATTAGCTTAGTAGAGTGTTTTGGCAACTATGTAAACATATGAAGTTAACTTGTTTATATGCAAATTTAAGAAATATAAATATAATTTTGCCTAAATTTATAAGACCACTATTGCTTTGAACGCATTTGCAATTATGATCATTTTTGACACACATATATTTCGCTTCTAACTGCTTATCGCTCCCATTTGCCGCTGGACTGTGTGAGCGGGACAGGTGTCACCTGTGGAGCTTCTCCGCTCCATCTCTTTCCGCCGCTCTCCCC
This sequence comes from Drosophila santomea, assembly GCF_016746245.2. Classification (NCBI taxonomy): domain Eukaryota; kingdom Metazoa; phylum Arthropoda; class Insecta; order Diptera; family Drosophilidae; genus Drosophila; species Drosophila santomea. The sequence continues at coordinate 15,784,305 of NC_053021.2, forward strand.
TCTCCCCTTCACACGTTTGACACATTTTGTTGCTGTTCTTAATTGTTTGGCAATTAAGTCAATTATAAACATATTAAGACAGTCGACACACATTCTCCGATTGGATTCGGGTTTCCCTTTGACTTTCGCAGCAGAATCAATAACCAAATAATCGATCAATCCAGGGGAAAAGTTGGAAAGTTGGGATAACTAAATAAATACCTCTCAAGATCTCTTAGTTATTATTAGGTTATAAAATAAATGAAATACAGCAAACCCGTGAGTTGACAAATAATTGGATTTTTACTTCTTAATACAAATATGTACATATGTATGTATCCGATTCGTAAACAATATGATTATTAAAAAGGAAAAGCAGCTTAATAATTTTATAATATATCTATATTAAATAACAAGAGCTGTAATCTTCTCCCATTTCTTCAGAAATACCATAGCTTACCTATTTTAATTGCTTTTTCTTGCCTAAAAATGGAACTCATGTAAGTCTGCGTTTGTATTTGTCAAAACAATATGGTAAATGACCATAAATCTTTAACCCTTCAATAGGTGCACCTAAAGATTCTACCTATACACAGTGACAGATATATGTATATACACAGTTACAGATGAACGGAATGGCTCCACGCTTAGTATTCCCCTCGTGATAGTCCAGGTAATCAGTAGTCAAGTGTCTGGGATTTCCTCTACCCTCTAACGATCGTTTGGTGGGTTCTTCTCTGTCTACCTGGCTTCTCTTTTCGCCGTGTGTAAATCAAATCACAAATCGATGGCAACTTACATACGACAAAAAATGCTGTCAAACAACTTGGAAACCGCGTCGCAAGTCGCGAGATCGCTTAACCCCACACTGCCCCCCGTGATTCTCCGATTCTTCGCGCTGCCTGGTCTTATATAATTGGGGCCATGGAAGCGTTAACTCGAGTGTGGAACTATCTGTGCCCATTTCCTCCAGTTTTTTTTCCATTTTTTTTTTAAATATTTATACTTTTTGCACCATGAATACGATCCCGGGGAATGAGGGACAAACAGTTAACTCAGCTTATTTTTACTGTCGCAGCGCTTATCGCGCTTATAAACATAAACAAAAACAAAGCTCAAACGCAGTTCGTGAATCAGAGAATACGTATAGAGATACACGGTGAAAATATCATTCTATATATCTGTTCTTTATCTTCAGCAACAATTGCCACTTCGATTATAACAATATTTTCGGAACAAACTAAGAAGACTCTGAAAATAGTAGAACAGAATCCCAACTAAATGACCAATGTTCAGTTATTTTGCTCAGTGCACTATCACAAAGCCATTGCACTTGGTCCATGGAAACTGCTGTAATTAGCAAAATAACAATGCAACAAAAGAAGAAAAGCATAAAAACGTAAAGGGAGAACGCAAGTGATTCATGCGAATAAATGACTATCCAATTGCAAATGCGCATGAATTCATTACTTTATTTGCATGCAAGCCTTTATATGTTTAAATGTGTATTAAATTCACCCGTTTTCATATTCCAAATATACGTTGTATATATTTAAAAATATTTCCTTTTTTTGTTTGGCCAAATAATATCGCAACGGAAGTAAGCCCTATTAGATCGTATAATTGCGCCAAATAATGGAGCAACGTGCGGCAGCGAAATGTGATATATCAATATATATATCAAAGTTGGCTTTAAAATGGATTTATGGCTATTTTCCAAACGAAAATATCCATTAAAGAAAATAGTATCGGGACTTTTAGTTTCTCATTCAATAGTGCATATCGATATTGCTCATTGCTGCCATTGATGAATCAAGAGTTTCGATTTGCCTATCAGCTTTAGCATATAAATCCGAGGACTTCCAGACGTCCATCTATCGCCGGTCATTCATGATGTAAACTGGCACTCAGTGCTACATACATACAACCATATATAATTATCACTCTTGGGTGGCTTGTCATTCTTATCGCTCTTTTTTCCCAACCACTATAAATACGAACGATATCTGGACAAAACGTGTATATAGAGTGTGTTTTATACTATACGAGCTATATGCACTGGGTACAATTCGCGAGTATCTCACCACACGAAAGTATGACACATTTCGGTCATATTTATGGGGACAATAATTGGAAAACAAATAGCTAAACACCAATAGTTAGAGCACTTTCTAGTTCGTTAGGAGAAGAGTGTTAGGATCTCTATTGCAAAGACATAAAACAAAACTCAGTTTAAAAGGAGTTCTAATTTCATGTACAAATAATCCTTTTATACAAAATCAGAGTGCATTAATGCTATGAAACGCACTGTACTTAGTCCACATGGTCACAGAATTGGGCAATTGAATGTGGATTCGTATTCGTGATTGTGTGCGGCAAAACAATTGATTCACTTGGTCAGCACTCGCTCACTATACGAGTCGAGTATATCCATTTATTGCCCGTCGTGTGAGAGCGTAAAATTCGATATTCGATTAATCATCGAGGAGAAGACACGAATGGCGGCGTAGTAGTAGTTCTAGCTGATATTCCCGGAAAACATATAGGGTCCGTTCTAATGTGAGTCATGCCATCCATCAAGTTCATTCATTCAACTTATCCGGCGCAATATGCAAAACAAAAAAATAAACAAGAGAAGTGAGGAGAAGTGCGCCGGCGACAATAAGCGCAACAATGAGTTCGTTTAAACTTTAAACGCTTATAAACAAAACCATCGAGGCTAAGGGATGTGGACTATTGGTGGAGTGGAGGAGTGGAGGAGAACTCCCATTTGAAGTGGGGCGACCACTTAAGCGACAACGACAGCAATTCCCGGGATCCCCAGATGGTCCACTCTGTGCAATCCCATGCCAAACTATACGATCTGATCCGCTCCGATCTGATAGGGTCTGCTCTGGTCTGGTCCACTTTGGGCGCTGTCGAGAGTTGAAAAGTTCAGGGAACTGCAATGGAAGTGCAGCGAAACAATGGGTGGGCACCAGAAATTAGGATCATCAATGGAGCAAAGTAATGGAGTAAACAACGCTCAAATGCCAGATGCCGCACTTGTAAAAGTTACATTGCATAGGAGTACGTAGTTGGAAATGTGAACTATCTGCATCGAATTGCAATAGCTAACGTGTTATTCATATCACATATTAAACTATTATCTCCAAAAGGCACATTTATTATGTATTATATATTATTTTAAAGCAAAAACTTGAGACACTATTGCATACCACTTACCTTAGCATTCAGCTTAACTTAAAATAACTTCTTAATGGGCATTTGGGCTACCGAAATGCTGCACACTTTGCTGTTATTAAATTTAAAACACCCTTATCGTTTGTTTATTTTTTATCACACTTTCTAAACTCGCCGTCGAAAATGTGCTGATAATTGCACTTGGGCAGTTTGAATGCTGTTTATTCAAATCTCTGTTTCAATCCAACTGAATAAATAATCGACTGAAAAGCGCTGACTTTGAAAGCGGAAAGTGAAAGCGCATTTGTGAGGGGGGGAAAAATTAATGATCGAATGATCGAAGAGGCGAATATTGTTGGTCGCTCGTAGGGAAATGCAAACACGTGTCTTTAATTTTCGCACTCTCTGCATATTTTTATTTGCCTCGCTGGCACTTATGTACATAATTATGTGGCCACTTGGAAATTGGGAATACTTGGGCACAATCTAAGCGTAAATTATAAATCTAAATAAATTATGAGCTAATTGCACGTCTAATTGTCTAATTGGAGTAGTCCAGTCGCCTTCTGGCCAGAGCCAATCGGATGAGTCGCCGCTGCTCCAGTTCCTGCAGTTGCTGCTGCACGAGCAGGCGATGCAGTAGCTCCACTTTGGCGTACTCCTGGGCCTTCCGTTGCACCCGCTTCTGCTGCTCCTCCACAAAGGCGTCCATGGTTTTTGCGATGGCACAGGGTTCCTTGAGTTCCGTTTGCTCCTGCTCCTTCTTCTTCTGTGTGGTGTGATTCCAGCACTTGGTCTGGATGAACTGCAGCAGTAGGTGGATCAGATGGCTCCAGAAAATCAATGAGGATTGATAGAATTCGGAGATAGAACTCGTGGACATGTCGATTGCTCAGTTAACTGGTGAGAAGTGTGAGGTTTCAAGCAGTAGTCGACATTTATATAGTACAATAGGTTACCTGGGCGGTAAGTCGGGCAGGTAACTGCTGAAATTCCAAGGGCTTACCTGTAAGAATATATCTTCTACGGGTTAAATCCGCTAACAGGGCTTAAATCCCTAGGGTATCCTAATCAGGTAACTTTGGTGGTCAATAAGTGACAAGGAGGCTGTTGGGATAACCCGGTTACCTACGGTCCTTATAAGAGCGGATTCACTCGTGTTACCTAGATAATTTGCTATCTAGATCTAGTTTTTATTTTCTCTTTGCCCATACCAACTTTGGTATTATATATATATTTTGTAATAAGCTGTATTAACCCAATTTTCCATCTGTATTTTGCAGGCTCCACCATGGAGCAGGAGCGTCCTGTGCCCGCTCCCCGCCGCCTCTATCCGGAGCTGCGTCCCGCCAACTACGAGAATATAGAGATCAGGACACCCAATACAACTAACAACAATATCAACCACAATAACATTAAGAAGCTTAACATCAATGCGGAGAATCTGCACGGCAATTGTGCGGAGAAGAAGCTGCCATCGAGTGGACAAAACAAGTTGATCCTGCAGGAGAATAACGCCGATAGTCAGCAGCCGATCTACGGGCCGGATGCCAATGAGAATGTTCAGGAGCCGGTGTATGCGACACCAAGGCCAGCTCCACGCCAGCGATTGCCACCAGCGGAGGATCCCGAACCGGAACCCGAAGATGAGGTGCCACTAAGGATTCTGCGAGCGGCGCCACAAATACCGCCCAAGCCACTCAACTTCCTGCCCGACCAGCGAGCCTCGATCTGCAGCGAGTTCTCCACCACCAGTGTCCAGACGCCGGGCAAAGCTGACGAGGATCGGGAAGGATCGCGGTACGCGTCCAACGCCTCACTGGACTGCAGCGAGAGCTCCCACAGCGGCAAGTTCAAGTCGCAGTCACCCGGGTACGTAGACGCCGTCGATTCATCCATTCTGCAGTCGGATCATCCGGATCCAAACGGAAACCATCCACAGGCAGAGTCCTCCTCCGCAGAACAGTCCTCCGGCAGCCAAGATGGCGACGATGGCGACGACAAGTAAACCATTGACCATCATTTCTACCCCTTTGTCTTGCACTTTCCTTAGTTTTTCGATGGGCTCCCCTTTCTTTTGCTCTAAAATGGATGCTAACAATGCACAATATATACGCGGATTTTTGGGTGTATTTTTGTTTAATTTTGTAGTTTGCACAAAATGTTTTTAAAATCTTATGCACAGACACTTTTGATTTTTGAAAATTAATCTTCTCAGTTATGATCTTTGATGTGTACTTTTATGTTTTTTTCTCTACAATGTTTAGTAGTTTAACTTTGATAAATGTTTTCTTAATTTGCGGTTGTGGTTACAATAAGTTTTTATACACCAATAGAGAAACATATTATTGCATTTCAGTAAACATTTGAAGCCTAAACAAACAGCGTAAAATAATCACATTCTTCCTTCGACATTGCTGTACAAATTTGCTAAGTTTGTTATCTAGTTTATTGAGCCATTAATTTTGTTTTCTAAATAATCTCTTATCGAGAGTTTACCGCAGTTGGCGGGGTTTTTTCTGTGAGTATTTGGAATTTAGATAAATAATTTTAAACCGCGACACTTCCAGCATGAATCGCTTAGTTTGATAGCTTCCTGCTAAAGGGACAGCTGTTTCACTTATCATTTACATATCACATTGGGCCAAAAATATATCCCTAGCTTGATAGCATCCCTTCTGATTTATGTACTTTCCTGCGGAACTCCATGCCCACCTATTTCGGGCTATGTCTCCACGAGATCACTTCCGCCTTCACTTCCCTCTGCATCCGTAAATGAAAATAGAACCATCAAGGGATTCGTGCCTATAATTAGCCTGGCGTCTGTTCAAGATCAATGACAAGCGGGATCGTTTAAAAATAGTAGAGCGGAAAGTCTTAAGATCGTTTTTCACACCGAAATCTGAGTTTTGTGTGGTTGACAATGGTTTTCAAGATCAATCGGTTGGGAACCGTGAAGAGGAAAGGCAATGTCGGGCACTGTCTAAATTGTATAAGAAGCTGCATAAGGTATTATAAGATACTTTATAAAAAAGTGAGGCATATCGTTAAATTAACAGGTTTTGGTTTTTCTTCTTTCGAAATAGTTTAAATTTTATTATTGTATTGTAAAAATCCTTAAAGAACTTTATTTCGGTGTTCTTCGAATGAAGTGCGGTGTTTCGGTTTGGGTTTACCTTGGTGTTCTGGATGCCCACATTCAATCTTTGGAATGATCCCCGCCTGAACACGAAGTTTTTTGTGGTCTAACAAATTTAGCTTGATGTTTTTTGGATCTTAACTACTAAACTAACTAAAGGGAATGGAATAGTCTTTAGTACCAAAATATCGAAATATCTAATAGATTGTGTTCCTTGAACTCCCCGCAGTAACCTGCTCCGATCGCTGGGCACCACATCCAAGCTGCTGGGAGAAGCCATCGGCGAGCGGATCACGGTCAAGGCCAAGGGAGCCAAGAAGCGACTGGACAGGAACCTGAAGAGCTCCACGGAGGCAATCAGCACCCTCGGAGCGGATGCTAGCCGGAGTTTGAAGCACGCCGGCAAGAGGTTCGGCTCCAATTTCAGTCTTGGCAGGAATAAGGACAAGGCGGAAGTAGGCGAAAGGCCAGGAGGATCGGGTGAAATGGATCTGGACAGGCGGCAAACAATGCCCAATACGGAGGTCTTTAGCACGATACAGTTCTCCAGTCCATTGAACCGAAACGGCGGTCTCTCCGACCTGCGTGAAAACGAGGCGAAACTGCAACAGAAGGAGTATCTGCGTACGGATCCGGAAAAGGAGGACGACGGCTGCTACGAGGTGCCCAAAACGCAAGGCAAACCGCCCAGCTACGACGAGGCACTGCGGTCACGTCCCTCGCCCAGTGCCTCGCCCATGTCCAGGAATCTCGCACAGGAGGCTGCCCAGTTGGTGCAGTTGCGCAACCAGCGGCAGCTGAGCAGCAGCTCCTCAAATAGCGACGAGTCGCCACGACTGCCCATGCCTGCCTTTCCGCCACCCCGCCTCTCCCAGCAACCGGAGCAGTTCCGCCTGGATGCACTGCAGCCGCCGGTGCGCCAGAAGCGTCGTAAGAACTACGAACACATCGAACTGCGACGTCCGCCCGTCGACTCCGCCCAACTGGAGGAACTCAATCGGGCGGCAGCGGCCGCAGAGCGCGAGGAATCCCTGCTGATCTCCGCCAAGAATGCCGAGGCGGAGACCAAGACACCGAAACCGGAACGCAGCGATTCGTGGGAGTTCTACGGCGAAGACGAAAACGAGGGGGAGGAGGAGGATGAGGAACAGGAGGCAAGCTCCTCGCCCGAACCGGTGTACGCCAATCAGGAGGCAACCTATGGCAAGCTTTTTGAAATGGCCACCGCAGGGAGCAGTCGCAGCAATGTGCTGACCCCCAACCAGGTGGCGGAGCAGCAGCAGCTGGCCTGCATCACCGAGGATTCGGAGCTGGATGCCGCCGAAGGAGCTGTGGGCGGGGTTCCCCTGCCGCAGGCCCTCATCGAAGAGTTCGACCCGCTCAGCAGCAAGAGTTCGACCCTCGCCAGGTCCAACAAAAGCAATGAGTTGCTGCTGCTGGAGCATCTGCTCGAGGAGGACACCTACGGCACGGTTAAGGCGGAGCAGGACGATGTGAGCATGTGCACCTCCGAGGAAGAGCCCACGACGAGTGCCGCCACATCACCGAAGCCCCAGCTGCCGCAGATAGTGCACCAGAATGCCCGTCTGCTGAGTGATAGCATGGAGAACATGCTGGACTCGGATCAGGAGCGGGTCAGAGACGAGGAGCGTGCAAAGCCCTATCTCAGCCGAATGCCGCAGTCGGCAAATAAGGCAAGTGGGCCAGTGGACTTGGCCAGTGCCTCAAGGAACCGCACCAACTGGTTTGTGCCGGACAAGGCATCAGGTTGCGATGTAACACCCATCGCTTCCAAAACTACGCCGCCCATCGAGGGCGACAGCCCACCCACCTACTTGGAAGCCATTGGAGGTAGCAAGGATGCCGCCGGCAGTCAGGAGAATCGCTCCACCATCGGCTCCCGCTTTCGACAAACCATCAATGCCATCTCCAATGTGAAACTGAAAATGGACGCCATGAAACGAAAGGCCAGCTTCAGGGGAGCAAATCAGCGGCAGTCCGACGTACGGGTGGCCCTGCAAATGGTGCCCAGACCGAGCTTATCGCCATTGCTAATCCGCTACGAGGGTCCGCTGGTGCGCTTTCCATCCGGTGTCGTGGAGGATATACTCAAGGAGATGCAGAATCGCAAGGCCATACTCAGGGAACGCCAGTTCCAGACGTTTCTCGACCAGGAGATGAAGACGCCCAGAGAGATGATACCCCTGGACACGATCACCACGCTGCAATGCGTGAGCAACAGTCGCGTCACGGACACGGCCACCCATTTCTACTGCTTCGAGATAACCACTTCGCAGCCGAAGAACGGAAATGGAGCGGGAGATACCATGTCCTCCAATCCCAATCTTCTTATGACCAGCAACTCGTCGGGGAATGTAAAGCAACAGCGTGTCTCGCATCTGTATGGCGTTGGCAAGGAGTCGGAACGCGGCGTCTGGATGCAAAAGATTCTCGAGAGCTTGACCAACAGCCTGCCGGTGAAGTACACTTGCCACTACTATCGTGCTGGATGGTGTTATCTGAAGGTGAGTACTTTTATTAGCTGGATTCCTGGGATTCTTATGCCATTTATTTGCAGAACTCTATCACCTCTGAGTGGAGCGGCACCTGGTTGGTGCTTCGCAAGAGCCAGCGACGCTTGATCTTTGTAAGCGAGGCCAACGGCAATGTGGAGAAGATGGATCTGCGCAAAGCCCGCTGCATAGGTGAGCTGATCCTTGAACTGATCCCCGTAAAATCCCATTAAATCAATATATTTTCAAACAGTTCTGAAGGAGAGCGACGAGTCCATTGACAATCTGCACGTGGAAAGCGGTCCCATGCTGATGATTGACTGCCCGCCGTATGCTGTCTACATGATCATGAGTTCAGCCCGCGAGACTAAGATCTGGAGGCACATCATCCGTGAGGTGGCCCACAACAATGGCTTTTCGCTGGGCGATCAACAGCTTACGCGGTACGATGTGCCCGTCATTGTGGACAAGTGCATCAACTTTGTGTACATCCACGGTTCCATGTCAGAGGGTATATACCGCAAGTCCGGATCAGAGAACTCCATGCACAAGCTTATGAGCGCCTTCCGTGCGGACGCCTTCAATGTGGAGATCACCCGAAATGAATACAATGAGCACGATGTGGCCAATGTCCTCAAGCGCTTTATGCGCGATCTACCCGAACGATTGCTCGGCAAGCTGACGGACAGCTTTGTCTTCGTCACGGAGCTGGCGGTGGCCACCGAAAAGATTCCCATCTATCGGGAGCTACTTGGCCGACTATCCGCCATCGAGCGCGAGACACTGCGCCGCATTGTGGGTCATCTGGTCTTCATCAGTTCGCAGCAGTCCAAGAACAAGATGAGTGTTCAAAATCTAACCATGATCTGGGGTCCCACGCTGCTGGCCAAGAAGGTAAGCACTAGGAGCACTAGCATTGTCAATTTAAATTAATTTTTTTTTTATATTTTAATCCACAGAGCGACGAGCTAATCTACTCGCAAAAGGAGGCGGATGTGCTCAGCGATCTAGTAGTGCTCTACAAAAATCTTTTCCCCTGCAGTGCCGATGAAATTGTGAGTTAACTGAAAATAAATATACATTTAAAATATGATTTGAGATCATACTTATTGTAGAAACGGGAGCAGGCCATGCTGGCATGTCTGCAAAAGTATTATGCGGCCGCCGAAACGCTTAAGGATGCGGTGAAGCAGTCCGGGGACATCAAGATCTGGATCAGCCTTAATCCCAATCCTGAAAACAAAACTGAGGTGCGATATTTTGAAAACGTATTAACAGTAAAATATTTTATTATTACCAACACTTTGTGACTTATGAGCAGGAGAAGACGCAAGTGAACGCCACCATATCGCCCACAAAGACCGCCTACGAGCTGTGTCGCGAATACTCCGCCAAGATGCAGCTGCCCACCCACCAGTTGACCCTGTACGAGGTGATCCTGAACGACAGCTTAGAGCGTCCGCTTCACCATGATACCAAGGTGTTCGATGTGATTCTGAATTGGTCCTATTGGCCGGAGGAGGATCGCAAGCACAACTACCTGGTGGTTCGTCCAGTTGAGATGCTGTGCGAGATCCAAAGAGCGGTGAAAAATCTGGCCACCGTAACGCCCGGCAAGGAGCTGCGATTTGCGGACTCCAGAACGAAAACCTTTAAAACGCTTCAGTGCGAACTGCGGGATGGAAAGATTGTGGTGTCCAAGAAGGACAAGAACGACAAAACGACCATTGTGCGGGAGATCTTTCTGCAGAGCAGCACGGCGTACCTGGGATGCGAGCGCAAGCGCGACTTTCCCTGGAGTTGGGCTATCACCTTTGTGGAGCGTACGCAGGCGCAGATCATGAGGTGGGTCATCATCATCTGCGACTGCAATGAAATAGTTTAATATCATCCATCCTATTTAACAGATCGCGCGATGCACCATTCATTGGTCATGTCCTGGCGGGCAGCGAGTGGGTGGACCGAACCATTTGGTACTCCAGCATCTGGTACTGCTTGTACAGGGACAACATCTTGCCGCCGGCGGAGATCATCATCAAGTAAAAGTGCCCTCTCCCAGCTGCCAAACATAGATTTTAACGTCGTCTTGTGCATTTTTATGTAGATATTCTGAATTTATTCGCAAAACTTAGGCATATATACGATTAGCGATATTTTTTACGAAGTATTTCGACAATTTTCCAATATTTCGAATTAGCCAACGAAAAAAAAATATTTTTTTTCACTTTTTTTTGTAAATAACGGCACTCAAATACCAAATTGTACATAAGCTTAAGGAATATCAATCGTATAACTAAGAATACGCCCTTTGTCTTCAACATAGCTCGTTATCCGACATATCTAGCCAATATCCACATATGGAGGTACGGCGAACTATTAGTTAGGCACAGCCAAACAGAGCATCAAATTTTAGATTAGTTAAAGGTTTCAAAAAATACCTTATGTCGTTTTTATACTTACATCTATGTTTTCAATTGGTTTTGCATTTATGCAATATTTGCTTACATTTAAAACCATTTAACTAATAAAAATAAATTCATTTGCTAATGATTATTTTGATATAATAAAACTATCAAGTTGAGTTAATTTATTTGAAAGTACTCACTGTCATAACTGAAAGTAAAGGTCTCATGTGAACGATGATTCCCATTCCCATTCCCACCCATTAAAAACGCAAGGACACTTGAATATCACTAAAATTTTGCATTTATTTCTGTTGTTTCTTGTTTTTTTTTTCTGCTTCATTATCCATTTTCTTAAGATTTATGTTTTTCAAGAACATTAGTTTTCTTTTCGGTTGAATTTAACATACATAGTCAATTTTGTTTTTTGTTGTACAATACATAAAAAGAAATATGCGTGTGATGTATCTATAGTATATATATATATATACGCTTGTTATTATGTAAATATATAGTCATACAGGGTGTTAAGTATATTGATCAAGTAAACATGGTTCGACTAATTTTATTGTGTTCCTTGGATTAGAGAGAGATGGGTGTCAAGGCAGGGCGCTGAAAGAGAGGGCGACTGTAGGTGTATGCTTCACTGTGTGCGTAGGTGATGGGCGGATGGGGAGGTGTGTGGTGGAATTGGGAATGGAGGGAAGGAGGAAGGGGATGCGGTGCGACTACGACTCTCGGACGTACGCTTAATCGGTATCAATATTTTTACACTAACTAAATATACAACTCAACAAACGCCAAAAATAGGATCTCAACCTGGTTAGGATCGGCACTCAAAGTTCGGGACTATATATACATCGAGTGGAGTGGGGCTGCATGAGCAGGAGTGAGAGGGGGAGAGAGCGGGACGTATAAATGTTTGCCTTTATTTTAATGTAATATTCTTCCTTTAGTTGCTGCGACATTTGAAGTGCTGGCAAAAGTTTAACCTAGTCGTTACATTTTTAGCATATGATTACATATATATATATAAACATATATATATATATATAAATATGCATATATATACATACATATATATAACTAGAGGGCGCTGGGCCGCTCAAACTCAAACTATCAACAAGTTTTCTAACATTAGCTCAAAAAAATAATAAGAATATTGTAATCGATTAATATTAATTAATAAGAAGAAAATCAAACAATGGTTTCAGTTGCCGGTTTCAGGGCCGCTGGACAGGATTGTGTGGTGGTGGCGTGTTCGTGGCTGGTGTCCTTGACTGTGTGGGATGGGGATGCTGGCTGGGTGCGTGGTTGGCTCGCTGGATGAGTGAGCGCGTCTCCAAAACGGACAAGTAGTAAAATGCTTAGACGTATAAATAGGCTCTCCTAATGTTAGTATGTAATAATCACATAGACTGCCGCCATTTCCTATTTTATGCCTGCCCTCTGCTCCCTTATCGGTGCCTGCGGAGGACTACATGTGATGCCACTGCGCCGCCGCCACATTTGTGTTGTCGTTCAGCCGGGCGATCTCCTCGTGCAATCCATGACCCAGCCACTGCAGGAAGATCTTGCTGTAAGCCGCCTGGCAGAGTCTCAGTGGATTACCGCGCCTCAGACCCATATCAGTTTCGCCATACTCGTCCAAATATGGCGGCGGAATGAAGCACCCTTTGCCACGGCCCAGGTACACAACCTGACAGTCGCGAATGCGCAGGAAGATGCCCACCTCGGCGCCACAAGCGTGGGCGTGATGAGTGCACGCGCCCACCGAGACCTTATCCAGCTCTGGCTGGCAGCAGTACGATTGACCACACAGTATTGAGCCGCATATCAGGCACATCGTTGGCGTTTTCATGGCCTCGCGCTCGTTGTTCGGACAGAAGATGTCCGATACGCTGTTGATTAAATCGCTAAAGTCGTCACACAGTACCTTCAAGCGCGGCAGCGGGCGCAGGCAAGGTTCCAGCTGCAGGGAGCGACGCGCCTCAGGCTGGCAACGCTGCTCCACGTCGCGGTCAATGTGCGGATGCGAGGCAAACGAGTGCATCATGGTGGCGTACACCGTCTCCATGTCAAAGTAGACACCCAGCATGGGATCCAGGCCCAAGTACTGGCACATCAGATCAAAGCGATCCGGATGATCTGTGGGAAACGTGTCTGGAAACTCCACATCTGTAAGGAAGTGATAGAAGAGACAGGAGCAGCGCAAAAATGAGCTCATCTGTTGCTGCACGTATTCGAGTAGAAGGGCCAAATGATGCGATTCGCAGGGTATCACCACTGTCTGCTCATGACTCTGATTCTCCTCCGTGTCTTCCTCCGCCAACTGCTTCTGTTTATTCTTTTGCAGCACTCTGGCTGGGATATTGTAGCGGCGATAAAAGGCCACCATGTTGTCCCGAATTCGTGACGGTAGCTGCTCCACGTAATCCAATTGTGTCAGCTCAGAATTGGGCTCTCGTTCGGCTGTTTCCTTATCCACATCAAAACAGAGGACCGCCTTGGTTAGATTGGCCAGGAACATAGTCTGCAGGATGTAAAAGTCGAACATGCTGCCGCTGGGTATGATTGATTTATAACCTGAAAAATAATGAAAAACCATCTGGTTAATCACAGCTTTTTAATAAATACTTTTGCGCACTTACCCTTTTCGGGTACCATCAGATTGAGCACTCCAAACTGGAACGGCACCAGCACGCGGAAGCAGTCCCACTCGAGCACACTGGTGCCATTTTGATTGAAGACGGTGTCCAGGAGTCTAGCGGAGAACTCCGCTTCGAAACGCAACGACGGACGCAATGAGCAAGCCCTCACCAAGTTCCGGGCACAACTCTGGTGGCGCATGGACAGCTCGGACTTCAATGGCTTTTGGACTACGAATAAATATATCTCCAGCGCCTGCAGCGTGTAGCTGCACGTGTCCCACAGCATGGACACCAGCTCGAGGCATTCGGGATTGGGTTCAGTGGGTGGATGATCCTTAAAATGTGACTTCTGAATCTGCATGAAATTTGTTAGGAGCGTTTTGTTTAGGAATTGCATCAATTCGCTAAAGTCGGCATGCAATCTAGGAGGATTCTTGATTAGCTGCACGCTCCGCTCGAATTGAGCCAAGCCCCCGACCACGCCGGACATGCGCAGAATGTTGGACAGACTTGGAAATTGGGCCACCTCGTCGTCTTTCATGGCACCCAGTTCGATGGCCAGTGTGCTCATGATCTCCACGAAACTGTCCAATGGCAAATAGCTATCGGTCGATGTAGGAGCCGGCGAAAAAGCGGGCAACGCTTCGGTAACCGGCAGTACGGTGTTACTTAGGGTTCGGCAATACGGGCAGTGGAACTCCACGTTGGCCGACTGGTTTCCTAGGACCGCACGATTGCGGTGCGGACGACGCAGCTCCTTGAACTCCTCGTTGCTGAAGTACTCCAGCCAGCAGTTGTAGTGCATCACATGGCCGCAGCAGCTCATGTGCAGTGCGCTTTGACTACTACGCAAGTTTGGCGTAGTGTAAATCACACGCGAGGTTTGGACAAAGGCAGAGCTAACCAATGGAGGGCCGCATCGACTGATGGCACAGTTCTCAAAGCATAGGATGCATTTAAAGTTATCGTCGCTGCCCTGATAAAGCTTGCGGTTCGGTCCCAAGCAGGCTATGTTCGGCTTAAGAGCCACTGCTCCCTGTTCCTCCTCGGACGGTATATCCGCCCAATCCATTGCACCCGTGGATGCTGACTCCTCGCGCGTGTCCTTGTCGGTGGCCGCAAACATTTCTGCATTGCTGTTCATGAACGACTTTTGGGCATTCTGCATCTGGGCCATTATCTGGGCGCGGCGTTCAGCCGCCAAACGAGCACGATTCTCCTTCTCCTTACGCGCCTGCTCTTCGGAGCTGAGTGGCAGCTCCTCACCGGCGCTTTGCTGCGAGCCACTAGGTCCTGCTCCACCATCACTGGGCGCCTGCTTGGCCTGGAGCTGCTTGTAGCGCTCGATGGTCCACAACACAAAGTCGTAATGAGCCTCCAACTGGCAGGGTAATTATAAAAAAGAAAATATTAGCTAGTGGAATTTAAATTTTTAGGGATCACACTTACCCTCGGGCAGCGGGCGAGTTCTTCCAACTTCTCCAGAATTCCGTACTGCTGCGAACGCTCGTAGAAGCTCAAGAAGGAATAGTGCTCGCTAAGCTCTTCCTGAATGGCAAAGCCCAGCAAGTGAAGAACCTGTGGGGAAATATACGAAATTAGATATTAGCAAGATTGAACCATAAGTAAAATGAAATACATATACCTTTTGAAGATGCGATTCGGTAAAAGAGCGACTGTGCACATTCAATGCCCGGTTCATGACCAAGGTGCAAATGTTGAGGAATACAGGGCACTGCAAGATGTTGGCCATGGATCTAAAAAGAACCATGCGTCAATATATAGATTAGGAGATGTTGCCTTTAAACTCACGTAAAGGCTGGTGTAAGTTGCGGCAACATCGGTGGCGGGCAGCAGACAAGCTGCTTCTTGGCCTTGCGCCGCTCCCGCTGCTGTTCCTCGGCCTTGGACTTGTCCTCTTTGGTGTAGTGATAGAAGTACATATTAAACTCTACAAGCAAATGCTCCTTTAGTTCGTACACGCCCTTGCTGTCGGCTCCAACGGGCTTCTTGAACACGGCCACCGTGTTGATAACATCCTCGAAAATGATGTCGTTGTTGCCGCTATTGCCATCCGGCAAGGCGCGACTCAACTCAGAGTGTGAGTAGGATTTGATACACAACAGCTGGATGATCTCCTTGCGCAGGCGATCCTCTTCGGTCACCATCGAAACGCCAGGCATCCAACGTTCTCCAATGATCACGATCAGTAGTTCCAGGAACTCGTCAAAGATAGATGCTTCTCGCAGGATTTCTTCGTTCATATCATTATCCGACAACATGGACCAGTATGTTTCCTGTAACCAGGGGATCATGTTGAACTTATTCAACACATGGATCAGGAACTCGTTGCTCTCCATAAGGGAGGCGCCTATCTGCAGGCAGGCTATGTCCCTGTCCAGCATTTCCACGCGGCAACGCACATTTCGGTAGAAGTAGAGTTGGTGCAACAGGGTGTACCCATTGCGGCGCCACATGCCCGCGGCCACCTGGGCGATCATAGCTTGGGTGCACAAAACCGGTTCGATGATCTCCCTGGGCGTCAGCTTAATGCTTAACGCATCTGTTTCCGTCTGCAGCTCGTCGTAGGTTAAATCGTGGGCACCCAGGTGCAGATAAATTCCGGCGTAGAAACGCGACAATGGCAGGTGGATGGACACCGGCTGCACTGCTACATCATAAACTAGACAGTTTGCTAAATGGCCAGCCACTTTTTTCGGCTGCACGGTCCTCTCGCCACCCACTATAAAACTGTTGCCCACCAGCGCACGCAATGTCATCTTGTAGAGCTTACGCAGCAGCTTCACATCGCCGGACGCCCACTCAATCACCTGCGAGATGGTCGTGGCCAGCTTGATGTGAAGGTTGAAGGCGCATTCCCATTCCGGCTCGTAGTCCATGTGTTGGCCCGTCTGCCTGGTTATCGACTCCATGCCCTGCATTACGTTTAGCACGCGCATCAAAACCCGACAGCCTGTGTGTTACAAATGGGGGATCAATTAGGTTGAATGGCTTACAAATTGAACAAGCTGCCGGTGCCTACCTTCTAGGAAACCGCTCCTTAGATCGTTGCTCATCACCTCCGGCTTTAGGCTGAGCAGGTATCGCAGATCGTAGAGGATGTAGTTAGCCCGCTTGAAGAAGGTGAGGCTGGCGATGTTCTTGCTAAAGTGCAGCGTCTTGTTACGGATGAACTTCTCGATGGCAACGTGGTAGAACGTGTGCACCAGCTTGTTAAAGATGCCCTCATGAGCGATCAGATGATGGGCTATGCTAGGCACCGTGAACAGCTGAACGCTGAGCGAGACTATCGAAAAGGCGTGATCGTGGTCATCGCTGATAAAGTCCTCCACAATAGTGGCGTAGCGACGCGAAAACTCCTGGGCAAGGACCATCTTGTTGTCGTACTCCATGAGCATACCAGAGATGAGAAGGCGGTGCCAGCAGGTGCGCGCCGTCTTCCACAGCTTCACGTCGTACTCGAGGATATGCCGGATGCAGAAGGCCTCCTGTTTGCGCTGCACCAGCTCGGAGAACGTTTTCCGGAAGAGATAGTGACGCACCAGGAACTCCTGGAACCAGCCGAGCAGCTGCAGGGCAAATTGCTGACAGGCCACGGCCCCGATGTGCAGCACCGATGTCCTCAGGGACTGGTTGTTGCGCGCCGTCGACAGCAGGGCGGTCGGCAGGATCATTTGATTCTCGATGGATTCCTTTAGTTTGTTGCACTCCTGAAAAACGAATACCGCTATGAATAAATGATGCTCTTGCGAAGAAGTTGTGTTTTTTGACCCACCTCAAATGTATCGCATTTGACAACCGCTCGTCCCTCGCGATCAATCGCCGCCACAATTTCCATGGCGTCCTTTGGCCGGCACTTGGCGATCTTGGTCAGCGTCTGGATGACCTGGTCAAACGTGTGCGACTCGTCGTTATAGAGCACAGTGCAATACTGCGCTCCGTCCACTTGGCCACCCTCCACGTTCCCATCCAGGCACTGCAGACTGGCGTTTGGCTCGATCTCCAAGTAACTTACGCAGAAGGCGAGGATTGCCCCAAAGCAGATCTCAACCCGTTCCAGTACCGCGTCTGTCAGGATCTTGCTCTCCAGCGGATTCTTGCGATTTGCCTGGACAGATTGGAAAGGAGAAATTGTGTTTATTAGTTTTCCTAGTATTTGCATCTGTGGGTACTGTAATTGCTACTGACCAGATGCAGCTCGCAGTAGTGATCCTTCTTCCAGGCCTCGTCGTCTCCGCAGTCGCAGCAACCGCCGCCGCCGGAAGTGGACATCTTGTATTTGTGGAAGCGATGCGCCGAGCGCTTGAAGCAGTTGACGCACAGCACGCAGGTGGGATCGACGCCGCACTCGCGGCAGCTGTAGGTGGGCTCCCCGTTCTTGAAGACCTTGCCGCAGACGGTGGCCGTGTTGCCCTCCAGCCGGAGCTTCTCCAACGCGGAGGATGGATTGTCGCCCAGCATAAATTCCACCACAACATCGATGATTTCCTCCTTGGCCAACGACTCTTTGAACATGCACTTGACTGGAGAAGAGATAACACCATTAGTTTGAACGGAACCAAAAGTGGGCTCAATGGGTTTGCTGAATGCGGAGTATATTAAAAAAAGCCTAGCTGGTGTGGGGTCGCGACACGCTAATCCGCTCCAGACTTACTGGAGCCGCAAATCAGGCTCATCCTGCACCTAAGCCGCTTGATCTCTGGCATCATGTTCGCCTGCGCATGGGTCAAATGGAACAGCACCCCAACTCGCAAGTTATCCGTGTTCGTAGGCCCTTGGCCCCAACCATGCTCGTGGTGATTACACCCACACTCCAAGCAGTTTGTCCCACGACAGCCCGCACGGTTGAAATCGGATGGAATTGGATGGATTGGTCAGTTCGGTTCGGTTCGGATTGCATTGGATTTGATTTCATTTGATTTGATTTGATTTGATTTGATTTGATTTGATTGGATTTGATTGATGAATGGGGATGGAGTGGGGGAGGATGAAGGGTTACGATTAGTGCGAGTTTGGGCGGATTAGTGAAATAGTGTCTGTTGTGGTTGTTCAATCGGGATTATAGTTTAGCCGTGGCTTTAGGTAAGTTTACCTTAAAACAGTTGTTATACCCGTTACTCGTAGAGTAAAAGGGTATACTAGATTCGTTGAAAAGTATGTAACAGGCAGAAGGAAGCGTTTCCGACCATATAAAGTATATATATTCTTGATCAGGATCAATAGCCGAGTCGATTTGGCCATGTCCGTCTGTCCGTCCGTCTGTCCGTCTGTCCGTCTGTCCGTCTGTCCGTCTGTCCGTCTGTCCGTCTGTCCGTCTGTCCGTCTGTCTGTCCGTATGAACGTCGAGATCTCAGGAACTACAAAAGCTAGAAAGTTGAGATTAAGCATACAGACTCCAGGGACATAGACGCAGCGCAAGTTTGTCGAATCATGCTGCCACGCCCACTCTAACGCCCACAAACCGCCCAAAACTGCCACGCCCACACTTTTGAAAAATGTTTTGATATTTTTTCATTTTTGTATTGGTGTTGTAAATTTCTATCGATTTGTCAAAAAAAATTTTGCCACGCCCACTCTAACGCCCACAAACCGCCCAAAGCTGCCACGCCCACACTTTTGAAAAATGTTTTGATATTTTTTCATTTTTGTATTAGTCTTCTAAATTTCTATCGATTTGCCAAAAAACTTTCTGCCACGCCCACTATAACGCCCACAAACCGCCCAAAGCTGCTACGCCCACACTTTTGAAAAATGTTTTGATATTTTTTCATTTTTGTATTAGTCTTGTAAATTTCTACCGATTTGCCAAAAAACTTTCTGCCACGCCCACTATAACGCCTACAAACCGCCAAAAACTGTGTTTAAGACTCTCCTTCTCCCTTCCACTAGCTGAGTAACGGGTATCAGATAGTCGGGGAACTCGACTATAGCGTTCTCTCTTGTTTTCACTTAAAACAGTTGTGTACTCACGAGTGATCGCATTGGTGTCTGAAAGACAAACAATTGTTTAAAATTAGTAACATTGTAACTGTAATAAGTAATTAAATTTAAGAATCTAATTGGAGCTAGGAATCTAAAATTGGCAGCTTCATTGTGTTCAAAGTCTAAATTTACGTTTGAAAACAAATAAATGATTTAAAAATACAATTGAATTAGGTACGCGATGGTGCAGTTTCATTACTCGTGCTATATTATTTTAATCTTTAATTCTAAATATATATAATATATATACTGATAGCTGTGGTCTGCCCAACTTCTGGTTAAATGTAATTAAAGACGGCTCGAAGACATTGGTATTGGAGGTTATAAATAAACATACTGACTCATGAGCTAGCGAACTGTCATCTGCTGGCTTTATTGTTTTTCGATGCCGTGAGTAATGCAACAGTGGTCATAGTCAGGCTGGAGTATCTTTCAAATGTTTAGAACAGGTCAGACCGCACCGCATGTGGATAATAATCGTGATCGTGATTGTGATTGTGATCATGATCATCGCGGCTATATTATTGGGGCTGGGCGACCGCAAAAGAGAATCACAGTCGAAGACAAGAGAAACCTTCGGGCTAAACGAGTTTTCGCAACCAGAAAAACCAAATGAAATCAAATGCAAATACAAATACAACTACAAATACAAAAATAAACCATTTACAACAAATGCAGTTCAAGGTCGCCACAAACGCTGTGAAAACTCTGCAGCGCAGAATCGAAAAAATACAATATTGAAAAGAGAGCGATAGCTTTCAATATAATCTATTATCAACGCATCTGACGTAGCTTCAGGGCTATCAGTGAAAAATAAAATATATACATATATGCATATGTATCTACTACCTACAATGTCTGCAATGCACATACAGTAAATACGAATAGAAAACTCGCTGTGTACTTTCTATATACACAGTTATGATAGCCCTAAGCGGCGATAGCTCGAAAATAGTTAGTGTATATAATCTTCATGGTCATACATATAGCTGCATTTAGCTATATCTCCAGGTACATGGGTGGCTATAAAGAAATGCATTTAAACTGCGTGTGCGTCAGTTTACTGAGGCGCAATAGACTGGAACAAAGAAGGCGCCTGGAGCGGAAAATAAAAGAAAAAATCGAATCGAACTGAATCGAAACTGAACTGAAATGCACTATACAGGAGAAAGAACGCCGGAAAAGAAGAGGCCAGGGCCACCTCATCGGTTCCTGAATCACAATTCTACAGGCACGGTCACGAAAAGAGATCGCGGTACTCGATTTTTAAAATATGAGGAATGCTACAAAAAGAAATATGAAAGGATCATCAAAATGGTTGGCAAATGAATGATTCATAGATTTTTTAAATTTAAAAGATCAAAAACTGAATTACAAACAACACACGCAATTACAGCTTCCAATGAAATGTTATTTTTCGGAACAAATAAATCTTAAGTTTATTCAAGATGATATTAATTGTGGCACCCACTGTATTGCACATTTCTCGATACCGAGATTGAAGACTCGAATCGTTACAAAGAGCATTTTTGAGTTCTGCAAGGGTAGGTGGGCGATCGACCTCATATACATAAATCTCGGTAAATACAAACACCTACACCTTTTGTTAAATATAATATATGCCCAAAATTGTGTCAGCTGTGCTGTTTTTGCACAAAAAAAAAAACGAGAGCGAAAGCGGAAAAAGAAACAAGACATTTGTGTACGCTTAAGATGAGGAAGATATCAGAAACAAAGATAAGAAAGAAAGACAAAATTTGGACAGCATTTTGTGTAACAACGCATAAATGTATAATACATGAGTTTCCCAAGTTTGAATCATTTCCACTGCGAGACGATGAGAAATGTCTTCGCACTTTGGGGCATGTATAGCGTTTATCAGGCGAACAGCCAGCCAGAGATATAAACACCGAAAATTGGCAAAAACTGGACACGTCAAATGCCCTAAACGTGCACCTGGACCAGATAAATGCAGGTTGAATAAACTGCCTCCAAATACATACATACATACATATGTATGCACATATTTCTGTATACTCTTCTGTACTCTCTGGCTTATCAGTCAGCAGCGAAATTCGGGGATTCGTCTCCGCTCTCTGCGAAATAAAACGAAGCAATATACAGGGAGCTATACTCGTATAGGGTATATGGGCATGGCAACGCAACAACATCGGTAGCCATGACATCCATATGCTTAGCAGCCGATAAGAAATGGTAAAGGCCATGAAAAGGGGTAAAAACACGATTAGCAAAAGCGGAAAGTAAACATTGTTAAAGTAATTGGCGGAAATAATCGCCAAGCCACGAACGGATTACTCAATAAAGCCAGGAAATGAAGAGCATTCAAAGAAGAATATACACTGGAACTAATTATTATTTATATTTCAATTCCCA
Source organism: Drosophila santomea (assembly GCF_016746245.2). NCBI lineage: Eukaryota > Metazoa > Arthropoda > Insecta > Diptera > Drosophilidae > Drosophila > Drosophila santomea. The sequence goes on from NC_053021.2 coordinate 15,806,569, forward strand.
TTACCTACAATGTACTAGATTTAGTCACATAAATTGGTCATAAGTGTCAATATATGTTCCACATAGTTGGCATACAAACAAATATTTCCTTTCGTCGCATTTCCCCATTTCCTATTAAATCAATATGTTATAAACGTAAAGCCGTCTCCAAATTAGTGACGCTTCAAATGCTTTCCTAGATTCTCCCAATTTGTTTGTTTCAATAGTCGCGTTTTTGCATTTAGCTTCGGATAATGCCAACTTCTGGCGGAATGTGGTGCAAAACGAGTTTGTTTACTACATTTATTTGTTGCCAGGCCAGGCTTTGGCTTTAGCCATTGTTGAAACAACTTGCATACACTGGGCAAAAAAACAAAAATTTCCCATTTATAATTGCCGCAAAAGCTGTCATACATTTTATTTGATATTGTTTTATCTCTTATACACTAATGCTAGTTTTAGAGATTTAAAATCTTCTCTAATAAGAATTGGGACATGCAAGCTGGTTTGCAAATTGAAAGAGAGCCTTAGAAAATGCACATACTTTCTTGCTTATGTTTTAGTTCCTAAATCAATATCAGAAGATTTCCCACAGTGTACGATATGGTGAGTGTGCATAGAAGGCGAGACAGGTAGAAAATCGAGAAGGCGGGCAGGTGAGCGGTGGGCTGATAAGGGGGTGTTGCGTTTTGAGCTGGCAAACTTGGAGAGCCAATTGAAAGGAAAACTTGGCGTAGCAAAGCACGCCGCATAGGAAAAACAAATTCGCGGAAATGTGAAATAGACAAAACGTGAGGACAACAGCAAAGTCAACAAAAGCGTGCAATTGTTCAATGGCAATAAACAAAAGACGAAAGCTGAACAAAAATAGCACCAAAACACACGACGAATAATGATAATTCAAGAGCGAGAGTTTTTAATGGGATTCGACCAACTTTTGACGCCCCTATCGATTTGGCATTATGGTAGTGCCATTATTACCAGCCTTCTGATCGAAAGAATGCAATATTCTACTTGAAAACTATCTCAAAGAATGAAATGAATGTATCTTATTGGAATTGAAAGAATAGCTATATCACAACATAAAAAAGCTGTTTTCCAAAGAGCAATAAAACTAGTTTTGACAGTTTCTGATTCATACGGGTAAGGATTACGTGCATAGGCACTTCGACTCACCTGTATCCGTACCGCTCGTCTGGTAATCGAAATACTTGGGCGACTCGCGCTTTAAGAACTCGATGATATCAGAGCGGTCTAGTGTGCCTGCCTGGCGCTTGAGGCGCCACTCCTTGAGCGGCGAACTGCACTCGGCAGGGGGCGCCACCACGACGTCCTCCATGTCGTAGCGATCCATCGTTGCTCTCGTTCGCACTGGCTCCTCTCACTCGCTCCCTCTCCTTTTGTCTCTCCTGGTGGGGATGACAAAAACAAAATAGTTGCAGCGAGGATGTGTAAGTGTGTGTTTGCCTTGGTGTCGTCTCTCTCTCACTCTCTCTCTCTATTTCGCGTCCGTGTCCTTGTTATTCCTGTGGCAGTAGTTGTTGTTGTTGCATTGGTTGTCTTATGTGTTATTTGCCTAAACTTTGCTAATAAAAACTAAATAAACAATACGAAACGAAACAAAAGCCAAACAACAATAAAACAGGATTTAGTTAGGATCCGGGAACAAACGAAATTTTTAGTTGCGCTCTCGCTCTCTTCTTTCGTGGCCGAATTTTCGATTTTCGTGTTGGAGCACAGTACTACGCACACACACACTTGCTAATACAAATTTTCTATTTACAACAGTGTTGAAATTCACGAGGACTGACAATTCAATCGAGGAAAAATGAATAAATGGAGAGGAAAGACTCAGTGTGCAACTGTTGCTTTGCACTTTTTCCTGTGTATCAGCCATGTGTGATTGTTTTTGGATTTGCTTTTTTGGCAGCAAGCAAAAACAAAAAAGAGAGAGAGCGCATGACAAAACGAAAGAAACAAAAACTATAAACAGACACACACACACATGCACGGGTACTATTTTTGGTTTTATTTTTATAATAATCGTTTATTATCTACGTTTTTTTTCTTTGGTTGCCTTAACGTGCGCTTAGCACCTTAAAAAAAATATTTTTTATTTTCCTTTATGTTTCACTTTCCGACATGCACACACACGCACACGCACACCAACTTAAATTCACTGTAACTGCGTTTCGCTTTCGTTTTCTCCTTTTCCAAAACTTTTGCACGTACTTTTTGCTTTTTCGTTTGGCTCTCGGGGTATTCACTAGTAATTTACACTTGTGTTGTTGTTTATATCTATCTATTTATACTGGCAGAACAAGGATTCGTCTGCCTTCCATTAATTTCGTAACCTAAACGCAACAAAAACAAGACTGTCATCGACATAAACAGCGTTTTCTGTCCGAGCCTATCGATTACTACGGTACGTCGATAGCTAGATGTGCTATCGATACCCTCGCGATAGTTTATCGGAAAGTGTTGGTGAGTGCACGTTTCGCAATTGCCAATCACTGCAGTTTCGTAAGTATCGATAAGAAATCGAGTTTCCGGCTCTTATTCATCATTGCTATTTCCGCTTTCTGTTTGGCGCCATTAAAATCGATTTAAACTACATTTTCATTCATTAACTAAAACCGTCTACCATTTGCCAAATTAAACTAAATATGAATAATAATATTTTTCTTAATTTATACGTTTTAGTTCCTTTTATTTAAAGATGTGATTGGGTATTAAATAAAATAAGCTTTGAATTTATGAAATATTTTCTTTAGACAAGATGCAGATGCAGATGCAATTGATTGAAGCCCCAGATTAATTTCAAAGCTCGGAATTGAAAAAGAACACAAATTTAAAACCACATATTTCTATTTAATTTTGCATACACACAAAAATGTCTTTATTGTTTCGCTTTTTTGGTTTTTAGTTGCTTTGGATCGCTTTGTTGGTATACTTGTGTCTGTTTGTTGGAAATACATAGTTTAGTTCGTTTTTTCTTTGCTATATCTATTTGGATTCGGTTCGATTTCGGCTTGAATACTTTATGCTGAGATGTTGTCTTGAAACCAAATCACTTCGTTAAATACTGTCCAGTTTTGGTCTTTTTTGTGTTAGATGTGTTCAATTGAATAATAGGTTTTCCATCGTTTCCTTTGTACTTTAGGGAAATGAGTTGTATGTTGCATTTTGTATTTGCTGTTAGCTTTGCGTTTACATTGTTTGGTTCCACGTAGTTAATGGCTTTTTGTCGCTTTGATAGCTTGGAATACATTAAATTCTGCCTTAGCACAATTACATATATAGTTTTCCTTTAGTTTATTATAGAATTCTTGTTTTAAACATTTATAAATATGCATTTATCGTTTAGTTAAGTTTAACATTTATTTATTCTCGGGTCTGTATTTGGGCATTCTCTTCTTTTGGTTTAGGTAACTTGGGTTTCAAGTGGCTGCAACCCCCCATCGTGTACAACATTTAAAGCTTGACTATATTGTTTTATCTGGATTTCTTAGGTTTAGTTGGATTCTGGAAGTCGAGGGCCTCTCATCGGCCCTGCTACAATAAAATTTCAATTTCAATTTCGCTTATTGACGCAACATTTAACACCTAGGCATTTGACAAGTATGTCCCATTTCAAATATGGAACTTGCGACTTCCTCCTTCCATTTAATGTTAATGGTAAAAAAATCTAAAAAAAATTGTTTCGCCATTTTTTGTTTTGTTTTGTTTTGGTTTAGTTTTCGCTAAAGCACACCAATTCCCCCACATACATATGTACATATGTATATATAAGACATATGTATACCTGATCCAATGCGATCGGTGTAGGGGGCTTTGCAAGCCTGGGACTTGTCTTTAGTGTGGCACAATCTCCGCTCCATCCACTCTCCATATATATTTAGATTAAAAATTAGATCTGTTTTGGATGCTAGACAGCTGGAAATACCCTGTATCCACAGCATTGAACGTTGAATGGATATGAAGATTAAAGCTTTTGCACACCGGAAGTCGGGAGAGAAGAATCACGATCACGATCACAATCGGGATCGGGATCAGTATCTATGGAGTACAGGGTATTTTATAGTCGCCTACTCTCGACTATCACAAACATTTAATGGGGCATTAAGCTTTTATTTCTCGTTCTTGTTTTTTCATGACTACTCACAAACACTTGTTGGCTATTTAAAAGATATTCCCTCCTTCTTTCATTTGGACATGACTTGTGTAATTGTTTCAATAAGTTTCGAATTCGATTAGCGCCCTCGCTTTCACTTCGCTTTAAAATTTAATCGTTAATATATACAAAAAAAATAACGTTCAGTCAATTATAACTATATGTTTATACACATCGAAACGAACACGTAAAGAAACAACAATGAGGTCTAAACGAATTACTTGTACATACACCATGACACACACATATCGCGCTGTATTCGGTTTGTTTGCCATTAGCAATTAGGTAAATCCCCTACATTTGTATCCTTACGTCAAGGACATCGACATCTCGCCCTTTACATCGGCCCGTTACATCATCATTGTATCGTCACCCCCTCGCACCATCAGTTTGGTTAATTATTTAATACACATATGTTAATAATCAGTCGCATAAATGAATCACCTTGCTTTGGTTTTCTTGGTTTCTTTTAACTCTGTTTTCTCGATTCGCATTCACACCGATTCTCGCCGGCAAAATCATATAAAGCGAAATGCATATATATAGATATATATATAAACATTGCATCTCTCGAAATTAACTCTAAAAAGAATTATAAGCAAATAAAGTATTTTAATAAATTATGTTAATAATTTATATATGTATATTCAAAATATTTTGATCCTAGCTCGTATTCAAAAAATGCCAAATTTTAAAGAAATATTTTAATTTTGAAAACAATAAATTGCCGTAAATAATAAACATTTCAAAAATGTTAAAGTTAAAGTTTTTAAGAACTAGACTACATTCTTAACAAATTGTACCTATAAATGCCATTGGAGAATCCACACTTGCACACTAAATAATCGTTCCCTGTTTTCACATTCTTTATAAATTTGCGGAATCTAAGTTTACATTTTAAAATTTAGCAAAATGAAATAAACTTTAAATTAGGCTAAACTTTAAGAAGACCTGCAATTGGATACGCTATCCTCATTTTCACATTCGTCAATAATCAGCGGAATTGAAAAAAGCGACTTTAACTAAGTTAACAAATTATTAATTTAAATATATAAATTTAATGTTCGATTTGTATATTTCCTAAAAGAAGTGCGGAAGTGATAGAGGAATAGCAAGCATACAAAAAATAATAGTCGCATTAGTTTAAAACTGTAGAAATATACGTGTTTCAACTATAAATTATTTTAAATAACCAAAATAAAGTAGAGACTTGTAAATAGCAGCAAAATGTGAAGAACTTCCGCAAACCCGTGTCAAAAGTGAAATGAGGATAGATCTGCCCACCCGGCAAACACACACACTTCACACACTTCACACACGGTGGAGGACACCCCTTGGGTGAATCCCCTAGTGCTGGAGGATGCGCGACTTCTGGGCGAGCACGGCCTCCGACTGGTGGAGCCGGCGCTTGCTGCTGTAGTTGCACAGCTTGCCGGCGACCTTGCTGAGGGTGGTGGCCGTGGAGGAGGTGATCAGGTCCAGGGCCTGCAGCCGGTTGTCCAGTTCGTCGAGCGCCGATAGCGAGGCGGTCGTCGTGGTGGCGGTCAGCAGGGTGGACAGATTGCTGCCGGCGGAATCGCCGTCGGCATCCGCATCCGCATCCGGATGCGCATCGGTGGCTGGTCCGATGCCGATGTCGATGTCGCTGAGCTGATTGGCCAGCGGATCCTCGTCGTAAGGATCGTAGGGGGGTCTTAATTATTGCTTGAACACGAATAGACCCGTGGGGTCCCACTCGTTGTCGTCGACGGGGCCGAAGCACTCATCGAAGTACCACTCCATCGTCTTGTAGACATGGCTCAGCGACCTGGCGATCGTGTGATCCTCATCCGGATACACCTGGTGCCGGAACTTCACCTGCTGCTCCACCAGCGCCCGCACCAGCATCAGCGTGTGCTCCTGGTGCACCATCGTGTCCGCCGTGCCGTGCATCAGCATCAGATTGCGTCCCTTGATGTTGCCCGCCTTCATGGTGAGATCCGCCTCCTGGAGGGCACGCAAGTAGTCGCCCTTCAGCGGTATGTAGCGCTCCGTGAAGAAGGAATCTGCAGAAAGGGCAACGAAATAGTTGCTGCAAATGATCTCTAAATCATAATAAAGTGCCACTCACAGTGGAATCCAAAGTTGACAATGGGATTGATCGCCACCGCGCACTGCAGCACCTGCTGGGAGTCGTCGATGAGCATCATGGAGGAGGCGTAGCCGCCGTAGCCCCAGCCAAAGGCGCAGATCCTCAGCGGATCGATGAACTTCAGGTTATCCCGCAGATACCTAAAAAGGGGAAATATATTAGATACTTACATAAACTGTGCTCATTGGGATTGGCTTACGTTAGGACTCCTAGTTGATCCTCCACCTCGACGGTGCCCAGTTTTCCGTGCACCTGGGTGCGGAGCAATTCGCCCTGGAAGCCACTGCCACGCCCGTCGATCTGGGCCACTATGAAACTCCTCTGGCTGGCCAAATACCAGTTCCAGTCCACGTGGAAGCGCTCTGTTACCAACTGTGATCCCGGCGAGGCATCGCTGTGATTTTCAAATGCAAATCATTAGTTTTGAGAAACTGGCTAGGTAATGAAATGGCAACTTACACGTGGAGCACCAGTGGAAAGGCTACCTCCTCCTCCTCACGCATTCCGGGTGGCAGGAAGAGCCGCACCTGGGCATGGAATCCATGGCGGATCTCCACGCTGAAGGTGCGTGATTGCGGAATGGCGAGTTGGGAGAGCCGGTGGCGCAGGACATCGCCGGCATTCAGCACGTAGATCTTGTCATTGCTGGCCGTCTCCACCAGGTAAACACTGGGCGCCTCCGGACCCAGGCACTCCTGCACATAGTAGCTGTAGTCCTGGCTGAACTGCACCCGATTGTACAGGCAATTCTTGGGTATATCGTAGAGGCAATCATCTGGCTCCAGGCGCGCCACTATATCCTCCCAGCGATCGCCACGCTGCGAGATCCTGACTCGGTGCAGCCGGTACGTGGACTCCGTGTTGTCGCAGGTGAGACAGGTGGGCGATGTGGAGGTGATGTACGTCCGATTCGATTCGGTGACATTGAGCTTCAGGTTAATCTTGTACAGATGCCGTTCGCCAGGTCTCTTCTCCGGCGCAGCCATGAAGTAGACGATCTCATGCGGCTCATCCCAGCCGACGATCTCGGTGACCTCGAAGCGACCCATGGTCAGGGGCACGGGTCGTCGGTCCAGCGAGGATATGAAGACCACATGGCGATAGTGACCGTGTTCGCCATCCCGCACAGGCAGACGCTTCAACAGGTAGCCACCATTGCTGATCTCATGGGTCGTGTGCGTTTGGCCATCCGTCACATTCACATTCTGACTCTCCGCCAGGATCTCCTCCGCATTCTGTACCATCTTGCCCAGCCGATTGTGCGCCTGGTTGCGGACCGAGAAGATGGGCCGTTCCGACGGCAGCACCCAGCCATCGTTGATGGTCACCTCCGTGTGCACCGCCTGGCAGTGGAAGTGTGGTGCTCTGCACAGCACCGTGGTGGCCTTGGTCTGCTCGCGGTTGGTCACCGTCACCGACAGGTCCGTGGATGAGGCCCAGGTCAGGCCGCCCACGTAGCTGCCATTGGAGAGCTCGCTGGGCAGCCTGATCTGCGTGGGAAAGATGTACTTGATCACTGAGAGATTCACCACGTTGACCGTGACATTCGGATTGCGGGAGCCCGTCTTGGGGTATCGCTGGCTCATCACCGCCGGATACTTGATATCATCGCCCATCCAAGTGTATCTGCGGAATTATAATAAATTACTTGTTGTAAGTATGCTTATTTATTTCGAATTTCTAGGAAATGTCGATGAACTTTCACTCACTTGTACTCGGCGACCTCGCTGTCGTTGTAGCTGAGGAAGGCTAAGAAGAGTCCGTCCGGCGAGAACTCCATGCTGCTCCGGCGGCTCTCCAGCTCCGGCACATTCTCGTACATCCAATCGGGCACCCCATTGAACACCACCCCCGTGGACTCGCCCTCCAGCGAATCCGAGCCCGTCTGCGTTATCCGGCACACGAGTTCGCCCTGCACCTTGGGCTTGTAGTAGATGTCGTTGTGGTGGACAAAGGCGATGGCCTGGTTCAAAGTGTAACCGCCGGCCTTGCCATTCGGATTTGGTGCCGAGGAGCCGGTGGCTCCGGCGGATGCTGGTCCATTGGCAGCGCCAGCCAGGCTGTTCAGGATTATGCTGCCACTGGGCAGAGGCGCCATTGTGGTGGTGCTGGCGCCGCTAGCACCACTGCCACCATTGCCACCACTGGGTGGTGGTGCTCCAAGCGGCGGTGGCGGCGGATTCGCTGGCGCCCACACCACGTGCTGGAGGCGTGGCGCCTCCGCTATGTTCTCCGTTGGCCCCAGCGGGAATGTGTTGGCCGTCTGCACCTCGTATACGTGATGTCTGTCCGGAAAAGAGGTGGAATATATGCAAATAATCTATTTAATATGTTTATGGTTGGGTATTTGGTAGAGTGTCATTCATTTATGGAATATATAGGTTATAGGTGAAATATATATAAAAAAATTATCTATTAAAATGTTTATGATTAGGTATTTGGCTGAGTGTAATTTATTTACCATTAATTATGTCTCTACAAATAAAAAGTGAGAACTGAGCTACAATGAAGTTGATAATGTTGGCAAGCTTTAAGAAACTAAAACAAATGAAAGAAAAGTTGATTAGCATATATGCAATATAATTAATTATTAAATAAAATAAGAAGTTGGAGTATAGTTTCCCAACAAAATTCTGGAAGATTACCCACCTGGAGCCCTCGGCATTTGAGTCCGATTGCAGTAGTACGTATTTCTGGTCAGGTGCGACAAGAAATGATTCCGCATTCAGTTGGCGCTGGAATAAATGAATGCATTCATTGATAGAAACTACAAAGTATACTAGTTTCAGTTTTTCAAGAACTTACGAATGTTGAATTGGTCATAAGAATGCGTGTGGTGAGATCGGCCATATTGAGAATGGAAAGGCCGCCCGTTGGGTCGCGATAAATGAGCTCACGACCTGCAAAAAGGACTTTCATTGGAAAGGCACTTGCATTTCGGGACTGGCAGGACTCACCATTGCTCCAGGTGCCGTTGAAGGGCTTCCACTGGAGGCTTCTGCCCAGGATGTCGCTGGGCAGCATGCGGCGTCCACGGATCCGCAGACCCTCATCCTCCGGCGACAGCAGGAAGATCGAGAAGATGATCAGGCTGAAGACGGCGGCGATGACCAGCAGGGCGATGAAGATGCCGCGCCAGTTGCGGCGCTCCGGAGAAATGGCCACCAGTTCCTGGAAGAGTGTCAAGTGTAGTCAGGTTAAGGTAGTGTCTTTATATTACATTCTTATAATATATATCCAACAATCAGTAACAGAAATGGAGACTTGCAAATACTTGCTTTTCACTGCCTATTCATTCGCATTTAGTATCTCCCAATTTCCCCATTTCCTTTTAATTGGTTAATTGCTTGAGACTGCGCCCAGTTTTCGATTTAATTAAGCAAATGGCATAACAACGAAAGTTGGTCATAGATTAAGTGGGCAAGGTTTTGCTGATTATTCATTCATTTTCAAATATTCAAAAGTATATCTTATTTTGATGCATTGCACGCCCTTTTCTTACTTCCACTCCCAATTCCCAAAGTGACCATGCGATAGTTCCAAACTCTTTTAATGCATTTTGCATGTGTGGCCCAAAGGGGCGCCCCCTTTTTTTGCCACGCCCCCAGTTGATTTCCTCTTAGCCAGGACTCGGATTTCTTGGCGCAGGACTCGGAGCTGTGCATTTGGACATGGTTTAGATTCTGGTGGTGGTTGTGGTTGCTCTACCCATTTCATTTTCATTTTCGTTTTCATTTTCATTTTGAGTTCCATTTTCCCTTTCGCAGTAGCAGTCGCATTTTGCAAATTCGATTCCGGCCTTAGTCCCCAAAGTGGCTTACACTCGCAATCAATGGCACTGCTTGTGCTGAAATTGAATTAAAAATTCAAATGCACTTGGCTGTGGAAATGTGGAAATGCGGAAATGTGGAAATGGGAATGCTGTATGGTAAGTGGCAAATGGCAAATGACGAATGGCAAATGGCGAATGGCATGTGGTAAATGAAAACAGAAAAGGGGATTTCCCGGCTGGCAAGTGCTAATTGAAATTAGTTGCCAAGGAAATTAGTTAGGTTTGCCAAGGAGAAAGTTTGCCCAATTCCAGAGATCGCTGCACTTTCATGTTTTGTTGTCGTGGGCTGTTAAGTCCACTTTATATCCTGGGAAAGTGCCGTCTGAAGTTTTCTCCGCTGACGAGCGTCATCAAAAAGTTTCAAGCTGCGTGATTTCCGTATAGTTTTAATAGGAGGTCATAAAATCAGTCAGCCTTAACTCAATTTCCCTTGTTTCACAACTTTACGACATTCATTTTTGATAAAAAAAAAAAAATAAAAAATAATGCTTCAATTAAATGCATTTTGGTTTATTTTCAGAAAAACTTTTAATGATGCGGCAGCATTTAAAGTTCATTTGCTATGCATAAATCAAGGCTGGTAATTATTAAATAATTTATTATTTCTACAGAGACAATATACAACAAAACCTATTTAATTCTACATTAAATTATAGATGATTTAATTACATTTCCGCCAGCAGATAATAAACACAATGCACTTGATCAAGCTTTTTAGCAAATCAAAAGCCAATTTTCAATCAAGGGATGTTGCCATGGGCTGAATTTAAATTTACATGTGTAGAAGTTTTTCCGGAAGCACGAACAGTTTAAGCGTGACATAAACTGGCAAATTAATTACGGAAAACTCGGAAAACAGGATGCGGAAAGAGAAAGCTCGGGAAAACAGCAGCCAAAAGTTTCCGAACAATTTATGGCCACAAAAAGGGAGAGACAATAGCAAATTGTCTGCCATTTGACGGCGGCCAATTGTCCTTTGTCCTGCGGCCCATTTCATTGCCACTGCCATGTGGTCGTTGGTTCGTTGATGTGCCTTCATTAGCTATTAATGCCAGCCGGGCCGTAAAAAGGTGTGACAATTGTACTGTGTGCCAACAGTAGGAACAGTAGGTGTGGACCGAAAATGAAAGGACCTCTCAATGGCACTCGACTGGGATACATGCATTGCCTTAAACGTTTTCAGGTTGTGCCCAACGCATTGAAGTGCAACTCTAGCTTTTCGATGTGCAATCAAAGTTGATACCTTATACAAGTACAAGAGCAAGTCATGCAAAAATCAAAATCAAATCACCCCATACGGGTAATTTCAATAGGATTTCTGATTTATTAGCATTATTAGCCTGAATGTGAATTGGGCTTCTTAAATGGTGGTGCTAATATACCCGATGCCCGAGGCCACGACACACGGGGCGTATACGTGACAAAGAGTGCGCATAATTTATGCGCAACTGACTGAAGTTGTTGCCGGCTGGCATTGTTGCTTTTGCTTTTGCTCTTGGGCTTGGTTTGGCTGTTTCTGTGGCCCATTGTCGTCACATCGACTCCTTGTTGTTGGTCCTTGGGCAGGACGCCAAATGCAGGCGCATTGTGAGCGCGTTCACAGCTCATTAAATGCCCATTGGAGGAAGGTGCGGGAACTGCGACTGAAACTGGGACTGAAACTGGGACTGAAACCGCCTCATCCGCTGTATTATCGATTCAAGAGCTGCATTTGCATTTCGTATTCCGGATGTAGGATGTCGGATTCCGATTCCGATTGCGATGGCGATGGCGATGGCGATTCCCTGTGCCCGGATTCAGGCTGCGGCTTTGCGTACTTTGCCGTAATTTTCTGTGATTACATTTCCACTTGTTTTTCAATTGTTCGATGCAACGAGAAAGTGCATTGAAATACCCGTGAAAATCGCAATTAGTTTCTTATATTAAATAGTGCTGTTTAAGGCAACACATTAATTGTATTTCGCCTAGAGCGTTTTTGATGCGACTTTAACTATCAGTTGCCCAATTGCATTAAAGGATTTTTTTGCCTTTGTGCTGGTGGAATAAAAAGGAAGAAAGAGAAACCTTTTGCCGATTTCAATGGACTTTGTTTGTTTCTTGCTTGTTTTTTTTCCTGCTCCATTAAACTGCAACCAAAGCCGACAGCTGACAAAGCCATGCTCGGATCGGATGGGTTGGTTTCTCCGAGTTTCTCTCAGTTTCTGTGAGTTTCTGTGGGTTTCTGTGGGCCGAACTGGGTTAGGATGCATCTTTTATGGGCTGCCACTCTGGAGAAGATGCCACTGACAAGTGCATATGCTTGAGCTGGGGATACTTTGTTATTGTTGATTTTACCTCCACGTTGCCGTGAGGGGGTGTGTCTATGTGAATGTCTGTGTGTGTGTGTTTCTGTGTTTGTATTTGTATTTGTGTTTGCCATTGCGGTCGGACCACAAAGGATTGGATTCCACGTATCCGTGTCCGTATGCCGTATCCTGGCTGGCCATGATTGCATTTTCCGACCTGGCCTGCAGTTGATGACTCACTCGCAGGATTTATCCAAAAGCTGCCCGTCCAAAAACAAAAAATAAAGAAAATATTTAACCCGCATCCTGCTCTAAACATTTTACTTTCCTGCAACAAATAATGACCTAGCACAAAGGTTGTTCGAATAACAAACAGAAAAAGTGCTAGAAAGATAATGATGTGGCGAAAGAAATAAACGCCAATGCAATCAATAAAGCGAGGAAATAGATAAAGTAGAATATTTCCACATGAATGCCAAAAAAACAACAATGAAGTTGATGCAATAATAATATTAGTAGAACAACCATTTTAAAATGGTGATAAAATTGCTGAAAAGTATCGCATATTTAATGGGGAATAAATCAACTTATTTAACATTTCAATAGGAAGTGTTCAGCTCTTTTAAGTACGCAATAAAGTACGTAATCGAGATGAGATTGTGTAAATGTTTAAGTGCAACTATTATGGAACTTTTTAGTGTTGCATAAAAGGGGTTTATGTCCTTGGTCAAAAATTCATGTGTTCTCACACATTGTGTCGGTTTTTGCAGCTGCATTCAATGGCCCACCATAAACATTCTCCACTGAACCCACAAAAAACCCGACGAAAGGGCAGGAATTTCAGAATTTCTGAATTTCTGCATTTTCGGCGAAGGGGGAGGGGAACTTTGAATGCTCTTACTGCACGTCGTCAAGTGCTTAATTGGATTTCCGGAGGCTGGCCGAAAAACAATGACGTATATGTGGTACATATATGTATGTGGCATGAGGCGACAATTGTGATTGCTCCATTTTCGAAGGCAGCTGCTGCACGACGACGATACGATTCGTGGCCACCAGTCCAGGAATCAAATTATGAACTCTTCTGCGAAACAATGTTAAAAAGTGGGCGGAACCCTGAAAAGTATGCTATGCTTTGGTACCCTAGTGATTGCAGTTAAAGAACTTGATTGAAATTTGTTTTCTTTTTGTTTGCAATACAGCATTGTTAGCATTAAAACTTAGAGCTTCTTAAAATACGATCAAGTCCATGGCTACCAGCAAAGTCTTCCACGTAACAAAGGATACTTTCCAGGACTTAAGCCCCGCAGCTATACAAAAGCTTGGCAAATTTGTAAGCTCATAAGTAAGCTCATAACTTCCCTCACACAAATGATTAGAGTTTTTGTACTTGGCATTAGCATTGGCTTCAGCCACGATGAATTAACTACCTTTTTCTGTTGGCTTTTACTTGAAAGCAGCCTGAAATACTTATCTGTATATTTACCTCAAAATGCATAGTATCCTGCCGGGCAATGTGTTTCCTTCAAGGCCGAAATGTTCGCACTCAATCTTAATACTAATCGACTTTCAAGGCGGGCAAGCAACACCAACACCAACACCAACACCAATACCAACGAATAATCTAATGAATCCTTGAGTCCTTGAACCGGCGTGTTGATCCATACTTTTCGGCTGTCAGCGCTCAACTAACTGTCGGCTTTTAATTAGAAATTGCACAGAAAAAAGTTATAGCCCTGGGCCGAAGAGGAGCAAGAATAGGCGCAAATATTACGCAAACCAGTAGATATAGAAAACGCGGTGGGCCGATGGGTAAATGGGTAAATGGTGTGAATAAAGACTGAAATACTGGGAGGCATTCCAAAATGGGTCTCCTGAGGACCGGTGGAAAAAAATCATTTGCCACATTGAAGGCACAAGCGGAGAAAGTCGTTAGGTTGCACAGAAAAAATGAAATTCAAATTTAAATTCAAACAATAGTATTTAAAGAAATTAGATTGATTTTAAATGTACTTACAGCCTTTTGGATTTAGAGGTTTAAGAAACTTTCTTGTTCTAGATTAACTCATAAGCATGACACAATTAATATACATTTTTATTAATTCATTTTAAATAATTCTTTTCTGTGCATTGGTATAATGTAGAAAGTGAAATAGGGAGTGATAGAGAAAGGTACACAAAGTTTTACTGCCCACACACACAGCGGCACACACATGAAGCGAAAACTTATGTCATTATGATGGACTTTTGGTCCTTTTGGCCCATTTGTACGTTGACCATTGCCACCCATTCGTCGTGGCCCACATTTTCACATTTCCCACATTTTCCGCATTTCCCTCATGCGTGGCTGACAATTATTAATGAAAGGGTAAAAACTCTACCCATTCAAAGCAGAAGAGCACAGAGCTTATCCTTATCGCCACTTTTGCCCGGCATGCAAAATTTATTGTCTACTTTTATTTATTGATCCAAGTTTGCCCCGCCTTTCGCTTCGGCCATCGCCAGCGTCTTATCGTGGCCACAAATTGCAGCAAAACTTCATGGGAAAAGTTGGGAAATTCCTTGGGTTGTCGAAGACACACATATGTTACAATAGGTATCGAAGTTTGGGGATAAGAGCAGACTTGCTTTAGCCAGCATAGAATAAACCATTTATTTGTTAAAATAATACATCACTCATTTACTCATTAAGTTACCATTTAAATCCCTTTCGATTGCAGCAAAGCCAAAGAGTTTTGTTCAAATTTTCACAACCCAGTCACATTTCACAAATGAGGATAATTAAAAGCGAATCTGGGGAAGTGCGGCTTAACCCGCTGAGCCCCTTAACCCGCTGAGCCCCTTAACCCTCTGCACAACCCGTAATCAGCTACTGGAAAACTTTTTCCCCCATTTGTCGCCAGCCGAAAAGTTTGTCAGCTTAAAACGAGTTTAACAACTGTAGAATGGGTAAAAAAGTGAATCAGTGGCACAAATTTAATTTGGCAAGCCCTTAAAATTTTATTTTGATTTTATTTTGTGTTATTAATTTATATCCGCTACTTCCGACTCAAGAAAAATAAAGAACAAACAAAAAACAAAAATGAGGTAATAAAGAACAGGACCGCTTATTTATGGCCGAAGATTTGCCGGGAAATGCTGGAAGGCGGGTGGAAAAGCAGTGAAAATCGAGGAAGCGGCTGCTTTTGATGGCATTGCCGCAGGTCTACCGATATGGCAATCGATATGGCAAATCGAGTTTGTGTTTTATTTATGGCCAGGACCCGAAATAATGAAATGCCAATCGAAAGTGGCCTGGAAAGTGGCACTCCCCACTCAATTACCCGCTCTTAAGCTGAAGTGTATAATTCGGAAATTTATAAACTGTGAAATCTGGCCCATGTTGTTTTATTTATGAATCCTGGCAAGAAAAGGGATCAAGGACAAAGGACTCCCATCTGCGGCGCGTCTGAAAGCAATTAAATGAGCGTTGGCAAAAATGGAGCCACTTAATCCCATCCACTCGTGCCTAGAACCTAGACTACATTTTCCACTGCCCTCGAAGACGAAAACGAAAACGACGACGAAGACAAAGACTAAGGCATTTGCATACTTAATTAACTTGGCCAAAATATTCCAGTGCCCTGAAAAGACACTGTTGTCGAATGTGGCCGAAAAGAAAAAATGGCCGAAATGTCGGCGACAAATTGGTTTTGACTTTCAGATATGCCTACCTTAAATAAGCATAACTGGCATTTAGACACATCAAATGCTGATTATGCATTATAATTTAGCCGTCAAATTAAAAATCAATCCATCTAATTGGCATTTGTCACTTTCAAAAGCACTAAGAGTGATTTAATTGTTCTGCTCAGCATTCCATTTGAATACCAACACATGTCTTTTGAGTAATTAAGCTATAAATATGACACAATTAATCGAGTTATGTGGCCAGAAATGCATTACTTTCCAACCGCAAATTAATGCAAATTGGCTGAACTTTGTGGGGCCAACAGATCCTTTTCTCACCTCGTCCTTGGGCACCAGAGTCACCTTCTTGATGGTCGGCGCACTGTTGTTAACCACGACCGTTTCCCGTTTCAGCGATGGTCGTTTTAGGGCCGAGTGCGGCTTTTGTATCTCCACCATGATAAAGCTGTTGCCGATTATTTTCACACGGGGTACGCATCCGTCAAGAAATTAGATGAGATGAGATGAGATCAAATGAAATGAGATGAGATGATGCCATGCGATGCGATGCGATGCGATGAGATAAGATGAGATGGCTTATTAGTTTGCAGGCGGAAAGTTGCTGAGCCCTCTGAGAACCGGCCAAACTGTTGCCACTTTTGGGAGAACGGAAAAAAAAAGGCTGCTGCTCTTGCTGCCTTCGCTGTTACCAAGTCAAATGGCTCATTAATCAAATAAAAATGGCCATTATAGCGTGCATTAGGTATACACATGGAAAAAATATGCCGCAAAATATAATATAAATAATAATATTTGAAATGTACAAAAAAGAAAAGTGCAAAATAATAAATATATTCTTTTAATACACATATACACTTTTTTTTAATAGATTGCATGTGTTTCACTTTTACCTAACGTTGCTTACAAATTATTTATTGGAGATTTGTTGGAGATATTCACAGACTTTTGGAAAACCTAATATATTGAGGCACCCCTACAGGTGGTTTTGTAATCATGTTTTTATTTCAGTGTCTCGTCGGCCGGATTTTCGTGCTTTGACTTTTGGACTCACATACGCCATGTTGTGCGTTGGGCATTATCTAAATTAGAGATGTGCGTCGTAAAGATTTTCCCGCCCCATTTTGCACCACGATTTTTCCCGCCTAATGCCGTTCTTAGTGTGTGTGTGTGCGTGTGTGTGTGCGTCCTTTAATGAGCTGTTTATGCAATCATCAGGCTCCGAAACCTTGGCGGCTTTTTGGGCAATAAATTCTGGCGGCCCTTTCAAAGCGCCCTAAATTTGCATAATCGCGGCGATGTCAAGCGACTTAACCTGAACGCGTCCGCATAATGCGACCGACGTCATAATGATTATAATGATTATAATGATGTGCTATCCCGTAACTTTAAGCTGTTGATTCAATTTGCCGGCACTGTTCGCTGCCAGATAAACGACTTAGTCGCAGAACGCCAAAAAAAAGGAGGAAAAAAAAAGAACGCCAAAGATTTCAATTGAATCCCGGATGTGGTACGGATGGCACATGTGAGGAGCGGGAGGGAAATCTTTGCAGAAAGTATTAGCATAATACTGAGAAAACTGAGAAAGCTGAGAAAACTGGCAAAACTGAGAAAGCTGGCAAAACTGAGAAAACTGGCCAAACTGGAAACTTCAACAGCGCCAGTTGTTTGGAAGAGATGGAGGAGCAAGAAAATGGAGGGAAAACTTTTCGAAAAACTTGGCACACATTTGCAATTTGCATATTGTTGGCCAATGGAAAGGCGGTCAAGTGGGCAGGAGTCTATGCAAATGTTTGTGACGTGGCGACGTACAACACTGCGTATGATTGATGTGGCCGGTCAGTTGCTTACATAGGTTTTGCAGCCGCTTTGCTTCGCCTTCTCTCGCATTTTTTCGGGCAATCAATTTGGTTTCTGTGGCTCTCAATTTTAAACCCCTTCTCGTTTCGATGGCCTTGAACAATCTTGTTGAATTTTCGCCAGCTTACTTTTCGCACAGATATGTGTGTGTGTGTGTGTGGAAAAGCAGGAAACTATTTTGGCCATAAGGGGCGGCGCCATATTCTTAGTAAGCCAAAGTCGGAAAGTTTCCGCTTGTAAAATGAGGAAATTTTATTTTGGCCAGTGCTCGTCAGCGGAAGTTGCTAAAGGTTAAATTCTTGCCAGCGAGAACTCAAATATTTCGCAATTATTTCAACTAGCTTTGTATTAAATTCTGCGAATAATTTAAGAAAGCAAACAAGGAAGTGTTATATTTAAGCAAATTAAGGTATACACTTTTTACTCCAATCGTGTGCCATTTTTGCCAGCTTCAGCAGAATATTCCATAAGAAAACACGACGTACATGACATGCTAAAGATGTCGTCGTCGTGCAAAAGTGGAAAAGTGCATTGTGAAATTGAGATAATAGTCCGAACCTCGTATTATCCTTAAGCCCAGCTGTCTGTCTGTCGTATCAGTGGCCAATCTCGGGTGCTCCGCACTAACCGAAGCACTGGCATATATCAATGCCAAACACACACACCAACACACCTACATGCACACACCACACAAACACACACACAGGCAGGATCTGAAGCTGTGTGCAAACAGTGAACATGGCCAAAAGGAGCACAGCCAGCGGGCCAAGATGGGAAAGGCAAAAAAAAAAAAAAAGGCGGCAAAGGCAGCAAAATATACAGCCCTCGGCTTTAGGTTGCGAAAACTTTTTGTCTTCTTCTGTGGGCCAAGATGGAACGCATAAATAGGACGGCCAATGTGGCTGGTATATATCGTAGTGTGCCATTATGCCATAGGTACACCATAGTCTAGTTTAGTTTAGCAGCAAACGGGGCATGCATTCTAAACAGCTGCCGCAGCTGCTGCAGTCTGACGATATGAGCACGGACTTTGACACACTTTGCCCCGTTTGTCAGCTGTTTGTTTGCATTCCGCTCGCCATTCAGCAGGAAATTAAAAATGTCCTCATGGATTTATGTGCCTGGCACGCACACATGCTTAGCTGCACTGCAAAACAATGCTGCCTTATTTGTTTATAATTAGTTTCAACTACACTTAAAAGTATATTCTCCATATTGGTTACATTGATTTACCAAATAAGCATTTTAATGGTATTCAAAATAATAATTGGTTGGGTAATTAATTAGAAAATTGGAAAATTACTATTAAATTGTGTGCTTTCCTTCATGAAATGGATTTTTATTTTATATGGCTCTTAGTATATCTACAAGCATCATTTTTGGTTTGAAACAAATAGGTCATTATTCCAAATCTTGAGCTTAAAAATAAGAATTGGTTAGCTTGAATTCGTATCTTTTTAAAAAGTAATTATAAGAAAGCATTCACATTTTAAATATATATTAAGAAGAATTTACGACTGAACTTGAATTTTTCTTCAGTGAACTTTTTAATGGTTATTTATGTGTTGTTTTAGTTCTTTCTTCTTTCTCCTCCGTGTAGATTGTTTTGCTTTCATTGAGTAAGTAAAACAGAGCAGGATAATTTGAAGGAGGGGTTAAATGGCGTAACCAACACACATGCAATAACACACACACACTCGCACACACACACACACCACACGCAGCAGCAGCACCGAGAGCAACAACAACAACAACAACAACAACAGCTGTTCTATATATTTTTCTGTGTTATTTTTGGAGCAACTTTCCCCGCTTTTCCCACCTTTAATGGATGATTTCTTGTCACAATATATTCGGTCTTGTTCTTCAAGTTGATTACATTTTCCTGGGCTACACTGAGCGAAATAATTGCAAGCGAGTATCAAAATAATAATAGAGAGAGTCGAAGTCGTAGTCTAAGTCGGAGAGAGTGAGAGTGAGAGGGACGAACGCGACAGAGCGAACGCTTCCGTACGGAAGTCAAACGACGACTGAAAGTGAAAATGAAACTGAATGCCAAAAACTCAATGGCGGAGCGAAACAAACGGTAAATTCCGTCCGCCATCTCTCTGCTGCGTCTGCGTGTGTGTGTCCGTCCGCTGTGCATGTGTGTGTGTGTGTGTGCATGCGTGTGTGTGTGAGGTGAAGGAGTTCGCTGTGTCGGTGTGTTCAGTGTGCACTGGTGTGCGTAAATGGGGCCGGGTGTTTTTATTGTTTACGCTTTACCAACACACACAGCACGCTCACACACACACACTCCTGTGGATTTTGGGCGCCAAAAGATAATGGCCCCGAAAACAGCTGATCGAAAGAATAGAGCTTTTATTGTCCTGGCTGAGCTTTTTGAGCAAAAGTAGTTAGCTTTTCAAAACTGAGTTCAGATAAGTGATTTCTTCAAATCAATGTGTTTCTTCATATTTTTTCTAGAGATCTGTACATATAGTTTTGTTTATCTATATTTTGTTATACGTATTAGACTTTAAAAACAGTTTTGGCTATAGACAAATTTGCAGAAATTAAATTTATAACCAGTAAAGTTTTCCGAATTTCGTTAAAATTACTTAAAATTAACCCTACGAAAAACTAGTTTAATTTCAAACTCTCACATACATATTCGATTTCATAAAAAATAGTTCCTTTAAAACTGTTTATGACTTACCTTTCCTTGCTAATGCTAATATCGTTTTATTATTTGAAAATTAACAACTTGAAAGCCAAAGGATTGAAAACAACTTAAAAGCTCCTGAAACTCAGAATTGACTTCCAGAGAAGGCGTTTTTGCACGACTTTAGAGCTTTAAAAGTCAAAAAAGTTCCGCAAATAATCCCTGTTCTTTCGAAAGCTTTGAAAAGTCGCAAAAGTCCTGCAAATAATCTAGGCTCTTTGGAAAGCTATTTAAGCCCTCTACTGATAAAGTTTCTCCACACCAAAGCTCCTGAAATCCATCTTCCACTCGGGAACTTTTCATAAATCGTGGACCTTAAGCCACACAATGCTCGAGTCAGCTTTTAACTGTCTTTTTGGCATTGTCCTGCTGGTTTTTTGAATATTACTCGAAAAAAGTTTTGACCGCAAAGAAATTAATGCTGTGAGGCCAAGAGGATTGCGAATGCGGATGTCCTTACGGTTTGAGGCTAAATTGCTTACGAGGCGCCTGCTGACTTGAGTATTTCACAATTCACCGCATATGTCAAATGCAGGACTCGCAAAACCGCACAGAAACCGCAAGGACATTCCGCTGACTGGGAAATGTGTGTACACCTTACGTATGTGTGTGCGTGAGTGTGTGGGAGTGTGTTGAGGGGCGGCTTCAGAATTTAGCTGGGAAAAGGGGGGGCAGTCAGGCATGATGTAAAGCCATCCCGAACACATAAACCAATCCAATTCGAGCTCACCTCAATCGACTGTCAGTCCCAGGAACTCGATTAACATTTATTCTCCTTTTTGTACGTCTATTTCTTTTTTTTTTTCTGCTGTTTTGTGCCTTGTCGCATTGGCGTGGCAATGTTGCAAAATTAATGCGATATCCAATGCGATTACAGATGTGACAACAACATGGGCAAATACCCAGTTGTGCTGTTGTGCTGTCTGAAATGGGAGCTACAACAAGTGTTACAACCACTTGAAGTTGGTTTGGCTCAAAGTTGATTTACAATAATCGCCATCGACGAGCGGAATGACAACAAATAACAGATGTAACTGCCAAGGCTGTTGGCCATAAACACCAGCGCTGCCCAACAGGGTGATGCGAACTGAAATCCATTTTTAATCTATAAAGATAAAGGTCCATAGACTGAGTGTAGCATTTTGAGGCAATGCTTTTACTATAACATTTTCTATACGCACTAGCACTGTAATCTGTTTAGCAGGAAGTAGATGTGGTATTCAGCCAAAAAGAAACACCCATTTCGACTTCTGGCGGCAGGTGTTTCTCTGCTCTGCATGTAAAACACACAAATCGAGGCGAAAACGCAAACCAGACACAAAGATGGTCGGCGTTGAAGTGGGAGATATAGGGATTCCGTTGACCAACTCTCAAGAGCATATTTATATTTATCGATGGCATCACGCACACAGCCGCCGTCACCTATGCATATATGAATGTGGATGCCAAGAGTTGTGGGTACAGTCGTGGCTTTTAAATAGGATACCAACACGAGTGCATCAAGTGTGAGTTAAAACAATAGTGCTTCAATCCGTTCTTAAATACAATTGCTCAAAATGCACATTTATTAAAGCAGATTGTGTTCGAGAGGATTTTATGTTCATTAGAAGGTATTAATTAGTTTTGGGAATTTATTTTAATAAATTGAATTAGCTACGAATATTTGAAATAGCATTACCTTTAAAATGCTTATTAAATAGAAAACAGTTACTATTGTTTTGCACACAACTGTGCTTACACCGAATCGGAAATATGGCTTGTGGTATAAAAGACGCCTCGAAGGTCCTGCAGCTGGGATAGGGGTTTATTAAAAATGTATGCCGTAAAAATTTCGGTTCATATTGTGGAAAATGCCCCTGAATATTTACACGCTTTTTCGTGCCGCCGTATTTGTAAGGGGTTGCTCTGTGTGAGTGTGTGTGTGTGTGTGGTTGTGCTCGTAAACAGGAAACGGAAATCAGCATGCAGGCGCACGCAGCAACTACAACAACAGCAAACAGTGGAAACAAGCGTGGAAAATCAACATCAGCAGTTGGATTATTGTTTTTCCGAGGCACTCACTCACATTGCCGCGGTTGCTTGTGGCCAACATGTTTAATAACCGCACGACCGCAGTGCCGCGTTTTCAGCCTCAAAACCCATTTCCCATTTGCTATTACCCATTTGCTATTGGCCATTGGCCAAAATGGCAAAGCTGGCCAAATCAACACGTGTAACTAGTGGCTGGAAGCCGTGGTGGAGTGGTGGTGGGCTTTGTTTTCCATTTTGCCCCCAGACTTGGCCAGTTAATGCTCGATGGCCATGCAAATATTGTTATGCAGATGTGGATGACTGCGATCGTATATGTTATTCATTAATATATATGCGCATGTTTGTGGATAAACAGTAAACATCAAGTTGATGAGGTCAAAATCCAGAGTGGCCAAGAAGCCAAAGATGGTTTTTAGACACTGATTGTGGGAATACATTTGTTGTTTTAAGTGTACAAATGTGAATAGCAGTTTAATTGTTATCTCTGTTGAATTTAAGTTGAACAAATTCATTTTTATGTGTATGAAATTCTTCCTTGTTTTTATTGCGAATATTTATTATTTGTTAGTAAAATTGATGGAAAACAGTTTCCGAAATATTCCGCGCAACTTTCTATATTTTTCTATTTTTTTGTGCAGTTATGCAGTTTACATAAATTATTGGTGCAATAACAAACGCTTGTTTGCGCATTTGTGGAATTAAATATTTATTTTTCGAAATTTCCATGTATAAAAAATGGGTTAAGCAAGCAGAGATATTTATTTGGCAATTTAATGGAACAATTTGAACTGCGCAGAATGGCGGCCATTTGAGCCTTAATCGTTATTCGCTTGGCTTCAGTTTTGGCCATAATCGAATGCAGCTGGCCATCAAAGAGGAATTCAATTTAAATGAGAAACTACATTTTTGCTAAAGTTTGTTGCAGCTAAAATGAAATTAATGCCACATTGGTATGCGCATAGAAAATGCGGCCAAAAGAGGCAATAAAATACGGACAACACAAACGGGGCTTAAAGGACCAAAATAAGAGAGAGGGAGGGAGATGGACATACAACAGAAGAAAGAGACAGGCAGCCAAGTTAATTTATGTTCGAGTCCTTGCTGTCCTTATGCCTCATGTTGAGCCCCAAGTTTTGGAGAGAGTGTTTTCTAAATATCATGTAAATACGAGTGCCAATACAAGCGCACCCTCACACACAAACACACACACATACAGACACACACCCAGTGACACAGTGAACACACACACACACACACACACGTTCAGTCCGCTTTGTCTTTGTGTGGGTGCGCAGAAAACTTTTGCCACCTGCGTTTTTTCATTTACATGAGTAAGTTTGCACATTAAGCGCAGGGAAAATGAAAAGAAAACCATGCCTTCCCCATTTTCCACCCCTCGCCATTTTCCTCGCAAAGTTAAAGTTAATCTCAACGAACATTTGTGCGGCACAAAAAATTAAAATTTAAAATTTCCCACTACGCAAATCCATTTCAATTTTTGTTTAATCAGCGTTAATTGCGCGTTCAATTTATAATCGAATATTTGACAGCAATTTAATTAATTACTCTGAACACAAACACACATAAATGCATAATTAAATGAAAATCGAACTTAAATTGAATTTGTATTTGTATTTGCGTTTTTATTTCTATTAAATATTAAACGGAATATCAGCACTTTTTTTTTTTGTTCAATTTCAATTCGGGTGAAATCAAATGGAATTTCTTGATGACTTAACTCAGTCAGCTGGGACAGGAAAAAAGACGAAAATGAGATGCTCTGAATTGTCTCTGGCTTTATATACACTCCAAAAAATAAACAAGGGCGTTGTATAGCAAAATTGTTTATATAGTCGCATTCTGTGTAAGTAGGAATGCATATTTCTTGGCGCACATCCTTGTTTATAGTATATATATAAATATGACATATATTTTTGAATGGCTGAGATACTTTTGAAAACGCCAACAATTTCTTCCTGTTGCCTTTAGCAGCCAGCAGAAAGTTAAGCACATCTCTTCTGCTCGCATGGCGAATGTGAAACCAAAGTTAAATAAATAAGCGGCAGTTGATTAGGCGGCATCAAGGGGCGGCTGTGCTGGTGGCGGGGGCGTGGCCATGGCAGGGGATTCCCCCCACCTGCCACCCACCACCTGAGTTGTCGAGCTCAGCATGCGTGTGGTGCCTGTGGCCGAATTTCACGTGAAGAGGCGCCTCCCCACTGCCACGCCCACCCGGGCATCTGCCTCCGGGCAACGCCTTATTAAGTTAACACAAATGCTGGTAACTGGATGACAGGGGCGTAGGAATGGGGGCTTCTGCTTGTGGCACCTGTAACATCTTGCGAGTCGCAGATGGCTGCGCACTTGAATAATAAGCATCTATTTATCGGTCTAGGCAGTTCGCAGAGCACTCCACCTCGTTTCGGCGAGATAAGACACTCATTTTGCCCTGTATCCTTGTGGTTATTATGGATGTATTGGGCATGTAACATGTACAACGAGTGCCAAAGCACTGCTCTCAGAAATAGCGCATACGACATGTTTTGCCAAACAAAATTATGCATAACTTTTTGTAAATAAAATGTGTCGAAACTATTCCTGAACTATGCATAACTCTTTGTAAATAAAATGTGTCGAAACTATTTATGAACATACAAGTTTTTCAACAAGCCCGCTAGCATTGCGTTCCATTCACTTTGCGTCGACTGTGTGTAACAAAATGTGTCAACACTGCGTATGCGTAATGAACTTTGAAACTTTGTGGCTTGGCAAAACATTAAAATTAATTTATACAAAATTTATGTCTGAGCTGGTGCAATGACATTTGTGAATGCCACGATTAAAGGATTGCCTTTAAATCCGTTTAATTTAAATAGAGCTGAATTTATTCGATAAAAAATAATAAATAATCAACTACAGATAAATTAATATTAGCTCATGGTTGTTAAAAGGTCATTATTTAACTTTAATCCATTTGTCATAACCTTTAATAAGTATCATTTGGTCGAAGTGCCTCGATGGGAAATTCATTTCGTATTCCTGGGCGTCTGCCACTGACGGGACTTTAATCTATAATTTATTATAATTTTTATTATTATTATTGTACTTGTAATTGTTGTTGCTGTTGTTGGGTCCTTGGCAGCTTAACGTGAATTTAATTTGCCATCTCCCGACGAATTTTCCGATGGCATCGTTGGCAGGACGCATATTTGTTATCCTCCCGACAAATCTCTATCCTCAATTTTTCTCCCAAACAAAGCACAAAAATCGCGTGGGGAATTGTAGAAACTTTTCGCAGATTGTCGAGTGCCACTAATTGTCTATAACCGGGGGGCGTGCTATATATATATATATGTATATATGCATATAAAATCATAGATATACACACATATCCAGCACCACACATACGCTTCTCGGGGGACTTAAATGCCACATGGCGCCATTTGAATGAGGTTTTAAATGTTTGCCGACTTTGTGGCCATAAAAACGAGGAGTGGAACGTGGGCATTAGTGTTTGCTTGTGCGTCCATTACGCAGGCGATCCAAATGCGCTGCACAATTTAATTGAGTTTTCACATCTATTTTTTTCACATTCATTTTCCGCTGCATGGCTTCGGCTTTGGCTTTGGCTTTGGCTTTGGCTTTGGGCTCTTACATTTGGCATATTGGTGCCGAAAATTTCCTCAGGGAAAAGCTGCCATCCATCATTGTCTGGCATTGATTCGAAATCTGGCGAAGAAAGCAGCTTTGATAAATTGCCTTCCCTTGGAATTGGTCAAAAACCAGAACGGATTGAAAAGATTTTAAACCGGATTGCTTTAGAGCTTGTTTTGTATTCCTTAAATTTGCTTTTGAGAATTTTGCAGCTAAATGCTGTTTTTGCTATGCTTTCTTATTTGGGGGGGAAAAAAACATTGTAAATTTCAAGAGCAAAATATAAGAAATTTAAATATTCATTTTCCATTCGTAGCGTAACTTTTTAATATTGATCTTTGGCAGAAATGTTGTAAAGCGAAGAGAACACAGGTTGCAAGTTATGTGCAACAATAATATAATAATATTTTCAGAATAATTCAGAAGCCCCACATGTGAGCTGTAAATACTGCAAATGTGGTAAATATTGTATAGGGTGTTTTTTTTAGAGGTATAGAACTTTAAATTGCAATAAAACAACGATGGATTATTCGATTGACATGAATTTTATTGACATGAAAGATAATCTTGTGGCATTACATTTTAAATATGATTTCTGGCATATGACCGCCACGGCTGGCTCGGATGTAGTCCAATCTGGACGTCCAATTTGCAATGACTTTTTCCAACATTTGGCCGTATATCGGCAATAACACGGCGAATGTTGTCTTCCAAATGGTTTAGCGTTTGTGGCTTATCCGCATAGAC
This sequence comes from Drosophila santomea, assembly GCF_016746245.2. Taxonomy (NCBI): domain Eukaryota; kingdom Metazoa; phylum Arthropoda; class Insecta; order Diptera; family Drosophilidae; genus Drosophila; species Drosophila santomea. The sequence continues at coordinate 15,833,653 of NC_053021.2, forward strand.
CAATGACTTTACATAGCCCCACAAAAAGTAGTCTAGCGGTGTTAAATCACAAGATCTTGGAGGCTTATGAAAAATCGGGAACAACAGCAATCTCGTTTTGGGCCCATTCGACGAATCTACGCCTTGCTTGATGATCGTTTGGTTTCAATTCTTGCACGAGTTGGATTTTGTAAGCACGCATGACGAATTGCCAAACCAAACTGAGAATAAATCACTTGACAGCTGTTAAATCGGTCGCCATCTTGAACAGTAATGCCAACTTAAAGTTCTATACCTCTAAAAAAAACACCCGTTATAAAAGTGCAAGTTAAGTAATCGCTTGCATTACCCCTGCATTTTTCCTCTGGCGAACTCGTGAAGTTCGTTTGCTGCTGGGAAATTTAAATTGAAATGCTATTGAAACTTTGTCCCGGCGACAGTTACACACATGCACACATGAAATTCAATTAGAGTTTTCAGTACTTTCATCAGCTGTTTTTCGTGCCCCACTTCTCCCCCTTTCCCCCCGGCCATTTACTATTTGCCTTCATTTGGCTGATGAGGAGGGGGTGGGGTTGGGGGGTTGGGGGGTATTCGGGCCAGCTGGGGCGTGAAATTGTGCCAAGGCAGCTTTTGGGCCAACTAAGGTTGAGGATGTCCTTTCAAGCTTACCTGCAAAGAAACAAAACGAAGGTGGGGTATTAAACACACAAACGAACATATCTACATGGGTAGTTTGGGAAGAGAAAGGAGGAGAAAGGAGGTGAAAGTCCAGCTAAACCAAAACAAGTCCAGTCTAAGTTTGGCCATAAACACAAAAAGCCAAATTAATCATGACTCGGGCAGCCATAAAACTCAGCACAAAAGTTTCAGGCAGAAGGTGAGAGGATCTAGGGAAAATAAGTCAACATTGTTTTGCAGGCTAACTTTAAATTGCCTAACGATACGTTTTAAGGTACGTTAAAAACATTTAAATAAGCTAAATTCTTATATGCTTTAATTCCTCAAATTAAGTGATTAAACTAATAAGCTTTGAAGTCTTCTTTGGTTAATTGCTATTAGTTTTAATGCTATAACCCAGTAATCCAGTTAAAACTTCAATGAAAATTATGTAAGCCTCAAGTAAAAAGTCAAGTCTAAACTTTTTCAATTATTTATATTGCTTTTTAAATGAAGCCTCCTTATTGAAACTGCATATTGTCTGAGAGCCGCTAAACATTTCAAATAAAAATGCTGAAGTAGAAATTAACCGATTATTGGCCAACCCCTTTAAGGTTGCAGATATTATTAAAAAGAAAAAGGAAACTTGTGCAAAGTTTTTGTTTCGGTTTTCAACTTATATTATACGGGCCGAAGCCCAAATATCAAGTGGCTGCTGTCGTGTTGCTGTTTCAACTTGAGCCCAAGTAGCTGGCATTCAAAGTGAAATTATAAAATTATAAGTAAGATAGCTGAAAGTATTACGTTACATTAAAAGGAAATAATGAATAATACTAAATACTAAATAATACTAAATACATAATACTAAATAATACTAAATACTTAATACTAAATAATACTAAATACTTAATACTAAATAATACTAAATAATACCAAAAAATAAGTGCCCTCCTCTGCGCTTCTCAAAAGTCCTACATAAGCAAACCACTTTTTCGATGTTTTTAACAAAAAAAATACTAAGTGTGAGTGAGTGGTGCAGTGATTTTATGTGGCAGCAGAGGATACCAATAAAGTGATTTCGACCTACTGGAGGAAGTGCCTGAGCTAGCTATTTTCCAGGAGCTACAACCAGCTGTCAGCTCTGACGTGGAAAGAGAGGAGAGCTTGAGGAAAGGGGTGAGTACTCATAGTACTTTATTAGTACTTCATTTATAAAGTTAAATATGGGAAGCAAATATTACAAATTTGAACAAAGCAAATAATGTAATACATAAAAAAGAAAGGTCTATTTCGTGTTGTTTACATTCTTGTAACATTAAATTTGTTGAGTGTGAGTAGGCTGGCAAAACATGCCACTCTTGCAGTTCTCTGGTCGGGATGATACGGCTGCCCTGGCGGCTGAATCCCAAAAGGCACTTAGGCCACATGATGAGCTGGCTGACAGGTCAGAGAGCCGGAGAAACGGAACGGAACGGGGCACGAAGAACCGAGAACCTAGAAACGAGAACCAAGAACCAAGAACTGAGAACCGGAGAGCGAGGTCTCAAGTGAATGGCGTTGATGGGCCACGACCTTGCATTTGGTCATGGCGCTCTCGTCTGTCCTGTCAGCCAGCCCATCAGTTCACCAGTTCACCAGTCCACCAGTCCACCAGTCCACCAGTCCACCACCCACTCAGTCAGCCAGCACCCACCCACCAGCATTACCACCAGGACACCCAGATGGGACAGATTCCACCGCCCACATTCAGCCTTCGCCTTCCATGTCCTGTTGACAGTTGCACTAATTGCAAAATGCTGTTGTTTGTTCTGCTGCCATTGTCTGTGGCATACTTTTAGGCAATTTGCATATTTCGTTAAGCAGCAGGAGCGACAGGATGCAGGACCCTCCCGCTGCATCTGCAGATGTCCTGCTGCGTCCTGCTGCATCCTGCCTCCCAGCTGAACTCCTTCGCTTTCGCTTTCCTCCGCATTTCGGTGGCCGGGTAATTTTATATTTCCGTGCGACACACTCTAATTGATAACGAAGGCTTCCATTTCGCTAATTGACACCATGATCAATTGGCCAGAAATCGAAGTTGATCCGGCGACTGCATTTCATTAGCAATTTAAAAACATAAAATTTAGATAAATACTTTGGAGATGCAATAGCAAATAGTAACAGTTGAGTGGTGTCATTTTGAAAACAATTTAGAAAAAGGTGTAGTGAAGTATTTGTGATGTCAAAGTAGGCGGTTATATTTGGTGGTTTATCTTTGAAAGATTTTCAAATGTGTAAAGAATTTTCAAGCTCGTACGTTGTGGCTTATAATTCAGTAGTTATTTCGAAAACTTTCATGATCTTTAATTAAACTAGCCTTTAGAAATTTCCTTTTCAGCTTCCGCTCCTTTTCTCTCGTCTCTCATTTCATTCTCATTTCGAATGCATTTTTCTTTTTTCCGCCTCTTTTTTATGCTTAAAAAACGTGACCCACACACACAATCGTCATTTACTTTTCTTTTTTTCCAGTCGTTCCTTTCTCTATTTTTTTCTGTCATCTGCATCTAAATTATGGCAATTGAGTGTGAGCCCCATAAATCATATACATCCTACACTTGCTTTGTATTCTTGGTTAGCTTTTGTAGAAGGTATTATCACACATATCAGATGATTCTGTTCTGTTTTAGATTTATAATCTACAAATATTATATATTTTATTACAAATATTCTCCTGCCTTTTCTTCATATAAATAATTTATTATATTTTTATAAAACAACACGCAGGAAAAGGTAACAAATAAGAATATAATAATTATACTTTATGATCTGAGATATGATTTGTGATAGTGAGACACAAGGCACGCAAGGAAGGTAAAAAAATAAATTCATCAAAAATTGATGTATAAAATAATATACCAACATAAAAAAGTATGAGTAAATCACAACAAAAAATGTATAAAAAGTATCATAAAAACTAGTGTGAAATATGGCACGCGACGAACGTGTATTGGCTTCTTTTTTGACTGATTTACGACAAGTGCTTTTTTGATGTATTGTCATTTCGTTTTGGCCATCAATTTCGGCCATGGCATCGGGCCAAAAGTGAGCTTAACATGCACGAAAACCCATGGATCCTTAATGTCCGCCCATCCACAGGACTCAACTCAACTGTCCTGCACTCCACTCCACTCCACTTCAGTGCGCACAGTTTCTGCTCTTGTGTTTCGATTAATTTTTAATGAGAAACCATTTATGCGGCGTAAGTTTGTGCCGCGCTTAATTAGTTGCAACTTCAATGGGATATTAATGGAGGGCGAATTTTGGCAGAGTGCAACGGCGACGCACTCATTATGGTGGGCAGCGGGAATTTGGGATTGGAAACTCGGTGTTCGGTGTTCGGCATGCGGGATCATAATCGTTATGCCCGCTCCGTTTAATTAAACTTTCCAACCCTTGAGGGTCGAAATTGCTAACACGCACACACACACACACACACACACACACACACACACAACCAATACACACGCATACAGAGAGGACTTTGTTCTAGCCCCAAAAAGTATGCAATAAAAATTAATGAGCGGGAAAATTTTTATTGACGCGCCTTTGGCAATGCATAAATGAATAATGCCCCTGGGGTAAAACATAATGAGCGTTGCTTGAATTTCTATTCGTCTGTGTGTGTGTGTGTTTGTGTGTGTATATCTTTTGGAGGCAGTTGGGACCACGCCCCCACAGTAAAAACTAGGCAAACAACGTCATTGTTCGCGCAGCTGGGGCGACTGAATAATCTCCGTTTGTTTGCCAAAAGAATTTCGCCCGCCCTGATTTGTGGCCACTAAAAGCTTCTCTGACATCAGCCGAAGGACATGTTGGCCCAGGACACTCAGGACATGCCATCGCTGGCCAAATAAATGAATGGCCACACGTGTGCGGCTCGCGACGGCAGGAGGCATTTCCCATTGTGCGGAAGGCACAGTGGGATCATAATCGCAATTATGTACTCTAAACTGATTTTAAAGTGGACTCGCTTATTTTACTATTGAAAGGTAATTAGCTGATGCAAATTCCAGGCAATGTTATCTAACAAATAATAGGAAAGGAACATTGCTCACAAATAACAAGTTTCTTTTTGAAATAGTTTTAGATTAATTAATGAATGAAATATGTTTTTTCTTTTCATTTTTATTTCCATGGCATTTTACTTTATATTATCCAGGAATATGTCCACAAAGTTATCATTCCCATAAACTAAGTTCGTCTCAATTGTGCGGCGCCACCAGTCTGAGCACCACAAATGCCATCCGCCAGTTGCCCAGCTGCACCTGCCACGCCCCCTTTTGCATCCGCTCCGCCCACGACGACCCTGCGCATACGCCACGTGGACTGCAGATTTTTGTAAGCGCTCTCGTCGCTCTTCAGCTGGAATTCAATCAGAGTGCGGGGCCGTGTTTTCACCAGTCATTAGCCGCCAAATATAGCCGGCCAAAAGCAGGGAACACAAGTTGAAAGGCCAGTGAAAGTGAAAAGGAAATGTGGCAAGAGGAAGCTGAAAGGTCGAGAGCAAAGGAAAGGCAACTTCTTTATGACATCAGCCGACGAGCTGGGGGTCCGCAAAAGTCACACAAAAGTTGACCAAAAACCCCGAGGGTGCGTGTGCGATGTGCGATGTGCGATATGCGATATGCAAACTAAACGAAGGCACGTGACCATCGAACAAATACACACTTCCGAACCCTCGTCGAACAATCTCGCAGGACATTCCGGCACACGCGTACGCACACAGCGAGTCCTTGAAGAGGCTCCAGGTGGACACGTGTGGCCATTTCAAATGGACTGCTCTCTTAAAATGAGCCCAAAAATATGTAGTCGAGATAAGCTTGGCTACTACTTATCATATAAACTATTTCGCGTGTCCTTTAAACTAAAATATGCGAAGTTATTATTTTGAAAAAATACCTCTTTATATAGCAGTTGCCTTTGCACAAAAGAAGGCTGTTATTTTATAAAAATATTCAATTTATAACAAACTGGTTACATTTATTTTCCATTTCGAGCTCGCCTTCCAAAATTTCTGTTAGCAAACGAAGTTGTTACTTTGCCACGTAATAATTATACCTCCCTTCCTCGCAAAAAAGGATGTCTAAAAATAAACTGCTGTCTCGTAAATCGCGTGACCCACGGGCTTTCCTTTCCTCTTTTCTTCTTTTTCAGGGCGCAGGGGGAGTGAAGGCAGTTGGGGGTCATTTGGGGGGTCAAAGGTTGGCTCGCTGGCCGAGTACATTTTTGAGTTAAATACGATGTCTCCTCCGAGCGCCATTTATTATCTACGGAAGTGTCCACCAGCGATTGCGTGCTGCATGCGCTGGCCATTTAGCCAGCCACGCCCACTTTCCACTCTCGCCGACCAAACGCCCACTGAATTTCCACTGAATTTCCACAGCCGCCGTTACATAGTTTTCTCCTCACAAAAACTCACGTAGTCGGGCGGTTAACACAACAATTTGCCGAAGGATTTTCGTTATCGCCTTTAGAGGGGGGCAAAAAAGACGGAAATGGAAAATACACAGAAAGAAAAAATTGTATACCGCATAAATCGTAAGAAACGTCCATGAAATGGTATTTTAAATTAAGACTTGCAAATTGTTGTAACACCTTTTAAATGGTGCACTTTATAGCATATTTTTAAAAATCAAATTCTGTTTGCAGCACTTTTTCGCAGTGTATTAGATCGAGATTTGTGTTGTGCTAACTTTATTTTTGGTATGTTTTATTGTCGCTTTCCGGGCATCTGTAGCACCTGTCGCAAATTGGCCAGCGGTGAAACGATGGCGGCGTTGTCACGTTCTTCCCAAAAATGCTGCAATTCTCCACAGCTACCATTTTCCACCTTCCACAGTTTCCACTTTCCATTTCACATTTGTTTGCAACCCTCAGATGTTTGGCTATTGTACCCGTTTTTGGGGTTTCACTTTCAGTTGGTGTTTGCCAGCTTGTTTGTTTGTTGCATGCCTTTGGGTAGCGCTTGATTTGGTCTGAAAGCAAATTGGCATTTCCCCGGTACGTTTCTGAATTATAAACGAACTCACAAATGGGCGGCGCTTTCAGGGGGCCTTTGCGATTGTGCAGGCCCTCAATTATGCACACACGTCAAATTAAAAGGGGGGGAGAATTCAAGGGGCTTGGTGGGGCGAACACGCACAAATCTGGAAATTGCATCCCAGCCAGTTGTTGGCCCCATTTGGCCCGCTATATTGCAGACTTCTATGCACTTTGACCTCCTCCTCCTACTCATCCCTCGTGACCAGCACCAAATGGCATAGCAAATGAGCTGGAGGAATCGGAGGAGCTGGCAGTTTCCAGGCGGAGAAACTACCCAAGGCAGGTAATAAGACCCAGGCACTTTCAGCCAAATGGAACAAGGCAAAGTTAAAGCCAACGCAAGTGTTCTTTTTCCCAATTTTATCCTGTTAAACTTAGCCAGCAGAACAGTTTAATTGTTTAACAAAATTACTTCTCATAATTTTAATTAATATTGTTATACAAAAAAAAAAAAAAAAAAAAAACTAAAACAGGTCAACTAGACATAATTAATAAATATTTCAGATGAAAGCCTTAGCTAAACACTGTAAATACCTAATCATACCATTAGCTTTAATGAAATGTACATATATATATAAGGGATAAAGCACAAATAAATAATAATAAAAAAATAATTTTAATTATAAATAGGTATTAAAATGATTTTCAATAACTTACTCTTGTATGTTGCCTATGTTCAACTAGTTCTCCGCTGTTTTTTGGTATGACATAATGCCATCGTTTTGCCATTTTGTCGGCCAGCTTAAGTTATACGAATCCATATCCATATATAATCGCCATTATTCTCAGCTGATTGCCATTTGCAGGCACTCAACTTGATTTAGGTCCCAGTCACGCCCCTGACTTTCTCCCACATTCTGCCACACCTTCCAATTTTCTTTTCATTTTTTTTCCCCATTTTTTTTTTTTTTTTGAGAGCAATCTCAGCCAAGTGGGTGAGTGGCCATAGAAATTTGCATGAGACGAGAGAAAGCTTTTGGCCCATAAATTCATACAAAATAAACTTGATGCCAACATGTCTCAATGGCGACACGAATGCGCGCATGGAAGTAGTCGGAAAAATATCAAAGGGGGCACTCGGAGCTGGGGCGGTGACCTTCAGGCCTTCAAAGGATGATACCAGAAACGGGCGACGGATTTGATACCGATTTCGAGGCACTTAACTACACGCTTTCTATGACTTTCGCCTTCTCTAGTTCTCCAATCCAGCCGCCACTGACCCACAAGCCATGTTTTATACATAAGGGGGCGTCTATTAATGAGTGCCACGCCCACACACGAGCCCCACTTGACAGTCGATCATAAAAAGCATAATGGAAGCATCCATGTGCCGCACATAAAGTCACAATCGAAGACATAAGCCGGGAGAAATGGCAACTAAGTTGGCCAAGAAGTGGCTGGGATTACGTGTGGAAAATCGGGGTATGGGCCAAAAGCACATAACTCTTGTGCAAACATGGGTTAATGTCGGCCACTAATATTTGCACAAACTATCGTTCAGTCTGTTAATGCTACAGTATGCGTTTGTTACATTTTAATTAAAATTTTGTATATAAAATATATAAAAAACTATGAACTATCCAGGCTGTAATAGGAAATAAAACGGTTGCGTTTATCTTGAATTTTGTGAATTCTCGACATTGAATTTCTATTGTGGCTGTGATTAGCCCACCCATATATTCAATATTCAACATTCAATGGCCCCTTGGGCGAGTGAGCGATTGAATGAATAAATCATTCGATTTATTCAAATGCCGTATCGATTTCTTAACGGCCAACTTATTTGGCATTGTTGGCCAATTTCCCAACACACACACACAGTTTGCAACCGATGGCAAAATTAATTATGCGACGCGTTTCACAGGCGGAAGAAAGCCATCGAGGACTCGCCGCAAAATGGCCAGGACCAGAAAAAAAAATCAGACATGGGCAGAAAGACAAACAGTTGTTGTAGTTGCGAAGGACAGGGGACACTGGCCACTGCACAGCTCAATCAATTTCAGGACGAAGCGATGCTGGACCAGATCCCAGTTACCAGTTACCAGTTACCAGATACCAGATACCAGTTACCAGATAGCAGTTTCCAGTTGCAGATACCGCTTTTCCAACCGCCGCGGCGGTCACGTCTCGCACCCTGGGCCAAAAGCAATCAAACAAGCGGAAGGGACGCCAACCGGAAGTTGCACAGTCAAACTGGACACGAATGGCTAAGGATGCTGATGAGGATGATGATGATGATGAGGATGATGATGAGGATGATGAAGATGATTGGAATGATGATGATGATGAAGATGATTGGGAGGATGATGATGATGATGATGATGATGATGATGATGAAGATGATTGGGATGATGATGAGGATGAGGACTATGGCATAGCACAATGATGATTGCGATTGGGACATTTGTCTCCTGTGTCCGGAGCATCTGTCAAATTTGTATGAAACTATAACCCAATGTATGCGATTTATTTCTGATAAATTGACACCTTTTTTTTGGGAAGAGTTGTAAGTGGTTTTGCCTTTTCCCTAACTAAAGTTAAACAATATAAAGCAATAAACTGCATTTGTATTTTATTAATTGAATCCCTTTTATGACGATTTTTCAGCAGTTACATGCCCTGGTGAAAAGTAATATTTTAAATTAATTTTCTTGCAAATAGAGAAGAAGTTGAGCAAGTTTTCAAATTTAAAGACTGGCTCCTCTGTTGATTGCAGCCAGTGGAAAAGCGGCGGCAATGAGAATGAATTCGAACATGAGCGGAAATCAATTGATTGGCGGCCACAGATGTGAAATGTGTGTTTACGCTTGTGCGATTTCCGCCGGCTGCAATTAAATGTGCAGGGACTATCCGTCGGTGCCACGCCCAGTGCCGCCCCTGGGCAATTGCCGCCCACTTTCCCTAGCTCACCCACTTTCTTACTCTTCTTACTCTTCTTACTTCTCCCCGAGTTATCGTTTTCCCGGCCTGGTTGAAAATCAATCAGTTGTGCAGCTGCCAAAAAAGAAATGCCTTGTCATTTATATCCCCCTTAAATCGTTTTTGTATCCATCAAATGCCCGGGAACGCTGGAACGCGATTGTTGTTGAAAAATTGTCGGACATGTTCAATAATGTTTATCAAATGGCATCTTCTTCTTGTGTGGATTGGGATTGGGGTCTCACCCAAATATATATATGTATATCTTTTTTCTTGTTTTTATCGTTTGAAGAGGGGAAACTTTGATTTGTTGCTTGATTTTCGCCGGAGGGCCAAAGAGGTGAGCTGATGAGGGAAAGTCAGGAGCCAGATAAAATGAAATAAAATAAAGGTGAAAGTGTCAAAGTGCATTTGTAATGGCTTAACGGAAAGATGAAAGCGTTCCTGATTTATGGTTTCCTCAGGAAACACCCTCTCTGGAAATCAGGGCATGGCATCTGTCGTCCTCGATGGAGCGGCCATCTTCTGGCTCAGCAACTCAGCAGCTCAACAGTTGCTGCAATTTCACTCCGGTGACCTCGGTTCCAATCCTTCAGCAAAGCAATCCCTTTCTGGGAAGCCAACGCATATACATAGATATCACTGAAATCCGATGCACACTTCTTGGGAACTTCCAAAGGAAGCGGCAGAGCGACTGAATTGTATTCACCGAGTATAGATAATCGTGAATATTTCTATGCTCTTCAAGCAAGCAAGAAAATAAGAAAATTTGTATTTAAAATTAATTAAAGAACAGAATAAATGTTTAACTAACCACAAGATGTTATTAACAACAAGCTCAAGTTTTATATTCCAGAATGTTAAAATTTTGAATAACTTAAAAATATGCTGATAAATTCTTTGTTAACATAAGCTCTAAAGTTTTTTTTTTTTTTGTACAATTTCAGCATTTTAGAGTGTTTAAATATTCAGAAAGATGCGAAGGCCCTGTGCTCTCGCCTGTCGATAATATTTATTTTTGGGCTTGCTGTGGCAGGAATTCAACTCGACTCGACTTCTGTTCTGTTCTGTTTGCATTGAAGCCCGATGGCTGAAAGGGGCTGTGGCTGTGGCAGTGGAGCCAAGTGGGTTGGGGCTCGCTTTTTGATAAGAGCTCCATGGAGGCAGCTCGAGTGTTTGCCCAAGGCAAGCTGTCATTGCTCCTGCTGAGTATAGATCCAGCAGCTGGGGGAATCCTTGATTTCTCATATCAATGCGCTACATTAAATATTCACCAGTTGGCCTTGGCAAGTGGCAAGTTGTGGCGCTTAGTTTTGGCTTTCGGCTTTTGGCTTGGCACGGCTCCCCTTTCAATTAGCGTCCAATTAGTTCAATTGCAGCCTTGCATTGACAGCTCATCGCTGACATGTGTCGCCACGCGTTTCACAGAGGGACCACATGGCGTATGCGCGATAATATTGCGCATACGTCAGCAGTCTGTTTACGATCTGCTCGCCACTCATCAGCTGAAGAAAAGTTTCCCCCTTGATAGGTAATAGCAGCCACATCAACTCGAAAGTTTCTGGCTTGATGGTGAAAGTTTCAGCCAGCCAGCATTTGATGGTATCAAACATGCCCTAACAGAACTTGAATGAAATTGAAATGCAAACTGTGTACGATATGCTTCATTTGCAGGAATAGCTAGTGAAACACTTTGATAAATTATACCCAGTTCAGTGATATATAATCAATGATTTCAGTTTAGATACATTATATGTTGCGTTGCGTTTTAGCTAATTTAGTGCCAAATTTGGTAAGCCAAAATCAAGTGCAACAAATTTAGATTGCCTATTTATTTAATTGCACTTCATTTGATTGGATTCATTTGCTCGCTCGAGCAGCAATATTGTTTGCGGTTCGATTTCATGGGCTGTGTAAATATTTGACTGGATTAATTAAAGCCTAAAGAGCTTGGATAAACGCATTGCAAGGCATCTTCTGTTCTGGCCCCATTCGATATGCACATCTCTCAGCCAGCCAAGCGAATCGAAACGAAAAGCTGTCAGACTAACGAAGCGGCACATCGCACATCCCCTTGCACACTAACTCACACACACACACACTCACACACACATAAGAGTCCTTCGTAGTCCTGCGTGGTCCTGTTGGTCGGAGGGTGGCACTCAAATTCCTTTGCCAACCCAACATACTTCACAACTTGTGTTGCACTTGCCAGCGATTTTCGATGCGGCTTTTAAGTGCAGCTCCAGACGAAAATAAAGTGCGGAGTACTCGCACATACATAAATCAAGCATCAATCATTCATCATCAATCATTTGCGAGGGGGAAGAACAAAAACGGCAGGCGGAACACACTTGAAAAATCCCCTTAACGTATTCAAACAAATAATGAAATTATTTGAATGTCCATCCAAACCAACTTTACAACTTTCTTTGATAAATTGATGAATCCAATTGAAATTTCCCATGTCAATAAAATACAATTTAAATTTAAATACATAAATGCAGTTTTTTCAGGAATTTGTGATGCAGATATGTGCGATAAATGTTCTGAAAGCTGATCGAAAATATTTTTCGCAAGTGCTGTGCAATTTTCCTTGATATTTATGGCTTCAAATTCCACAACTAAAAATGTATATGGACTTTGCGTTGTTTGTAATTTGAATGCCCAACAAGGCACTTGGTTGCCACCTCCTGTGAGTGTGAATGTGAGCAGGTCCTTAGCCATAAATTGCACACGCACATGTGCTGAAATCCTGCTGTTCTTCAGGCTGCATCATCATCATCATCGGGATTCCATCGCCATCGTTGTCGTCATCATCATCGTGGCCATTCAAGGCAGGCGGCAAGTGCATAATAAAATTTTATTATTTCGCCCTGCTTAAAGCGGAAATGAATGCAGCCCTCGCACTCGCACACACACCGGCCCATACAAGTGGGCTCCTCCATACAAGTTAGCTCCTGCTCCGGACTCCAACTCGACATCCTCATCCTCATCCACATCCACATCACAATCACCATCAACAGCAGCTAACTCGAGCTCAGAGCAGCTTTCGAGCATTTTGCTCGCCTTATGCACAAAGTAAATGGCAGCAAATTGCATTTTAATCACATTGTTGTGCTCGTGTGGAATGCGTGGCACTTGCATCAGCAGGACAACAGCTGCCAAGGGCACTGCGACAAATCGGGGGGCACTCTGTGCCATCCGCTTGTACGAAGGATGGCCTTGCAAGTGAATTTCCTCAGCTTCTTTCCTGCCCCCCGAGTTAGCCTCAATTAAACACGTCTTATCCCGTCACAGTGTCACTTAGCCCCCTTAAAACTAAGATTCAGTTGGGCTGGACATACACTTCAAAACAAAATGTTTACAGATCTTCTTAAAGTTCCTGTTTTTTGTACTAACACACCTTTGCTATTTAATACATGCACAGTTTTGGGCTCCCAGAAATCAACTTTTTTACGCGCATATATGTCTTGAAATATATATATATCCTTTGTCAAATATATGAAATCATTTATCATGATTATTCCGAAATTCAAAAGATCCTAAGTTATTGCCCTAAGTCCGCTTCATTGGCTTCTGCGCTGAACTCCATTTGAGAGTCGCAGCTTCATTTTCATTACAGTTCACATGCTGCTGTCAAGTGCAGAGATTCAGCTGGATTTCCATCAGACTGCTGCAGGCTGATGGTTAAAACGCTGGAAAAGCGCAGGGAAAACCAGAAATAGAGCAGGAGACAGCAGAGAATGTGGAACAGAGATGGCCAGATGGAGATAATTGCCGAGTGACATGTGATGGCATCCAATGCAGATTAGTTTGCACTTTCTCCGCCTTACATTCAAATTTACACATTTTCCGCTTTCCACTCATCCGCTCTTCAATTTCCAGCGCCTTTTCTGCTCCCAATTCCGTGTTTAATCCGTTTGATATTACATCACAATCGATTGCACCGACATATTGCGTATACGCCACGTTGCTACACTTTAATTAATATGCATGCCTCGCGGCTTTTCCACCTCGAGGCAGTGCCCATAAACTATAATATAAATGCAGGGGTTGTGGTTCAAAGGTGGCCAGGACTCCACATGCCAGGACATAACCCCCTTTTTTTTTTTTGGCCCACCAGCTTTTTATTCTTTACCGCTTCCTTGGCTGCTGTCAAATATGTTGCTGCAAAAACTTCAGTAACTTTATGCCGTCGGATCTATAAAGGGCTTATCAAGCATTTCAATAACCTTCAATAACCAATATTTATTTATGCTATTCGTATTATTAATATCCCTATATAATTGTAAAATGTAGACTAAATTGCATTACGCATTAAAACGAATTTGGTGAATGCGTATTTAATTCCTCTGCAGATTCCAGAGCTCATTTCGTCATTTTAAATTCGAAAAACTTGATGAAGTATGCGCTCATTGTCTTTCCCTTCGTTGGCCTTAAAAAAGTTGTTGCCCAAAGTTTGTTTTATGTCGCACCGCTAATAATCCGCGTTGTTTATAGGGTATCCGAGGAGTATGCACGAGGGTGTAGCATGGAAATGCATGCGAAAAGTACGAAACGGAAAAAGCAAACTTTTCCGCAGCATTTTTCTTTATACGCTTTATACGCCGGGGCCGAAAGCAAGTCAAGCGGATTTGTAGGGTTTTTATTTATAAATTCCGCTTTTTACTTTTACTGCTACTTTTTCTTTTCGTTTTCTTTCTTTTTCCTGCTCGGTTTTTATGTAAGGGGCGTGGCAGGGGGAGTAGCTTTGGCTTTGGCATGGGGCTTTAGTCGTATCTGGATTTTGGTAACGCGCACGCAGCTAGAGATTAGCTAAGCAGAATTGACGACCAGTGCAGGGGGTTTCCCGGATTGACAGGGGGTTACAGGGGGGGGGGGGGGGTTACAGGGGGGGGTGGCATCTTCGTCCTTGACGTTGCAGGAGGCCATCCAGCTTAGTGGCCAGCAGCACAGTTCGTTTGCTGGCTGCCATGCATGGAATTAGCCGCGTTAATAAAACGCCAGCGACTGCGGCTGCCAAATTGCCATTTAGGGATTGCCATCCGCCCCCTTGCAGCTCCCGCTTCCCCCTGCAGCCCCAGACGCACCACCCACACCAACCACCACCCACCGCTCTTTGCCCTTAACTTGGCTTAACTTCCTATCTCGCTCCCTCTCTCTCTCTCTCTCTCTCTCTCTACCCTTCTCACTCTGATGCTCTGGGCAGCTTCAAAAACTTTTGCTCGTTAAAGTAAATTTCGCCTTCTATAACGAAAATAAAAAAACAATAGAGTATGCTTGAAAGTGTAGTGGGAACCTTTGAATATTCCTCTTGCTAAAACAAACAAAGAAAATAGGCTGTAAATCGAAAGTGCAGCAATATAATAACTAAAAAATGAAATTCAAATTTGAAAAGCTTCCCAAACATGAAAACGTATCAAATAATAAATTTATGATGAATTAAATTATATTATGTTTAGTTTAGCTATGGTTTTACTGCCCACTGTCACGTTTATGTGATTAAAAAACGAAAAGATATAAAATATTTATTTGGGTACAACGTTTTGCTGATCATACACAAGCTGCCCGTTTTTATGTCCAATATTGTTTAATGTGCGCAAACGGAGTGCCACTTTTATTGTACCCTGTTGCTGCAGTGTATAAAATACTAAATGTTTTTCTTCTCCATCTAGGGCTTTATCGTTTCTGTTCTTATTGTTGCTGCGTGAAAATTTACGCGCTTGAAGCTTTTATGGCTCATGAGGGCCCATTGCCGTCTAAGCCATTGTCTTTGGGTCCTGGCCATGTTTATGGACTTTTTCGCCTGGCAATTAAATGTGCGCTTCCCGTGAACAGCGCTGTTCGCAATAATAGAACCTAAATGGGCGCACAATATTTCACAAGCATGCGAAAATGCATTACATTCATTGCCAGCACCTAATAGAAATTACATAATAATTGTTATAATTACAAATTTCCACTAAAAACCCCTAATAGTGTGTGCCCAACTGTACATGTTCATGTAAGTAACCGTGTCTTTTGGGCACTTTTGCAACTGATTGAGTTGCAGTCGCGCTAAAAACTTGCTAACAGCACAGGCGGCAACTTTTCCCAAAAAAAAAGAGGGTAACACACGCACACACACACTGCAAAAGTTTGGGGTACAAAAGGGGGTCGGGGATCAATCAGTGGCGGTGGTCCTTGCAAAAGTTGTAAATTGTTTTTATTGTCAGCAGCAACGCTTCTTCTACGCTTCTGCTGCCACTCCTGTTGAACTTTCACTAGTATTTTTGGCCAGGAATTCATTGGCTCACTTAGCTGGCTGTCTTGGCCAACGGCGATCTACTGACTCGACTTGGGGATTTTACTTCGGATTTTATGGGCTGAATTTTAAAGGGAATGTCCGAAACAGAATTAGTTTCAGGTTGTTAGCAGCTTGTTTGGCAATGGAAATAAATATTTTAAGTTAGTACTACATAAAGCTTGATTAAATTGTTACATATATTTTGATATGGTTACGCTTTATTTTAGGTGCATTTAAAAGTGCGAATCATTCATTTTGTAGTTTTACATAAATCTTTATTAAATTATTACATATTTTTTGAAATGGCCTATTTTTAGTGGATTAAAAAGTTAGAATCATTTTGTAGTTTAAGTTCTTAAGAGCCACTTGAAAAACCTTTATATTCCAAAATTATATATATATGGAATAGAACCGCTTTGCACGTCTTTTCTTTTAGATTTCCTTTTGTTTGGGCCAATGATTACTTTGGCGTTTTGGCAACACCTGACTGTCGCCCAGAATTTTCCCCCGGCCCTGGAAAAGCGCCATGCCCCTTTTTCGTCAATTGATGTGCTTGTCACGTGGCGGCGCCTACGCGTATGCAGCACAACATTCTAATGCTTTCTCCACTTTCTCAGCTTTCTTTGCTTTCTTTGCGTTCTCAGCTTTCTTTGCTTTTGCCAGACATCAAGGTCATTCGGTGGCAGTTTATTCATCTGGCTTTCGGCTTTGTGTGCGCGCAGGCAAAGAGCACGAAGAAATGAAAATAAATTAAAATTAAAACGAAATAAATTAGAAAATAAAATGCGCATTGCACGGAAGATTTTCGCGCAGTTTTTAGCCAGTTTTTCGCCAGCTTTTCCGCCGCCTTTGTCACAGAATTTCTCGTTGGTCACGTACAAAATGACGGCACAAAGAATTTTTAGATCTTTTGTTTTAATCATAAATTGTAGGCCATTGGAGAACTGGCAATTGGGGGGGGGGGGTTTCCTGTTTTTTTTTGGGGGAGGTTTTTGGTGGCTTTGGGGGCGGACAGCTACAATAATGTTTTTTGCTTTGTTGCGTAGTTTGCAATAAATTTCAAACCAGCCTCCCATTCCACCCCCCCAAGCACTTCACATTCATTTTGCATTTTTGGCTTTTCGCTTCTTTTTGGGGTTGGGTGGGGGGTGGGGTGGAAAATGAGGAGTGCGGGGGAAAGTGGGTGGCTGACTGCTGACAGATAGAGTGTCCGACCAACTGACAGAGCGGGGAGCGCGGAGGCTGAATGGAAACCCTACGGTTTTGCAGCCCAAGACAAATGATAAGCGTTGACACTTTCTTTTTCCACTTTTCCCCACTTTGAATACTCTCTCAAGTTCTTCCCAGTTTTCCCAGTTTTCCCGTTTTCCCCAGACTCGTCTTCGCTTCCCTGTGTGATAAATTGCTAACAATCAAAATCCAAAGGCCAAATGCGCTCCTTCTTCTACGTCTTCGTCTTTGGCAAATGTAAATTTAATTCTTGATTACCTGAAAATGCGATGGGAAATGCAGGAAAATTCTGCGAAATTTGATAAGCAATTTTTCGTCTATGTACCCACAACAGTGCAGATACCGAAAACAGAGAAGAAAAACAGAACAACTCAAATATCCCAGGGGAGATGAAGTTCTGTTCCCAGAAATACACAAATTTATGTACAGGAAAATGCTAATTTCAAGGAAAGTACACAGTGCGCCACAAAAACCGATGATGTTAAATGAATGTCATTAAAGTAAAATACGAGGGTCGTTTGATAAGTCCGTGACTTTTTGTATTTGCCGCGCACCTGCTCTAAATACAACACTGCTCCTGTCAGCAGTTATCGATTAACAGCTGACTGTAAAATTTTGAGAAAGCTGCGTTTTTTGGTTTGCGTTTTATAGGCATTGAAAGCAGACGATCTCGTGAATTTTAACGAAAATGGAAAAAAGTGAATTTCGTGTGCTAATTAAGCATTATTTTTTGCGTAAAAAATCCATCACCGAAACCAAGGAAAGACTTGATAAATATTATGGGGACTCTGCACCATCAATTTCAATGGTTAAGAAATGGTTTACTGAGTTCCGTTGTGGTCGTACCAGTACAAGTGATGCCGAACGTTCAGGTCGCCCAAAAGAGGTCGTCATGCCAGAAATCGTCGACAAAATCCATGGAATGATATTGGATGATCGGAGAATGAAAGTGCGTGAGGTAGCTGAGGCTGTAGGCATCTCAACTGAACGGGTACATCACATTTTACATGAATATTTGGACATGAAAAAGCTTTCCGCGCGATGGGTGCCGCGATTGCTCACACACGACCATAAGCGCAACCGTGTGACCATTTCAAAGGAGTGTTTGGCGATGTTCAACCGCAATCCAAACGAATTTTTGCGCCGTTTCGTTACCGTAGACGAAACATGGATCCACCACACCACACCAGAGACCAAAGAACAATCAAGACAGTGGGTTTCTCCGGGTGAACGTGCACCAAAGAAGGCCAAGGTGGGTCTGTCGGCCAACAAGGTCATGGCCACAGTTTTTTGGGATGCACAAGGTATCATTCACATCGATTACCTTGAAAAGGGTAAAACGATCACCGGCGAATATTATTCAGAGCTTTTGGACAGATTCGATATTGATTTGAAGCAGAAACGACCGCATTTGGCGAAAAAAAAAGTGCTGTTCCATCAGGACAATGCACGGGTGCACACGTGTGTAGTCAGCATGGCAAAATTTCATAAATTGGGCTACGAACTGCTACCCCATCCAGCATATTCTCCAGATTTAGCCCCCTGTGACTATTTTTTGTTTCCAAACATGAAGAAATGGCTCGGCGGTAAGAGATTCGGGTCAAATGAAGAGGTCATCACAGAAACAAACGACTATTTTGAGGGCCTTGAGAAAACCTATTATTTGGAAGGAATAAAAAAATTGGAAAAACGCTGGACTAAATGTATAGAGCTAAAAGGAGATTATGTTGAGAAATAAAACGCTTCTTTGACGAAAAAAATATATTTTATTCAAAAAGTCACGGACTTATCAAACGACCCTCGTATTAAATATATCAAGCGCATGTTACACCGAATTCAACTAACGAATTAAGTTAATGGGGCTATCAAAATGCGAAGCATTTATTTTGTATATTAAACTATGTGCTTGCCCCCCCAAGAAAATCCGCCTAGAAAGATGAAAGAACTTCAGCACAAATTGCTGGATATTCAAGTTTCTTTTGCCATCCTAATACCAACATTCGAGCAACTCCATTGACTTGCCCCAAAGTAATGAGTACATTTGTATCTTTTCATCTTGTTGGCTCTATCTTTATCGTGTGTGTCATCGTCGACTTACCAACCGCAAGGGCATTTGGCATATGGAAACTGTCCCCGGCTTTTCCATTTCCCTCAGTTCGACATGCCAAACTATGAGCCGTGGAAAATTGTGAAATTTAATTCAATTAGTTTTTCGTTCTGGCCCTTTTTTGTGGCTCTCGTTTTTACGGCCAATACAAGTAATGTTGTACCGACGTAACCTCCTCCCCATTTGCCTGCAAATATTTAGAGAAAATATCTGAGCTCGGTGCCCCCGTCCCTTTTTTGTGGCTGGCCAAAAGGAAGGAAAGCAGAGTTGGGGAAAAAAAAATGGTCAAAAAAAATACGGGCAATGGAAATACTCTACTAAGGTTTAGTATTTTTAATTACACCTTATTATATATATAAAACAGCATACCCTTTAAATATAATAACTATCTAAAACAATTTTCAGTATGCCATAGATTTTTTAAAAATGCCTGACTTTAGTGCATATAATACCCCCTGTTAGGGTATAGAAATCAAAAGAAATGCCTGCATGAAGGGAAATTTAACATGTGTTCGTGGAGAATTTTCCAAATGGGCGAAGGGGAGGGGGGGTACCGACTTGTAGGCGGTATCTGACGAGCTCATCTTGTGGTTTTTAAGTGCTCTAACGGCATGTGCCGCCCCCTTTTTCCGGCCTCTTCTTCGTTTTTTTTCGTTTTTTTTTCGTTTTTGGTGATTTAAGAAAATTGATGGCTTGCTCTTGACATGACTTGCCAATGGACCAGTGGACGAAAAAGCCGCTCCAAGCCCAAGGCCGTGACAATGCGAAAAGGAAGCAGAAGTCCAAGAAAGGGCATAGAAACGGGAAAAGGAAGAATGGGAAGGTCCTCTTAAAAATTCATAGATTTGATTTGCTTGTAGTGCGTATAAAGATGCTTACACAGTCCCCAAAAGGATTAGGAAAACCCAGGCAGGCAGCAAATTTGAACAAAAATATGCCACGGCATCCAGATTTATTTGAGAGTCATAAATGTGACAATAAAAATTGTGAGCAGACTCGTAAAAAGCACAAGCCCAGATTTGTTAAACGTGCGACGGCATGCAAACAGCCAAATTTTAACCAAAAATGTAGAAAAAAGTGACTTTAAGCTGTAGAAAGGCTATCATTATAAAACATTTCGAATTAACAGCAGAGCACTCTACCAAAAAGCAGTATATATTTTTACAAATGCCTAGCAAACATTTCCTATTCATTTGCCCGAAAACCATGGTGAATCTATATCTCAAGTGTTAATTAAGCTCGCTACATTTGCAATGGAAATTTAGGTTGAGGCATTTTCCAAGCAGCCAACCAAGTCAAGTCTGTAACGCTTTTCAGGCTTTCAGGGACCGGAAATTAGCTCACTGAGAGACTTCGACCCGGATTCAGTCAACACTCTTGGCTTTGATTGCTCGGCAAAGAAGGCCACCGAAATACCATCACGCAATGCAATTGTGTCAACTCTGTGGCAAATTCGCCACGCTGCGAAAAAATACGTAAAAAAAGTGCTATCCCTTTGACTAGATTTAATAAAATCCGGACGGAAAAATAAGGAATTTGTAGCATTTTTCGCCAGCGTTTAATTAGAAGCGCCATGCGAAGGGAGTGAAAAGGCATGGCGGCCACGTGGCGTATACGCAATGCGCCAAAAAGGAAAACAACGATAGAAAAGCGAAAGCTCGCCGAGAAATCGGTGTCATGTTAATGACCGATTAGCATGGCGTGTGCACCACCGGAGTAGCCTAAGTTTTACCGGATGAGGTGACGAGGGTGATGGCTGTTGGTAGTTGGTACTCGGACATCGTGAACTGTGACCTGTCAGCCCCACGCGAAAGGACCCATCAAACGCACTCACCTGCGAAGGTGAAAGGTGAAAGTTAGTGCAGCGTTTAATTGAGAACAAAGGGCATAGCGGAAACTTGCGCTAAGGAATATCATTTTCCCTTAAGTTACAAGTCTTAAGGATGTACATACATATGTACATAACTGCAACAGTTCAAGATACAAAGGATGTCTGGTAATTAAAGAAATACATACATAAGTGCAACAATTCAAGATACATATTGTTGAGTATTTATTTTTATTTATTTAAATAATAAAGTACTTTAACTTTCCCTTTTCAGTGACTTACTAGTATACATACATGAACCTAGGCTAGTTTTTCTTTTACATGGCTGCGTTTGTATAGATTTTTCCTAGACTTTGGTTTTTTTTGTTAATTACTTGTGCCACATTTCCTTCCGGTTTTTTGAGCATTTGCCCTGGGAACGAACTTAAGCGGATTTGTCCGCATAACAAATTAAAATGTGGCACGCAAATGGAATGCCAGGCGTTATTCACATCCAACGAGTGGGTGTTTCTGCATTTTCGCAGGCATCATCATACCGCAAAATGGATATTTGTGTCGCATTCCAAGAAAGTTCGTATATATCATGTAAGTTTTTTCTCTTTTTTTTTTTTTTTTTGCTAGTCGCATATACATACACGTATAATGGTTAAAGTAAATTGGATTTCGCTTTATGCAAATTTATGCGCACAGATTGAGTGACATTAATGGATGATGAAGTCGCCAGCCATGACTGAAACGCAATCGCACCGCGAAAAGGGAGGCGACTGCGGGATGGCCATTCTTTGTGAGAGGAGGATGTTAGGAGGTGGGTGGTGGGTGGCGCCTTGAGGCCGAAACTTACTCCCACTACAACACCAACAGCCCGCAGAGAATTGGAGGCCACGAACGTGCTTTCGCTATGACCACAAAACCTGAACCACTCAAAACCATCAACTAACCCACCACCCAAAACGGGGTTTCTGCACAATTGCGGAATAAAAAGAATTATGCAAGTAGCACGACTATTAAATGGCGAGGGATTATAATTTTAGTTTGCCTGCAAAGCATTTCCAATGTTTATGAACGTTTATAGCATTTTAGTTCTGAAACTAAAGCAAGCGAAAATAATTAACTATAGCTATAAGGCTAAACAAATCAATTATGGTGATAGATATAATGTTTTCGGTGCCAATCTAGCAAAATAAAAAATACTCTATTAAAGATATTTTCCTTTACAAAGTCTTTATATGGCATTTTTGCTAGATATATGATTAAGAGAAACTCTGACCTGTCCAAAATAAAAATGCCCCATGCGCTGGCCTTAAGTAAATACATTCAGCAAATTGCAATCAAAAGCTGGGGCAAGGGACAAAGTGAAAGGAAGAATTTCTGGCTTAATTAGGAATGAACAACACAAAATGAAAATGAGGGGGATTTTTTTTTTTTTTTTTGTGGCGGGGGAGGGCGAGGGGTGGAGCGGAGCCTGCTCATTAAGCTGTTGTTGCTTTATGGCCATTTAAAACATTTATGGCCAAGAGCGTTTGAATGACAGGTGCGATGGCAGCGGACAACCTTGCCCATTATATGCCCAACCACTCAACCACTCAACCACCCAACCACCCAACCACCCAACCACCCAACCACCCAAAACATCACCAAAAAAACCACCCACCGTTTTTAATTGTGTGTTTACAGGAGGAGCACGGGGCAACAGCAAGAACAACAAGGACATTGTGATCCTGATTGCCACTTGGCAAATGGAATTCTCACAATTTAATTTTTAATGCTCGCTCGCTTGTTTGCTTTTGCCTAATTTATTCATTTACATATAGTTTTATTTATTTTATTGCCTGTGCTGCTTTTGTGACACATTTAATTAGTGACGACCCCCTTTTTATTATGTTATTTGTTCTAATTTTATAGAATGCCAAAGTTTCGGAATTGAGCTAAAAAGTATTCAAAGAACGCATAATATTTGGCGAAACTGGACTTCAACTTGATTGCCTTTGGCTTGCTTGAGAATTTCATGGCTGAAAGCTAATCGAATTGCTTTATTTTAATTTGTATTTTCCTTTTCACTTTGTTTTTCTCTTATGCCTTTTTTCAACTTTCATTTTTTCAAGACCTAAGTCACGTCTCGGCTCAGCATGGAGAATTCAATTTGCGCTCATTACAAATGGCGACACACAGGTCAAGCCTGCCACGCCCCCTTAATGTGGGCGCGCCCACCATTTTCGGATGTTCAAAGAAATGCCCATAAATAGTACAAAGCAAAACGCTGTAAATTGGAACATAAAAACGAAATAAACAAAGTTAATACTGAGTCACTTAATACTCTTGAAATTTACCAATATTTCTAGTGAAAATTCGGGGTTCTACAATAAACCACATAAAATAGCTTCCAAAATAATATTAATACTCGAGAAATATATTTTAACAATTTTTTCAAGAGAGCTATTGTATTTTTATGTATACTTTGAGTATCTTAAAGAATGCTGAACCAAGAAAGTCCTAGAAGTTATGGACTCGACTCGCAAGTAATATTCCCAGAAAGGCTGAAAAGGGTATTAATGCCAAGAGAAGAGGGTAATAGGTTTCAAATAAAGACCAAATCAAAGGCAATGAAAGGACTTCTTGGGTCGCAACACGCAACTGGACGCGCACTTTCAGCACCATCACTTTCAGTGGGTGGTAAATGAAATTTAATATAATTACCTCCATTTGGGAGCCCTTCTTGCCCATGGAGCCACCGCCACCCGTGTGGCCGCCGCTCTGTGCGGCATTCATACTGGTTGTTTTCTTCTTGTATCTGTATCTGGAGATGTATCTCGTTCTGTTTCTGCTGCTCCAACGTTTGCTATCTGCTCTGCGGTTTGTGGGGCGCTGCTCTCTATGAGTGGGCCAAGTGTATCTGCGTTCGGCTGGCTGGCCGCCTTAATTATTATCGTCGGGCGATAAATCCTTAGGCCCGGCCTTCACTTCGACTTTTCCAATTGAAATTTATGTGTAATTTGAGTTCGCTTTGCACTCTGTATTAAAGTTCGTTTGCGAGATTTATTGCATTATTCCGAGTATGGTTTATTCGATTCGGTTGCTTTTGCCGCCTTCTATCTGCTCGCTCTGCACTTTGGCACGCTCCAAAAGATGCTTTTTTTTATACCACCGCTACTTTTTTTACACCGAGAGAAAAGGCAATTGCATAAACTAGCTTAAATTTTATTATTAATTTTTGGGTATTTGGAAATTTCTAATTTCAAATAAGTGCATACTAAGTGTACTTATGAAACCTTTAACCTATTAGTATGCACAATACTATTGATTAGAATTTAATCATCTTTCTTTCTGTGTAGCTGCAATTTGGGAAAGTTTCGCCGACAGCTCCTTCATGCTAATGATATACAACTAACTGGGGGATTGGGGGATTGGGGGAGCCATGGGGCTGCTGTTTGCTGCTTGCTGTTTGCTGGATGCTGCGAATGAGATACAGATACTTGAGCACGTCGGCCGCCTTTAATACAATGTCTTTGCTGGGCGGACGGCTGAAAACAAAAACTCGAGCTGAAGTTGAAACTTAAATAAGCCAACAGCCGCCCTGCAACAACAACAACTGCAACAACAACAACAACAACAACAACAATAGCCATGAGGGCCGTTGTGTGCGGTTAATGTAACTATATACGGGCACTTGACGTCCTTGCCAACATATCGCATGACTTGTCGCCCAGCGGATGGGATGGAATGGTATGGGATTGGATGGGATGGAAAGGAAAGTAAAGGAATGGAATTGGATGGGATGGAAAGGAAAGTAAAGGAATGGAATTGGATGGGTTGGGATGTACGAGATGGAGGATGCGACGGGTCCACCATCGAAGGGGAAGGGTGTCCTTTAAAACGCCACAAAAGTTGACCAGCATCTTCAATGTTTCAATCGCACAAATGTAGCGATAATTGTATCTTATATTTTAAGTATACAAAACAAATAATCAAGTTTCTTGTTCTATGAATCATATTATTAACATTTTAAAAATCTTGAAAAATTGAAGTTTACACATAATATGTTGTTTCATATAGTCTGAATATATTTAGGCACACAAACTTTATTTAATTTCGCTTATTGTTTAATCATTTTAAAGAAGTTAAATCATTTTATTACAGAGTTTATATTTTCTAGGCTAGAGTGTTGACCTAATAAATTAATAAAACCATTTGGCAGATGCAAAAAAACTGTCAACTGTTAAGCAAAAGATTTGTGTAAACTTTGGAAAACCCGGAAAAAGCCGCAGCTCACTGTCATTGTGTTTACTATGGAAAGTTAGTGTGAGTTTTGCTTGGTTAGGCGTGGAAAGTTTTGCAGATAATTCAATAAGAGATTCGCATGCATTTGCTTTAATTTCATTTCGTTTTCAAAACTTTCCAGGACCACGCACTTTTTTCTATATATTCTTCAAAGTTTCCCATTTGTGTGTTAATGCCACAAGATGACAGGAAATTTTAATAAACTTCGCCATGTGTGTCGGGCATAGAAATGTGTGTTCAAAAGAAACTTTCGGATGAAAGGAAAAAAAAGGGAATGGTGAGACCACACGAAAAGTGAAAGATGATGAAGGCAATTTATTCGAACCCTTAAGCCTTTGATGGGTTTGGGGGGAAAATGGGAAACGGAAAAGTGGGAATATGGGAAACGGGGGAAAATGGGGGTTGGTTGGAAAATGTAGGTCTAGGGTGCCTAGACAATGCTCACATATGTAAGCCAGCCAAAGGCCTAATTGCTGTTGTTTGTCTGAGCCCGGGCATCTTTTTCTTGGCCTATTAATTTGCCTAAAAGTGGCGTCGTTTTGGCCCACAGGGATCAAATTAGAGATAGAACGAAACGCTTTATTTTTATGCATTTGCTACGTGATTTAATTAGTTGACGCTGTTTGCCAAATTAACCGACGCCCGACTTTTTGGCTAATTACCAGGGCATTATTAACATATTGCCCATTTCCCATTGCCCAATGCCAAGGGGCAAATGAAGAAGGGCCAGGACGATAACAAAAATAACGATAATCATTGTCGATGAGCAGCATTGAGCATTGTGGCTTTACTCGGCTTCTATTTGCCATGCAAATATTGGCCAAAGACAAAGTAACCGATTCCAAAGCCAGACAGTGGCAATTCCCAAATAAATAAGGTGAGGCCCGGGCATCAGGAGTCAGCATCATTCATTCAGCGTTTGGCATTCGGCAGGGCCAGGTACAGAGTACAAAATAAAAGTAAAAAGGACAAAGGACAAAGGACTTGGGACTTGGGACTTGGAGCCAAGGGAGGCTGGCAAAAGGACCAAAGACGGCGGCATTTTACGGGCTCTTGGGGCAATCAGCACGCAGCCAAACGAGAGAGAAATCAAAGATTTGCCAATCGGAATTCCTCAGCAATTTGTGTCGACTCTTTTTATTTTAGCAATCTGTGCCAGAATCGCAACAGGCTAAATCCCACAAACAAGCAGCAAAAGCAACCACGCGGCGTATACTTGATTTACAGGCCTGCAATCTTATAATTATAATTCTTTTATTTATTCAATACCAAATAAAGTTGTACGCTTGTCTTACAAAATTACATCAATCTTACTAACATTAAACATTGCTAAGCATTTCTATAGTTCACAAAAATTTCAATTAATAATTATACAGTATTAGTAATCTTCTGTTTAAGTATTTTCAGTAAAGGAATATTTCTTGCTCAACTAACTCATCACGTTTGTCCTCATTTCTTCTTTATCTGCGCTAATTAAATGTATTTATGTTAAAATGTTCATTAAATAAACTACTTATCTCATTGGTAAACAAAAATTGCAATGTTTTTCAATATCTTATTGTTCAGTAGATTATTCCAATGTTTTAAGCATTTAAATTCCCCAATTTCCTCTCAAATCAGATTCCACCGATTTCCTCCCCTTAATTCATTTTGATGCCTTTTTTATACGTTCTTTATTGGATTACTTTACGGCTTTGGTTGGCCAATTGTCAATTAAGCAATTTGCGCATTTTTATTTCACACTCACAGAATTTCCGCTTTTACTGGCTTATAACACAGAAAAAAAATGCAATTATTTTTGGGCGTGTGGCTGTTTAGACCACGTTTTAGTTTACTTGTTTCTGGTTTGGATTTATACGGGAAATATAAATGGGCGCGCAGAGAGGGAGATTTCAAACGGGTGAACGGCGATCGCCGACGAGATGCGCCAGGATTCAAAAAGGAGCAACGAGGACGAGCGACGCAACGCGATTTCCGCTCGCGCGTTTTCCGTGCGACTTCAGCGGTGCGACTTTAGCAGCTGGCGTTTTGGGCAGAACTGAGCGAAGACGCTGCGGAAAATCGGAAAATCGCACACGCACAGTTGTCGCCAGTTTCCATTCGACATTTTCCGTATTATCGCAGCAGCCGCGCGCTGTCGAGCTTTCAAAACATCCGCATGAAAGCTGCCGCCAGTTTGTGGCACCCAAGCTTTTCCACAATCACGTGGAAAATTGTTTGGAGGGCTGTGCCAGGAAAAACGCGGAAGGCAGCGAGCAAAACAAAATTGCCAAAAGCAAAATAAAACCGCAATAAAAGCCAAGCGACTGGGTTTTTAAAAACAAATTGAATCAAATATAAATAAAATTTAAATTAAATACTTTGATAAACAGTTGCGCTGTTTAAATTTATAATTATTTTCTCTGTTGCTATTTCCCCAAAATGTTTAATCTAAGAACCTTTAGCCTAACTTATTAACTTTTATTAACTTCATAGAAAATGCATTCCTTTTTTAGTTTGCAATGTTCTAAGCTCTAAACAATCCATGAACTTTCTTTTGGGAGTATAATGACAGAACGTGCCTAATGAGGTTGCTTTTCAGGTCCTTGCTTTTTAAAGTTTTTGCCATCGTGCAATTCTTTTTAAAGTTGCAGCCAAGTCAGCAAGGGGTACAAAATAACGCAGACGATGCGAAAAGGCGTTTCGAAAACTTTGTAAAGTATAGAAAGTTGTGAACATGACTTGGTATTCGCATCAGTCCACTGAGATTATATGGGTAAATCACAAACAAATTCCTAATTATAGTAAAAATGTATTTATATATTAAAGTAATATTTTATACTGATAATTTTCCAAAATTATGTAAAAATGCCTTGAAGTAATTGAGATTAACTATTTAATTAAAGAGCTAATGCAAAATGCAATTTGAGATTCGAACAAACTGATTACGCACTCATTGAAAGCAAATGTAATTAATTACACCTTTTAGCTGTCGTTTATCCTCGGGGTATTATCAAGTCGATTACCGCCCATTACCCCAACGCAGACGTGTCCTTATTTCAGTTTTTTTTTTTTTGGCGGCCGTGTCAGAGGAATGAATAATGTGCACCTGGTCCTGAAAAAAAAAGGGGGATGTGCATGAAAGCCCCCTGGAGAAACAAGGGTTAACCAAGGCAGTTGATCAACCGTCGTCGTCGTTTGTTTGTTTGTTTGTCTTGAGTTCGCGTCCATTTAGCATATTTCACGTGCCTTCGTCCTGCGTACCATGAAAAATCCTTTATGGCAAGTGAATGGAATACGCAAGCAGCTGAATGAAAGTCATTGGCCAAACCAAACACTGAATGAAACGAGAGTAAGTGCCAAGTGCTTGGCCAAGTTTTTCTTTTCAGCTAATGTCTAATAAGCAATTTTCCCTTTTGTTTTTTCCCTGTCAATTGAAAGACTTTTTACAAATGATGCTGGCGCACATTTTTGGCAACGGCGCTCGGAAAACGGCGCCCCACATGAAAAGTGAAAACTCAGCAACAGGCCAGCGGGCAAAAGTCAGAGTATAAAGTCTAGGGGGTCATAAATTTTGTTTCGCCAACAGCTTTTCAATGCCGTTTTCCGAATGCAATGTGGAAAAACCGCACACAACGCGGTGCAATGCTGCGTATGCTTAACCCTCCAAGGAGAAATGATTTATGCGGTGCACGAGGAAAAGCGCGGAAAAACTGGCAAACGGTGGAAAATGATAGAAAGCATATGAGCGAAAGTGGAAAGTGAAAAGTGAAGAATGGCAGGAGCGGGAAACTTTGTGTTTTGAATAATTTGAGCTTTCAGGACGAGGAACTCAAGCTCTTGAAAGCTGTTTGGGTTTCTCAGGATGCTTCACGCTTTTTGTACAGGACTTTTGAATGGCTTTTAGTCTTGTAACTTTTGTAAGCTTAAAGTTTGAAGTCAAGGATAACAGCTTTTAAGTTTTAAGCGCAGCTTTTGTGAATGCAATGTCAGTTATGTTTTTAACTATATTTAAAGTATGCATTCAAAATGTGATTCATTAAGAACGCTTGAAGTTAAATTGTTGTTTGGCAAATTACCTTAGGTTTTCGGATTAAACTTTTCATTGGCTGAATTAAAGACTTCAGAGCACAGAAAATAATACTGCAAATATCATATTTACTCAAAACAAAACCTTTTTTCTGAAACAAGCTCAGAATAATATTATTAATTTTTTGATGTTCGAAAGGTTATTAAATTAAAACGTAAAGGAGCAAATAAATTATGTTCCATTAAAAAGGGGCAAACCCTGAAGCACATAATTAGAAATAGCTGATTTTGTGCTCCCCTCGTTTCCCTGCTAATTGCCACTGCGAATGCGAGTAAAAGGGCTTGCCACTTTAAATTAAAGTTGTAAATGTCACTGAACTAGAAAGCTCCCTCCGGCCAACTTTTCCCCACAGATGTGCATTTTCCTGCACGCTGAACGAGTGTATCCTGTGGAAAAGAAATCAACTCCCTAACAACGATGACTGCCATCAACTGCAGCAGTTTAATTGCAATTTCCACAAAAGTCGCCTGCTCGGGCAATTACAAAACGCTGCAATGGGCCGGCGGAATTAAATCAAATCTGTAAGAGTACACAACTGTGGGGCAGACCTAGTTAAGCATACCTTTACACCTAGAGAAATATTAGCTTATTACAATTCAAAATATCCAAAAATAAATAGTTACTGCAAAGATGAAGAAGTTTTTGTAAAATATTTGAAGAAGGCTAAAATTAAAAGGATATATCTATAAGCTTAGGACTCATAGATAGAGGTGTAGTTTAAACCTTTTATGCAATATAATAATGTACAAAATTTAACAAAACTTAAGATGTATTAATCGCAATTGTGGCTTCTATTTTCCAGCAGTGCATGCGTGTTTTTCCAATTTGCTCGGGCATAAAGACATTTTCAGGGGAAAGTGACACTGAAAATGCAGTTTCCATGAGCGGAACTCATCATCATGACCCGCCCATCGTTCTCCGATGATGCATATAAGCCGTAACTTTTCCCACTCCCACCTGCATCACCTGCATCACCTGCATCACCTGCACCATCATCGTCTTCATCATCGCACTTGTCTGTAGCACTTGTGTTGCGTTTCTATTTCTATTTCCATTTCCATCCTCTAGCAACTTTCGCAAGCAACTGACGCTCAGCATCATGTTATTATGCACTCAGAAAAACTCCACAATGCTTTCATAGCACATTTATAGATCTGCGAAAATATACATATTTTTCTTTAGTATATTCCTCATTTTCTTTTCGCAGTGCATGGCCGAGTGTTGGGGTTTTTCCGAGGGTTGGTTAGTGACTTCCCTTCCGCTTGCGTGGGTGTTTAGCTTGTGGCCATCAGCTTACCATTTTTCTTCATCTTTTGTGAGCGCTGATGAATTCGTTAGACGCAACCCCCCATTATCCCAGCACCACCCAGCACCCACCACCACCCAGCACACAGCACCACCCACATTTAGCAACCCCCAATGCCAACCCGCCCATGGTCGCACCTTTGGGGCAATCGTGCGCAGGTTGTAAACAACAGGCGGGGTAAAAGAATGGAAACAAAAACCGCAATAAGTGAACATTTCAGTGCCGCATCCTTGACGTCAGTGGCAGCAGGAAACTGCGGGTAACGGCGGGAAACTGTGGGAAACTGTGGGAAAGTGCGCGAAAATCAGGGAAAAGCTGGAGAAAAGCATCAGGAGATGAAGCCGCCAGAAGCAGCAGGAATGCAAACTGATGACATACCGGAAGGAAAGCCACAGGAATCCATTGGTTTTGTAAGATTTCCATTCCGGAGGTTAAGCAAAAATGGTTATGAGCATCAAGAGCAAACAATTAAAATTCAAAGAAACATCGTTTGATGTTTAAATGCTAGAAAAAGCATTTAATGTCAATTGCTACGCCTTGAAAGTCACCGAGTTTAGGGAATAAAATAAAATGTCCTGGTTAACGAAAATAATTATTATATTTATTTTTTTGATGCAGATACAATTGGCTCAACTGATAAGGTATCTTGATGAAGGCGACACCTTCGATGGCTTTAGCTCCATATTTCAAAAGCCAAAGAAGCAACGAAGCTGGGACCTGGAGGAGGAACTCGATCCAGATCGGGATCAGTGGAAGGGCAATGCCTACATGGACTCGCAATCGGGCATCTGTCCCGCCGAGAATCCGCATGATGTGAGATATGAGAAGAAGAATCGCTGCAAGACGGCCAAGAAAATCGTCAAGGATGAGGACGATGACGAGGATGCCGATCCTGCGGCCAATAGTGATGGTGACGATGATAGCAACGATTGCCACGAAGACGATGGCGATGATGAGACCGTTGGAGAAGAGGTAACCGAGGAGATTAGTATCGAAGATGAGGCCTTCGTGGCCAGAATCAACTGTTTACTGGGTGCGCTGCACAAGCACACCAAAGCCATGACCGACAACCTCAAGGTCCTTCAATCGCGTTTGACCAAGAAAAAGGACACCTCTTGCAGAAGCAACCACCATGGCACCACGCCCACGGAACATCCCATTGTCAAATGGTCCAAGAAGCCGGATTTCTATGGGCTAAGCGAGCCGTGTGGTGACGAGCGATGTTATGCCGATGAGAGTGCGATGATGAACAGGGATGTGCCACCAGAAGTGCCTCTAACTGAGGATCGTCGAGTGCTGGTTCCACCTCTATTGCAACTCTTCCATGGTCCTGCCCAGCTGCAAGCCACACTAAACAGCGGCCAGGACATCACGGGATCAAAGTCGAGATACTGGATGCCCTCGCCGGAATCCTCTCCAGAAGTTCAGGCTTCATCGCCAGTGCAACCGGAGGAGAAAACTCCAATACGATACGAGGAGTACGAGGCTAGGTTGCGGCGCCTCATGGACAATCGGGATGAGATCGAGCGCAATGTGATGAAGATGATGAATCCATCGTAGTAGAATGAATATATATCATAAATGTAACTGTTTAAGGAGCAGCTGCAATAAAGGTTGAAACCATTTATATGCACTTCTGTTTCAAACTTATTCCAGAAGAGCAAGCTACTTCTTGAAAGTAAAGTACCAGAACTTGTTAAAAATAATGCCAAATTTCAAAATGTGATAAATGTGTAATCCCAGTACGCCTGCGTTTCTACTGTCAACTGTTTCAGCCAATTCGACTCATTCCGACTACAGTCAGCACTCCGAAAACTTATCGACAATGACTTCCATGGCGTTGCTGGTGATGATCTACATTTCCATGCTGATTCTCGGCTACTGGCAAGTGGAGGGAAGACGGGCAAAGAAACCGACCTACTTCGACTACGACGATGAGTCGGACTTGTTCGAGAAGATGGCGGACCAGGAGTATCACATCCAGTCGAGCTCATACGGTGGCGACGAAGACGACCCCATGGACGAGGTGCTGGACACCAGTGACTTGGACCTGAACCTCGATTACCGCATGGGCAAGAACAAGGAACGTTTGCAGCGCAAGTCGCACAGCCACTTTCCCGATTCCTGGGCCAAGTTGGTCCAGGAGGGCGAGGAGGAATTGCGGCTGGAGAAAATGGAGCAGGGCGGCCACTTCAATGCCGACTACCAGATGATCGACGAGGAGGACGAGCAGCAGCACTGAGCCACACACCACAGAGACCACTCAAGTTCCAATTCTATTCCATTGCAAGAACAAACTTTGCCTTTTTCCAATTCCCTTCTATTTGTTATTCACGTTTCAAACGTTTCAATCAATAGACGTTTTCATAAATATAAAGAATGGTTGGCAAATTAAAAATTGAATAAGCTAAATCTTTCAGTGCTTCTACAATTTTACAATTTAGAGTGAATTTCGCAAATACCACTTTGAGAATTCGTGGAAAATAAAGCTCAAACGCATATACTCATATGGCAGCATTAAATTTGTTGCTCAACTTTCTGCCACATCATCGATTCGAATCAACTTTGACTGATTTTCCTGTTGAGTCAGCTGGAAGTTTTTCCTTCTCCCCCCCCCCCCCCCCAATCCGTCACTCCACCCCCGATTTCCCTTGATTTTCCACCATGTTCCTTTGTGTCGACGGGATGTGTCGAATGGAACCGAATCGTCGTAGCTGGGGCAACTTTGGCGAAGGTGTCAGAGTCAGTCAATCATTCAGTGCACCCGGCTGCAGTCCACCCACCGATTCCTGTATTCCGAGCTCTGTCAAATTAGTGCAGCCTATTTCAGTTGTCATAGCTGCCAGCCACGCCCCCTCTCCTTTTCCGGCCTTACCCAAAATCACAAAGGATGTGGGCAAAGCTGGAAAATTGTTTCAGCTCGTGTGGGTTTTTGTGGAAGAGGAAATCAAAATGAACTCAATCGGTGTTTTAAATATCCGTCAATTTGGTTTTAAATGGTTTGATTTATTTGATTTATTTAATAAACAATAATTATATAAAGAAAGTTTATTAAGTAAAGCTAAATTTTTGAATTAAAAACAAGTTTTAAATTTCTATATTTTGCGAATATCGCTGTTAACACATCCTTTTTTTGAGAATTTTCCAAGCTTTCACCGAAATTGTCTCTGTGTGCGTGTGTGTGCCTGCCTTACAAATGTGTGTGCGTGGGCGGACATGTGTGTGTGTGTGTGTGAACTTGTGGGTTTTCTTATTTACCAACCGCTTGTCGCTCGACTTGCCCCAAAATGGCTCAAAGCAATTTTCAAATTGTTTTCACAATCACAACGAAATCGATTTGCAAATATACACAACACACACACAGTCCTCTTGGAAGCCTACAACAAGTGCCACGCCCACTTGGGCTCGCTCACAGGATGTGTGTCCTGCATTTGATGTCCTTTTTCTAGGTACAATTAAGTCCGGACTCTGGATATCGTAGTTGGAATGCCCACGCGTTTTATGGCCTTGGCCAAGGATACGCAAGATTTGCTCCTCGGATTTCCGGCGATTTATTTCCGCTGATGAAGTGCGATTTGAAAAGCGATTTACACAAACAAATCTCCCTTTTGTCCGCCAACAGCCAACAGCCAGCAACTGATTGCTTTTATGGCCATGTCAATTGTTTTGTCGCCTTATTCGCTGCTTATTTTTATGTTCGCCCCTTTTTTTTTCGGGGGGGGATTCCACACTGGCATGGGTATAATAACTTATCGAGGGCTCAACGCTTGGCTGGCTAAGCATCTACTTTCCTGTCGGTTTTTATTAAATTTTTGCGCCCGCGACGTTTAATAAACGAGAAATAGCTGACATAGCACAGCGCCACATGGCGTATACTTGATGTGTCAAGCGCGGGCAGAGTGGGGAAAAGCGGAAAAGCGGAAAAGCGAGAAGAACCGCAGCAGCTTAAATGCCAGTTTAAGGAGGGCGGGATGAAAGGACGCAGGACGAAAGGCCGCTATGTGGGATATGTCGGCCCAAAACTGAATTATGAATGAACGAAAGGTGGAAAAATGCGGCAGCTGCAACTGGAAAACTGCGAGAAAATTATAATATTTTCACTAATTACCAAGAGAACTGGTGGTGAGCCAAAAAACAAACGATAGCCAATGAGAAAGTATGTCTGAAATAGTTTATGAAACATTATTAGGCATTTTAATATTAATTATTTGTGCCGCAAGTTTTGATTAGTTTTTTGTACCTTTTTCCTACTCAATTAGCAATTTTGAACTGTATAAACCCAAGTTTGAATGGAATATTTTTGTTTATTAACCTGTATAAAATGGTAGCTTAAATTAGTTAACAAAATAAAGATAATATGTCATTAGTATTCATTATAACAGTGCAGCTGTTATAAGTCCTTGCCTGCCTTGCACTTTGCACTTGTCTCCACAAGGTCAGCGAAAAGGGGTGGCAGGTTGTAGATGGGGGGGATACATGGGTGGTCTTAGTACGAATGGTGAGGGGAGGAGGGGTGGTGGGTTTGGTGGTGCGGTGGTTCTCGTTTGCTGCCGCTCTGAACTTGAACTTTGTCAGACCGAAAACAGATGCTCGCTGTCTGCTAAGTCGGCTTTAATTATGGCAGACAACACCACTATGCACGTTATTTTTTGCTAGGATACCCAGTGCTAAAAAAAGAAACACACACAGGTCTTCAGTTACCGCCATGCAATTAGAGGCGAGGCTACAAATTCTTCACACGCGCCGCACATAAATTCGCTTGGCCAAGAAAGGGACACACACAGCAGCAGCGAAAGAGACACAAGCAAAAGGAACAGAACTCGCAGAAAAAGACGGCAAGAAGAAGGCGGAAAGAGACGGGGCCACACGGTGTCCGTGGAATGGTGACAAGAATTCCCAGCATTCTGCCATATTTTCCGCTATTTATTTAAGGCCAAAACTTTTTCCTCTCACCACCCAACTTCAATGCTGCACAACAAGTGAAATATGATGCCAGCATTCGCGCCTTTTACCTTTCTGTTGTGCCCCCCGCGCCGCGCAAAAATACGATATTTATATTTATATATATGGGCGGGCATAATCATATTCATGACAATATAATGGCATCGTTAGATAGGCACAGAGAAGTCGCTCGCTCGCCTGAAAGTCCTAGGCAACCGCAGAAGTCGCTTTCTCTTCTTTTTTCTTCACTTTGCGCCAACGGCTGTCCATTAGCCAAGTCAGCGGGACCGCCGACAAGTCGGTCTATAAGGCGGGTGACCTCGGGGGTTTCAGGGGGGGTGGGAAATTCATAAATTTCAGCGAGCCGTCAGGACACGTCCAGACTATAAAGGTTTCCGGTGCTTCCGCGGAGGTCTCTAAATAATTTTATTACCACCGCGCTGCTTACTTAATAATTGTAAACAATAACGACAGGTTGAGGGAATAGCCCTCATAATGAGCCATATGCAAAAAAAAAACTGGCGGAAATGTACTTGATAATTTGTTATAAACGGCTTTTATTTTTATATATTTATTGTCAATTAATTATTTTTCCGGTATCGTAACGGAGAGTTATGGCAAATCAGAAATCAATATATTAAAGTACTGCAGCTTATCTATAAATTCACTTAAAATAGACTTAAACTTTTCCTTATAACACCAAACATTACATTCTTCTTGTTTACCTAAGACTTAAAATGTTAATAAATAAAAATACTTTGCATACTTACCGAATGCTGCTCGATTCATAATGTTTAGACATTATTTTTGTCATTTCGTGTGAGTATTTTTGGGTTTTAAATTTTGTTTTGTGGTGGACACATATACACATAAGTACATACATATATACATACATACATATATATATTTCGGGGATTCGTGTGTGTTTTGTGGGTGTGTGCGTGTGTTTTTGAGGGGGTGGCGGGGGGAGTAGAAGAGAAAAAGAAAAAATATATAAATTCTTTCATATATATATATAAATATAAATGTTTATCAAATGATTGCACATTTAACATGATGAGATTTATTTTTAAGTTTTTTTCTGTTTTTTTTTTTTTGAAAATTTGGGAAGCATGAAACTGGATTTGTGTTGTTGTCTGGGGTGTGTGCGTGTGTATGGGGCATGCAGGAAGCGAGAAAAAGACAGACAAAGGTCCGGAAAATACACTAGAACAACGAAACAGCAAAGGGAAATTTCTAGGACTTACCTGGGTCAAAAGTCACCGGCAGGGAAAATCTAATAAAACGAACGAGCTTTTGGCAGGCAATCAGGGGTTGTATTTTGCCGCTGGCAGCTGTTAAACGCTGACATCTATTGATTTTGACAATAAAATATGCGTTTCGAAAGCAGAGATTGGCACCCCTTTTTCCCCGATTTAGATCCATACAGAAGTAGTAGAAAGCTACGGATACCCTTTTATGATAGCATAGAATATAAGTGCATTTCAAAACATCTGTTGTGTTAGCCATAGGTACCCACTGAAAGGGTATCAACTAAGGGGGCGAAGAACCTGAAACTTTACTCGATTGTTTGGCCCTTTGTTTCGGTTTCATTTTCATTTCCGTTTTCAGTCTGTTGCCTGTTGCCAAGCAAACCAAATGTCACGTTTCGTTTTTATTTCAATTTGCAATGCGAGCTGCGAGGGTACCACAAATCTGATTTTCAACTCAATCAAGCGTGTCAGGTCCCGACTAACAGTTACGGCCATGCCACGCCCCAATCGACGCTCCTCCACCGACGTTATAGCCACCGGAAAACCACAGTGGTGAGGGCGTAAACTGAGAAACAATTTAGCGGCGCTTATCTAGCGTTAAAAGCTTCTGCCATCTAAACGTTTATACGGACAGACAAACGGACGGACAAACAGATTCGGCTAGTAATCGATATAAAAAATACTACACTTGTATTAAAGTAATATTCACTTTTATAATGTTAATAAATTAAATTCTAAAACCGCATAAGTTGTCCACTTTGGTTGAATATTTCTAAACTTTGCCCCACTGTGGCCATGATTTAATGCATGGCCATCTGCTCATGTCCCTGACAATGGCTTTGGCCAATGCCTGTGGACACAACGTGCGGTGCATTTGATTCGATTAACGCCACCCATTTACCCCTTCCCCCCCTTGAGCCCCTTTGGCACGGGCCTAGTAAATGTAGCAAATGTGACATCGGATGCATCCATCATCCTGCAGGCGGAGGATGGCAAACTCAATCATTCATGCAACACCGAAATGTTTTGTCGCTTTGGCCGCCGTGTGTATCTCATGTGTATCTGATGGATAGATAGATAGATACTCTTGACCAACTCGGATCACATTTGCCGCCCACCCACATTGCAAATCAATTTGGCAAATGGCACTGCACATTTAATGCATATACACTTATGCCAGCGCCAAAGTTGCGAGTCAGAAAATCATTGCGCTTCGATTAAAACTGTTTGCCCATCTTGTAAACATTTCTATAACACGCTCTTTGCGGCAAAATGCGATGTGGAAAATGCGGATGTGGAAAATGGCGGAGTAGAAAATGTGGCTGCCAATCGATGCACAAGATTACAGATTTTCGATTTCCGTCGAGAAAAAAAAAGAAAAAAACACATGAGCGCACTGGCGAAATCGTTTTCCTTTTAATATTTTCCCATTTTCCTCGAATCACATAAAATGTCTGCTCTGTCGTCTTAGGACTCTAAAATGCTCTCAACCTAGTGCAGATAGTGGGGCATATAAAGTGCAGAGAACGCACATAAATTAAATTAAATTAGTTGTGAAAAAACCTTTTTTAATTGGCTTTTACTATCTGCAAAATGAAAAGTGTTGATAAGAATCATAAACCAATTTAAAAATGCCTAATCCTTGATTCCATTTGTGTCTCTTATATAAGTAATAATCTTTTTCTTGTTATATAAAATTAATAAATATTTTTCGATATTCAATCAATGAGCTTATGTATATATGACAAGCTCAGATATCGCTTTATGGAATTTTCACGATAGTTTATGACTGGCAATTCTTCGGAAATTCCGGAGTAGCTTGACAAAGTAAGTTCCCAACCAATGGAAGCCGCTTAGTGGAAAATGGAGCAAAATGCAATTGCATCGCCTTTTTTATCATCCTGCGTCGCAATGGAAACGCCAACAAAAAACCTCACACTCTTCTCGACACATGTTCATTTTACGCTTTTATGGCACATAATCAAATGGTTGGATTTGGCTGTTTAATGAGCTTGTTCCACAGCAACTGGCCCACACACACACACACTCATACATATGTAGCTAAACAAATACATATGTATATGTCCGATATGAAAGACATAAAAAAATATCACATTACCAATGGCAAACTAAAGTTGTGGTTGCCTCATTTGGGGTGCCAAGATAACTCAGAGAACTCTAAGTACACCCGTTGACACTATTTGCGGCAATAAAAAACACCTGGGTGTTTTATTAAAAAAATGTTAAGTAAGATAGCTGAAAATATTACGTTACATTAAAAGGAAATAATGAATATAACTAAATAATACCAAACCATACTAAATACTAAATAAAACTAAATACTTAATACCACATAATACTAAATAATACCAAAAAAGAAGTGCCCTCCTCTGCGCTTCTCAAAAGTTGTACATAAGCAAACCACTTTTTCGATGTTTTTCAAAAAAAAAATACCAAATGTGAGTGAGTAGTGCAGTGATTTTATGTGGCAGCAGAGGATATCAATAAAGTGATTTCGACCTACTGGAGGACTGAGCTAGCTATTTTCCAGAAGCTACAACCAGCTCTCAGCTCTGACGTGGAAGAGAGGAGAGCTTGAGGAAAGGGGTGAGTACTGGGGAGAAACGAAGAGGGACGCTTAACTTGCTGACTTTTGGCTGCGGCTTCTATAGCTGCTTCTTTTTTTTTTTGTCATTTTAAAAATTTTAACAAAGCAAATAATATAGTATATAAAAAAGAAATGTCTATTTCGTGTGGTTTAAAATTTTGTAAAATTAGAGAAAAAAAAAGGAGGCTATCTACAGATTTTGGACATATTTCTATATTTTTCAGTAATTATGTTACCACAGACACTCGAGTGTCTACCAGACACCCGAATATTTTGAACGGGTGTTTGTAAGTACCCGCGATGACCGGTGTGAGTGGCACCCGACACTCAAATTTGTTGAGTGTGAGTAGGGTGGCAAAAAATGCCACTCTTGCAGTTCTGTAGTGCTAATCCCCTTTTGCTATGCAGTAAAATTAATGTGCGCATTTTATTGGTTCTAAAATGAAAATTAAGGAAAATGTGGGGCAAAGCAGAACACCGCATCAAATGGGAGATGGGTATTTGAGATATGGCCAGGAGTCCTGCCAAGAGCTTTATTTTTAATTTGATTGAATTCCGCTTTTTGTTGGGGCCCTAATTAAAAAAGGGAGCAGTAAAACCCGACACAAGCTTGCTTTCTTTCTGGGAAGAGGTCACTAAGCTGTTTGGAAATAGTCATAAAATATTTAAAATATCCCTTTCTGTTTCTACCTAAATTTAACTATACATATTGCAAATACTCAGTATTTTAAGGCTTGGCTAGTAAAGTAAGTTATTTCTATACGCTTATATGGTTTTCAAACAATAATTCCCTTCTCTATTACCACATTATTTTTAATTTGCATACATAAATCAAGGTCCGAGCGGAGACTTTATTTTTAATTTGATTGAATTTCGTTTTGCTGGATTTTTAATTAAAATGGCAGCCCAATAAAGCCCGACTTGCACTTACTTTCAGTTGTTTTGTGGCTTTCCCTCCGCAATTTATTTGCTCGCTCACTAACTTTCTGCAGTTGCGGGAAAGCTAAAATGGAAATTGTGTGCATTGTGTTGAGGGCGGAAAATGTGGAAAACAGGGAACAAGAGCCAGCCGCTTAATTAACATTGGGGCCAAGTTGGAATCGAGTTGGCCACATCAAAGTGGAAAAGTCCCATTAACAGTTGAGGCCTTGGACACACAAATTTGGCAACAGTGAAATGATATTTTTCATTCCTCCCAAAATTTATATATACTCGTAAAATGGCAATGTCCCTGATTGCAATAAAAATTTGCAGCTATGAAAGAACATTTCATAGCCAACATAGCCATCAATTTTTATCAGAATTATTTCTAACTAAAATGCCTAACTAAGTGACTCTAAATACATAAGCGATACAAATCGAAATTTACAAAATGCATCAAATATTAAAATCAAATTAAAATCAGCTTTACTCATTGACACATTCAACTTAATTAGCGAAACGATTTTACCTTTGTCTCATTTGTGGTCACATCACTTTCCTCTACAATGTTGTGGATATTCAGAACCATTTTTCATTTGCACTAATTTCATTCGACATTTATTTTATATATTTTGGATGTTGAAAATGGATGAGAAAGTAAAGCTTCGGCCAAGCTGGTCAAAAGGCAACTAACTGGGCAAAAACGTAGTTCATTCAAATAAATAGCAGTTATATATCGAAGCAGCGCCGAAATTTATACGTAAAGAAGGAGTTAAATGGGGAATACTTACGCTTTTTGGGAAGGGAACTTAAACCTATGCTAAAATGGCTATAGATAACCGATGTATTTTAGTTAGAGGAGAAAGTGAGAGAGCTTGCAACTACGTTTCAGCTAATGACAAAAATTGTGTGAGCAGAGGAAAGTTTATTCTTATACATATTTTTTGTTTTGTTGTTTGTTGACACCCACTAAAGCCGTTCCAACTAGTTGAAGTATTCGAGAGGTGAAGTGTGAACAGAGCAAAAAATAGAGGAAAACGGAAAGGAAACGGAAGCCAAGCCAAATATTTGTCTAGCTAAAATGCAAGAGGCAATGACAGTTTTGCGCATCAGTTTGGTTTGCCTTCATTCTTTTCATGTCATACATAAAATATGAAAATACCCTTGTAGATTTTTGCAAAAGCCAAAGTAATCTTTTAAATAAACGATTTTTAAAAAGATTCTACTCTAACTTTCTTTGTATTTATAACTTTTTAGAACGTTTAATTAGTAGTTGAAAAGTCACTAACTCGATTTACGTTGCTATTTTTATAATTCTAAAAATGTATGATCAATTTTTGATTTATTATAAAATTAGGGCGAATTTCGATGTATAATAATCT
The DNA here is from genome assembly GCF_016746245.2 of Drosophila santomea. Lineage (NCBI taxonomy): Eukaryota > Metazoa > Arthropoda > Insecta > Diptera > Drosophilidae > Drosophila > Drosophila santomea. The sequence continues at coordinate 15,875,501 of NC_053021.2, forward strand.
TTGATTTAATTAGCTTTGACTAGAATTTTTACCTTTTGCGTGCAAATAAACTGGCAAAAATACTTTAAAGTCAGGTGAAATCCGCGAATCAAAGAATGAGTAATATAACAAATATCTTTCTGCAAGGGTATTCGTATATCTGAGTTCTCTAATTTTTGGTAGTTGGCTTATATTAATATTTTTTTGTTTTTTTTGTTTTGGTAGTGAACATCACGCACTTTGCTACTTAGTGAGGGGAAATAGTCAATGTTTTTGTATGTGGTTTCTCTGTTTGTTCGGATGAGGGGCAGTAGTAGGTGGTAGGAGTAGATGGTAGATGGTTGGTGATTCACTGGTGATTCCCAATTCGTGCTACTACTCACCCCAATCCTGCCGAGCAGCAGGGCGTCCATTTCGCCGCCGTTTTGGGCCACCGGAACTGTGGTTATCACCGATATGGTCGGCTCCTGCTGTCCACTCAAATCGACCGACATGGTTTCAATATATATATATATATATAAAGGTATATATCCCGATCGGTTTAATCCAGTCACAGTATTATCGGGCGACGGTTATGGTTATATGCGGTTGTTATTATTTTACGACTATTATTATTATTGTTATTATACACGGGGTGTGCTCAGTCGGATAACAGAAGCTGCAGCAAAATTCCACAAATGAAGCAAACTTTTAATTGATTTACTAATTGCCACTGACAGCTCAGTGGAGAAAAAGTGAAAGTGAATCAGAGCCCTAGTGGAATACTCGACTATTAATTGGCATTGGCGCGTGCCGATGGCCACCATAAGTTGGCCAAATCCGCAAAAGTTGCCCATAACAATTACGGAAAACTGACTTGGCCGCAAAAAATATGTTTTGACGTCCAACTTTTGTGCGTGGCAGCGAAAGTGGAAAAATTCCAGCAGACCAAAGTTGGTGGACAAAGTTACTACAGAGGAAATAAGTATCCCTTTCATTGGTCTAAACGTTTAGTTTATGCTCAAGTTTTAGTTTCTTAGTCAATAACCTTTTTAGAAAAATACAATTTTCCCCATACAATCTATTTATCGATGGCATTTTAAAATGTAGATAGATATTTCCCACTCCAGGCCAAACACACTTCATCAAACAAGGTGGAGATTTCTGGGAATCCAATAAAGTAATATCAAGAGAAATATGAAATACACTCCTTTGATCTGCAGTTGCGTAACCCAAGGCTTTTGGCCAACAATTTTCAAATTAAACTGCGTAAAATCACATTAGGATCTCGAATGGATATTTACCCGCAAATCGTGTTCACAAGAAATTGCTCGGCCGCGAGGGGATTTTTAGGTTTACAGGGTAGCAGTGCAGAGAGTGCTGACAAATAACAATTCCAATGAGCCGCAATTCTAATTAAACATGACGAGCGATTCTCGAGGGACGGAGGCGAGTCAGCGAAGAGCAGCGAGGAGCAGCGACCCGGCACGTCTGTCAATAAAACCGGAGAAGACATATGACAACTGGCACAGCGCCGTTCAAGAAAATAGTAGCGATTGCATGAATAAGAAAGTGTACATATGAAATCATATAGTAAAAGCCAGAAGCATTCATTTCTGAGAGAAAGTGGAATTTTCGGAATGTCCAATTAGTTTCACAATCTTTCAACTGCTGCTCCAAAAGACATTATTGCATTGAAAGCATTTGTATGAGTGTGTATTTTGCACAGCATTCACCCATATACCCACCCATATAGCCGAAGGCGGCTGCTGCTGACACGTTGAAAATTCCATTTTCAAAGCTGAAACGTCTGTTTGTCCCCAATGATTATGCCCACCTTTTCCACCTGCGCCACGCGTCGTATGCGCAATTTGTAAACGCTGAAAATTTGTATTAACGGCATTACACACGCTTTACGAGCAGCCAGGGAGATGGAATAAAAGCCAGAACGAGGCGACAGCTAGCAGTTAAGCCACACGGCAACAAAAATCAAGTATTTTGCACTAAAAACAATCACATCCACAGCACACACTTCACATCAAGCCGAGTTACACTCTAAACACCTAAAAACCTACTTTAAATGGCTTAAGAACTGTAAAAATTCCATATATTAAAACTGCAACTGTCAGATAGAATTTCCCAACTATGTTTAGTACCATTGGTAAGCGACATTTTCGCCCAGTGCACCTAAGGTGACAACTAAACGGCTATGAAATTGTATTTGTTTTTTTACATTTACTTGGCGCCGGAAAGGAAAATGTGTCACCTCAACTTGAACAGGCCATCAAAAACAGCGGCAGCATTTTCAGCAAGAAAGCGAGAAAATAAACCAAACCGGGGCAGAACTTTTTTGTTTTGCCGCAAAACTTTTCAATGGTTTTCTCAATGGAAAAACGATTGAGTACATGAAAAAGATAAATGCCGGAAAGGTGTAAACTTTGGCCACGAAATGAATCGCGGTGTGGAAAGTTATGAAGTGGCCAGCACACTTCATCGAAAAGCAATTCGAGTTGTCAATGGGAATGATAGCGGTCAAGTGGCGGCGCAAAATCGTGAAAATTCCCACGGACCACGCCCACAAAAGTAGATGACCGTAGACGATGGCAGTGACAGTGAATGAGAATGAGAATGAAAATGAAAATGAAAATTCGCCACCCACACACACTTGCTAATTTGGCTTTAATTTGCATTTTAATACGCAATATTCATAATGGGTGCAAGTCAAACAACGAGGCGCATGCGTGATATGCGAGAAAACAAGAAAAAGTAAAAGGGGGAAGCACTCGTCGTATCATCAGCATTAATATGCAAATCAAAAAATGGGCCCAGCAACGCACTGCATACGTAATTATGCAACCGGAACGCGGAAAAACGGAAACAAGGACTCAGATTCAGATACAGATTCACACATTCACATTCACACACAGATTCACATTCGCATTTGGATTTGGACTCCGGCGAGGATTCAGGCAACTTAACCAGACGCAGTCAACGGATCTCACAAGCGCACAGTGGGCCATAAAATGGCTTACTTTTAACTAAGTATATTCAAAATAAACTATTACAAAATATCTTACATCTTAACAACAAAAATTATCAAAATATATTTATCATAACACGGTGGGAATGCTCTTTAAGCTTTCAATGTAAAAAAAGTTTCATTTATTTAATGTCTAAAATCTTTTGTGATCAGAATTGGTGATTTTATTCAAAAGCGCAACAAAAGCACGTGTTTCACTGCCACGCCCATTGCTGCAGCCTCTGCCACGCCCCTTTACTGGGCAAGAGGCCAGTCCTCGTGCATTCCAAGCTCTTCTCCACGGGACAGCCAACAGGGTAGCAGTGAATGGGCGGGCATGCGCGGCTAATTGAATCAGCACAGGTGTTTCTCCACTTATGCCGCCTCTTATTTGATTTCCCTTCGAATTGCCTTGCAGGATATTAGGATATTATATTATTTTAAGATGAGTATAGAAACTGTAATTTGAATAGTGATTGAAAAACGAGATTGGCAAAGAACTAATGGAATTTTAAGCCCCATTTCATTACAATAGGTAGTAATCCCGCCGTGCCCCCCTTAGTTCACCCCTTGAAAACGCTCAGCCAGATGAGGGGGATTGCGGTGCCGGCGGCAACCAAATGGTTTTGGCCAGTCCAAGGGAAAGTGGAGTGGTAAATTATGCATGAGCGCCTCAGTGCTCCGCAAGTGCAAAAATGCAAAAGCGAACCCCTCTAAACGCCGGCCATGTGCAATTGAGAGAACGCTTTCAACTGTCAAGTTTCCCATGGCAAAATGCAAATAATTGACAGGGACTCTCGGCAGTAGCCAAGCCCCAAGCCCGAAAAACCCAAACCCCAAACCCCAAAATCCAAACCCAAAACCCCAAACGCCGTAGTCCAAATCCAAGATGCAAAATCCGGCAGCCGGATGCGGATACGGATTCGAATTCAGATTAGCATTTGGTGACTTTCTTGTGTATATTTACTTATTTTCTTGCCTCGTTCAAGCGCCATTAGCAGTGGCCACCAGCTCCTGGCCACTTCTTAATTTGGCAATATTTTTTTTCTTTTTTTTTTTTTTTTTGTTGCCCTACGGCTTTGTCTCCCTTGAAATAAAAATAAAAACAAGAAAGAACGCTATAGTCGAGTTTCCCGACTATTAGATACCCGTTACTCAGCATTTAAATTTAAAAAGTTTTTTGGCAAATCGACAGAAATTTACAAGACCAATACAAAAATGAAAAAATATCAAAACATTTTTCAAAAGTGTGGGCGTAGCAGCTTTTGGCGATTTGTGGGCGTTAGAGTGGGCGTGGCAAAAAGTTTTTTGGCAAATCGATAGAAATTTACAAGACCAATACAAAAATGAAAAAATATCAAAACATTTTTCAAAAGTGTGGGCGTGGCAGTTTTGGGCGGTTTGTGGGCGTTAGAGGGGGCGTGGCAAAAAGTGTTTTGGCAAATCGATAGAAATTTACAAGACCAATACAAAAATGAAAAGATATCAAAACATTTTTCAAAAGTGTGGGCGTAGCAGCTTTTGGCGCTTTGTGGGCGTTAGAGTGGGCGTGGCAAAAAGTTTTTTGGCAAATCGATAGAAATTTACAAGACCAATTCAAAAATGAAAAGATATCAAAACATTTTTCAAAAGTGTGGGCGTGGCAGTTTTGGGCGGTTTGTGGGCGTTAGAGTGGGCGTGGCAACATGAATCGACAAACTTGCGCTGCGTCTATGTCTCTGGAGTCTGTATGCTTAATCCTAACTTTCTAGCTTTTGTAGTTCCTGAGATCACAGCGTTCATACGGACGGACAGACAGACGGACAGACGGACAGACGGACAGACGGACAGACGGACATGGTCATATCGACTCGGCTATTGGTCCTGATCAAGAATATATATACTTTATATGGTCGGAAACCCTTCCTTCTGCCTGTTACATACTTTTCAACGAATCTAGTATACCCTTTTACTCTACGAGTAACGGGTATAATAAAATGAAAGAAAAGAAAATAAAGAAATGGCCGCAACATAATTTCCGCTTTGCCTGCTTTGACCAACTTATTTTCTTCTTCTATATATTTTTTTTTTTTATGTATTTTGGCTTAATTTTCCTGCGCTTTTCTTCTAATTTTCATTTGAACTTTTCGACGACGGGCCAGAAGAAAAATGTTCGGCACGCTTCGTTAGTTGCCACTCCCTCCAGCTTTTCTATTCTCTGCTCGCTCGCAGGGCGCGAAATTTCCACTTTGTTGCTCTTAATTAAATTGCATTGAGAAGCTGGTGGGGATTCACTACACGGTCCACGGTCCATGGTCCTCGTTCCTAGGTCTCTTGGCAGGAAGCACTTAAAGTGCCAAAGTTGGCGACACTGCGCCTCCCATTCAATTGCTGCGGCTTCTGCCCGCCAATCGCTCATAATTACAAGTCCTTTCAGCCCCCTTCTGAATAAAGCACAACGCATCGATTGAAATTAAGCTGGGGAAATGTAAGCTGAGGAGGAAAGTGGAGGTGCCACATGTCCCTGTAGCCAGTGAGCCGAATCTAAAACACAGCGTTTAATGGAAATTCTGGCAAATATTCTACCAACAGTGGATCAGAGAAGTCTGCTATCTCAGCAGTTACTTTAAAAAAATAATAAATTATCATTTTATAATTGTAGTTAGAAATGGTACATATACTGAAAATTAAAAACATATTTTTACACATACAATGTAAGTGAGTTATCATCTGTCACATGCTTGGCATTGTGAAATGAAACCTTTCTCGTTCAGTATTTTTTTTTTTAAACCCTTATGCTAGATGTAAATTGAGTTTGGCTCCGGTGGTTGGGATCGTTTGACATGTTTAGCCACATATTTGCAGCTCGGATGTCACGGATGCCGCAATTGGGCGCTTAATTGTGCGGAAGGTCGGTCGGCGGCGGGGCGGGTCAATTTGCTGCGAAAGTTAATTAAAATGCGCTTTTAAGTTATTCAGATTCATTTATTTATTTGCACTCGGCCGACTGACTGACGCCATATGAGAAATGCATTTTTAATGTGACATTCTGCACGAGCGGAGGGTTTTGAGTTTGGTTTTTTGGTTTGGGTAGACTCTGCAGTGTGCAGTGTGCAGCATTAATTGCTGTGGGATGACCTTCGACACACGACCTACAAGCGACCTTCGTCTGCCTTCCTTGGCCGCATCTCTCCTCCTGCTGGAAACTTATCCCTCATCCCAGTTTGTCCTTGCCCTTCACCCCTGTTTTCCTCCCCCCTTCCCAGCGCCCACTTCATGTCCTTGGCTCGATTCCCTGGCCACCTGCAGCAGCTGCGGGCCATTTGGGATTTCTACGAGAGCTGCTGCAGCAGCTCCAAACGGCTAGAAAAGCAAAAAAAAAAAAACACACACAAAGAAAAACAAAAAGAGTAAAGAACATGGAGAGCCATAAAAAACAGCTTCACTTGCTGCTTCGGTTTGTGCAAGGATGGCGGGGCAAGGATTGGCCAGGATTTCCAAGGACAACCCGTCGGCATTGACGGATTGTTCCAACAATTTGGGCAAATTTGCCCAGTCAAACAGAACAGAAAGTGCAAGTTTTTTTTCTTTTTTTTTGGTATTTTGATCAAATTTAGACAACACCCAAACGTCTGGCGCTGCCAGAGTTGCCCTACACTTGGAGAATTACTTGGCAACTTAGCTAAGTTTGATTTATATTAGTTAATAAGCAGCACTCATGAACAAGTGAAAATTATGTCATTAACATTTTTGTTTTAATATAATAATTTTTAAACATATGCAATGGCAATTTTCTTGTATTTATATATTTATTATTTACAATTTCATCACGTTTTTCAAGTGCAGAAAAGACTAAAACACTTTTTTCATAATAAAATTTAAATTCTTATAATTGTTTTAAATCAAAGTACAGAGTACTGGAAATTTTTGACAGTGTAGCCCTAGTGGTAAGCAGCAGTGGCAATAGAAGTAGCACTCGCTGATTGCTTTCCATGGTCGACTCAAGTTAAGAGGACAGCAAAGCCGCAGGATATCTCAGTGGCTTGTTATTTTGAGAAGGCCCGAAACGGAAAACATGGAAACATGGAGAAGGAATCAAGAGATTGTGTAGATTTTGGCCCATTTGAATGAACTTGGCCAGCAAAACCATAATATATGTGTGTTTTCTTTGCAATATTTTCAAAAATGTATTCAATTGGATTTAAATGTGTTCTGTACCCATTTTCGTATGGTCCTTGCCATTTTCGTTTTCGGGCTTAGTCAGCTGAGAATTTCACATTCTTTGCCAACAAACAATGGCTTTCTTAATCAACTCTTAAGCCTCATCAACAAACATTACTGCCTTTGAAGGCTATGCACAAATTTGCCGTAGTAATTGTTGACCCATTTATGCTGGCAATGTCATTCGCTACTAATATTATCGAGAAAAAGATAAAGCGTGTATTTGGGTAGTTAAAATGTACTTCCGAAAATGAAAATTATTTTAATATTTAGTTACGCTATTTAATATCATTTAATTTGACCAATTTAATTATCTTGAACTCTTTCTTTAACTTATGTTTAATGCGCCCATTTAATTTGGATTTCCTTTCTTTTATATTTTATTTGCTGTGCACCATCGTCGTCATCGTCATCTTCATGTAGTCATCGCTCGATGTCGATGTCGAGCAAATCACTTAAGCGCACTTAATTATTTGCACAAGTTTCGTTTGGCTGCTGATGCCTTCATGTCCTTTTGGCCCCCTCAGCCCCCCTCCTGCACCCTCAGCCACCATTTTGGCCCACTTTTTGGGCCATGTTTCATGGCATCCCGGCCCTTTTGCGCCCTCGCATCCACTTGCGTTACATTTCAATCGACTCGACTCGACTCGAATCGCACAGCAGCGAATCGAACGATGGGGCGCACAACGGCGCGTATGAGTGATATGACACGTAATCAATAAATAACGGCTAACGCCCCATATCCCAAATGCGGATGGTGTGCCGGGGGGCGTGGCACGCATATAACTCGTGGAACTAGTTCCGCTGGGAAACTTGCCTTAATTGAATGGCGGGGCGGTGGGAAAACTCCGTGAGAATATTAAGAAGTTATGATTCAATCAGGAAGCATCGATGTGCTTGATTTGGGAATAAAAATAATCGCAGTTCAACTATAGTTATGCGAAAGGAGTTTAGCAAGATCTTATTAAAGATATACGAAACTAAAGCCATAAATTTTTAAAGAAACTTTGTTAATATAAAATACTAATGAGTATTTAATTCAGTTATGAAATACAATAATGAATGCTAATAATAATGGGTAATAAATGCAATAAAATGTTCTTAAAATATTCCGATATTCAAACTTCATAGCTTTAACTTCTTAAAGCGACTATAAATATCGGTATTTTGATCAGAACATTCGAAATATTGGTCCGAATGTGGAATGGCATACCTCGTTGAGCTCGTTATTAAATTTCCCATCGAACTGTGTTTTCAAAAAAAAAAAAATTTTGTTTTCACTTTTCTTTCAATTTTTGATGATGATTTTTTGCCCAAAATCGCTTTTTTGTTATTTTGCGACTATAAATATCAGTATTTTGATCAGAACTTTTGAAATATGGGTCCGAATATGGAATGGCATACCTCGTTGAGCTCGAAATTAAAATTCGTATCAAACTGTGTTTTCAAAAAAAAAATTATAACTTTTTCACTTTTCTTCCAATTTTTGATGATGATTTTTGCCGTAAATCGGTTTTCTGTTATTTTGCGACTATAAATCATGATAATTTTTTGCCGAACATCGCTTTTAGTTAACTTAAATCCTTTATGCTGGCTAATACATGAATATTTAATTGTTGTTGTGCAAGGTGCTGAATTTGAAAACTAGTTTCACAAGAACTTGGAGCATTTTTGAGGGAACGAATGCCTAATCAAGTTTGCTAACTTAATATGCAATCGCCAGCAAGGCCGCCTGTCTGCCATTAATAAAACCAGTTTGCCAACTCAATGAACCATGGCCAACACTCTGCATTTGGAGAACCCATCCATACCAAATCCCAACTAAACTCCAACCAACCCAGCCACCCACTTGCCCCACTATACCATGCATAATTACTTTTTCAAGCGTGTCTCGAGGGCTGTTTACTTTGCTAAATGCCTTGAAATTTTGAACAAGATTTCTGGCTTCATTTGTTTTCTCACGCCGCTGTTCTGGGCTTTGATTTTGTTATTTTTTTTCTTTTCGGTGGCGAATGCCAAAAACGGGGCCGCAGGGCGTATGATTAATATGCGTGAATCAAGTCAAATCGAATCGAATCAATCAAGAGGACAACAACAACAGTGAGGAAGAAGGCCAAGTAAATACGTATAAAAACACTTAATCTGCATGGCCTAATGACGAAATTTATTTCCCTTACTACAGCCACTCAAACATCAGGACTCCAAAAAGGACTCTCACTACCAAAAAAAAATGAACCAAGTAAGCACAATAAAAGCAAGGCTCTAAAGTGCCGACTTCCGGTCAGGGCTAATGCAGGAAATAAAAGGATGGCAAAGGGTGGCAGAGGGTGGGCAGAGGGTGGTGGAGACCCGCTGAACGACTGGGGCAACAATGTGACACATACTAAATTTTTATTACGCCCCCACACACAAACACACACAACTGTATGTATGTACCACATATGAAGTTGGGCTGTGAACTCAACGCACTTTCAGACACTAATGCAACGACATTTTTATTACGGCCCAAAAAAAAAAGGCAAAAGTCCATGGACCGGAGTCGGCAATCCGGAGGCCTTTTACGGCCGGGCATCTCCGGGCAATCGCTTCACTCCGGCGATGGTGTCAATTTTTATCATGTGCTCCGGCCGTGAACCTCGTCGAGAAGGAAGCCCCACGACCACATCCTGTGGCCCTAAAAGTCCGGATTTGGCATTGTTTTTGTGTGTTGCCCTTTCGCGGAAAAGGTCATAGACAATAATAATGTAGATTACAATTTCGATTATGGATTATCATCGAATCAATAATGGCATGTGCACGGATCAAAAAGGAATTATACTTAAGTTTAATATAGATCATAGTGGGGTTGAATAGGGATGATGGTTTAATTGGATCGTAATATTTCTATACACTGGAGATTAAAAGGGGTTAAATCATATCACATGGAATGGAATATATTCATTTAATTAGGGATGCAACTCAAATAACTGCAAAGTTATTTATGTTGGACCGCAACTTATTCACTGTATATATACATATGTATATATATTCAGTATTATTAAAATAGCTTAGGTTTATTTCAATTTAATTAAATTTGGGCAGACTTAAGCTAAAGACATTTGCAGGGCATTTTAAGTTCGGCTTGTTCATTTTCCTTCTTGTTTTCCATGTATTTTCTTTGCGGGCATTTTCGCAGCAGCTTTTTTTGCCCGTCCTGTTGTGTTTTTCAGCTTAGTCGGCGTTTATTTGATTTATGGCCAGGGCCGCTAAGATTTTTCGGGGGGTCAGAGTCGCCGTAATGATGTCCTGTCCCGTCGTCCTGCTGTCCTGCTGTCCTGTTATCCTGCCATCCTGCTGACCAGTGATGTGATGTCGCCTGTCCCCGAGGGTTTCGGTTTCGGTTTCGTTTTGGCTTTTACTTTGGTAGCGGTTACAGTTTGGCTTCGGTTTTGGTTTTGGTTTCAGTTTTGGTTTTGGTTTTGGTTGTGGTGTCCGTTTTCATAGCTGAATTCAGTGGCCCGGATTGTCAGTCAGCAGAGGGTTCCAGGTCCGGAGGCCCTAATTAAAATCGACACTAAAGCCGGCCGTTTAAGCCGGGGCCAATTTGCTGACAATGAAAAATGAGGTGGCGGCCCAGAAACATTTTACACGAATGGGTATACCTACACTTTACAAAAGAAATGAGCACAAAAGCTGGGTAAGAAGTAACTTTTAAAGTTCTGCCACATTCAGAAGAGATTAAAAACTATTTTAAATACATATACAAATTATTAATAATAGATGAAAAATGCAAGCGAATTTTGTGAATAAAAAAAGGGTAGTGAAAGATGCATGTATACATTTTTAATAGAAATACAAGGATATATTTAAAATGTCAGAAAAGAGGAATTACATTTAATTGATCTACAACTAAAATTACTAATTTAAAACACGTATTTTTTTAGGCGTGTATCTGGCGTCCTTTAAAAACTGATTGAAATTCTGGCCGAGTAAATAATGTTAATAATTGCAGCCGCAAAATTGGAACAGTCTTTGAATTTCAAATTTCATCTTCGTCTCAGGTCGCAGAGTATTTTTCGGGCTGTCTTTTGATTTTTTTCTACCCTATTTTTGCCAGCGCACCGATGAGTTTGAATTTAAATATTTTAATATTCATGAAAATTGTTGGCATTTTATGGGAGAGGCGGGCGGCGAGAAAAGTTTCTTCTAATTTGCGGCTTTTGCTAATGAAAATTAAATGGAATTGCTTAAAGAGACTGAATTAATGTTTGACTTTATCTTAACGAAGCTCGGCACACGTAATTAAGCAATTTTCATGTGCAGTCACAAAAGGGGGGAAACTTGAATCCAGAATCAGGAATCAAGACTCAGGAACCAGGAGTCCTGAAGCCTGAATGCGGAATCGTAGGTCCTGGGTAAAATGCATAAATCAGTTCGGTGGCTGACAGGCTGTCTGAATGCTGGAATTCCCACTTATCCACTCTTGATTTGCCTAGTTGCTCTGGGCAGCAAATCCTTTACATCTATCAGCTCCACCTGCGCGTATCCTGGCCAACATGGCCACATCCTCATCCTCATCCTGACATTCTCTCATCCTTTCATCCTCTCATTCGCCCATCCACTCCATGCGGACATGTGGAATCCCTTTTGGCCAATGCCCGCATAATTGTTTGTTATTTATGATATGTTGTATATGTTTAATAGATGCCAGAGCGCTGTCTTTGATGTCCGTAGCAGGTTCATTTCGGTCCCACATCCTGACACACTCCCGATGCCAGGACCTTCTAGCTGGCATTCATTTGTAGCAGCTCATTCGAATCAAATTAATAACAGGACACAGAAGTGGATGGTCGCCTGCCGTTGAAAGCTGCCATCGATGGAAATTTGTTGGCGGGGTTGGCATGAAAAGTTTCCACAAAACTTTCTATGTAACCATTTGCTTATCTCCCCAACAAGTTTTCTTATCTGCTCTAAAGCCGTTTATGTCCTTAGAAACTAATTTAATATAGAAAGTTTAATGTGTCACTTAAAGAAACCATCTTGATAGGGGAGGTTCTATGTAAATGATTTTTCGGCTTAACAATTAAGTATATTAACGATAGAAGTTTCCGTTCAACTATAAATTGAACCACTAAAATCATTGACGGATTTTAAATTTATTTTGAAAAAATCTGTGTTGATTCATGCGCAAGTTGTTTGACCTTATTGATTCTTGTTTGCTTTTGCTGACCGACATTGCAGCCATTTCATTCGCATTTTCTCGGCAATTATCGCCAATTCCTCTGCGAGTGCAATGTTAATCATACGCACCGTTGCCCGGCTGCAGTTGAAAGAGGAGCTATGCGGCAGCCTGCCAAGCCGGAGAAGCTTCAATTGGTCAATTGCTGTGAGCTAATTTAATTATCGGATCATTAAGGTGAAGGAACGGTGCCAGGGGAGAGTGAAAAGTGTGAGTGCGGGGTGGAAAATCAATGCAAGAGATTAACAATTACACGCAATTGCGGTCACAATGGGAATGAAAGTGGATGGAGAGGTGGAACAAGGGAGCGAATAAAGGACTGACTAACTGACAAACTGACTAACTGACAAGCGAACTAACTGACAAATTGACGGACTGACTGAATAACAGACTGACTGAATGACTTTCACACACAAAAGACGTTGGCCATAACGATTTAATGTTGCTCTGCACAATGGTCCCAACAATATTCGTAGATACAGCGAAAAAATACAAAATCTAATTTAATAATAATCAATATACATATATGAAATTATTGAGTTGACACTAAACATATTTTTGTTATTTGCAAGCTGCCATGAATAATAAAAAAAAACATTTCATCCATCTGCATAAAATATATTTAAAATATATATTAAAAAAATATATTGCGATAAATAAACAAAAACCTATTACGAATGATATAAAAATTTACATGCTGTATATGACAGTATAAATTAAACAAATGTTTAAACTAACCACACCTTTTTTCACCGTGTACTTTGACGAGTGGGTGTGTATGTTTCTTTCTGGCTGCGATTTATTTCAAGTGCGTTCAGCACTCGATTGCAGACGCTGGCGAAGTGAAAGCCTCAAGGACGAGATGCGAGACAAACCTGCTTTCTCCACCTTTTCTCCACCATTTCTCCACCATTTCTCCTGCTTTTGGACCTGTTCCCCGGCTTATGCTGCTTCTTGCCCGTTATCGATAGTCATTGTGTGGCATGCCCACACTTCCCAGACCCAAAGTTTTTTATTGATGGCGAATATTACGCCAACTAAGCAAATTAAATTGTTTACATTGACAAAGGCCAAAAGGAGAGGACCAGGACAAATGGTGTGGGTGTGCTGGGCAGTGGGCGGTGGTCTTTCGCCGAGGGCGTGGCAGATGGCGCACAGCTTCCCAAACAGGACAACAAGAAACAGACAATGGAACAGCCAGGCAAGCCAAGGTAGCCCAGACAACAATGGACAGCATTCAGTAGTAGTATTAGTAGTAGTAGTCTCCATACGCCCACCTAACACCCACTTTTAGCCACATTCGCCCCCTCTCCCCCTCCCACCATTGTGTGTGCAGTCTCTGGCCAACAAAATAGATGCACACTTTTCATACACCTCCGAAGGGTTGAGGACGAAGGACGAAGGACCAAGGACGCAGGACGAACGAAGGAATTCTCCTGGTGGCCACTCAGCAAGTTGGAATTATGCACAGTCGCCGTTGGCTAAGTGGGAATTTTAAGTGGGCCAGCATAAAAAGTTGGGTAAAGTTGAAAACTAAGCATCATTTTCACAACGCATATAACACATTTAAGCCAATTATATGGGCAAATGTGTAAGTTTGGGAAATTGGTATTTCCGATTTAATTGGAATTATAAGAGGTTACAAAAATATTTAATAATTTCTTCTATATACCCAAAAAAACGAACTCTTGCATCTTCTAAGTAAACTTTACTACTTTTTCCCCTTTAATAAATTTGGAAGTTTGGAAATTATTTGTAGCCTGTCTTCACTGTACCAGTCACTCAGACAACGGGCTGCAAATGCTTTATTGCCTGCCAAAAACACTGGGAAAGAAAGCAAAGTAAAATGAGGCCATGTCACCACAGGATAGGCTTCGTTTTAATCGAGTTGATTATAAGTGGAGTGACAAGTTTTAACAACATTAAAAACTATGTCCCAGGAGTCCGAGTGTAGTCCTGTTTGTATGTTGTGTGTGTGTGTAAAAATGTTTGTACAGGACAAGGAATACAGGATCCATGAACCGCACACACATTTGTGGTTGGCAGCGCTTTTGGGCCAGAAAAACCCCCCCTAAGTTTCACTATGGCCACGAACATTGATGGCCTCCGAATGCAAACAGGCCAACACAAAATTCAATAAGGATACTAGTCCCGAAATCCTGAACGCCAAAAAAAAAGGAAAGGAAAAGGGGGCGGCAGTGAAGTTCAGGTCGCTCGGACTGGCCAAAATGCTCTTTGGCTTTCAATAATAAAGTCGGGCCTAAACGGCTTCCTTTTCTTTGAGTTTTTGGCCCATAAAAGGAGCAACGTAATATGATAATCAAACTGAGTGCCAGCCACGAACAAGATGAGTGACCCCCGCTGCCCAGGGGCGTGTGAAAAAGGGGGCGGGCAATCGTATCGAACCCTTGGCAACCTACTCAATGAGCTTTTGGCCATTTAAAACAATTTTATTTGATTTGGCAAAGCAGAAAAACGAGAGCAGTTAAATAAAAGTGTTGCCTGAAATGACTCTATTAAAAAGCGATTCCATTGAAGTCGACTTGGACATACGCTATGCAACAAAATAATGTTATTAACCATTTCTAATTTAATTTAAAAATCCACAGACAACTAAATAATATTATTATAAATAATATATTATATAATGTTATAATGGTATTTTCTTTAAGCTTTTACTAGCTTAAATGCGCTCCGTTCTCTTTGCATTTTCTTGGGAAACCCAAATCCCATTAGTTCTGATATTCAACATGGGATTAGCTTAAAAGGCTGCCAATCCCATTCCCTTTTTTAGTCGCCGAATTGTGCTCCATTGCAGCATTTTTATATTGGCAGTCCAAAATCTGTTGTACATGGAAAATGCTTTCGAAACGTAAAAGTAAAACTATCATTTCGCCCGAGGAGCTGAAAAATACGAGCGGCCAGCGAAAATCGCAGAACGAGCCGGCTACTCAACTCCACATTTTCCAACCAACCAACCAGCCAGTCAGCCAGCTGCATTCAACAAGCTGCAAGTGACGACCTCCACGGGTCAAGGGTCAGGGCCAATGTCATCTGTCGGTTTTTTGGGGGTGAAGGCCCCAGCACGGTTCACTTGATTTCGTTTTGAACTACTTCAGCAACCAGCAGCTGAATGACACATGGCCAAGGTCTGCTGTAATTTGAAGAGCCCCACAAAGTGGGCTAAATAAATTAATTCGCCTGCGGGACACTTGCAATGTGCCCCAATCAATCTTCAAAGATAAATCAGGGGGCTTAAGTAAGTTATTTCTTATTATTCCTACAGTTACGCCTGGGGAACATCATTTTTAAGTCCTTGATAAAGATTTCTTACTACTTACTTACTTAGGGTCAACCCTTTGCTTTAATTTCACTGCATTTCTTTCCATATTATAATATAAAATTTTATTTCATTATTTCTACTTCAGAAATACGTTCATTGGCTTAACTATATATTATTTAAATTATCAATTTTTTGTTGCATATAACTTTAGTTGTTTAAATCTCACAGCAACAATTTTTTAATAATTATATTAGATAATATTTTTATCTATTTTATTAATTGTAAAGATTTTTCGTTGTCGATGTAGCCTGTTTCCTTTTAAGCATATGTATTTCCAAAAATTTTCAAATTGTTGCTGTGAGATTATTTATTTCTCTAATAAATCGATGTATTTGCCCACTTTTGACTTTCCCAATTAAAGCGGAAAACTCTCTATAACTTTGCCACCAATATTTGAAATCTGCTGGGAAAGTTTTGCGCCTTCGAGAAACATTCGAAACTGTGGTTCACTTTTACTTTTACACTGGCTGTTGTGTTTACCCCCCAAACAAACGAAAGTTGTACCCAACGCAATGACCTCGAGTGTGCTGACTTGATTAATAATCTCGATTTTCCCGGCAGTTAAACGGGGTACAATGCTCAACAGCTCCACAGCTCCACAGCACTACAGCTCAACAGCTCGACAGCTGTTATCGTGGAAAATATTATATATTAATTTCGAAAAGCACACACAAGGACCTCCTCACATCGCTCGCATTTCATTGTCCTTCGTTGGCAAGTGACAATTAGGATGGAATTACTGCGTGCTCATGGCTGATGGCTAAATTAATAATCCCATTCGAGAGGATAATAAAACTGATTTCTCTACCATACAACGAGTGCGAGTGTAAACAAAGCTACCGTTGAAGGCTATAGCATTTTCCTCCTCTTTTTTCCTCTTCGTGTTGCTCCTTTTTGGTCAGCTGGTGTAAAGGAAGCGAAGGATGTTATTTAGGCGCCAAACTCAAAATGCCGGCCCAGCTCGCAGCACATGAAAACCAAATATTGCCGAACTTTAGAGGCGATGAAAATACACTTTTTTAATTACTTTCTTGCCACACAGAACACGCGCGGTACACTCGAACAAAATAAAGCAGCGAAGTCAGCAAATTCAGCGAAATCAGCGAGTGCCGAAAAAGAAAATGAAAATGGAATTGGATTTGGATTTGCTGCAGCTTTTTGAACGGATAAGATGGATAACGTTGCTAAGAAGCGTTCGAATCGCCCGTCGCGGACCGAACTTTTCGCATGTCAACACGCGCCAAAATGTTGCAAGCGACTGAGCAAAAAAGCGGAAAGCCAGAGGAAAAGCAGCGCCCACGCTCCCATTTTCCCCCCAACCACCCAAAACGCTCCCTTTGGCGCCGCCCCACTCGTTGGAAAAGGTTCATTGAGAAAAGCCAGTCAGCTGGCGGGGGGTGTTTTTCCCGGAGGGGCGGCGGTGCACAAAACAAAAATCAGATGGCCGTTTTCGCCGAGAAATCTGCACAAGCAGCTGATGCTGGGCGCGAGCTTTTCCGCTTTTCCGCTTTTCTGCTTTTCCTGCACTTTGCGCAGCTTTAAGCTCGCGGCAGTGCGCATGCGCGCATGCAGCAAAAGCTCAGGATTCGCTCTCTGCAAATGCCACTTGTTGCGTGCGCCCAAATTAAAATGAATTCTTAATCAAAGTATACAGAAAACGTGGGAAAATATAACTGAATACGGTAGGGACTTAAGATCATTTCTTAAATCAATGGTATTTTGCATTAAAAACCTGAGCAGTTTCCTTTTAAATGTTAACAAATGATATGCAAGCTTTTGCAGATGGTGCTTGTGAAAAGCTCTTGACTCATTTACCCAATCAACATATGCTTGGAAAGAAAATCCTTGTAAGAAAGAAATACTGGTAAAAGTTTTCGAAATGCATGCAATGGAATATTTTTGAGAACTTGGATTTCTTAATATGAATATTTTAGCCAGTCCACAAATATGATTTTTTATTTTATTTAAAGTCAGCTTGCGGAAGTAAAATATATTTCTTTGTATTCCATTTGAAAACTATTATAAAAAACAAGAAAGAACGCTATAGTCGAGTTTCCCGACTATTAGATACCCGTTACTCAGCATTTAAATTTAAAAAGTTTTTTGGCAAATCGACAGAAATTTACAAGACCAATACAAAAATGAAAAAATATCAAAACATTTTTCAAAAGTGTGGGCGTAGCAGCTTTTGGCGATTTGTGGGCGTTAGAGTGGGCGTGGCAAAAAGTTTTTTGGCCAATCGATAGAAATTTACAAGAATAATACAAAAATGAAAAAATATCAAAACATTTTTCAAAAGTGTGGGCGTGGCAGTTTTGGGCGGTTTGTGGGCGTTAGAGGGGGCGTGGAAAAAAGTTTTTTGGCAAATCGATAGAAATTTACAAGACCAATACAAAAATGAAAAAATATCATAACATTTTTCAAAAGTGTGGGCGTGGCAGTTTTGGGCGGTTTGTGGGCGTTAGAGGGGGCGTGGCAAAAAGTGTTTTGGCAAATCGATAGAAATTTACAAGACCAATACAAAAATGAAAAGATATCAAAACATTTTTCAAAAGTGTGGGCGTAGCAGCTTTTGGCGGTTTGTGGGCGTTAGAGTGGGCGTGGCAAAAAGTTTTTTGGCAAATCGATAGAAATTTACAAGACCAATTCAAAAATGAAAAGATATCAAAACATTTTTCAAAAGTGTGGGCGTGGCAGTTTTGGGCGGTTTGTGGGCGTTAGAGTGGGCGTGGCAACATGAATCGACAAACTTGCGCTGCGTCTATGTCTCTGGAGTCTGTATGCTTAATCCTAACTTTCTAGCTTTTGTAGTTCCTGAGATCACAGCGTTCATACGGACGGACAGACAGACGGACAGACGGACAGACGGACAGACGGACAGACGGACAGACGGACAGACGGACATGGTCATATCGACTCGGCTATTGGTCCTGATCAAGAATATATATACTTTATATGGTCGGAAACCCTTCCTTCTGCCTGTTACATACTTTTCAACGAATCTAGTATACCCTTTTACTCTACGAGTAACGGGTATAATAAGTAAGTAGTTTTAAATTTCTTCAATTACAATTTAGTCAATTGCTTTTAAGTTTTTAATCAACAAAATTCGAAATCTATCAAAATAATCTACTTATATAAATACAACCCATTTTCAATGTTTCTTCTCGTTACTAGCCACCCTGAAGTATATCAACATTAATTTGAAATAACATATATCCCTGGCAATCTGTTAACCTTTATTATTCGCTTATTATTCTATTTGTCAGATGAGACATTTCGGCAGACCGCTTTGGACGTAACTTAATCTAAATAAATGTGAAAATTTCGGCCAAAACGTGTTCACAAAATATGGTAAATTGAATTAATGACCATCTTCGTATGGACAAACAAATCAAATCATGAGACTGCCGCCTGCAGCCCACATATGATCCTGGTGTTTCCTTCCATCTACCAAAATTAATTAAGTTCCAACCTTGTCTGGCCATCAAGAAATCACCCAAAGCAACGTACCAATTCAATTTGATGGCCCCCAGTGGCAGATGAGAATGGAGACAGAGGCCCAAACTTTCAACTGTAATTAATATGGCTGAAATGCGAGAATGTTTCGATGTTTCACTGTTTTGGCTGCTGCGGCTCTGGGCTGAATGTCTCTGTATGCTGGTGTATCCATTGCCCGCCAGGATATCAGGGCGCATCAAAGGACATGTGTTAAGTGGACACTCACCTCGATGGTGATGTGATGGCCACGGGAACGGAAATTGTCATCGGTGCTGCGCAGATTCTTCGAGTCGATTTGCACATTCGTCTGCATCTTGAGAACGTATCTGAAACGACACGATGGATGAAAAGTTATGGCACGTCTGTCATTCGCTCATAAGTGAAATATTTCCAAAAACCCCCTACACCACCAAAAAAAAAAAAGGAAAACACCAAGAAACAGCCATCATAAACTTTACGAGATTGGATGTGTTCTGGGTGTGTGGAAAGCCTTCAAGCCAATGATGCGTGTACCCGATAAAGATGCCGAAAAAACAAAGTGCGAGCAGAAAGGCCAAAAAAAAACGAAGTGATATGGCCAAAAAATGGTCCTATGAAAATGTCGGTCATAAAATCCAAATGGAAACGCTCAAGGAATTTACTTTATGCATTCTAGTGCCCAAAAAAAAGAACTCGCACGCCGAAAAAAAACAAGAAAAATTGGCAAAAAATCAGAAATATAGGATTCAATGTGTTAGGTGTAATAATAGTAAATTTCTAAAACTGAACCTATTTGGCTTGAGAAATAAGCAGTCAATTTTATTCGTAATTCTTAGTAAATAAAACTAACATAGAAAAAATATAACTAGACATGCATAAAAATAACTAAATTCGCAACAACTTAGAGTATATGTATATATTAACATTTAAGAAGATTAACGAATTAAGTGATCCACTAGAGTTGTACCCATTACTCGTAGAGTAAGTGGCACTTCTCATCAGCTCCAATTTACGGGAAGAAAGTGTGTTCTGCATTTGCCATCTAATAAATGTCCCTTGAATGCCGAAAGTTGCGGCAAAAAGGAGGAAACCCAACAACCTGGCGCGGATTTTTCGCTGCTGTCGTTGACAACGTGTTTTATCCACTTTCGGGGTTTATTTATTTCCCTTTTTTTTTGGTTACTCGTTTTTTGTATTCGATTTCTTTTTTGTTTTTTGTTTTTTTTTGGCTGAATCGAAAAACCGCATTGCCGATTAACAGCAGCCAACAAGTGCAGACATGGCAAATCCATTGGAGCTACATTCCAGCACCTTTGCCGCATTTGTGGCAACAAAATTGCAAATTTAATTTGCGCCTCTTTATTTATGCAGTAGCTCGATGGCGGCGAAACTTGAACGTGAATTCCCGGATTTCTGGGTTCCTGGATTTCTCGGTTCTCTTTGCTTCAGCACCAGCCTTTCGCCTTCATCCACATCCACATCAACATCCTCATCCTCATCCAGCTAAATGACAAGCCAGCAGTTGTGCATCCAGCTCAATTTAGTTGCCCAACCGCCCGGGGCAACGCACTATGGCAAACGGCATTATGGCGGGAAAAGCCAGCCGGTCGAGGTGCCTCGGAAAATTCAGAGAGCTGAGTGAAACTCCGACTACGCCAGTCACACAATGGGGGAAAACTCAGAAATATTTAAGGCAAAATAGCTTTCGGTGAGCATGCTGCACTTTCTTGTGGCAAGTAGCTGCTGGGAAACTCATTCATTCATTTATTCATTCAATCTACGCTACGAAAATATATAATAAGATTCCCAATTGCCACTGCTTTCAAATTGTTAAGCTCATTTAAAGCAATGGACTTAAACTAGAATTTTTATAAAAGTATTTCTCGCAAAAATAATGCATTCACAATCATTTCTAAAATGCTCTGGTAAGTATTTAAAACTCAGTTTGAAAGTGGCCAAGCCATTTGATTTCCGGTCAAAACACAGAAAACAGGCAATATTGATGCGACATGTTTCATCACGTTGAAATAATGTGGCTGCACTTCCCCGACGGGCGAGTGTGTGACCGCACTCTCGCTGAATAACAGAAGCGGGACAACACAATTAACACAGCAACTTGCATATGCATGGAACGTTTGCCGTTTTCCATTTGCCAACATTGTTTTCCCTGTATCACAGTGTTTTTCCTTTTGGCCTGTATCACAGTGTTTTTCCTTTTGGCCGCATTTGCACGGCCCTTTGGGCCAATCACGTTGCAATTGTTGCCGCTGTCAAACAGCAGAAAAATTCGTTGCATATTTGAGAGACCGCCGTTTTTTTCGTGCCTCAACGAATGCGTTTGCATAAGTGATTGCGGATGCATTTTTCGACACGCTGAGAGAATTCTAAAGTGATTTCTGCGAGATCTTCAAGAGCTTCAAGGGCTTTTACGAGCAGCAAAAAAAAAATGGCCTCTGGGGTTTGTTAAGCTGGTTGTAGCTGCTGTGATTTCGGTTTCCGTTTCTGTTTCATTTTGGGATACAAGTTTGCTTTCGCTTTCCTTCCACAGCTGTCAAATGGCCTCAACAATCGTAGGCCCAATTGTGAAAGCGACTTCGCCCATGCCAAAACCATAAATAGTTCCAACCCACAGTCTATTACTCGCAGCATTTGCATCGGGATGGCTGTGCGTGTCCGGAATGCGTACGGCTCTATCTCTATCCGGAATTTCCATCTGGCTAGTGTCTTCATGACACCATTCCCCAATCGGCTGAATGGCGAATATCTGTGAGTGGAATCGGGAATTTGGGCCCACAATCAGCATTCACTCACGCAATTCTCCCATTCGCGCCTAATTCGATCGTCGTTTCTGGCTTTCATTCTCTGAGCATTGACTTTAAGTTTTCTTAAAATCATTCAATTTTAGTAACATTTTTTAATCATTAATAAGTTCTTATTATTCTTCAGTTTGGTTTGTTATAAAATTAAGTGCCAATATTTTTTAAACATTTTTTATAGGTAAGCAGCATTTTTCTGCTTTGTAAGTATATTTTCTATAAATAATATTTCGCTTTTTTTTGCAGAAATAATTTAATTATTTTCCCGAATTACACTACATGTGCGGCTTGATTTGGCTCCTTAGTATTTGTGGTGAATCCCCTATTGTTGTTCTGTGTCTATATAATCATTGTCCGGATAATAAACAGCCCCAGATATCTCATTCGCACACGCTGAGATACTCGGCTACTCAGATACTCAGATACACAGAAACATAAACAGCAACCGATATGGATACTAGATACTAGATGGTAGATGGTAGATGGGGAATGGAAATGGAGGGTCCCCTGGTGGCATAAGCATATGACTGCTGTTAGAGCCACCTGGGGGTTGAGGGGGCTATGGGAGCTATGGGGGCGTGGCAGCCCAGATTGGAGTGTGGAATATAGTCGTAGGAGTTGCCATTGTCATTGTGGCGCAAAATGACTTTGTATTTCATTATTTATATTTATTTGTTGCTCTTGCTTTTGCTTTCTGCTCTTCTGCCATTGTGCTTTCCGTTTGCTTCGTGCAATAAAACAAACGCCAGCGCAACGGAAATCTTAGCATGCTTAAGTGGCCAAGGGGACGGGGTTTTGTGGGCGGTGTTGCAAGTACTGCAAGCAACTAGCAAGCCAAGTACCAAGTAGCTACAAGCAAGTAGCAAGTAGCAAGTAGCAAGTAGCAAGTAGAAAGCAGCAAGTCTGCCCAGCTGCTCAGCGAGCAAAGAGGATGGGGCCAAATTACAGACCCTTTAGCTTTAGCTGCGAAGACAATCCGATTTTCTGCTGGCCACAACAAAAGCTCTGCGGCACTAAGACAATTTAGTGTTTAAAATAACAATTCTTAGTTCTTCATATATTTTGTACTATTTTTTTGGAATGTATAAAAAAGTGGATTTAGGATTGAGCTAATGTTTATATGGAATTCGATCATGAGTTCAATTAAATATGATATTTAATTCTTTATTCGTGGGAAAACTTTGCCAGTGTACATCCAAAATATCTGAAGCACACAAAGCAAATGTATGTGTACTTCCATCAAGCACAGACTCACGCAAACAGAAACATAAACGAAAGAAGTAAATACGAGCTAAGAGGGAGCCACCGCCCCACCAAAAACAGTCGACAAAATAAGTTGCAGGAGAAATATATTTTTTGCCCACACAACTGTTTCATAGCACGAAATTGTGCTCAGTGTAGTGCATTCAACTCGGTGTTCGCGAGGATGATTGCCACCAAATGATTGACAAATGAAGCAAATGCCATGAGGTGGCGTGAAACTATTAAACAATGAGCCAGCAAACGGAGCAGATTCTGAGAAACCAGAGAAATTCCAGAAGAAGACAGCAGAAGCAGGACGAAGGACGAAGGACGAAGAACGAAGGATTCTCTAAAGTGCTGAATAAATAAGTTAATCAGATTTCACAAACTAGATTAAGGCAGTCGCAGATAATTGTTATTGATTGAGTTCTGGAAATTGTTAGGTGTGTTCGTATAGACGACTCAGTTTATGTGCAGCATTAAATTCTTAAATTCATTACTTCTGCCAAATACGAAAATTATAAATTTGCGTATTTCTTTATATTTTCTCAGCTTACCGCTCTTTGATTGCCATACTTTCTAGCCCAGCAGTAATGCATTCAATCCTTTCCTTTTTTTTTCTCAATTTTCAGGTGCTTTATTTTCCCCCATTGATATTTTCCTACCACTTTTCAGCCGTGACCATGCCCACCAGTTTCCCTTCGCTGGGGGAGTTTTCTTTTCAATTTTCCTGCTGGCGCTGGTGGCGCACGAAGTCGGCAAACATCATCAGCAATGTGCGAAGCAAAAATTAATTGAAATAGCAGCAGCCTCGCAGCCAAGAGACAACAGGCCGGAAGTCCTTTCTGTTTTCCCTTTTCCCTTTGCCATTTTCCCACAACCAAACACTCGCACACACGCAATGCTATGCCGCCAAGCGAAATGCCAGGAGGTAACAAGTACATAATAATAATCGTAAATAATATACAAAAAAAGTGAGCTCGAGAAATAATGGAGAACACTGAAACACTTAAAACGCGCCACTATCGCATATAAACTGTATTTATGGTTCTAAGTTTGGCCCAAATGTAGCATACTTTTCAGGGCGAGCGAAGAGGAAATAAATTTGTGCTGAAATCTGTGAAGAAATTCCTAAGATTAAACCATTCAAACTAATAAAAGTTGAGAATGTGAGAGAATTTCAAAGGTTGCAACTTAGCTTCTTTCTTGCTTCTTATAAAAAGAATAATTTAATTAAATATACCATATATAATTATAATGGTAATTATGACTGATAATCGTAACTCAAGAAACGTATCTTTCTTATTTTAAAACGACATTCAGCCAATTTTGCAGGGTACTTAGACTTCGTTACCGAGCGTACATTTGCAGTGATAAAATGGCCATATCTCGACCTGTCGACCCATAAGAATGTTTCATTTTTGTTGTCTTAATGAAGTTTGCTCCAAGAATTTTTCGGCTTGCCTTTGTGTGAGATTTGTTTACATTTTTTGTGGGTTGACCTCTAACTGGGAACTAGGGATTCGCTTCGGCCTCTTCAGTTCTTTTGCTTGGCTGGCCGTTGGTAATTTGAAAAGTGTTAATCAGCCGCTCGTATCTCAGCGCGGGGATTTTATGGCCAAAACTTTGCCATCATCAGGTGCAGCCAATAATTTCGTTATTCAAACCTTTTTTTTTTTTTTTTTGGCTCTGATGGCAGAAACTTTTTGGCCGCTGCTCGCTTGTAGTTCAAAAGGATACAAAACTCGTGGCTCATGAAATTGCTTGACATTCGGGGAAAATGCGGAAAAAAAAATGGTGAATACGAAAAAAAAAAAGGGCAGCAAGAGAAATAAAAGTTTGGTCCTCCCTCCATAATGGAATTGCCAAGCATCCGGCAAAAGTCAGGGTCATGACATATAGAGTATACTATACTGCACAGGTAGTAATGTGTGCTATGTACCCCGATCTTCCTGCCCACATAAGTAAGTTAATTTCCATTGCCTGTGTCAACTCGGATTCCTCATGTCTGGCGGCAGTTTGCTCATTTTTCGGGGTCCACAACTTGTCGCTTTCGCGATATGCAAACTTCATCTGTACTTCAGGTCACCCACTGAAATATGCCAGAAATGCACTCGAAAAAGGGGGTGCCTTTATATAATATTTAGTATGATTTCATTTCACTTATATGTACTTAATGAATTCTAAGATATTTTTAGAAATATTAATACAATTACAACGAAGTGCTAATATTTATTTCCATTTTATTACATTTAAGTGTGAATTAACTCTGAGAAGCATTCCATTTTTTCCCGGTGCATTCGTAGCATCGCATTTCAGGCGACGCCAGGCACTCAACTCAACTCAACTCGATTCCATTTGCCTGACGTTGCAACAACTCTCTGCAACTGTTGCACTTTGCCCACTTTCTAAGCCCCCCTTTAAAAACCCCCTCCCCCCCCTTCACTGAACCCTTTATGGCGTGAATTTTTGGTGCAATTTTGGCTGTGGAAATATGCAAATACAGCTCACAATTTGGATGCTGTGCGGCTGCTGGTCGAAAATCAAAAATGGCAACAAATTCGCATGGCAAATCTCGAAAACAGAGTAAAATAAAAATAAAAAATAAAAATCCTCCATGGCGTGTTTGGAGGCAATCGAAACAATGTCAACAATGGCGCCCAATATTCTGCACTTCCACTGCACTTTCACCCACCAACCCACTGAAATCCATCCATCCCACTTCCTGACCCACCCCACACACTTTCATCCAATCTTTTCTTGGAACTCTGATTGCAAATAGTGTCTCCCCGGATGGCAAAAGTAAACTAGTGCTGGGAATAGGTAGATCAACAAGGAAATGGACCTTAAAGCGAAAAAATATATAGGAAGGCATTGACTTCAATTTACTTTGAATATGTCCATCTACTTTATTAATAAAAAGTCACATTATATAATATGAAATATTAACTTGCATACTTCAGTTTGTTACTTTGTTACCATTGCCAAAAACTGCATCTAATAAAGTATTACAATAAAAGTTAAAAGGGTAACTGACGAACCGTTTTATGTTATAACAATTCCATTTGGCAAGCAAAATAATTCGTAGAAAATACCATTTTCAGCTAAAAGTTTTCCTTTCAGAGCGCTGCATTTAAGATTTGAATTCGGGATTCGCGTTTAGAATTTGCATTGCCGTCTGCTGCAATTCAAAAGTTTTCGCTCGCCATCAAAAATATATGCAAAACTTATACATAAATGCCATAGATGCTTGGAAAGGAACAAAGAGCAAACCATATAATCGATTTGACTGTCGGCGGAATTTATAGTTTTTGGCTACTCAATTATGCAAATGCCCAGCGAAAACATCCATTTCTGTGCACTACAACACAATGGAACAGTTTGCAAACAGCAAAAACAAAACCACAGACCATTTAATAAAACTGACACAAAAACAAGCCAATGAACAATGAACAAAAGTTTTCAATGCATTTCCACCAGGACGATGCAAGGATAAAGCGTCGAGGATAAAGGCTTTAAGCATTTTGTTTGCGAATTTAAAATGATATGGCACGAGAACCAGCTTTCAAATCACCTGTTGAATAATTAACACCCAAATGGCATTGCCATTAATTCTAAAATAGACATACTCGTATTTCACCGAAAATCAAGGATAATAATCGGTGTTGCTGGTTTTTTCTCAGTTTTCATTGTCGAGAACTTTTGCTATAAATTCTACAAAAGTTCATTGTTTCACACATATACATATTTATTTTGACTCAATCATCAGCAGATAAATGGCAGCAATGGTCGCAAATATTTATTGCCATGATTTCATGATTTTATTTTTGCTTAAAAAATAAAACAGAAATTCTTTGTAAATAGCTTAAACGAACTGCTGTTTAAGTGCACAAATATTGCAATTCAATTGTTTAATTGAATTAAAAACGTATATTTTTGGCAACCATACTCACAAACACTCTAAAGCAGTCTTAAATTAAAAGCAATTATCTGGTGAATCAAGACAAGCACTTAGTTGGAATAACACAATAACTTGACATTACTCGATTGCGCTTAATAGCAATTTAAATGCCAGCTTGACTTTCGTTTCGTCCGTATCGCACACTTTTCCCACCCATCAATTAATCGGAAAATGCCGCCCAGCTCGTTGGCAAGTCAAACCAATTAAACTCAGCCGGTTAAGCCAATAGCTTTGGTAAACATTCCGGGAAATGCGATATGGGATATGGGATATGGGATATGGTATATGGTGCATCAGATACTATAATGCTATGGCATCGGAACCAGATTTTATTTATTTTGAGCGGCCATCGTCTTTGTGCGTCAATTAAATATTCAGCATATTTAACATAAATAATGCGACAAGCAGCTTAACTCGCATTTTGCATCCAGAGCTCATTAAAATTTCATTGTTTCGGCATTTGGCGCAAAATAAACGAAATGCCAATATAAATTGAAGGTGTTCGAGTCACAGGCAGCCATCCATCGCCCATATGGAATAATCAATCATCCTGGAGCTGGAGCTGAAGCTGGAGATGGAGCTCACCTGAAATTCATTTGCTAAGCATTTTGCACCTGCAAGCGAGCGGCAAATTGGCGCTGCTTACCTTTGATAAATGTCAAAACATTTTCCTTCGCCGCTCGCTGCATAACAAATCAAACGTTTGACAGTTGTCACGGCGAGGGACAAAGGACGGCAGTGTCCAGGGTGTCACGCGGTTATGATGAACACTATGCTCACTGAGGAAAAAAACGTAGACCTTTGCGAAAGCATCTAAGGATTCTAAAAGGTTGTAAAACCAATATTCTCTCTTCAAAAAGTCAACTCAAAAGTACATTTACCTAAATTACAGCACCTAAATCCACTATTTTCTAAAAAAATTTATAGTAATTAAAAAAATTTAATTAAAATATATTTTTAGCCCATTTAGCTGTATTCAACATGAAGTACTTATCAGATATATTATATAAAGACGAATTAAGCTTCCAAAAAATATTTTAAACATTTTTAACAAAACGATGTACCTTGTGGGAAATAAAACTGGGATTAACCTGTTAATAACAATTTAATTGCATGCATGAATTGAAATGCCAAATTGTGTGATTACCGGTGGCAATTAATTAAATAACGTTTATTTATGACCAAAGCAGACATCCTGAATTAAAACAGGCAGCGAGTCCTGCCACTCAATTAGCAATGCCATGTGCCGTGCATTTGCGCAGGACCCTTTGGTCCTGCACATTTTGAGGGGTTAAGCTGCTTAAGTTCATTAGGCCATAAAAATGGCGCTCATTTGGCCGCCCTGCGATTCCCGGCGCCATGAAAGTTGAGTGCTCTGCGCTCTGCGCCCCAGAATGTTGCCATTTCAGGTCCTTAAAATAACACAGAAATCACCAACAGTGCATAAAAGTCGGCAAAACGAGACCGAGTGGGAAAAAAGAGTATAGCTAAAATGCAGTTACTTGGGAAAGTAATTGTTACTTAACTTTAATTTGTTGCTTACTTCGTTTCTTATCTAAAAAAAGGATAATAATGCAAGTGGTCTTGAAACACACTTGACCAACTTTTAATTCAGTTGGGATAATAATACAAAATGCTCAAATTTTCTTCTTAGGGTTCAGTGTTAATAAGAACTAGCTAAATAAATTATTCTTTGAACTTTGCGCTATGTTTTCCTGAGAAATCCTTATTCCAGCGTCGCCAAGGACTCTATTGAATTTTCTTTGTGCATTTCCCGAGCAAAAAGCTCACCTTTTTCTGCGGTCTGATTATCTTCCCTCTTCGCATGCTGGCTTTTTCTCTATTTGCCGCACTGAGCAATTAGTAAGGACATAAATAAACAAAAAATGCGAGCTGGGAAATTCTAAAAGGCAGTCTGTACGTTTTCCTGGCCGCTTGCCCACTTGGCAGTTTTCCTTTTATTTATTTTTTTTTTTTTAGAGTTTTCGCACTTTAAAGGATGACGCCTGAGTTGTTGTTCCTTAACGGTTTTCTAATGAGCTTGACTTATGACGCCCTAGGATAAGCCCAGGAGAATCTGTCGCCCACTTGTGGTCCTTCGTAGGCCCCCGCCCCCTGCCCCCCGTTTTCTTCCTCCTGACAGGATGCATAAATTCCAAGCAATTTAAGCTGAGGCACACCAGCATCCGAAACACCCGCGCCACCCACATGTTGTGGGCAAAACAATGGGGCACTTTTGGCCCTAAGTAAGTGCTCGACCCCCACTGCCCCCTTTTGTCGCCCCACCCATGATGTCCTGGGAATTCTGTTATTATTTAGGCTGCTCTATGCGTGTCTGTGCGTGTGTGTGTGTGTGTGTGAGGTGCGTAGTAGATAATTATGCCCAAGGATAAATATTCATGATATTTTTGTTTAGTGCTAGCAAGCTGAAAACCCCGAGATGTAATCGTTTATCACCACAGAAAAGCCTTATTTTCAGCTGAAAGTCGGTAGAAAAAACTAATCATTGAAAGCTATAATATAAGAAAAAAGCGAAAATATTGAAGAATCCATCTAAACGTTGAGGCCGATGAAGCCATTTGAAGCACTCCAGCAATCTCACGTAGGAAATGCCATTACAGAATCGCCCTAAAGCTGATAAATTGAATTGTCTCCTCTCGGCTATTATCCCCACCCCTTTTTGCGAAGCCCCCTACTTCAAACGAAACCCTCTTTTTCCAGTTTCCAGTTTTGATGACTGCAATTTGTGGCCACAGCGAGGCGAAGTTTCAAAGCAAAACTTGGTCAATTAATTCATTGCAAATGGAACAACAACCTCCACAGCAATACGAAAAAACAACCAAGAAAAGGAGCTACAAAAAAAAAAAAAAAAGGAAAACAATTCTGATGATGGCCACTTGAAAGATACTTCTGTTTTCCTGTTGTCCTCTTTTTTTTGCAATGACATCGTTTTCCTGTTGCGTTCTGCTCACAACAGAAATGAGAAGTTATCCTTTTTTCTCGCTTTTAAGAGTTCTCATTTAAACGGAATTCAAACGAATATTTATACCCGTTACTCGTAGAGTAAAAGGGTATACTAGATTCGTTGAAAAGTATGTAACAGGCAGAAGGAAGCGTTTCCGACCATATAAAGTATATATATTCTTGATCAGGATCAATAGCCGAGTCGATATGACCATGTCCGTCTGTCCGTCTGTCCGTCTGTCCGTCTGTCCGTCTGTCTGTCCGTCCGTATGAACGCTGAGATCTCAGGAACTACAAAAGCTAGAAAGTTGAGATTAAGCATGCAGACTCCAGAGACATAGACGCAGCGCAAGTTTGTCGATTCATGTTGCCACGCCCACTCTAACGCCCACAAACCGCCCAAAACTGCCACGCCCACACTTTTGAAAAATATTTTCATATTTTTTCATTTTTGCATTAGTTTTGTTATTTTCTATCGATTTACCAAAAAACTTTTTGCCACACCCACTCTAACGCCCACAAACCGCCCAAAGCTGCTACGCCCACACTGTTGGAAAATGTTTTGATATTTTTTCATTTTTGTGTTGGTTTTGTAAATTTCTATCGATTTGCCAAAAAACTTTCTGCCACGCCCACTATTACGCCTACAAACCGCCAAAAACTGTGTTTAAGACTCTCCTTCTCCCTTCCACTAGCTGAGTAACGGGTATCAGATAGTCGGGGAACTCGACTATAGCGTTCTCTCTTGTTTTAAAAATATTTAACATAACATTTAATACAACAGGATTGCGTAACTTCTAAGTGTAAAACTTTAAAGTTTTAATAACTACTCTAATACTTAAAGTTGTTATTTGTGCATTCGCTTAACTCTACGAAGTCCAAGCCATTAAATTTAAATCAGAAAATAAATGCAATAAAAAGCAATGAAAATCCTTAGCCCCCCGTTTTGTTTTCCATTCTATTTTCTAATTGTTATTTTTGCCCGCTTGCTGTTGATTTTCCACTGGCATCACTTTCCCCACACACATGCGGCGATGGGGGCGTGGCTGGATTGGGGGCGGTGGATGAAAACAAGTTGGTCGTCGTTGTCGGTGCCTGTGGCCTGTCCATTGAATTTAATGCCCGAGTTTAACTTTTCACCCCCTTCCAAATACTCCTGTTGACAAATCCGTGGTCAAACCCCCACCCCCAACCCCCTTTAAGGACTCCCCTGGACGCGTGATGGACATACGTGCCCGGAATCTCAACAATATGGAACAATAAGGATCCGGATGCACCCAAGACTGGCCAACACGAAACTAATTTGTCATATTTCAAATTTATCTGCCCGTTTTTAACAAGCATTCTTGAGGCTCTATTTGGTAGCTAAACTCAGTTGATCATTTTACCAAATTAAGATTAATCGTAAATATTTTATTGCTTTCGAAAAAAATATATATGCAGTTTATAGTCTATGCTTCAGTTTGTAAATTACAAGTGACAGTAATATAGTTCATATTGAAAGAGGCTGAAAGAAGATAGGGAACATAAACTCAGTTACCTAGATTCTTAACATCTAAATTGGTAAATGAAATAAGTACACTATTGTTATTGCAATTTTATTCATTTTCAAAACACCTGGACCCACAATTGAGCTGCATTTGATAAGATAATTGATCTGGCCAAACATTTCTCTAGGCACTTCTCGAACCGGACATCCAATGCAGGTTCAATTGTTATTTTAATTTCGGTTTATCTTTTGGCTTCCAGTGCGAACAAGTTCAGCTGCAATTTAGGGACACCAACGGGCGATAAGCTCCCATTCAGGACAAGGGACGGGAGGACACAGGACACAGGACACATGACATTTGACAAGGGCTTAAGGGCGCAAAGCTTTAAAAGCCAGGCTCAACTCTATGCTGCCCCTGAGGTGCTACACTGCAAGAAATCACTACAAACACGTTCCTACAAATTGGTAAAACAAACACTTGAGCACTTTAAATAAAAAAACTTAGTTTGTACATATTTTTTTCTTAAACTTTCATACTTTTAAATAAATAAATTTTTTATAAGAAAATAGATAAAAATATGAAACATAAGATCATTTTTCTCCGTATAGCTTGTTTGGCCGATAAGAAGGGGTGGCTCCTTTGGGCCATAAAAGTTAAGATGGATTTTATTGGCAAGAATCGAGCGGGCACATCATTTGTTCGCTCATAGATGGAAAGGCATCTGGGGAGTGCTGTATCCACAGTCCTGCTTTTGAGTACTGAGTACCAAAAGGCGTAGGGCGTAGGTCAAACGGAAACGGAAATGCACAGCACAACAATGGCCGATAAGAGGCGTAAACAAATGCATCAAAGGAAACGGAGATAAAAGCAGGGCAAAATCTGTTTCCGGCCCACTTAAGTAGGCAACGAAGGGAGAAACCGAAAATCCACCCAAGTCGCCCCAAACGCTTTGAATGCAAATTCAAGAAAAATTGCAACTTCTACGGCACACAATCTGGGGAATTAGTCCTGGCCAGCCTAAAAGCATTCTCCGTGTTCGTTGGCCACTTTGGGCCAGGTCGAAAATCCCTCAACCCCAACAAAAGCCATTAAAAGCCCGGGTTCGCAGGTTAAATCCGCTGAATTTGCCGCCAGAACGCAAGCCAACCAAAAAAAAATGTATATATATATATATCTGTAAAGCTGCGACAAAATCTCAGTGGACTTACCAAAAAGGCTTAGCTAATGACAATTTAAGGATTTTCTGATTTTGTTATTAACATAAATTTACTCTGAAAGTAATGGAGGGCGCGAGGATGGGAGGTGGAAACGGGTAATGGCCTAGCGAATAAAGTGTTTTTTCTGCCCCTGAAATCTCTGGCAAATCTCACTCAAAAGTAACAGATTTCATGATGTGAACAACGCACTTTCAGTGCTCTACAAAAAAATATTAAATAAAAAAAAATAATTTGTATTTACTTCTTAAACGAAACAGATAAAGAAATCAATTTTTCCCCATAATTATTGTTTGTTAATTAATAATATATGCATATAAGAATGTAACTTACATCATTACAATAGTGTTTAATAAGTCTTTAAAGTCTTTGAAGATCTCGAAGATATGTTTTTGAATTCCAGATATCCACGGATGGAGTATACCCACAAAAACTAGGTCCCCTACACACACAAACACAAATGTTCCGCGTTGGCTTTTCGCACACATAAACCTTAATGCGACGCACACTTTAAATGTATGTGTGCCCGCGTTTTTCCTTCTTTTCGCAATTTTGCGTTGTTTTAGAAAAAAAGACGATGTACACGCACACACACACACAAACATATGTATAAATGCGAGTATATAGATGTATGTATATGTGCGCATAACACCTTGGTGACATATGCCAACTTACGACAATGACATGCGAAACATCAGCAGCCCACAAGCCACACTCCCCCTGCCACGCCCCCTTGGCACCACGACGCTGGCGGCTGGGGAAAATGTTAAAGAAGAAGAAGCAGCAGCAGCAGCAGCAGAACAACAACAATCAGATATAATCAGCAGAAAAAAAAAACAATTTAGCAATCTTAGATAAGGGAAATGCTGGCAAACCGACCTGGTTCCAGGGGAAAAGCCATTATTGAAGGATTAGAAATCGATATGGGAAATAAGGATAAGGATAGGGAATATTGAAAGAATTATTTCGATTACCAGTACAATCCCATTCCTTAACAGCCAAAACACTTGAATTGAATAATCTGTGACTCATGTATATATGTATTACATATGTAAATACCACCACCCACAGATGACAGAATAATAATCCCATAAAAATAAGCGTTTGTATAATTTCCATTAAATTAAAACCTATTTTGCACGCTAGGCTCTACTGTTTTCTTAGGCCAGTGCGAAAACGAAAACATATTTTTTTAAAAGCCCCTCTGGATTTTCCCGCAGCATCGTAAACAGTTCATTCCCACTTATTCCACACTCGATTTGGACTATCCCCAAACGCTATATATATATTATGCTAGCCCCAAAGCAACATCTTGTGGCAACCGGCTATAAAGAAAAGTCGCACATAAAAATGGAGGCCCGAAAAGTGGGAAATCAGAGCTAGATGTTTACGATTTCATTGCCATGTATCTTGATTTCCGACAGCCGATACAACTATCTTTAAACTGATAGTTACCATATGTGGAAATAAAAACAGTTTGCTTTTAAAAGTTAATGGAGAAAGAGGCACAAATTTTAAATAAACAATCAAAGAAATATAAAATTTTGAAATTTTGTACATGATTAATTATGTTGCTTAAGATTGCTAGTAATTTATCCACAGCTGTATGCAAAGTAGTGTGTCCCTGTTGATTTTTTTATTTTTTTTTGTGGTTTTAGGGTGCAAAAAACTCTGGATAAACCCTCATAAAACACACGGCAAAAAAAAGAGGAAGGAAGTGTGGGGCAAGGATGTTATCCGTTTTAGTTTGCTGACAATGTGTTTACTGCGTTCCACTTTGCTTGCAGATTTTCTTTTGGAGTTGTGAAAGTTTAAAAGTCAAAAATGGTCGAGGAAAACTCCAGATGATAAATGCAATTTGTATAAGTGTCACGCAGTTCGCTGGGGGTCGTGAAACGGTGCCCTCGACTTTGGGCCACTTGTATTACTTCATTTAAATCAGACCAAAACATTAGGCCAAACTCATAAAACATGGTGAAAACAATTTTTTGTGTCGCAGGCGTCCGGGAGGAAATAAAAATGTAAATGTATATGGGCCGGAAAATGAAATTATAACAGCGAGGCTTTTTGGGGGGCGGGGAAATTCCCAGGGAGGTCCATTGAAAATCGTCCCATTCAGAAAGCCAAAAAAAGGCAAAAAAAAAAACATAGCCAACTAAATAAAATGCGAAGAGGCTATAAAATTGAGTGCAGTTGCCGAAACAAGAGCAATAAGGAATCGGCAGCGAAAATGAAAATGAAAATGAAAATGTTTGTCCAGCACGAAACAACAGCCACATTTCGACCGCACTGCTGGCAAATGTTTTTGGCCATAAAGAGAAATCCGGCTGAAACAAGAAACCAGAATCTAAATCAAGAAAACAAACGACAAACGACAAACAGTCGCAAATGAAAACGAAAGTGAAATACATGCACATAATTTGAATAGAACCCTCCTTGCCCTCTGATTTTTCTATTCTCGGCGAAGGTCAAAGGAAATTTGGTTTAACCAATTAAGAAACTGCGGTCGTCTGAGCTTGTGGTTTTTTGGGTTTTCTGGTTTTTTGGTTTTTTGGGTTTGGGAATTCAATTGATTGGCGTCTGTGAATCAAATAAATAAATGTGTGGAGAAAACCACGAGTGAGGATACATGTATATATTTAAAAGTTTCATTAACCTAATTTGATTAAGTGTACTCATTCTTTTTATTGAATAAAATGATTTGGCACACAAAAAAATAGAAACTCCTCTAAAAATTGTATTTTATATTGAGATTGTTCCATCATCAAACTGCAGTTCGCAGCACAAAACTTAAATTTCCTTGTGGAAAACTTTAGAGGAACCATTGAAGACCCTTTGTCGAAAATGGGGAGACAAATAATAGCTGTAGATTAATAATGAAAATAATATTATTATTTTTGTTTGCTGCACATTTCTCTTGCTGGCACTCAAATGACCGCATCAGCTCGGCACTCTCGCCCCTGCAATTTTCCTTTATGATTTTCCACCCGCCCCTCTCCACCCCGCCCCGCTTTAACGCATTTTGTTTGCTGCGGATGCCAAAAGGACTTGGCGGCGTCAAATTTATGGCTCTTGACTCTCGACTCTTGGCATTCCAGAGCGCACAGAATGCAGAATGCTCCATTGTCAATAAGGTCCTTCCGCCCAAACACCCAAACACGCAAACACCCTTTCCCAATTTCCCAATTTCCCCACCAACATTTTCGCTTTAAGAGCGTTCCGCAATTTTTTGGCGGGCAAGCGAAATAAATTTCGAAGGCAGCCAGAAGAAGTGCATGAAATCAAACACAATAAGCGAAAGAGCCGCAAATCATTTTGAAGGACATGCGAGTATCCTTGGACCCTTCTCTAATTAGTTTACAAGAGGGGTGGAGGAGGGGGGTAGCAAGGCTTCGCGGGGGCAAATGGAACGGAAAACAAATCAATGACAGATGATGAGTGGTCGCGACAACCACTCAAGGGTGGCACACTGAAAAAAATGCAGTAAATCAGCACATAATAACACATAATTAAGCTGCTCTGCAATTGTGCAAATTAACATTTTTATTTTCTGTTCATAGCTAAATATGATCTATGATATATGATATAAAAACGTATTCTTTCCAATTTCGACCCGCACTTTCTGCGAGTGCACTACAAGGGTCACGGGGGCGGCAACCCCCCGTCCCCACCCATAAATGTGTATTTGTATATTCCCCTGTTTGTTCGGTTTATGTGACAGCTTCAAAGTGCATTCAAAATAAAGTATGCAGGCTGCCATTTTTTGTAGCTGCCTGTTTGCAACTGGTTTTCACTCGTTTTTTGTCGACTGCTTTTTACTATTTGCAAATGGCAAATCATAAAGCGCATACAGGAAAGTCCAAAACAAGTTGCAAATATCACAAAATTTAAAACAATTAGGCAAAGTTGCGCGACATGTGTTAACCACACAAATAACAGTTTCTCTTTGTCATTGATGATAATCGATTATAAAACTCATGCTAGAAATATTTATTTATTTTCGTTTAATCTGTTAAAAACACAACCATTTAACAGTAAAAAGTTCAATGTTTTGAAAGGCATAATGACCAACATTCTTTTTCAATAATTTGTAATTCTTTTTCACATTCACACGCAATAATAGCTGGCTTAAAAACGAATTTACATATTTAAAACACCTTTTAACTAATTTCCCAGCTTTTGAGATTAATTGAGTATTGAACTATATTACAATTGTGATTTATTTTGAATTTTTCTGGCTCACCCTTGGCAGTTTTTGGTTAGTGAACTTCCACAAGAATTTCAATGTGCTAGTTTATTTTATCAATTTGATTCTATCGCGCTTTTGATATCATTACACATGCGAAACACTCTCAAATAATAATAAATATTTGAAAAATTGCCCGAACCGATAACCGTTACTCGGCGTTTTCGAAACCCAACCGTTTCGCTGAAAGTTGACCCGCTTACTTTGGCCTGTGTCCGCTGGCAAGCGAACGCGTCGAATGCTGAACTGCTACTTGTTGGCGTTTCGTCGTCCTCCGAAAACGAAGCGGAGATGCTAGGGAAATGCTAAAAAAAAAAAGAAAGCCAAAGGAAAAAAGGAAAACAACACAGATACGCACGCACACAGGCGCGAACTTTTCCGCCTCGCCCGCCTCACCCCCGCGCAGAAAGTTCATTTTCCGATTCATTCGGAGCAGCGAATTCGCTGCGCTGCACATTCGTCTATTGGGTATTCGCAAGCTTTGAGCTTTTCCAACGGCTTTTCCGGCCGCACGAGGCGCTCGCTGCAAAGGAAAAGCCGGCTATAACGGTTCAAAATAACAGAGAGAGAGATAGAGAGAGAGCTTTGCCGGCACTTTTGGCGCCAGATTTGAATTGGCTTTCAGAAGAAAAGACGCACATGTTGCCCCCGGTTACCCCAATTTTAATTATAGAAAATATACAAAGAAATAGTCAAGTGTAAGCATAAGAAGGAATCCCATTAGTTATTACGGTTCCTATAAACCTCGTTGATTTGCGCCCTCATATCATACAGACTATCCAGGATGCCCAGTTCGTGTATCTTGTTGTTCAGATACACGCGCTGCAAACGCCTTATCATCGGATCAATTATCTCG
The DNA here is from genome assembly GCF_016746245.2 of Drosophila santomea. Taxonomy (NCBI): domain Eukaryota; kingdom Metazoa; phylum Arthropoda; class Insecta; order Diptera; family Drosophilidae; genus Drosophila; species Drosophila santomea. The sequence goes on from NC_053021.2 coordinate 15,913,508, forward strand.
GTTCTGACCAAATCATTGGCAGTGTCATTGGCATGATGGCCACTTTGGCTAGGTTTCGATTTCTTCGACTCCGAAGAAGACTCACACATGGTTTTTTTACTTGGTGGTGGTGGCTTACAAATATAACAATCGCACCCATTTGCCTCCAATTTCTCCAGCACTGCAATCTGCGATCGAACCGCCTTTTTGATTTCTTCGGCACTCCTTAGACTAATAATTTTTGGGAGGCCTTCAGGTTTGATTTCTTCGGCACTCTTTAAACTAATAGTTTTCGGAAGGCGTTCTGGTTTGATTTCTTCAGCACTCTTTAAACTAATAGTTTTCGGAAGGCGTTCTGGTTTGATTTCTTCGGCACTCCTTGAACTAATAGTTTTCGGGAGGCGTTCTGGTTTGGAGCACTTGCATCTGCACTTCCCGGTAGATTTAACTGTGTCAGAGGACTTTGCGTCATCCGTCGTATAACGGCTGACTGGTGATACACTGGACTCGCTCTGGCTGAGTTCATATTCCACTCCGTCTACATAATTGTCATCTGCAGACTCCAGAGGCAAATTCGGAATCCCATAGTACCGCGAAGAATGCATTTTTCTGGAGCTGCGTCGTTGTTTATTCGAAGATTGCTTGGAAGAACTCTAAGGGCGTAGTTATAATCAGAGTAAATCAATCATTATTAATGTACTTGGGATAAAAACAAATGAATACTCAAGAACTGTCATATCATATCATATATAATATAAATTATGTATTGCTTATTTACCCGCGTTTCCTCCGACTTTCGAGAGCGCTGCGAGTAGGAAACAGGGAATTCCCTGCGAAACGAGCATCTAGGATCTGAGCACCAGCATTCCTCCACTTCACAGTCTTCGTATCTATACTTCGGACTTGTCTGCGTAGATCTGGTGAGTACAGAAAAGCCGGTGCCTCGTGTTGATAACTCAGTGTCCTGCACATTAAAATTGGATAATGATAGACCAGAAACGAGGACGAATTCTTTTGGACTCACGTGTGACAACGAGCACGAGCAATAGCGACAAGCATGTAGATGTACGTTTCTATACATTTTTAAGGCAAGAAAAATATATACTTTTTTTGTTGAATAATTTGTGCGTACGACTTTAGTTCACGAGAGCACGATTCGAACTGATGTTTTCGTATGGCAAGGTGTGTGACATACGAATCTGAAAAGGAAACGCCTCCTTGTTGGAGAAAAGTGCCCATTGAAATAAACATATTGACCATTATTTTGTTGTTGTTGTATTTTTTAATTAATTCATAATAAAAGTTTCTATTTTTCGGTTGTTTTTTTGTTTTGTTTTGTTTTGTTTTCGACGCTTAGCTAATATATTTTTTTATATATTATTTATATGTATATCTACAATAGTTATTAGCATTATCATTATTAAATTGTTGTTTGCTTTCTTTTTGTTTCGAATCTGCTCAATACGCAGAACCATTTCTTGTTTGTTTGTTGGTTTGTCAAGTTTAGATTTAAAAAAAAACTCAAAATTACACTTATATACGTGTTGTTAGTTCTTCATTCCCCGCCCCTCTCTCTCGTGACTTCTTTCGCTTCGCTACGCTTAAATAACAAAAAAATTGTCGCTTTGCCAAATAAATTATATATGCATATATAATAAAAAATATATATATGATCATATATCGTAAAGACATTAAAGGCATACAAAAAAAACTAAACTAAAACAAATCTAACTGCAATTTAAATCGGAGGTTAAAGAATATGGTGTGTTATTAAATATAAATTTTTATGCTTATACATTTTAAATTAAACAAAATTAATTGCAGTTTTAGGTGTGGCCGGGCGATGGATTTTATCGGTAAATAACTACAAAACAAGATATACAAATTGCACCAATTAGCAGGATACCAAGCCGATGATCAGCAGATTAAACAAACATTTCGATCGCACGGTAAAAATAAATAGAAAAACGGCGTGCGGGTCGTTGGGTTACCAACCTATATATACAAATAAATATATATATAAAATTGTCGATTTCCTCGTCCCGAGAAGCGTGCATTCGTCTCGACTTGACTCGCATTTTGGTTGTCATCGTAATCATTTTATCATCATGATTTCTCCTCCGTATTTATGTTGGGTGGTTGTAAATATACAATCTTTCATATACTCTATTTATATATATTTATTTATATATAATTTGTATATAGTTTAATTAGCTTTTTATTGCAGTTGAGTATACTATGTTGACTTGTTTTTTGTTGGTGTTGTTGCTTTGCTGGTGTTGTTGATCCTATTTCGTTTGTATATCTTTTGTTTTGTTTCTTTCGATTCGATCCGTTTCGATTCGATTCGATTCGAAGATACGTGGCTTTATCCATATTGCTTCTTGATCTTGATAAGTCGGTTCTTGTCGGCTGTAGTTATCTTCTTCTGTAGTTATCTTGAGTGGGGTGTTTTATTTGTGGCTATTTTTCTGGCTTTTCCTCCGTCTTGCTTTATGCTTATTTAAGTTTTTTTTTGTTTTTAATTTACGCTTTGCTAATTATAAATTATGTTTTAGTTTTTTTGTGTTTCTTGTTAAAGTTCTTGTTGCAGCTGTTGGTTGATTTATCCTGATTTGTCCTGTGCCAAGTCCATGCAGTCCGCTCAACCAGTTACATACTGCCACTATATCGTTGGTTGGGAACTGGAACTCGATCCGAACACAAGTGAATCGCGGGCTGGTTGTGGTGGTGGGGAGAGATGCGTCGCCCAGAGGAGAGAAGTAGGAGGATGGAGCAGGATGCACGCGGTTTCTCAGTCATTGTCGTGGGGCCCCCGCCAGTCGTCGTCATCATCTAATCCATTTTCGGATACCCTCAATATATAGGGGTTAATCCGGGCCTGCGAAACGAGGACAAAGGCTAGCTGCTGACGGCGGCCACAATGGACCAATCATCATCGCAATCATCATCAGCTGCGCCAGAAGAAGCTCTTTTTGAGCCTAACAGACAGCTTGCGATGTACGCGCAGCCTAACCTGCTCCTGATCCTAAGTATCGTCTGACATAAACGCGTTCTGAGTCTTCGACTCCTCAATACGGCGGATCTGGTGGCGTAAATACATAATTCTGCGAAGGATAATAGATAAAATGTATTGGTTAAGTGGACAGCTGTCATTTAAGTGGCATTGGTTCACTCACTTTTGTTCCTGCAGGGTGGCATTGATTTCGGTGCTTCGCACCAGGCTGCGGGCACACTTCAACTCCGCGCATATCCTCGTGCAGGTGATGTCGCCGAACAGGTGTGTATCCTCACAGCACTTCTGCGCCTTCGAGAAACAATGAAAAACATTTACAATCAGTTCGAGTCCATGTATCGAGTTTGTATATGTATGTTCAGAGGTCGAGTTAGTGCTCCCTTCGCAGGCAAATCCTACCTCACAGCTTACCTGACGCTCCAGCACCTCCGCCTGCCAATTGGTCACATGCGCAATCAGATCGGCGCGGAAGTATTTGGCCAGCTTGGGTGAAATCTCGGGACCGCGCAGGTTTGCCGCCTGTCCTGAGGAACTCACGCAGCTCTGCAGCGAGCTCAGCGTGGCCGACGATGTGCCATCCACTAGAATAACAATAATCAAACATTGTTTAGTATTGTTAGTAAAAAAAAAAAAACTGCGAACACCCTAGAATTAGAATACGTACATTTCCGCTGCTGTTGGGCCTGTTGCGCCGCCTGAAGGCTGGCTGCTGTCGCGGCTGCCGCTGCGGCGGCCAACTGTTGCTGCTCCAACGCTGAGCCACTCAAGTCCAGCTCCTGTGTGGGCGTAGGCGGTCCTTCGCCTCCCCCGCCGCTGTTGCTGCCCATCGAGGTGATCACACTGATTCCGCTGACGGCGCCCAGGCCGGGCACGATGCTTTGGCTACTATTCGCTCCACTGGAGCCGGAGGAGGCGTTGCCGCCGGGCGTGGCCGGTGAGGCATTCGGGACCATCACTCCGCCATCGAGGGTCGTTTTGAGGCCAAAGGGTGGATTGCAGGTGTAGGCGATGTTCACATTGTTCGTGTGGCCCACAATCGTCGGTATGGGACTCTTGGTGAAGCTCAACGAGGGCGACATGCTGTGGTGCACATACAACGGCGAGTCTCTGCAATGTTAAAATTAATAATCTTTAGCCCATGGTCTTTCAATATGCCTTTTCTCGCTTACCGCAAGCTGCCGGAGACCGAGTTATTGACCGAATTGTAGGCGTGATTGGACCCATCTGCCGCAGAACCAACCGAGTTAACGCCGTGATGTGATTGTACATCGAGGCCCAGGCCCAGGTGCATCTTCTGGCGCATTAGTAGCGCCTGATCCTTGCCCTTGGCACCCGGTGGCAGTGGAGCATTCGAGTTCAGATGGTGCTGGTGCGGATCCTGACTCCCCAGTGTGGGCACAGTTGTCTGCAATGCATATAAATAAGGTTACAACCACCGCTCAGGGCTACCATCAAGTCAAACTTACGCCAGAGGTGGAGCCAATGTGTCCGACAACGGAGTTCCTCAGGCTGCTGCTGCTGGCATTGCTGCTGCTGCCGCCGGCACTGTTGCTGCTGTTGCTATTCAGCATGCCCGACATTGTGGGCAGCATTGTGGCGCCCGTTACTGGGCCACCGCCCGCTCCGCTGCCGTAGTGCATTCCCCCCGCCGAACCTGTGCCCGTTGCCACGGATGCGGAGGAGTTGGCAGTCGGGTGGGAGGCCAAACGGGGCAGGGCATTGCCCATTGGCTGATCGCTGTTGTTACCGGCACCGCCGCCACTGCCTCCGCCTCCGGGACCTCCTCCGCCAGGACCGCCTCCGTGTGTTGTGGGCGTGCCGCTTAGCGAGTAACTGGCCTCCGAGGTAGGCGTGGAGTCGCCGCTTATGTCCATGTCAGCATTGTCGTTGTGTCGACCTATTGGTAAGATTTTTTATTCGGTTAAGTAAATTGGCGATATGGAATTAGCGGTATGCTCACCATCCAAACGCCTTCGATGACTGGGCGGACCGCCATCGTTGTCGTAATTCCATCTCAGTCGTGAATTGTCGCGCGAAGAATTGGAATGTTTGTATGCTGCAATAAAAAACGCAAATTTGGAATCATATATTCAAAACTTATAAAGCAACTAACTCACTTGATCTGGAGAAACGATCATCGCGGTCGCGATCGCGATCCTTGTCGCGGTAATCCTTCTCACGATGCTGATCGCGCGGCAAATTTCTGCAAGCATATAACACATTAATAAAGATGTTTAATGAGAACAAGGGTGCTCTTATTACAGATTTTCCCCAAGATCTTTGCTGGTCATATTTATAATGCCATTGCGTTTACCTTTCTCTGTCCACCCATTCCTTTGGTTTCTCCCATTGAGAGATTTCCGTCTTGCAGTTGTAGTAATACATTTTGCCTGAAAGCAAACCAACATTTTCGTTTAGAGCCTGGAGAAGAATAACCCGTCATAGATGGACTCACCTGATGAGCTGACATGCTCGCTCCAGTCGCCATAACGCGCCGTCCGCTCACCCCGATCGCTGCGATCTCGTTTGTCTAACAAAAAAAGGTAAAACATATGTTTAGTTGATGTGGAAAATGTAGGGTACATGGGTGCTTGGACTTACCTGCGTACTTGTCCTTCTTGTACATGTCCCTGTCGCGATCGGAACCGCGATCCCGCTTGTCGCGCAAGTCGCGCAGATCTCGGTCCCGCTCCCGATCGCGATCGTCGGACCCGGATCGTTTGTCGTTCTCCCGCGAGGAGCAGAGCTTGCCGCTGGCGTTGCCGCCTCCGCCGCCACGACGATCCCTATCATGGTTGGTGCGATACGACGACTCCGAGTCGCGATCGTTGCCACGCCGATCACGTTTATCTATGGAGTAATGAATAGTGCATATGATGAGGTGTACAACTCTAATTTGCAGTTGAGTCAACTTACCTGAATATTTATCCTTCTTGTAGACCTCCCGATCTCGATCCCGCATCTTTTGCATAAAGCTGTACCGCTCGCCGCTGCCGCCACGCCCATTGCCGCCACCTCCGCCCCGATGATCGCTGCGATCGCGCAGATCGTGCGAACGGGACGATGGCGAATCAATGTCCGGCGACTGGGAGCGGTAGCTGTTGCCATTGTTCAATGGTCCGCCGCCATTGCCGCTGCTGCTGCCGCCGCCGCCGCCACCTCCTCCAGCGGATCCGCCGCCTCCTCCACCGCCAGCGCCTGGCGACAGGTCACGATCGCGATAATTGGAGGAACGATCGCGTTCGTAGTCGCGCTTTGAACTGCTGTACTTTGAGCTCTGGACGGGTAAATAGAAGCGCACACAGTTTTTAGTCGATTTACATTCCCAAAATTAATTGCACAGTGCTACAAAATACAATGTTTGTCGAGTACTCTTCGAGAAATCGCAGTAAGGATTAAATACTTCAAGTAAATAGCGAATTGTAATTTAAGTTAAACCATTTTGTATTCCAAGAAAAGGGATTAATATTGGAAATCCTTGCTGAATCTCTTGAAAAGTACAAAACCACTGGTATATTCAGTGTTGCATTATTAATAGCAGTTGATTTAAGTCTCGGTTTAGTTTAAACTTTTCAAGTTGTTTAATTTTTGGGGAGCAGGGTGGTTGGTTAGTTGAACTAAATCTACTCAATAGGAAAATCATAAGTAAATGCATAATGCCAGCTACTTTTGCCAATGTTCTCGCTTGTGATTATTGCCAATGGAAACGAAAGGATACAAAAGGAAAGTTGGGTGAAATGAAACTCCGATGGTTTGAGAAATCAAATGTGTAATCGAGAAGAATTTTGAAATGTGTCGTGTGTTTGGTTTTTGTTGTCGTCTTCTGAGTAAATTATATTTTAATTGAGAGTAAATAGGTTTTTCAAATTATTTGTCTTCAGGTTATCCGAACTGAAAATCCATAATTGTCTATATAAAGATAAAATTAAATTATAATCCTTGTTTTTGGTCCATGGTTTGTTAAAAATCAAATAATTCAATAATATTCCAATCCTTGATTGTTCAATAATCATAAACTGTATAATAAATAATCCTTTATAATTGAGTGGTGTTTCATTGTTTAAGAGATGTAAAATAATATTCCTTTCCAGAATTAGGTGTTTGGTATGTAAATCATAATTTGTTGATAATGTTTTTATAGCGGCGATTTGTGTGTCGTTTTATTCAGATTTTTGTTTAAAATATACGAATTTGAATGGAGGTTTTATTGCTGCTGCATGTTTTATGTCCTGTTGCCTTATTTTAATTTGATTTTTTGACAATGGATGAGTAGTTTTATTTGTTCCTTTATTTAAATGTATTCTTTGTTGCTTTTTGAGTTTGGTTTTCTTTCGCTCAGTACGATTGTGTTGGCACTTTAATGGTCCTTATTCACTTTATTTCCTTTTCTCATTTAATTTTAGATTTATTTTTTAACCATTATTTTCTGGGATCTTGGATCTGGGGATTACTTACTTCTAGGCGACAGAGACCCACTGCTGAAGGCGTTGAATTCGCTGCCAGCGTAGCTGCTGCTGCGCTGCTTTTGCTGTTCGCGATATTGTTATTGTTATTATGGTTGCTAATGTTGCTGTTGCAATTGGCAATTGTTGTTGTCGAAAGGGAGAGATCAACAGCCATGTTGTTGGTGTTGTGGTTGCTGCTGCCGAAGGAGTTTTTGTTGCTCCTCATAGATAATTAACTTATTCGTATTAGGTTTGTATTTAAATTAAAAGTCCAATTGGTCGCTTGTTTTCGAGGGCACAATGTTATTTGACTTTGGCTTTGGTTTGTTTCCTATTTGTTTTGCATTGGTTATTTGTTGTTGACTTAATTGATTGTAGTTGCTTTATGTATGAGGCACATTTGTGTTTTTGTTGTTATCGTTCGTTGATAATTTCGTTAAATAATTTGGAAATTCTTTTCTCCTTTAGTCGCACATTCATGTTGTTTTTTTTTTAATATTGATGTATAATTGTTTACTACGTCGTTTTTAAGGCTATTTGACTTTGATTAGGTTTCTATTTCTTAGGCAGAGTTTAGAAATTGGTTATGCATTTGATATCTATTTAAAATAGTTTGACAAATTTGTATATTTATATATCATTCATATATCATTCGATTTAAAGCATTTGTTTGTGCTCTTCGGTTAGATATTGTATTTGAATAATTTCTTTCTAAATAGGATATTTTGTTGATTAATCGAATTTGAATTGGATTGGTTTTGGATCTGTTTTTTTTTTAGCAGTGTTGCGTATAGATTCGTTTCTCAAGTTAAGATCAGTTCAGGCTGCAATGCCGCGTTTTTGAATGGGTTAAAATGAAACACGATTCGGTCAGTTCAAAAATGGATGAGGTTACGGGAAAGTAAGATCTGGGATGCACAACAAAGACAGCGATTGAAAGAAATAATGAGAAATATGAACCAAAAATAAATCCAGAATCCAGGCTATACAATTTGCAATTTTGTTGATTTTTCTCTTTACCAAAATATCAGCAAATGACAGAGGGGAAATCGATGGTTCGATAAAATACGATTTACATTGGCTATTATATTCATTTTTTGTGGCTTTTGGGTGCACTACGAATGGAGCTAAACTACGAAACTAAAAATGTTCACTAAAAGCTGGCATGTGAATGTGATTAATTGCGGAGTTCGAGAAGGAATTTCGGATCGTCCTGCTTACCTGGTATGATGTGTGGCTGGTATGCTTCTCAAAGTACCTAGAAAATGGTGGAGAAAGATGAAAAGTTTATTAGTTTCCTTTGAAATGGAGTTGGGTATATAAAACACACTTTAGAGCACACTTGGTTGGGCTAGTTAGTCTGCCATCCTTTGTGTAAATATATTTACAATTGGCAGTGCCTGAATTTGTGTTTCAAAACTAATTTAAATGTTAAACCCACGGTGCTTTAAGGGAAAATGCCATTTGTAAATCGATTTCCCAATTCCGATTGAGCTGTCTTTTATCAATAGAGGCGCTTATCAATTGCCGGCATTGATTTGTTGACAGTCATTAATTTTAGTTGCTCTGGGTTCAACGGACAAACGAAAGCCGGCTAAAAACCGATGGTAAATAAACAAACTAAATGAAACGCGATTGATAAACAATGGATATGAACTTATTTTGCAGTGCAATAAGCAACTGTAAATGTTACAAGAACGAATTTTTTTTGTGTGGCCTTTTGCCAGCTGAGCGCGTGCGAGCGAGAAGCAACTATTGTGTGGTGAAAAGACGAATAACACGAATATTGCGAGAATGCCGATGGGAAAGGGGGAAAATCAAAGCAATAAACAAAGTTAAAACAATATATCGACGAAAATCTTTTAATTAGGGTAAACGGAGAAAATTGGCGACTAAAAAGGAAACGCGGGCACTGCGAGTTAGAGCGAGATGGCAGTAGGACAGAACGTAAACAAAAAAATATACAATTATGGGTGTGCGTGTGTCTGTGTGTGTGTGAGTGCGTTTGAAATCACTGTTATTTCCGATATTACGGTAGATTGCATATTATATTTGATATATTACCCATCGTTCATACGCTGCGGTTTTCTAGCATGCATTACCATCAATGCAAGTTTTTCGCCAAATACGCTGCTGCTGCTTCTGTTGGATTTCCCTCTTTCTCCTGCTTCTTCTTCTTCTTCCGCTTCTGCTGCGGCTGCTTCCTCTTCTCCTTCGTCGAAGAGCTGCTGCTGCTACTGCTGCTTCCTCTTCTCGTGGCGAAGATAATGCAGCCTTATTCCGATTTGATCCAATATTCCGGGGCCTTTGGCGCCTCCTTTTTGCTCCACCGTCCGCCTCCGCCGCTTCCTCTTCTTCTTCTAACCTGCCAAGGCACGCTCGCTTGTATGTGTGTGTGTGTGTGTTGTGGTCTGCTTGTATGGGAGGCTCTCAGTGGCATGTGTGTTTGTGTGCTGTTTGCTGTGTGGCCCCTGACTCGGTGTTTGTGTAGCGGATGTGGGAGTGTGTGTGCCTAAATTGCGGTCGCCGTTTTATCGGCTTATTTTGCTGCCTCCTAAAAGTACAAACATTCAAGGCAATCCTTTAGACAGCTTCCTTTTTGGTCTCTCCTTAATGCAATTAGCATTCGGAACGCCTTTAATTTTTCACTTAAAGCACACACGGCATTCGCCTCTGCGTGCCCGAGTGTTTGTGAGTGTATGCGTGCGTCCGTGTGTGTGTGTGTGGTGTCGCTTCATCCGTATTTCGTTTGACTTCTTTTCAACATTACTCGGTTTTTTTTCTTTGAACCTTACCGCAGTTCGCAATTTGCCGCTCGCCTTCTTTGCTGCGCTGTAATCGCCGCATTTATTTGCTAAGCATTGAACGACAATTGTTTAATTATACGCCGACTTGCTGCGTTCGCTTTTTGGCCTCTATACTTGATGATTTTTTCAATTCTTTTGCATTACGCTTTGTGCGGTCTGTTCGTCGGCACGGCTGTGTTGAGTTTGACAGCAATCGGTCGCTGTGTGCGGCCATCTCATTCGCGCTGGACGCTTTGCGGGCGTGCGAAGAGCTCGGCTATATGTGCCAATTGGCTGGTTAGTGTGGTGTACTCTAGGTGGCGCCGCTTTTTATGGTATTTTTTAGTGCCTGCCACCGCTAGGCGTTGGACGGAATGCAAGATGGTCTCTCTGCGATGGGGGCTGCCAACTCGGCTTGGTTTTTAATTCTGATTTGGTATTAAGTGAAATAATATGTATTTAAATAAATATACAAAGAAATTATTTTGGCATGTAATATTTTTTTTAAGTTGTAGTGGTATTGTTGTTAAATTATTAGTTTCTTATGCATTTGGTATAAAAATACAGTTTGATAGAATTATTTTTCTGGACGGCCACACTGGTCAACAGTACTCCTACCGGATGTATCGATTCACGATAGGCCGACTTAGGAAAATCCCGATACCGATAACAGCGGCTGAAGAATTTAAGAATTTCTTAAATATATATTGTTTAATTTCTAAGAATTTTCAAGGAATGAGTTTAAGCGACTGCAACAATAACTATATATATTTGACGGGCAGCGAGGATTACGCCCTTAATTTGGCAAAGGTGAGTTAGAAACCCCGATTTAGCTTGGCTTATAAACATCGAATTGCAATTCTTTTAGCTATGCGAACGCTTTGCCACCAAAGAAAAGCGCGTTTTACTGATCACCAGTCGCCAGCAGGGAATGGCGAAACGTTATCCATGGGAGGAGGCCCATAGCTGCAGCAAATATCTGACCATTCTGCAACTGGTGGACGTGGAGAGCACCCCGCTCCGCATGCTGGAAATGCAGGATAGCGCCGAGTCCTTGCGCAGTCCCGATTTGATAGTCTTTGATCTGCAGTCCCTTGTCCTGGATGCACTACTGCGCCCCGTGATGCAGCAGTGCTCCACGGACAAAATGGTCCGACACATTGCCAAGTGCTCCGCGTCCTTTGTGAATTACCGCGAAATCCTGGCCAACATGGCGGAACAGAAGGCGGGCAAATGCATCGACACCATTGTGGTGATGTCGCAGGAACCGTATCCCATGTCAGCAGCCCAGTTCAAGCTGCTCATTGGACTCTATTTCCATGGCAACGAGTGTCACACGAACTTCTCCAAGCTCTCGGCCAAGATTATGGTCTCCCAGAGATTCGCCTAGACGGAGGACAGGAGTTTGCAACCACTGCAGTGCCTTACAGAGCTCCACATCTTGGTAACCAGTTCCTGAGGCTAAACCTAGCTGACAGTATAATAATCATAGTTATTCACCGTATGCTCTTGCTTTGCGCTATCAATGAGCTACTTAAAATCCCCTTTCTCTACGGTTAAAACAGGAAATTTGTCAAGTTTGACGAATATTTTCAAAGCTGGAAAGAATTTTCCAATTTCGAACGAATTTTGAGTTATGTCTTTAAGAACCAACAGTTATGAAAACTATAGTTCCATTTTATTGACTTGAAAGCTATGTGTATGGCCTTCCCAAAAGATATACCCACATGGAGTTTGTTGTTAAGATAAAGAACAGTCGAATATTTAAGAAAGTAATTTGTTAAAAGGTAGTGCACGGTGTATTATATGAGAATATAATACTACGACAGTGCGTATCTTTCGAAAGAACTTAAGAAAATATCCCCCTACATGGCATCCATGCAAATCGTTACACGAAAGCCAAGAAATCGAATGCTCGATCAAATATAAGACTTTATTATAGCATACTATTTAGTCTAAACGGGATTAAAACTACCAAAAAAAAAGTTGCTGATATTTAATTATAATATACATACATATAATAATAATAATATTTATTATGCTAAACGGAAATCTCAATTTAAGGTAATTTGTGTAAAATAATAAAAAAAAAAAAAATTGGAACGCAAATGCAGCGTAAATGCAGCTAATTGTATTGGAGAATGTATTCCGGAAATGTGGCAAGTGATCTGCTGATCTCCGGAACGCAAGCCACCAAAGCCCGTTTAAAAGGAACTAAAACTCTTTCACATGTAGCCCCACCCAAAATCCCTGCTGCCTTCGATATCGTCTGGAATCCGATCCCCGATGGCTAGCCTCAAATGTAGTCCAGCATGCCGCTAATGATCTCGAAGGCATCCCGAGCCGTGGGCTCGATGGCGCTGCTGGGCAGCAGATAGCCGTGCACTCCGTTGTCCGCCAGCTGGAGCGTGTAGCTGAAGGGTATCCCAATCTCGTAGGCGGCAAAGGCGTCCGCACAGCCTGCAGTAATCAAGGAAACCAAAGGATTAGCTAGTTTATATATCATAGTAGAGGCATAGTACGCACCCGATCGCTGTTCGATTAGATCGTTGGATGCATCGACCTTATATCGGGATTTACTGCCCTTCTTGCGCAATCCATCGGTGCCCACCATCGCCACATCCAGAAAGTCGTCCAATCTTTCTGAGTTGAACGTGGAATTGACCTTGACCGGATAGGATATCACCTGTCCATAGGCCTGCAGCGAAATGTACAGCTGCAAAGATCAGAATCAGAATTTAATATATAATATATGTATTTTCTTATATATTGTTTGTAAGCACACCTTTATCTGCGTCCTGTAATCCACGAGGAAGTCAGAGACGGCCTTGGTTTCCGGTTCGGAAAATGGCGCCGGACCGGCGTAGAACTCGTTGCAGGGCGCCTTGGAGCTGCCCCTTTTGCCCCAATGATACAGCCAGTTCCTGTCCAGATCCACCCCGTAGCAGACCTTATCCGGACCACGTTTCTGCTGCAGCCACGTCATCGCCGAGTCCAGGAGGCCACTGGGTGGCGGAGCCTGGTGCTGCGATCGCGACTTCTTCCAGAACCGATCGTACTCGTGGCTGTACGCATATCCGTCCGGATTCAGGACCGGCATTATGTACCAGGTGGTGTTCCGGATGAACTCCACGTCCTCGTTGCTTTCTGTTGAGTAAACGTTTCAGGGGTTATTCAAAGGGGTTAATTAAATATTCATGTATATATATATATATTGTAAATAAGAAGTATAATATGATTTTCAACCGATCAACGTTGCCGCTGTACCCCAACTCAGATCACATTAGTTATCCCTTTGTCAGTCCGTTAGTCAGTTTATCTGTAGACCGAAAAATCGAAAGTGTATCATTTAGGCGTCAACAGCTTGCCACTGCTCCACCAGTTGGATCAAGATCGGGATGGAGAGGCGAAGACCCCGAAAGTCCTCGCGTCAATACGTGCGCTCCAAATCGAATTCCTCTGTTGGCGGAGGACGAGGAGGAGGAGTGGCAGAGGGCAGTGGCTCATCATCGCCAGACGGTAATAAAGCATCCACCATCACATCCCTTCTGGGCGGCAGACTCCAGAGGGTTTCCCGCATCGCCAGAGCTCCGCACGGCCTGCAAGTTACCGAAAATCCAGACGATGGTGCGGCACCAATCGTGCCCGATAGAGAATCCGGCGCATCAGATGTGTCCGGTGTGAATCCGGGCGTTATGGTCATTCCGGAGGCGGCCAGTCCCCGGGGATCGGCGGTGCATGGCGCACACGTTGGTTTGGTTTTCAGTACCACGGCCAGGGACTCGGAGAGTCCGCGTATATCGGAGGAGGTGACCGAGGTATTCCGAACCTCCTCGCGTAGCACATCCAATCCTCCCGCTGGGGGCAATCTGCGCTTTGAGTCCACGCCCGTCGGTCTGAATGACGGCGGGGCTGGCAACATAAACTTCGCACCGCACACCTTCTACGATCAGAACAGGTATAGCATGATATCCAACGATGACAGCGATGACAACCGAAGACAGAGTGCCCAGAGTGGACAGAGTGGCCAGAGCATGGGCGCCTGCCGCCATGGCTGGACGGCGCATCAACCGCCAAGTGGCGCTGGTCACGCCGGCAGGGACACCCTGGGATTCGCCATCAATCTGGGCACCGCCACCTTGGGCCACGAGCGATGCAGCCTGGGCGTGGCATGCGATGAGGACTGCGGCTATGGAACTGGCTGTGATGCCGCCTGCGGTGAGGCACATGGCGTTGATACCGGTAGCTTTGTATATCCGGAAACGCTGGGCAATGCACCGTTAATCTTGGCACCCGCATCAGGAGGTCCAGCTGCACCCAGTGCCCTACGAGGTGCTGGCTATAAGCCCGTTGGCGCCGCCCAACGAGGATCCTTTGGAGCGGATTTCGGGAGCGATCAGCTGAACTTCTTCATTACCTTCCTACTGGAGGTACTCGGTGTGCTGTTGTGAGTATACATATATTGATAACTCCTGGCACTGAACCTTTGATAATCTATGGGATCTTTCGCTAGCTTCTTTGCCATCTGCACGATAACATTTTGGATTACTCTGGGCTACCATGTCGTCCAGTTGCTGGTGGACCTAAAGAACGCCGATCGCAACGTTCAGGTGGCGGTGGCCATTGTGTTCGGCCTGCTGCTTGTCGCCTTCGCCATTTCGCAGGTGACTCACCTCAGTGGCTCCTGTTGTCGTTCACGGGATCGAGCCCGTTCCAGGGCCAAAGGTGGTGGCATTGGCTTCTTCCACAGATCCAGCAAGTCCAAGACCAAGAGCAGTGCCTCCAAGACCAGGAGCTGTGCCCACAAGCCCAAGATCAAGAAGGCAGCTAGTTGTGGACCCAGCCTGGGCTTTCACTCGCACCGTAAGATGCGGTATACGGATTGCGAGGGACGGGCAATATTCCTCAGCTCCAGACGATACGCTATTCCCACTGAGATGAAACAGCCGCCCACCATTGTGCTCTGGATGCGCGACGCACTGGCTCGCATGATGCAGTAACCAAGAGGGATTCGCGGCCCCACGTTGGGCGCCAATATTCGTTCAACTGACTTGATACTGACAGGCGAGAGCTACACATGTGTATTGTCTGGCCACACGAACCATTCGACAATTGGCAACAAAATTTCAATTTGAATAAACTTAATGATTCCTTTGCAGAACTTACACAACTGATACTTATGATCTGATCTTACGATACTTATGATCTGGGTTAGCTTTATTCCTATTATGTGCTTAAAACCCAATTTGGTTGATTATACTCACTGTTCGTCTTCATTAGTCGCAGCAACTCGGCAATCATCCAGGTGGCCGTCGCGGGTCCAATCCAGGCCAATCCCTGAGCACCAGCCTCCACGAACACGGCATTGGCCTGACCCGACTTCCGTTTCCGCTTGGGTCGCTTGATGGTGTGTGGAGCCTCGTTATTCGCCACCGCCGTCGATTGTTTGGACTCGATCTTCACCACAATCAAGGGTCGACCCTCGAAGGAACGACCGATGTGGATGAGCTCAACCAGCTGCGGATGACGCATTCGCACCGTCTCCAGATACTTGACGATCTCATCGTGATTGTGGTAACGATTCCATGTCATGGGCGGCGGTACAGTGGGTCGTGGCTTCGAGGGTCGCGTGGTTTGCAGGTAATCCTCTTTGGTCAGTTCGTAGGCGATGGCCTTGCCCACATCGAAAATGAGCACTTCATGCGCTATGCCCTCGTAGTTCAGGGTGCCCTGGAAGTCCACGAGCATTTTGGGTGGCACCAGCACATCCGTCAGGCCTCTAAAATGATGAAGTGAGTGAAAAGTGGTATTAACCTCTTAATTGATTATTACCTGAGACTTGGACCCTTGAGCCAGTGCAACTTGACGCCATCCTCGCCCTTCTTGAACGCCTCCAGTGCGCGAACCTGCTGCTCATCCTGCGGCTTTAGACGCCAAATCTGGTACTTGTCATAGCTTATGCGCCTGGGCACCTCTGGTCGCGATGTGGTGGTTGTGGTGCTAGTGGTTCCCCTGGTGGTCATTCGCGTGGCCAGTGCCTGGAGGAGCGGGTTGCTGGTGCTCGTGGAGATGGCACTGCCAGTGGTGTTGACAATGTGGTGGGCCAGTATGCCGATCCAGTTCTGTGGATTCCTCAGTGGATCCACAATGGTCAGGATGGGCACTTGGGCCGCCGCCGATGGTGTGTGCGTCGTGGTTGTCGTCGAGGTGGTCGATGTGGAGGTG
This sequence comes from Drosophila santomea, assembly GCF_016746245.2. Taxonomy (NCBI): domain Eukaryota; kingdom Metazoa; phylum Arthropoda; class Insecta; order Diptera; family Drosophilidae; genus Drosophila; species Drosophila santomea. The sequence goes on from NC_053021.2 coordinate 15,929,959, forward strand.
GTGGAACGACGTCGTACCTTTCGCTTTGGCCGCGAATCGAACCAGGTGGAAAACCATTCTGTTCGTTGGAGAAAATATGTCATATGTATTGGTGCTGTTGTTGGTTTTTTATGTCTTGGCAGTGCAGAAAGCGTGAAGGAAAACGAGAACCCATTTGGTGGAGCCACGCCGTTAGCCATTCAATTGGGTTCTCCCTTGGGTTTTCCCTTTTATCTTCCTGCTCATTCAGCCAATCTCGCCATTAAACGAACCACTCGCATAACAAGAAATTTGCATGGCTCGCTTTTAATTGCACGGTAATTAGATTCGAACCTCTAACAATGTTAGAGAAAACGAACGTATAAATTAGCAAATTGCCCAATTTCCCAAAATAAATAACTAATCAAGCATGGAGATGGCATGAGTTATACTTAAAGCATAGTACTCACTGTCGTAGTCATCTTCCGCTTCCGCCTCCGCATCCGCCTCCGTGGTGGAGCCGAATCCGAACCAGGACTCCAGCCAGCCGGGTGGCGCCTTGGTGGGCGCGGGCAATGGCACTGGCACGCTGGTGGTGGTGGTGGTGCTGCCGATCTTCTTGGTGCGTCGCTGCAGGCCAAACCAGGAGCCAAACCAGCTGCCCAGCGAGGAGGAGGAGTCTTCGTCATCCTCCGCATCCTCATCCTCCGGCTCGGCATACGCTTCATTGCTGTGGGCGCTATGATACAGGGTATAGCTGGGGTACTTCGATGCGGCTGGACTGGCTGGCTGCTTGTCCTCCTCCTCATCGGGAGTGCCAAAGCCGTCCATGAGCCGTGACATGACCACTTGGACGGGATAGAAGATCATGCGAAAGAAGCCAGCAATGCCGGAGTCCTCGTCATCGTCGTAATCCTCATCGGAGTCCACTGGTCGCCGCTTGATGCGAATCTTCTTCTTGGCCATGGTGTCTTTGGTGCTGGAGGTGGCATCCTCCTCCTCGCTGCTCGTTATGGTCGCCGTGGTCGTCGTTTCCTCCTCCACCATAGCTCCAAAATCGGCGCCCTCCTCCGCGGAGCTGCTATCCTCCTTGAGATCACTTTGTGTTGTTTCTGTGCTGCTGCTTTTATTGGGCTTCTCTGTATCCTTATCCTTGTGCTCCTCCTCAAAGTAGTAGTCTTCATCGTCGTCTTCCTCCTCCTCCTCCTCCTCTCCCTCATCCTCGTAGTCGCCATCGGACATGAGTTCGAATAGATCGAAGCTGGGCAGCTCGGGTCTACCGCGTTTGCGTTCTTTAATTTTAATTTTAGTTGTATTTCTCTGCTTTTGATTGGCATTATTTCGAACTTTGGGTGCTTCATCCTGGCTGTGATTCCTGTGGAGCAGATGCAAGGCGGTGGGTATGTGTAGAACGCCACCCGCATTCTTCTCCTGCTTCTGCGTGGTTGGTGGTGTCTGCTGCTTGGTCCTTCGCCTTCTGGAACTGCCCTTCGGCGAGCGTCTTTTGGGAGTGCTCACCCGTCGAGCTGCTACTCCATGGGGAGATACTCTGGATAATATGGTTCTGGACTCCTTGGCAACGCCTTTCGGTGATCCTTTTGTTGCCTCAGTTGTGACCTCTTTTTCAGCTTCTTTTGTGGGAACTTTTATAGCCCTTCCTGCTTTTATAGACTTCTCTGTTCCAGCACTTTTAGGACTATCCAAAGAGCGGCGACTTCTAAGGTGAAGGGTTTCCTGCTGATTCTTCAAAGGACCTCCTTTTGGTTCTTTACTTCTCCTAATTCTCTTGACAGCACTTTTGAGAACTCTTTTCTTGATCAACGCCTTTAAAGAGGAGTTTCTTTTCGACTGAAGTGGTTCCACTCCAGGCATATCTTCCACCCATCGCCTCGTTCTAAGATTCAGTGGCTCAGCCCCTGGAAGTGGTTCCTGTTCCTCCAGTGTTTCACTTTCCTCCGCCGACTCCAGGCCGCCTCTCAACAAGTGCTGACTAAAGACACTCGAGGTGGGCAGCGTGGCCAGTGGCATATGTGGCTTCTCCACTTGCGTATAAGCCGGCGGTGGTCGCGTTGTGGTGGTGCTGCTGGTGGTGGTTTGGATTTTGGTGGTGCTGGGTCTCTTGCCCAGGATGATGGGCAAGGAGCCGTGCGGACTTCTGGTATTGTTGCCGCCATAGCCCGGCCTCCTTTTGATCACTTTAGTCTTGTTCTTTGGTTTCTTCTTGCGCTTCTTTCGACGCGTATTTGGCCTTGAAGTGGTGCTGGTTGTGGTGCTGGTGGTTGCGGTGCTGCCCGTACGGTGGGGCAACTTGAGCAGCTGATCGGAAACGTGATCGATGGGCCCACTGGTCACCATCACCGGTGGTGGGCGATAATTTGGATTGGGTAATTTGTTACTGGGCTTGGCCATTGGATTCTTGGGCTTCTTGAGTCGAATGATCTGCGGCCTGGCGGTGGTGCCACCATGATGCACGGGATTCAGTGTGGATATGACCGTACCCGGTGGAATTGGCTGGCATTGCTGTTCATATTGCCTGCGCAGACTCTCCATATCGGCATCGTACTGCGCCTTGGTCACATAGATGGCAATGGAGTTGCTATCGTTGCGACTTTGGGTGGGCACCACACTGGAATTCTGACCCACTCCCGCGCCCACTTGGCTGATGGCGTAGACAATGCCGGTCGTTGGATGGGTGAAGTATATGGGAAATGTGGTGCCATTGCCGGCGGATTGTGGCTTCTGCGTTTGGGGTTTGTGCGTAGGATGTGGCTCCTTGATCTCCAGCAGTTCGCTCTGCACATGGAATTGATCGGTAGTTGTGGCTCCCTGTTGGTTATCCTCCACAGACTCAAAGACATACGGCTGGGAGGGCGCATAATCCTGATCCTGATCCTGATCCTTGTCGAACAGCTGGAAATCCAGTTCTGGCGGCTCGAAGCGAATGGAGGTCTGGTGCTGGTAGCGCGGCACAAAACGGCGATCTTGGACGCGACGCTGGAGGAGATCGCGACCCCAGCTTTGGCGCACCAGGCTGTCAAACTCTTCGGCGCTCGGATGATAGCCAAAGTCGATGGCCCGCGTTGGATGGACGACAGCCACGACCACGATCAAGAGCACAACGGGCAGCCCAGTTACCATGTCTAATGCTCGCTCCAAGCTGACTTGGATAATCATCCACGACCACGAAAATGACGATGACTGTTTGGCTGCGCGGCTGGTTGGCAAATGAAACGGGCCCCAAGTCGCGGGCCCAACTCAGCCGGTCGGTGAAAGCCCCGTCTTCGGGCCCCTGCGCCAGCACAGTTTCGGCCACTTGGCTTTTGGCCCGTAACGCTCCTCCTCCTCTTTTTCCACCTCCTCCTCCTCTCTTTCCACCTCCTCCTTCACTTCTGCCTCTCTGTGGCTTTAAGTCGCTGCCGTAACCCCAACGTTCTGGCCGCCAGTTAGTTGGTAGCCCCAACCAACCATCTTCTTAACTGGCCTTGCGACAGTTATCGAGCCATGCCAAATTGCCGATCTAATCGCCAATGGGGCACACAAGGGTTAAGTGCTGGAAAAATGATGGAAGCGACAGTACGTGGAAGGAAAATAGATAACGCAAGTCTTATCCTTTTTATTTTTAATAATTTAGTTGTTGATTTTCCATAAATAAATAAAACATTGATATAACAAGTGATATATAAAGTAAGTGTTATATTAAGTGCAAGTCTGTGGAATTTTCGCTCAGTGCCTTTCTGGGTGAGCTTTTGTTGGCCCCCATGCGACTTTGCTTAGGCGACAACGCTGCTTGCCTTTCTGGAGGATTAGGCGCCGGAGGTGGGGCCAACAGGTCGGACTTGTCCGAGGAGGGAGAAGGGAGGAGGCAGTGGGACGCACTGGCTCCAAAAGCCAACAATTCAATCCGATTGCTCATCCAAACAGCCAACTGCCTGCGAACTGAAATGGAATTGCTGGACATGGCCATAAATTACAAGAAATCGCTCATTAGTATGTGGGAGAAAAAGTATTACAGCAAAAAGTATTCACCTTATGAAGAATAATGATAATAATTCAATACTTATACTTTTGCTATTTATTTGGACATTAAATCCGTGATTTCGCTTTCGGTTACGGGTACTCGGTGACAATGGCGTGAAGTGACTTGGAGCAGGAGCAGAATGCTTTAGGAGATCGAGATTCCGTCTCGGTTATGGCGACAATGTCTAAATCCAAATCTTTCACTTTCTACGCATTCTGCAATTAAATCGGAACTTTTGCTAAACGTTGCTTTTCTACATACATATGTAATTTTGAGTTGTTGTTGGTGACTTTCGCCGAGGGGCGGTGACCCCGCCCTCAAAATCAGGTATGTCTATCTGCCAGTGGGTAATTACCAGCACTAAGACAATAATATTCTCTGCCAGTACTTACAGTAGTAGTCTTACTGGAGCGTCACTAAAAAAAACATTTAACGTTTCGAGCCAACGGCAATTGACAAAACGCTTTGAAAACGCCTCAAGCGAATAAAAGGGGGTCTGGCCGTATGACTTTTAATAACAATAATGCACTGAATAATATAAACAAAAGCCGAGCCGCCGTCGCTGGCCAAGAGACAGCTAAATAAAAAAAGTAACATTTTTAATTGCTCGTTTTCGTTTTAGTCGGCGATCTAAACAGAAGCCAAGCATGTCAAAAAGTACCACAAATGTACTTACATATATATGTAAGTATATTTCTAGATATAGGAGCTTACGATTATATATCGTCTATATATGGCAGAAGCAGAACTACTGGTTTTGGATGAGTTAAGAAGTTGAAAGCGAAAGTCACCAATAATGGGGCTACCTTCTATTTAATTTACCATATCTTATACATACATAAATAGTTGCATTTTCGGGAATGATTTATCAAGTTGTATCAACTTGAAGAAAATAATTAAAACATATTTTCTAACAATATATTCGCACTATAACAAAATGCGTCTAATGCTTTTAAAATGTTGGCACGCGATAGTGGAAAATTTTCACGTTTTGTCATAAATTGTGTCTAAAAAGTCACATAAAAAAACTATATACTTATTTATAGGTGCACACCCAATGGTTTCATGTTCAGCCCTCAAAAAGAAAATTCATATTATTGTGATAAAAATTGAAAAGAGCAAATATTTCTGCAGCAAAAAATAATTGAAGAGCATTTGCTGAAGTTCGACGACATTTAAATGAAAACAATTCATTTTTATTTTTCTAGCCAACACGTTTTATTTATTTGTATTAATATATTTTCGTTTTATATCGAAGAATTTATAATGCATTCAGCAAATGTATTTCTACTCGAGCGGAACTTTGAATACCCTATAAATTTCATGGGATATATTTTTTAATTACTAGTGCATTTTGAAAAGTAAATAATACATTTAAAAAATATATTTAATGGTTTTGTCAAATTTCCGTGTGTTTCAGATTTCCAGTTTAAAACAAGAGAGAACGCTATAGTCGAGTTCCCCGACTATATGATACCCGTTACTCAGCTAGTGTAAGTGCGAAGGACAGTTTTTGGCGGTTTGTGGGCGTTAGAGTGGGCGTGGCCAAAAGTTTTTTGGCAAATAGATAGAAATTTACAAGACTAATACAAAACTGAAAAAATATCAGAACATTTTTCAAAAGTGTGGGCGTGGCAGCTTTGGGCGGTTTGTGGGCGTTAGAGTGGGCGTGGCCAAAAGTTTTTTGGCAAATAGATAGAAATTTACAACACCAATACAAAAATGAAAAAATATCAAAACATTTTTCAAAAGTGTGGGCGTGGCAGCTTTGGGCGGTTTGTGGGCGTTAGAGTGGGCGTGGCAAAAAGTTTTTTTGCAAATCGATAGAAATTTACAAGACCAATACAAAAATGAAAAAATATTAAAACATTTTTCAAAAATGTGGGCGTGGCAGTTTTGGGCGGTTTGTGGGCGTAAGAGTGGGCGTGGCAACCTGAATCGACAAACTTGCGCTGCGTCTATGTCCCTGGAGTCTGTATACTTAATCTCAACTTTCTAGCTTTTGTACTTCCTGAGATCTCGACGTTCATACGGACAGACGGACAGACGGACAGACGGACAGACGGACAGACAGACGGACGGACAGACGGACATGGCCAGATCGACTCGGCTACTGATCCTGATCAAGAATATATATACTTTATATGGTCGGAAACGCTTCCTTCTGCCTGTTACATACTTTTCAACGAATCTAGTATACCCTTTTACTCTACGAGTAACGGGTATAAAGATGATAAGCTTTTGATAGAGTGTTGCGAACACTCCTATATATTGTATGTATATGTATGCGATTCGCACATGTTCTGTCTAAATTGTATTCGTCATTGGGTCGGCTGACCCAAAATGTGAATCTTTTTATATTCAAACCACACATCCAACCATCAACCCATCCATCCACGCATCAGAAAAAGTTGGAAGAAAAGACGCATCATGCCAAATCAGAGGACAATGTTCGATCTTGTGAGGTGGTGGCACATGTGTATAGGAATTCGTATCTATGGAATTTTGCTACCCATCTATTTTCAAGGCCAGGGACAGGGTTTCAGGGTCGAATTGGCGCTTCTTTGTGTTCTGAGGCTCTGAGGTCGCCGTCCGTCTTCAATTGAGCGATCTCCTCGAATAGTTGACGTGCGTCCCGCAATAGAAGCGCATGGAGAGGAATCTACACTGCAAAAAAATGGCCAACTAATAATAATAATATTTTAATAATAAACCAATGGTGTATAGAAATTAATAATATTTTAATAATAAACCAATGGTGTATAGAAATTAATAATATTTTAATAATATACCAATGGTGCATGGAAATAAAACGAAGCATCGTTGAGTAGTAATATACATTCAAAACGTTTCGATCGTTTAAATGTTTTGTATTGTTTTTAAGAAACCTGTTTTTTTTTGCTGTGCACATTTATTGCTGAAATTCTTTGTTCTTCCGCCGCTTTAATTTATTTTTATACAAATCAATAATAATAAAACACAAATTAAACGGTCCGTAACCCGAAGATGGTTAGACTTCTGGCCAAATAAATTACCTTAACTAATTATAAGGATACATGTATTTCCTATAATACAATAAGCATAGTTTGTATACTAGTTTTATTGTGATTGCATAATTGCCCAAAAATATACAGTTTACATGCTTGTTAGACTCCACATCTCGATTAACTAGCAAAGTTTCAAGTTTGTTATCTTTCTACTTGAAGATTATTTCATTCATTAATTGACTTCATTCACTTGCGGCAGCGCCACCTGTTGGGCGCTATGCGCACTGTGCCATTTAATTATAACAGCTGATCGACAACCTGTTGGTGGTCAGCTATCTCTTTTGCACTCGCATCTGTCGAATTTTTTTGTAATGAGCCCGTGAAGGAGTGAGCGAGAGCGAGGAGATGCTCTCTGCCATCTTCTACACTTGGAAAAAAACGAGAATATACTTCCGAGTGAATTCTTGAGGCAAAAAATTATATTCTGAATATTAGAAAAATAAATTAATAATAGATTAAGTAAAATATGCAATTAAAAATTAATTTATAGTTTAAGCGAAAAAACTTTTTGGTAAATTATTTTATCTTCAATTTAAACATATTAAGAAGCATATATGTATTGTCAACTCCAGCCGACAAGTTGTGCTAATATTTTATAAAATCATGCATTGTTGGCGCCCTTTTCTGCGAGTGCACGCCCATCTATCTCACTCCCACTCGCGGGCCGTCCGAATAACCAAACGATTGTCGCCGGTCGTCAGTCTTGAATTTTTCGTGGAGCGATTAACACACAACACACAGTGAACACAGATCGCCAAAGGCAACAAAATCTCTGATTCGGAATCGGAATCGGAATCTAACCGCATCCGCATCCTCGGAAAACCGAAGACGAAAATTTAGATCGGTGGCCAAATGCAGGCTACGAAAATAAATCATTAAGATCAAGAACAGGCAAATTACGTGTGTGTTTCTTCATTTTTTTTGGTTGATTCTTTTTGTTTGCCTCGTTTGTTTTGCTTACTTTATTGACCGACTTCTGCGACAAGAACAACATCAAGAGCCACAACAACAACAACAACAGCAGCAACAACATGGATGCCGAGGTGTGTAATTAAATTGCAATCGTTAAATTTAAGACACATGCCTAAAAAAAGAAAACCCGAAACGCAAAAACCAAAAAGCCAAAAGTGAAACGAAAAAAACAAAAGGGTCGAAAAAGGGGAAACCTACAGAGAAATAATTACGACGCACAAATACAAAAAAAAACGGGTTAATTTTGCCGGTTGTCAAACAACAACAAAAACTCAAATTCGCAGCTAAAAACAAAAAACCAAAAAGACAAGAAAAAAAAAACAGTAAACACAGACAACTTCTTTTGGCAAAACCAAAGAAATTCAAGTGCAAAGTCAAGCAAAGGAAAAAGCAACTAAAGTTTTAGCACAGCTGTTGCCTTTTTCTTGGTCAAAACCAGGGGCGTGGCGGGTAATTTTCAGAGGGTGCGGGTTAATTTTAGATAAGCCAGCTTAATAACAGCAATTAAGCAATGGAATGTGGCATAAAAATCGTAGTGGAAACCCAATGAGTATGCAAATAATTGTATAAACAACAGAGCAAAATGAATGAGGTGACTTGTGATAATTATTTATTAATGTTAAGTGAATAAAAAAGCATATAAAACAAAGGTTTTTTTTAAATAAAAAATTCAATGAAAAAGATAAATAGCACTAATTCATTATAGTAAAGGTTTTTCCCTTACTTTATTCAGCAAATAAGTTAAATGAATCCAATAAATTAAGATACCCCACATGACCTGGTTTTTTATGGCCATTAGCCTTCCATATTGGCATCAACTTCCGCTTAACGAATTCATTGATTAGTGCGAAATTCCTGCTTATCTGCTGGATTCGATTTATGGATTTGCGGGCACTTATCTCCGATGAAAGATTGCCCATAATTTATGGCAGCCAAACCAAACCCCCCTGGATTAGACACCCCTGCTGCATTTTGCCCAGTTACGCCTGAGGTGTTTACACTGGCCTGCAATTTGAAAATGCAAATGATCAAACATGGAAAATCACACAGTTTTATGCATTTGCTTGATCAAGGTCAGAACTTGTTCTGCACCAGACACCAATCACTATTTTACTTGCATACACTCAGCTAAACTATCTGCAGTATTCAATACTTTTAGAGAAATATAAAGAAGTATTAAAAAAATATAAAATACGAAGCATAAAAATTCCAAATGTAAACGAATTTTTAGACAAACTGTAAATATTAGAGAGAACTTTAAGATAAATTTTTAAAAATGCAAGTCTCGTAATATAAGTAACAACTTTCGCTGTGTTAAAAGTGGATCTCACATTTCATGAAATCTTTTTTTTCCAAATGCATTTGTATGGCGAACAAAAGCGTTGCCAATAAAAGCCAATCAAGGTTCCCTTTGAGCTTGTCAGATTTCCGGCAACATTAATAAAGGAGAAATTAAACAATTTTTTTTTGTTGTGTTGCCTCCAAGTGCAGTGAACCCTCGACAGAGCGATCAACAGACCAACAGAACCACACGCACCATCGGCGGTGGAAAATTTTCCACTCGAAGACATTGCTCAATTCAAGAAGCAAAGAGTACAAAAATGACAGAACAAACAAAAAAAAAAAACATAAGGAAAATGAGACCGCACATAAATAAGATCACTGCGGCCTGTTGACAGTTTGCCAATGGCTGCTGCCATGGGTTAAGAGCGGTTAAGAGGTGGCGGAGGGGGTGACCATCCAGAGCGGGGTTTTTGCGGGTGGACTATAACACCGACTAAACCACGCACTTCAGATTGCTAAGAGACTATCTGGTGTTATCTGCTCTCAATTGACCGTCTGCTTTTCCACGGTAAATGTCTGGTCTAGATTAAAGTGGAAGCCGCTCAAGGGTATGACATTGCCACCCCCCTTTTCCACGCCCATGTAGTTTCCTCAATATTTGAAATAACGACTCCTTCAATACCCTATTTAAGAACTAAATGTATAGCATTCCTGAAATCTTAGTTCCTCAAAGTTTTGCTTTCATTTTTTACCTTCCAGCGAGCGCACGATAATAACAATAACAATTTATACTTTGTTTTAACTACTTTAACTGCCGATAAGCAGCGAAATAGATGTCTGGATGTACACAGGGCGCAAGGCGTCATGCTCGCTATGTATGTAGCACCCTTTTGAATATCACGTATACGTCAGGGGCGCCATGTCCTCCAGTAGATTGCGTATACCACATGTGAGACGGCGATAATCTGAACGAGGCCCAAATGATTCGCAGCGAAAGCAAAATCAGTTTGGCGATAAGTAGCTCGTAATTTACGACACTTAAGATTCACTTGGACCCCTCCATAGATATACACAATATATATAGTATATATATATTATATATACATTGGGTAGCTGGCAACAGGTATTGAAAAAACACTGTGACACTTTCGACAACTTCATGTGTCCAACTGACAAAGTGGCCAATAAATCAAGCAGTCATCCATCTTAATCAATGTATGAAATGTTCAATATTGCAGTCATAACTCCTTGATAGTAACTTATCGATCGCGATTTAAATATTGTGAATGAACGTGGGTTTTTTCATAAACGTGTTATTGCTGACTGCTGTGATGCATAACAAGAAAACGTGATGGGATTCTATTGCAAGGCACGAATCGTTGTAAAATGTATTAAATGCGGCAATTGTTCTAGATAATTAAAGAAATAACATTAATGTACTATGAGTAATGTACAATTTCCCTGAATGCTTCAAAGCTCAACAACGCCCTTAACAGGAGTCCATATTTTATTACAATGTTAACAGCTTTTCGAGATTGTCTGCAAATTTCAATTGGACCCATTGAACTCGAGGCGACACGTGCTATAGATATAGATATCGCTGGGTTTGATGGTCTGATGGTCTATTGGTCTGTTTGGCAGTCGTTTGGGTGTCATCGAAAATCGAAAGGCCACTTATCTGGGCGACACTATATATAGATAAAGATATAGGTGGCATTTAATTTGCTTTGTATTGGGCTTTTATGAATCCGTTTAATTGGCTTTGATTTAGTTTATGGCCATTGGACTAAGCAAACCGTTGGCACTCTTATCACTCATATGGCGGGAACTTTTCCATCTGTCGCATCGGCAATGGAAATCCCCTATTCAATTTATTACAGTGGGCACTAGCTTAGTGAAGTCATGTGGTATTCTATATATTGCCACGACTTGATCTGTGATTCCCTGCGGATAAGATCTCCGTCTATGAACTTAATCATGGAGATTGACAGGCGGAAACACTTGAGAGGATTGCGTTTTCATCGCTCAATTAAAACCCATCAGGCATTCGAGGAAAAAGGCGTTTATTTTGTTGCATATTCTTAATTTAACTGTAAGCTTTTGTTTTTAATTTTTCCCTTCTTGTCATCAATGTGTATCATCAATGTATTATAAAACCGAAAGGCGCCAACTCAACTAGAGAAAAATCAAACAGCGACAATTCCGCGACAGGAAACTGTGGAGGGAGGCTCCACAGGTGAAACGGCAGGTGGAGGTGGAGTGGCCAAGGTCGCGAAGGAACAGGATCACGATGCGGAGTACCATCCGCCTACAAGGTATGACCGATTGTGGAAAATGCCCGATCTAACTGCTTGCTTCCCGTAAACCAACCTAAAAACAACTACCTACCCCCACCAACAACCTGCGAATTAACTCAAGTGGCAGTCCTACTAACCTTTGAAAGAGCTTTAGATATTAGAGTATATTATACATCCTATCCTGTACCAAACCCAGCATAAACCTCAATCCAGCCTGAACTCCTGCTTTAACCAACTAACCCGCCTTGCAACAATAACCCTGCTTGCATCGATCCTGCTATAAAATAATAACCATGGACTTCTTACTAGCAATTTGTTAATGCATGTGCCTGTATCAAAAACCATCAACGCCAAAACCCCAATTATCCCAGCTTTAAACAAACTCATCAGTATATAGCCAAACTAACAATAATCTCCAAGGAATAACATGCAAATGTAAACCAGCATCGAGCAACCCGAATGTCCAGTTAATCCTCGAAACCCGAAACCCAAAACCTTTAAGATGTCCAATAACTCCATAACCTGAATATAACAATCCTGAATCCCAGCTTTAAACCACTGACTATAACCCATGTACTAACCGTGAACCCAACTAAAGTGGAGTTACTGAACCAAGCCATCAGTGGACAACCTAACCCAGCTGCACCATAAGTTAGTCCCAAGATGATCTACGAATCTATGTTGCTGTAATTCAAGCTATCTGGAGACCATCGTGCACTTGTTCAAGGGCAACATTGGACCCGGTCTGTTCGCCATGGGCGATGCCTTCAAGAACGGAGGTCTCCTGGTGGCGCCACTGCTGACAGTGGTGATAGCCGTGGTGTCCATCCACTGCCAACACGTCCTGGTGGCCTGCTCCAAGAAGATGCGCGATCTCAAGGGAGAGACCGTGTGTGCGGACTATGCCCAGACGGTGGAGCAGTGCTTCGAGAATGGTCCGCCCAAGTTGAGGGGCTGGTCGCGAACGATGGGGCGACTGGTGGACATATTCATTTGTGTGACCCAATTGGGCTTTTGTTGCATATACTTTGTGTTCATCAGCACGAATCTGAAGCAGGTGAGTTGGAGGAGGTGGCTGCAGTGGGAAGAGCTAGGATAAAACTGATGTTGGATTCTTGGATTGCCTTTTCCAAAGATCCTGCAAGCCTACGATATCGACATGAATGTCCATCTGGTGATGCTGCTGGCCTTCGTGCCGGTGCTGCTCAGTTCGCTGATCACGAATCTCAAGTGGCTGACGCCCGTCTCCATGTTCGCCAATGTGTGCATGATCCTGGGACTGGCCATAACACTGTACTATGCCCTCAAGGACGGACTGCCGGAGGTGGAGGAACGCGCCCTCTGGACGAACGGCTCCCAGCTGGCACTCTTCTTCGGCACCGCCATCTTTGCCTTCGAGGGCATTGCCCTGGTGATGCCGCTGAAGAACGCCATGCGAAAGCCACACCAGTTCGAGCGGCCATTGGGTGTGCTCAATGTGGGCATGTTCCTTGTCTCCGTCATGTTCATGTTCGCCGGATCCGTCGGCTACATGAAGTGGGGCGAGCAGGTCGGTGGCAGTTTGACCCTCAATCTGGGCGATACCATGTGAGTGGGCGCTGTCTTGACTTTGGCACCTACATATGTATATGAGACCCTTCCCCATCATCCACAGACTGGCCCAGTCGGTCAAACTGATGGTGTCCGCTGGCGTTCTCCTCGGTTATCCCCTGCAGTTCTTCGTGGCCATCCAGATTATGTGGCCCAGTGCCAAGCAAATGTGCGGCATCCAAGGACGATCACTGCTCGGAGAGCTGGGTTTCCGCACCTTTATGGTCCTGGTGACTCGTAAGTATCCGGCATGTGGAACCATTTTAGAATGTGGGATAGCTGACAAGGTTCTCCTGCAGTTGCCATCGCGGAAATGGTGCCGGCCCTGGGACTTTTCATCTCGCTGATAGGAGCACTATGCTCAACGGCTTTGGCCCTCGTCTTTCCGCCAGTCATCGAGTTGATCTCAAGGAGTGAGCTGAACAAAGGACCGGGCATCTGGATTTGCGCGAAGAACCTCGTCATTCTGGTGCTCGCTTTACTGGGCTTCTTCACTGGCTCCTACGAAAGTCTCAAGCAAATTGTCAAGCACTTCGGCGAGGAGGAGGTGCACTGAGTAGAAAACCAACTATTGAGAGCAACATCGAAAACTAAAGATCATCAGCATCGTAGAAAAGGTGCATGAAATTATCATCCTTGTAATCTTCCAAGGAGATCAAGCTATAAAAAACACGCAAAGGATCAATTAAATCAACATAATAGTAACAAAAATATAATTTATGAACGCCAAAATCACCATACAATATCATATTTACGACAAACTCAGGATTCCGGCGCGAAAAAAAATGATAAATATAAATGAACCAGAAATTCGGTTTTAGGAGAAAAACAATGCTTAACGATCTTCGAGTTTCTGAGATGAGCAATCAGTTAAGATGCCTTACACGAACAATACAGGAATAGCAGAGGATCATATTTATCAAAACGAAATGATATACCAAACCTCAAAGCTTTAAAGATATTCATTAAACTAACAGCAAACAGTTAACGACCATCATTTTATCATAATTATCCACGTATCAAAAATAAAACATAAAGCAATTATATTAATATTAATCTTAATGCTTAGTTATTGACATAAAAACAAAATATGCTTGCGAATTTATCATCAACAAAAAAAACATAGCTATACATAGCTATATATATAGCTAAGTGCCTTCTTTTGTGTCTTAGTAAGCGTGCAGCGCATTTTACCTACTATAATTGATTATTTTTTTCATAGATATTAAGTGAGAATAAACAATGCGACGTTCGTTTTGACGTCATCGCAACATGACAAGAACTTGACAGATGTGTTTTTGGGGCTTCGAGTACTTGAAAGAACAGGCTGGCAATAATTTTGGATCGGAATGGATTTTCGATAGTAAAGATATTAGAAAAGGGAGCGGATTATTAATATTATTAATTTTATAATGGCAGCGCCCTTCTCTGCGCTTCTCAATGTATGCACGTAAGCTAAGGAGTTGCCAACGACAAGTTACTAAAAAACAGTGCTAGAAAATAGTGATACTAGATACTAGATATAGTAATTAAAAGAGCGCCCTTCTCTGCGCTTCTCAATGTATGCACTTAAGCTAAGCCCTTGCCAACGAGAAAATACTAAAAAAGTGCTTGAAAATAGTAATATTAAATACTTTTAATAGTAATTAAAAGAGCGCCCTTCTCTGCGCTTCTCAATGTGTGTACTTAAGCTAAGCTATCACTGACTTGCGTGCCACTAGAAATGTGCTGAGTCACAAATCATTTGCAGCTATTTATCGCCACAGAAAACGTGCGAATAAAAGTGGTAATAAAATAAATGAGCCGAATACTAATAAAGTCGTGGAACAGGTTGCTCGAAACTGTTTTAATCTGGCAGCGAAAATAAATTCGCAATTATACTCCAAATTAGTTTTGACATTGACCCGGTTTCTGAAGAAACCATAAATTGTATTCTGATAGATGTCTCTTACGTATGCGAACTTTCGCTTTCATCTGGCGCAAACTGGTTAAGAGCCATATACGTGGAATCATATCTACCGCCCCGTATGGGAATTACACTAATCTAATCCGATCCGAACCAAATCAATCTAATCGTAACCGTTCGAACCTTCAACTCAAACGATGACTGGAACTGCAGGCAATGTCGTTGGATATGCATTCCGTTAGACAGGAGCGCACTATAAACCTTAATAGTTAAGATCATATGAACATTTTAGAAAGAGATACTAATAGTTGGTAATATAACACAGCATAACAAGAAACTAATCAAACTTCCTAAACAATAAACCTTACTTAAAGTTTAACAATGTAGTATGATTTCGTTATGATCTGGAAAATATCGTACCCCCTCAAGCGGCCCTGCAGTTTTGTTATGCATTTGTTTTTCGTACCCCTTATATAATCCAATTGCTGAATTCCGATTCCGTCAACATCGATCTATCGATCGATCGATCGACTGGTTGATTGGAAGATTGGAAGAAGTGAGATGCAGCAAACGGCCGGAAAACTTTGATTCCGTGCAATTCATTTAACTGGCGCTTCTTCAATCAAGGCGGTAAATTTCCGTGCGTCTGCCAATTGCAAGTACCGAGGGGCTTCAGGGGGTTAAGGTAAAGGTGTAACGATCACGAATGCGGTGTATGGAATATCTGTAAAATATTCATGCTACGCCCAAGAATTCGATCCAATGGGCACGTGCCGTGTAAAACCGTACCGACAATCGAATTCCGGAATCCAGAATGTGACCGGATCCTTGAACCTGATCGAACCACTTCCTGCCGGAACAAAAAGAAAGAACCGCACTACAAAAGAATTTCAAAATATATCAGTGTATTCAATGTCGTGACGCAATCACTCTTAAGATACAGTCGCATAGCGAACAGCGAGCAAATAAATAAATTAACTAACTTTGAATGATGAATGACAACATTTTTACTGCCCACAAATGTACGTCGTCATAAGCAAACACGAATGGCAACCAAATACGCCGAGTTTTTGTAACACTTTATATATTTTTAACGCAGCTACTTTAGACGAAATATTGCCAGCAATAAACTGAACTACTGAACAAATTAAAGCTAGTAATTAAACTGCGTTGCTTATTTATTTTTGTTTAAGTACACTTAGTTAAAACTAATTACTTTGCTGCAATCACGTGCTGGAAAACAATATGCATTTAATTTCTAAACAAACTCTAGTCATGTTTTATGTAATGTTTCAAAGTAAATAATAAATAAATAAACTAACATCGCATGCCGACCATAGCATTGCAATTTAGAGCAGAATGTTTTCTGTTTAAATTTAGTGTGCTAGATTTACAGATCAGTAAAGCGATTTTAATTAATGAAGAACAGCAAAAATTGTATATTATTTAATGATAAAAAAATAAATCGGCTAGGAAAGCTGAAACTCATGAAATTACACGGAATTCATGAATCCCATTCCATAGATTGAACATTTTTCCTGGCAGGGCAATTAATACAAGTCATTTGCATGAATTAGAAACAATACCTAATTCAATTAATTAACATCAATTACGTGCATGTTTTATCCACCTTAATTTGTTTTGTTTATTCTCTTAATTTAACTGGATCTATACCACAAGTGAAAAAACTGGAATTTTGTATTTATTAAAGTGCAATAAACTTTTAATTGTTTCAGAAATTTGAATTGTGAATGTGAAATATTCTTAGTCTCAAGTTTTATATTAATCATTGATCCATGACGACAAGCGGCTCAGCTTATCTTTTATCGATGAGTGATTGCCTGCTATTTATATATTACATAGGTGTATATACGAGTATTTATATTTTTATCACCCAACGGTTGAATGCATTTCCCCCGTAATTTTCCACTGGAAAGTGACAAGTCCTCGGGGGAAAGTGATTTGCAAGCCACTTGAGTCAGTTAACCCAGTTGCAAATAGCGCTTAGAAATGCATTATGGGTTTTGGGATCGGAACTGATCTCACACTCCACGATCTCCCACGCATTTTAACCCACTACTTCCAGGTGATCAGCTTGACTTTATTATGCTTCATAAATGATATCTATTATTTAAATTGATAAAATATATGGGTAAATATTTTGGAATTTATTTTAAGCACTTTTTTGAACATGCACTTATAGCATACTTATAACTATAATTTATATTCATATTTTTTCAAAACCACGAGAGGGGTGTTGTTCTATTTCGTAGCAAGTGCAGGGGGTTAAACGTTATGCGCATTTTTGCATCGCTCACACACACACACGTTCGCTCTTTATTTATATATTTTTGTTTTATTTCTGCCTTCCGACTTTTGCCTTTTGCCGTTTGCAATTTTCGCTTTTCGCCGCTGTTGGCCAACTCGAGCATTGAGTCTGGTTTGAGTTCTTGACGCGAGCGGTCCTATATTCGCAGAAACACTCGATACTTGGATATACTCGATACTTGTACTCGTACTCGCAACAAGCAACAGGTGATCATCGCCGATCGATCGGCTGAATAAGATATTCAGATATTCAATGCGTAGCGCTCTAATCAGTGATCGGTGAATTAAGTAATGCTGCAAAATAAGCATAATCAATAATCATATGTATCATTGAAGTGCATACTACTTGCTGGATTTGTGATTAATTAAGTGCTGCTGGCCTTGACGGGTTAATTATTTTTTTTTCTTGCTCTTCGGTTGTTGAAAGTGTTTTGTTTACTCACCACGATAGTAATCAGTTTTTATTTCCAGTGTAATTAGGTTTTAAGCTCGCAAATTATAAATGAGTAAAATAAAGTGCATTTTCAAAGCAGAAACTAAGCGAAAAATGTCGTGACTTTTGTAGTACCTACAGATTTTTTTTTTTGCTACTTGTTAAGTGTTTTTAACGCAAGGAATTTAAAAGCAAAGCCACTAAAAATATGCTAATTTCTGCAAATCACAAAAATCCGCCGAGGAAGCAATCAAATGATTGTGATTTTACGCGCTTTGACATTGATGTGAACTGGTCTGCAAGCGATGTGAATTATAATGAATTGAGCGCTTTTAATTGGCATTCAGTATTTTATGCGACTTCATTAACGTTTTGCCATTGGTAAAACTATTATATGTGGCAGCATTTTTATTGCCACGCATTTCATTTTTTATTTTATTCATTGCTTTATAACTTTACATATTAATAAATTGAACCCAGTTCTTATTTGTTGTTACTTACAATATTTCTTATCAGAAAGAAAGTTTTTTAAATGTACCTTTTTAACCTTTAACTTTTTAACTTTTAATCTTAAAAGCGAAGAAGTTATATTATTTAAATATTTATTTTTATATTATATTCGCCATAAAACTGACTATAAATTAAGTTGATTTACTACGGTACTTTTCAATATTTGTATGTTGGCCCACCTGGGGTTAAGGTTTAGATTTGGATAAAGATAATGCCAAAGAGAGAGAGAGGGAGACCTAACTGTGCTTGATCACTCGCTCCTTCTCCTTCTCTGGCCGTCTTTCTTCCGCGAGAACGCAAGTACCGTTAAAGCTCTCCTCGAAGAAGCCGAAAATCGCAGAGAGAGAGAGAGAGAGAGATTTTTTCAAAATTTTCCATTTAATCCACAGCAGCAGCAGCGCAGCGATCAAAAGGCGATCGAAGCAGCCGGCGAAATGGGAAGGACACTGGAAATAACGGGAAGGCAGAGCGAGAAGAATCCGGAGAAGAATGCGGAGCGCTTCACGGAGAAGGGCGTGGAGAAGGGTGCCCCCGCCGAGAAGGGCGGCGATCTCGAGAACGGCGATCCGGTGCGCAGGCGTGGCCACGAAACCAGCGAACTGGAGGCGGCCACGCATCTCTTCAAGGGAAGCGTCGGCGCCGGACTCTTCGCCATGGGCGATTGCTTCAAGAACGGCGGACTGGCGGGAGCCACCATCCTGCTGCCCATCATTGCGGTGATGTGCGTCCACTGCGAGCGCATGCTCATCCGTGGATCGGTGCTCGCCGTGGAACGGACGCCCGGCGTTGACTTCCTCGACTATCCGGAAACGGTGGAGAAGTGCTTCGAGCACGGGCCACGCCCACTACGGAAAATGTCGCGTGTGATGAAGCTGGTCGTCGAAATGTTCCTCTGCGTCACGCAGTTCGGCTTCTGCGCCATCTACTTTGTCTTCATCACGGAGAATCTGCACCAGGTGAGTAAAAACATTTTATATTATTTAAAATTATAAAAAATATATGAATTTAAACTATTTAAAGTTCATTTAAAATATGGTAACATAACATAAAAACTGTCATTTAGTTTGGATTAATTTAATGAAGCTGTGATATTTTTTAAGTGTGTACAAGATTAGTTTTAGCACTTAAAAATAACTTTACCTCCATATTTATGAACCTAGTATTCAAATATTAAAAAAAACTGGAAGAGTATCACATAATTTGTATAGAGCTTACAACTCTTGTTTAAGCACTTACACATTTTTTGGCCCAATCAGTAGAGGCATAAATATTATTTAAATATATTTTAAGCAGGATAAGTATTTTTAAAAATATAAAAATGCATATATTTTCACAAATATCATTTTGGCTTATAAAAATATCATGCAATATATGATTCCAGGTGCTCCAGCAGAACGGCATCGATATCAGCATGAGCATGGTGATGCTGATCACCCTGCTGCCGGCGATGATTCCCTCGCTGATGACCAACCTGAAGTACATCTCGCCCGTGTCGCTGTTCGCCAATGTGGCCCTGCTCTTTGGACTGATTGCCACCCTGACCATTGCCTTCTCGGATGGACCCATGCCGTCGGTCGGGGACAGGCACCTCTTCACGGGCGGTGCTCAGTTGGCCCTGTTCTTTGGCACCGCCCTCTTCTCCTACGAGGGCATTGCCCTCATCCTGCCGCTGCGGAACTCTATGCGCCGCCCGGAGAACTTTAGCACCCGTTTTGGTGTCCTCAACTCCACGATGTTCTTCACCACGGCGCTGTTCATCTTCACCGGATTCGTGAGCTATGTGCGTTGGGGCGAGGAGGTCGCCGGCAGCATAACACTCAATCTTGTGGTGGAGGAAGTGTAAGTAGAACCAAGACCCCTTGAACAGGGCACATTAAAGTTAATTCTTATTTATTTCTTAATTTACTTGATTGCTTTCATTGCAGATTCTCGCAGGTGGTGAAAGTGATCGCAGCGCTGGGTGTTTTCCTGGGCTACCCCATCCAGTTCTTTGTGATGATGAAGATCCTGTGGCCTCCACTAAAGCGTTCCAATAACTGCGCCCAAAAGTATCCCATTACTATGCAGGTGTGCCTTCGTTTCTTCATGGTTATGATGACATGTAAGTGAATATATCCTTATAACCATTTTATTCAATATCCATGATAAAGCCGTATAATCTGTACTTAATGATTGTAATTATACATTGTGCACTATTTTCTTTAGTTGGCGTTGCGC
Source organism: Drosophila santomea (assembly GCF_016746245.2). Lineage (NCBI taxonomy): Eukaryota > Metazoa > Arthropoda > Insecta > Diptera > Drosophilidae > Drosophila > Drosophila santomea. The sequence goes on from NC_053021.2 coordinate 15,950,519, forward strand.
TGGTCGTTCCCAAGCTGAATCTGTTCATCTCGCTGATCGGAGCACTGTGCTCCACCTGTCTGGCCTTCGTGATTCCGGTGCTGATCGACTTTGTGACGCGGGCGCAGGTGCCCAAGGCGCTGGGTGTGTGGTCCTACATCAAGAACATCCTCATCCTGTCGGTGGCCGTGCTGGGAATCGTCACTGGCACCTACCAGAGCATCGTGGAGATCGTCAAGGAGTTTAAGTAGGCTTAAATCGCTAGCAAGTATTTGTTGTACATAAATAATGCTGTCATTCCGTGAAACTATGTGAATGCGTTTCCCTGCTCTATTGTAAGATTAATTTGTGTAATTTTCCACTATTTTTTGTTTTTTTTTTTTTTGTTTTGTTGATAGTTATTTTAAGCTGTGCATTTGTGTGTATGTATGAAGAAATGTTTAATTGGCACGAAACATAACAAAACATAAAACAAGGCATAAAGGAAAATGATCTGCAGCTAAAACCCATTTTTAAAAATTGATTACCAATATAAGGCTTTAATTGTGTAAGAGCCTGCAAATTATCGTTTTAATCATATGTAATAAATGCTATCCATCGATTTTATAAATATAGTGAGATTTTTATAAAGTATTAATTAGCTTTCAGCAAACAATGTTTAACATTAAGTTCGCTTACAGTGTGAATATGCGCTTTTGAAAGCGTGTATATAAATGAATAAACATAAATCTACAAGGAATTTAACGATTTAATACTTTACTATAATCGGCAGTTTATCAGGGAGTCTCTACAATTAATACAGTCAAAAAAAAGGAGTTAACAAACTTTGAAATAACTTATGCATTCATCTACATTCCCGGTCCCGAGAGACTCTTCTCCATGAACTTCTTCTTGGCAAAGCATATCCACCACTTGCTCGGCTTTCCATCCGCAGTATCGAAGACCTTCTCCAGCAATCTGTTTCCGGTTTCCTGGCGCAACTGCAGCATGTACTGACGCATCAGCTCCGGATCCTCGGGCTTCGTGTATATTCCATTCAGCGGGAATCCCGCATCGCCGGGTATATCGAACCGGGAGATGGCCAGCGTATAGAGCTCCTGCTGACCCTGCGATTTACTCGTGCAGTGGGCCAATCGCTTCAAGCATTCCGTGATGTAGAGCGTGATGTAGATAAGCACCCTGTCCACCTCCGACTGCGATTAGATATGCAAGGTAGATATAGGGGTTATTTAGTAGGTTGGTTAGGAAAGTGTAAATATGGAAATAATATTCTATCATATATTTCGTAATTATTAAGCAATAGATATTATTTATAAAAACCCTGAGCTACCCGAATGTTGAAAAAAGTGTTCAAAAAGTTTATGGGTTCCTAAGTTTCAAAGCAAATTTAAGATGTTAAAAAAAAGTATTTGCCTGAAAAGAACCTTTTTAGTTATATGTTTTCTATAAAGAGAAGGGTTTATAATTGGAATTTCATTTAACAAAAATATAAGAAGAAAAACAAGAACCTTATCAGGTTGATTGTAACGACATATTTCTACGAATAAAGGCGGTGAGATGACGCATTATTAAATTGCTTTTAGCAAGGCTTGAAAATTGCCTCGAAATATTTTACAAACTTAATGAATATCTTTACTTTAAAATTGGAAAATTGGAATATTGCTACGCTTTATCTCTGCGCTCATTTCTTTGTTCGGCTGCGACTACCAACCTTAACTTCGTAAGTGCGGAAGAAAATGTTGGACTTCCAGAAGTAAAGTGACTCATCGATGATGTCGTTGGGAATATCAACATTGGGCGCTGGTCCTCGGACTTGGGTGCGTAGCGGTAGAATGGCCATGTTCCCCACCGAGGCTTGGAACTCCTCGATTTCCGAGTGAAAGGCCTGTGCGATCCATGTAAACAAATGGGCGGGTTTTTAATTTCAATTATTTTTTGTACATTTCGTTTAGAAACTACTCATCTGCGGCTGCATACCTCGATGTATATTACTCACCGGCATTTCTATTAGTTTGGGTTCGCTTTTTAACTGCTTTAATATACGAAAAATAAAGTAATATATGATTTATCAGTACTTCCTAGTGATGTGAAAACGTTATCTTTTTTGAAGTTGAAAAAACGGAACATCGGCGTTCATATGAACTGGTTCAGAGCTGATTTGGTATTTACTGTAAAAATACAGGTTTGAATGTATTATTAATATAATTTACTGAAAAAAGCACACGTAATAGCCAACTTAAATATATGTTCAATATTAAAATTGAAACAAATAATGACGTTTAATAACAAGATTTTTGATAATTGTAACAAGTGAATTATAAAAGTAATAAATATTTTAAAAGCGCGCCAAATTCACGTTCCTCTCCCTAGTTTTCAACCAACTGTCTATCAAAGTTATCAACCCTGGTTGGAGTCTGTGCTAAGACACCGCCGAGACATGATCCTTAAGAAATACCAAATATTCAGCGGTATTAATTTCTGCGCCGAGGTATTTCCAACCTTAACCAGCGCGGTCACACTGGCCGCTTGAGTAGTTTGTGTTGTTGCGTTGCTGAATTCGGTTCAAAAGTGAGGAGAGATTTTGTAAATAGTCCCTTCGTCGGCGTTTCGTGCGTTTATTTACCTTTTTCGCCGTATTTTGTTTTGTTTTTTTTCGCGTTCACTGGCTTGCCAGCTGCCTTCCATTCAGCACTGTGAGAAAATCGACCACCCGATGATGCTGACGATGCGGTGGAATTTAATTGCAAATCGCATTTTATCCTTGGCTGCTTGCGGTTTCCTTTTCGCCTTTGTTGTTGTTGTTGTTGGTGGTGGTGTTGCTGTTGTGTGCAGCAAATAAACTCGTTTCGTGCACTAGTGTGCGTGTGCCCTCGTGCGTGCGTGTGTGTCTGTGTTTGTTTGTTTGTTTGCGCGGCTTTTGATTTCTTGTGATCATTGTTTTTGTTATTATCGAATGCAAATTCGAGGAGAACCGTGACACTTCCCAGCAGCCCAGCAGCCCAACAACAACAAACAGCAACAGTTGACGCCGGAAGTTGTAAAGTAAGTAATGCTCTTCATATACGCCAATTCATAGCAAATGCAACAATATGCAATCCCAAAAGTAACTGTTTATCCCAAAGTGGAAAAGAAAACGCCCTTGACAGTCGAAGTGAAATGCAGTGCACTGCGAGAAATCACAAGCAACAGCATATCAAATCCAATAGGAAAATATATATACAGTAAAACAAATAAGAACACAAAATCACAACTCATGCTTTGGCGCCAAAATTATTTTCTGATTGGAGATATTCGGTTTATAATCAACGAGGAAAATTATTATTTTTGCCTTTGCAACACCGAACATATTAACATGGGGAAAAAAGGAGTAATCCCCACTATCATCATTTCCTTTAATTATCTATCTCCAAATTATCTCAATAGATTATATGAAGTACAAAAACAAGTTCCTTGAAGAACTTAGAACCCTAAATTATTTTACCCTTATTCAAAGATTAAGATAAACAATATTTAAGCAATATAAATAGGGAGACGAAGATAAGATAATTTCTAACTTACTCATCAGAATTGTAACCATTTTCCATATTAGGATTAAATATGGAAATTTACGAGACTTTTAATCACACCTTAAAGACAGCCGCCAGCCAAGTTAAAAGCGAGAAACCAGTTGAGCCCAGAAATGGCAATATGTTAATGGATCAGCAATGCATTTTTGGTTCGCAAACTGCTGGATATGTGGGAAAAAAATGTATTTCTTGCTGTGCAGAGAAAGAGGGAAAAGAAAAGCAAAGGCAAGTTAAGCCAAGAAATGATGACAAGAAGACGAGGCTCTTGGCTCTTGGCTCTTGGCCCGACTTCCAAATCAAATGGAATTTAGCCGGTTTCCATAAAAAGCAGCTCAGACAGGCGGAAAGAGAGGGATTCTCTATTCTCCATTCTCGATTCTCCATTCTCGAGTGAGTGGGTCACTTGTGGTGGCTGCGGCTGGTGGGGGTTAAGCGGCGGTGCCGTCGGTGGGTTAAGCGGCGGGGCGGCCAGTTGCGAAAGTTCGGTTGCGCGTTTCTTTTGCCTTTTCCTTTTTTTTTTGGGGCGTGGCTGCCACATGCGATGCAAGCACTGTGAACTCCCAGCTGGCTGGTAACCTCGCCATGGATTTGAGTGCATTTCTCTAAAGGTCGGGTACTTCTTTTTATTTGATTTTGATTTATATATAAATAAAGTAATATCCTGCCAGAAGGCCTACATCACTTTTTTGGCACTTCTTATGTAACTCATGTCTGAATGAAGCTTTTTAAGCTAAAAATCCGCTTCTCAGCGGTGGAAAGTGGGCTGTAATTGCAGTACTATAATGCCTGCGAGTTTCCGCCAGATGTTATGACGTCTGAATGTGGCTACTACTATTACTATTGGGCCACAAAACCCATTCCCAGCGACTGGAATTATGTAAATTGCTCAAATTGGCATCACTTGGGAATGGCAAGGCCAGTAAATGAATAGCCCGGCTAAATACACAAATAACCAGCGAATATAAAGAGTCAAGATACATATTTAATTATTTACCCGAGAACTTGTTCGGGTCTTATATTACCTTTTTTTTTTATTTCTTCTTTATACGGTTTTTTTAGTGGGTTTTTTTTGTGTTTTTTTGTTTTTTGGGCTGCGAAATTTCAAACGCGAGTGGAACGTGTCTGAGATCAGAAAAAAGGGCAAACAACAAAGGAAGGCGGAAAAAAAAGCAAAGCGAAGTTCAAGACGAAAAATCAACGTTTGACTTGGATTATGAATACATATTGCCATTTATACACTAACTTACGAAAGTGGGCATAATGCAATTGAGATCAAAATGCACATAATATAATGGAACTTCTTTAAAAACAATGACATTAATTCAAGTGCATTTTTCTGTGCCTCAATTTTGTTGAATTAAGCTTAAAAATGCTCCACTTTATAGTTTATTTATGTAACCATTATCTTAAAGGTTGTAAAATGCTAATTGGAATTAATAAAATCCAAACGATGTGGTTTTAATTTGTATTTAAATGAGGCAACTTTCACACGCATACTGTAATTTATTAGCTTTTTATTGCTTTTCAATAAAGGACAGAAATTTAAAAAAAATCTCCAAAAGGTATTGAACTCTAATTCGATTTTTTCAAACCCGTTTTTTAGGGCATTTTCAGTTCGATTTCGGTAATTTTTTTTTCTATGGTTTTTACACGTTTTGTTAGTTTTATGTTTGCTAAATTATTTCGCTAGGTGGGCTGGATATTACTGACTCGAATTTGTTGATTTTCCTTCGCTCGATTGTTGTCATGGCCTTTTATTAATTTGTTGCCTTAGCCGGCTCAGCTAACAATTGTTGTTATTTTCATTGCCGGTTTGGTTTTTGTCTGTTTGAGCCGTTTGCTTCAAGAAATGAGCTCAGTTGAAATAACACACGTAAAGTATCTTTTGGCGTGGGCTGACCAAAAGATACTTTACTAATTATGCCATGGAGAAAAAAAAGAGTATTAATTAATACCTTTCTTGTAGATCCTATTTCCATAATAATGCATTAAATATAACTTTTATAAATACGCCCAACTAAATATATTTCGAATGTGCCAAATCTCGAATTGATTTCATAAAAAACATAAAAACAAATGTTCCATGTGTCATTCTTACCCCGTCTGCTGGCAGCTCGTTTAAACATCAACACAACATTGGCAAAGAATAAAATGAAAGCATAAAACTCTGGTTTGGTTCGCATTGCAGTTTGGATGTCAGCAAATGGGCAAACAGATGTGGAGATACTTACACTGCCTGCCACCAGTTTGCCGACCAAGCGAATTCAGTGAGATGCCATTTGATTTTTGCCGACTCAGCTTCATTTTCCAACGGGGGTTTATTTTGTATTATTTTTTTTTTTTTTTTTTGCATCCTCGGTGGGTGGCATTTCAGTTTCATTCCGGCGAAGTTTATTTTCTCGCCGGGCATTAAATGGCCCCGCATCAAGTGCAAGATGGATGACGCCGTTCTGGGGAATCGTGTTTGGGCACCTCCTTCTCCATCCCCTCCTCCAGTGCCTCCCCAGTCCTGCTGCCTCGAATTTCACTCCTCGGCAAAACACAATAGCGCTGCTTATGCAAAAACACCCATAAGAGTTCCGTAGAATCGCCTTTGAAGATCTGGTTCCCGAAAGTCCGAAAGTCGCCGATTAAATGGGCTTTTCGAATTTCAGCAAGTACACAAGTACTGTTACTAGTAGCTTGGCTGCTGAATTATATATTTAATTATATCATAATAATTTAATTATATATATATATCATTATATATTGTATATTATGTGTATTTGTTGGCCGATTTTGGAATTTATTTAAGCCTCTTTTCTAATATATATTTTTTTCCTGTCTTGTATTAAAATATTTAAAAGAGCACATGTTACATTTTTATCGCTCTCTTCATTTTCTTAAATTTTATTTCACTTTTACGGTCTGAAAGCAGCAACCTATATTTTGGTGTTTTAATGGTTTTTCCATTTCCATTATATTTTGGAAAATTTCAAATGAGAAATTTAACGAGCTTCCGTCTCGTTTTAAAATTGTTCGTACTTAAATGATTTAACACTTTGTGACCCACTGTGCCGCATTTTCCCGACCCGCCAGTCAGCCGGCCAGCCAGCATATGTTTCGTTCTTTTTCCCCGACTTTTTCCCTGCTTTTTTAATGTGTTTTTCCATTTCACACTTTATGGTGCTGCAGCTGCTTGGAAAAGGAGTGGAAAAAGTGGAAATGGAAGCAGCAGCAGAAGCATTTTCCATCGCTGCACATGTTTCGATTTCAATTTCCCTGCCTGCGAAAAGTGCATTGCCAATATTGTTATATTTCGATGACTTTTGTTTTCTACTTCTATCGCTGGCTTCTCCTTTTCTCCTTCTATCGCTGGCTTCTCCTTCGCTTTATCCAACTGTTCTTCCTCCTCCTCCAACTCCTCTTTCTCCTCCTACTCGTTGTCTTTATCCCCCGCATTCGCTGCCTTGCACATTTGCATCCGACACTTTTGAAAACCGGACGCACTTTGTCACCGTCGCCGATCTTTAATGGTGCGTCCATATCGGTGTGTATGTGTGTGTGTGTGTGTGTGTGTGAGTGATGAGTATTCGGCGATGCACTGCGAAAGATATCTGATATGTACGTAACCCCATTTCCTTGTCTAATATTCCATAGAAGTAGCCACACACTTGGCTATCAAAAAGGTTGATAAATCATGGAAAGCTACTGAAAGTGACTTTTTGCTTATACAAAAAACTTAACCATTGATCTCATACAAAAGTATCTCGTAAACCGGAACGTATTGCTATCCGTTAGATTCCACTCGTTTTTCGCAGTGTACGTGCCTTGTGCGACATGTGGCAATAGTTGGAGGCGACACCTTTGGCAGCGACAACGGTGCTACCATTGCAATGTCACCATGTCGTTCCAATTCGCCGCTTTTAGTTGTCTAGTCACAAGTTCCATTCTCTATCACCCTATATATACATATGTATATACCCTAGATGTATGTACATATGTATATATATGGCATTCCCTACAGTCCCTAGCCCATAACCATAAACGCACATTCATAATTCTTTCAATGGGCAGCGCAGCATAAATGCAGACAATAATAAACAATACCAAAACAGGCGCTTCCGTTTTCCGGCCGTAAACAGTGCAAAAACAAAAAGACTTGGAGAGAAAAAAGTGTAGTTTTGTTGCTGTGGCTGTGAGTTCAATAAACCGCCAGCATTAACCCTTGTTCGCCCCTGGAATCCACGCACTTTGCGTGGGACAAAGATGGCCTTCATTTTCATTTCTTGGGGCTTGACTTTAATTTAACGCAATGCTCAAAGTTGAATTTAATTGAATCAATAAACTAAATAAATTACAAACACGCCCACCTCAAAAAAGGTAATTGAAGCGGTCTGCAAATAAATACAATTAATCGTATAAAGACTAGTTTTGTTTTTAAAGTTATATCCTTGTAAAGAAAAATCATTTTTAAAATTGTTTGCTAAAACAATTAAAGTTTCATATCTGTATTATTACTATGTACATATAAAGATGCCTGTAAGATAAAAGTTTGAAATGCATCGAAGTCTCACTATTAATAATAATTATAGCTTGGCGCAATAGTTGTTAATAACATTTCTTGGTTGTTTTTTTTGTTTTTTTTTTCAATGAGTTTGTGGATGTAAATTCGCTTTGTCTGCTGCGTGTTCCGTTAATGAAGTCATCCAGTCAAATCAAGTTTTGTTGTTTCACTTTGCCTCACTTTACTTTGAATTACTTTACCCCCCACACAGCCACATATTCGCAGAAAACCATAAAAAATAACCTCTACAGAGAAAAAAAATACATATATATTTTAAGGCGAACAGTAACTAAATTGATATATCAACAAGTAGTTGGGTAATACGATGTATGTATAAAAATGATTCTTTTATACTAAATTTAACCCCATTCATAATATATATATAATACAATCCGGTAAGCACAAACCTAAACATATAAATTACCTATAACAAACATAAAACAAAATTAAATTTGTAACGATACTCGTAATAAAATCATTCAATTTTATCATATTGCCTTCTACATTTTTGTAAATTCAATAAAAGACTTCATTTAATTGATATGAAAAAGGGTTAACCGTACACAAACGACCTTATTTCTCAGCTTATTGCGATTGTAGCATAATTTCTCTCAGTGCACTTGTACAACTTGGCCCGCTGATTGCGGTGGACGCTTTGTCTTCGTTGTTGTCGTGTTAAATGCAATTGCCCGATGTTGCTGCTGTTTTGCTGCTGCCTTTGTGATGACATCACGCATTTGTTTGCATTTGCATTTGCACGCTTTCTGCAATTTCCCCCTTGATTTTGTTATATTTTCCACAAATGATTCATAAATGGTGTCCCATTGTTGATGCCTACTACTTCAATTGAACTCAATTGGTTGGAGATGAGCATCGGCGAGTCGAGCGGCTGAGAATTGCTTCAAATTGTGTGTTAATTAGATTTTTTTTTTATTTATTTTCGTATTTCCCCAAAGACGCTGCAGTAGTTTCATTTTCCCCCCATTTTAGGTTAATTCTCTTGAAGTCATAAGCATAATTAACAAGCCACTTGACACACAGAAGGCCCCCACGTAACCCCATCGAAAATGGAGATTCGGAGATGGAGCATCGGCGATCTAGTGATGGCCTCACCATCAAGTCTTTTAATTCAGTTTGTTCCAGTTTAAAAAAATATAATAATTTAAAAAAATATTTTTATTCTAAGCTAAATAAAATTTATTCAAAATATATTTAAAAAAGTTCAACTATCGAAACGTGTCACTCCATCTTCGATATGCTCACTATTATTAACACATATGTATATTACAATATAATTTCTCAGTTACGCAAAGCAGCCTTAAAAATATACATTAAAAAAAAAAAAAAAAAATTTGGCTTTCTTAAATATGCATTGTTGGCATCTCAGTGAATACTCTTTTTTGTCCAAAGTTTCCAAGTGGCGCCCACAGCACACAGTTTACCCTTCTCTTTTGCGTGGTTCCACCCACAGTTTTGAACAAGTTAATAGACTGAAAAGTGTGTCACAGCAATAGAACAAAAGGGGACGAGTGTGAAAACCCTTTGACAATCATCATCATTTGCGACAGGTACAAATAAACGCCACGATAATTTTCACACATTATTTATTATTAAGAAGTGATGGTGTGTGTGTGTGTATGTGTGTGGGGGGAAACGGGGGCGTGGTGCCAAAAGTGGGTTGCATTTTGATATGCACAAGACATGGGCGTGCGACCCCCTTTTCACCACTCCCCGCTGTCTCTGCTAATTTATTTATGTTTTATTTTACGCACGTAACTGTGTCGACTGACCTTCGAAAATATGAAACAAATGTAAACTACAGGTGAATTTTGTTGTTTCAACGGCAAAAATGATTAAAAATATGTGTAGCCTGGTTAAATATTAAATAAATGTTTATTGACAAATGCCACATGGTTTCAATTCAGTTATTTAATTTATCGCAGATTCACTGTACTCATTTATAAATTGTGGCTTTTATTCAGTTCTGTTTTCGGTTTGTTTGGTTACGCTTTGCAAATCATTTTAATTCACAATTTGCCAACGAAAAAAACTGTTTTATTTCGGTTTGCATAGATAATTATGTTTGTATAACTTTATAGCCAAGAAATTTGCTCGCAATTGTGTCAGCCATATGCATATGTTTCTCATTCGCTAAAAACCGTGTTCTACATTTGGTTTTTATTATATTATATTTGATGTCCCCGAAGGTCTCGAGGTACTTAAATTGGATGAATATGAGCATCTACTTATGGTTCGTGCTCTAAATTTGCTTAACCCATGAAAAGGTGCCTCGTACCCACCAAATTTGGTCGCTTTTTTAGTGGATTACACAGGAAATCCGCACACGGTTTCTAGATTGCGATAATGTAATTATCATTAGTATATATGATTATAAACAAATTAATGGGGCAATTATTGAAATTTCTCTACTGTGAATTGGTTTCTGCATAACTTTAAAGTAGGATAGTCTGTATAATAATAATGACAACTATTTGTGACTATTTTATGACACGTTTATCGAATTTTTCCTTGAACGTGCAGCGGAACCACAAGTTGTACTATGAAGTGGAGTTCCAATTGCCGGAAGTTCTTATGTGTACATCATACATATGTCATTCCATACCGTATACCGCAGCCAAGGGTTTTAATTCCCTTGTTCAGGTCACGTCTCAAGCTGAATTCCACATTGGCTTACAATTGGCATTTGTTTGGCTTTGAAACAGCAAAATGCCATTAGCAAACGCCCTCGGACCACGCCCACACCAGCCCCAGCGAACAAAATGGAAAACTTGTCCACGGAATGTGTGGATTTTTGGCACTGAAATGGAGCCAAAACTGACAGCAGCCCCAAATAAGCAAACAAACCAACCGAGTTTTTCGTTTTTTTGCAAATTCAAAATATTGACAGTTGGCTAATGCACCTTGCATATACTTGTTACACTTGCAAAAACGAGAAATTCAAACAAATTTGATGGGAAAAAAAGAGTGATGGGTTCATTGAATATGCTTTGTATTATAAAGTCAAAAAATCTGAAAAATTAAAAAAGTTACTTTGCTTTGTGTATTTCGAAGTATAAATATTGTTTACTACAAGGCTAGCCAATATGCACTGTTTTTTCTCTGTGTAATCAACAGGGAGAAAGGGAGGCATATTTACCAGCTGTGTTTGCTCTCTATAAATAAAGTCAACTAAAAATGGCAAAAATGTATTCATCATCAGAGGGAGCTCATCAGGCTGAAGTCGAACCATTTGTGGGGTATATTTCGAGATGGGCAGGGGAGGGGGTTGATATATATATGAAATCGGGCGGGGAAAAGTGATCTGGGGGTTAATGAGGGAAGCGAGCTGGCAGAAATAAGGGAAAAAAGGAAACTGTTAATTGCGTTGACACTTTTTTGTTTGATTATTTGTCTTGTGAGCAAAGATGCCTCATCTTCAAAGGCCCCATGCCACATTATTGGGATCCCCACCCTCCACACACACACACACACACCCACACGTGTCACACAATGGTGTTGGCTTTAATGCACAGCAGGGGTGAAAATAATGGAGTTTCGAACATTATCTACTTTAAACTATATTTATGAACCGCCAAACGTGGCATAAAGTACATTAACATATTGTTATATGTGCAGCTAACTGGTAAATCATTATGTGTGCAGTTGGAACTTTAAGGTTTTATTTTCTTTTCATATTATATGTACACTTACGGCCCCATTATTAAACGGCGGTGTGTGGAAAGTATGTTTGTTATCGCTTCGCGGCTTTTACATAATGCTCGTTGCGCGGCATATCTGTGGTCTTTCGATGATTTTTCGTTTGCCCTTATCTTATCTCAATGGAATTGGAATACCTTTGTTGTTGGCGGTCATAAAAAGCCTACAAAAACACATAGAAAGCGCGGGGGGAGTGGGGAGGGGGAGGAAACGGGGGGCAATTGGGGAGCGCATCTTGGGGCAGCTCTTCTGACTCACTTTTTCTATTTGGATGGACTATTCCAGGCCATTTGATTCACTTTAAAATCGCCTTTGTTGTCTCGCCTTTCTTCGGTGTAATTTATTACACATCTTGTGGATTGTGGATTTTCCTTTAGTTTTTCCAGTCACACACAAGATGACGTGCCACAGAATTTGAGGGAAGCGAGCGGAAAAGCGAAAGAAAATCGAATAAAAGCAAAAGCTAAAATGCATTTCGTAATGTTTTGTTGTAATGATCGGCTGATGATACAGCCCCCAAAGTCGCTCATCATCGTGATTATAATGATGATGCTGCTGCTGATGCTGATGATGATAATCATGATGATGAGGAATGTGAGGTACCCAAACTACAAAAAGAAAAAACCGAAGAAGCGTCTAGACGGAAAGCGAAAGTAGCGCTCCATGGGTTAAGAAATTGAATTGGGAAGATGACATGCAACTGGAAAATGTAAACAAAATTGCACAAGTAATACCGATAATCAATAGCATATTCTGCAATATAAATATTATCTAATATAGCCAATAATAATTTAAGTAATCGAATTAAACCTATAAAAATCACATACTAAAACTATATTCCAATACATTTGATTCTGATTGCTGGTATACCGCCGCAAAGCCCTTAAGTTTTTATTGGTACAAAATTGAAATACCTTTCCTACATATTAAAACCCAGTGACATGGTATAGATTATGGAATATGTTGGCTTGAATCATTGGGTACGAATACGTTATGAGCCTAATCAATCAAACATAAACAAATAAATGAAAAATTCGGCCTTTGATAAGGCACACATACACTCGCAGAAACCAGAGATATAGCAGCTCACCATGTGTGTGAGCGGAAAAAGTGGGAGTCGTCGTAAAAGTTTTCACTTTTATTTTTGGGGCGCGGAAATGATTGCGTTTGAGGGCATGCCCGCTTCTCATTTTCCGCCTGCCGATCCACATCGAAAATGTTTTTTTTTTTCTGTTTCCAAAGGTGGCCCCCATTTGGCCCCATCTCCATATTCCCCTACCGTATCCCCCCCGTACAATGTACAGTGAAGCTGAAACAGTCCGAATTGGGTCATAAACACCAAAAGTGGTCGACGGCAAAAAGGCGACTGCGATTAAGTGGCGGCGTCATGATCATCATTATAATCCAGTGGCATACCCCTGGAGGATTATCAGGGGCTCAGACTGTGGAAACTCATCATATGATAATTGCTTATTAAATATCAAAAGCAATTTAAATGCATTTTAGGGTTAAGTATATATCCTAAGTTGCAAACCATAATAACCGCATTAAAAAATCACACTTACGCCCCTGTTGCAATAGCATTTTATGGTCATCGTGATCATGTCACTGATAATTCCATAACTTTCGTATCATTGTGGCTGTTGGACCGTCGTGTGTGGTGTGTAGTGTGTGGTGGCTTCATGGTTGACCGTTCCACATTATGTGTCCACATTGGATAACTGGAAAATGGGAGCGCACGTTGTTTGCCTGATAAAGTTTTCAATCTACTTTAAAACCAACACACATGTAACCATTCATTCATATGTATGTACATATGTAGCTGCGTAAATCATAAATCATTTTCCAACATTTCTTGTTTGATTGATGTTTTTGTTGTTGTTATTGTTGCTTCTCCATTTTTTATATATGTACATGAATGTACATATGTATATATTTACTGTTGCGAGTGCAACTTTATCAGCTGCAAGTGCGTGAGTTCGACTTGAAAGGGGGCTCACTCATCGTACAATATGACATCATTCGGAAGTTGTGTGAAAACAGTTTATGGCAACTTCGGCTGTAAAAAGTTTCGAGATAGTGAGAAAGAAACGTGGGCTTTAAACTGAAATTTTAATAGGGGATTACAAAACTCATTAAATGCCAAAAATTCAGCACAGCTGTGGAATTTCCTCCCTTTGAAGAGCACGTGCTGGCACACACACACACGCACACATGCTCAGTTATAATTATAGGGAACCCCTGAAATCCCTCAATAATAGTGTGCCAAAAATCCCAATAACAATTACTGGCCAGCTGCCCATGCAACTCCCATATGACACTGCGCATTCCTCGTATTCAATCGAGCGCCCTTTTAATTCCCGCTCTTTTCACCTTCTCGTTTTGCAGATGTCCCTGACGAAAAAGGATCCGTCGCTGAGAGTCGCCGCCTCGGATCCGCATCTCGTTTCTCTGGGCGGCGGACGACTGAGCACCGCCGTCACCATCCACTACATACACATAGGTGAGTGTGAGTGCGGCAAGCCTTGGTGATGGACGAGACACGAACGGAAACTCTAGAATATATTCAAACAAGTGCAGTAAAATACTTTTGAATTTAAGTTTCAAATATGCCAATTTTTTAATTCATTCAAGTTCAAAACAAGCAGTTTTTAAATTTGTTTAAAAAAACTTTTTTTTATTTTAAATTCGTGATTCGATATGTGCTGGCGCAGCTATCGCAACACGAGGCCATCTCTAACAGAGCCCACTGGACACGCACCGTTACTCAGATGCGTCCCTCTCCCTCGCACGCGTGTCATTTGCGTTTCGTTTGCTGCTGCGGCCACGCGTGCGCATTTTTTCCTCTCTCTTGCTCCCTCTCTTTATTATTATTTTTTTTCTGCCCCGGCAAGGTCACTTGTAAAGCGATAAGCAAAGTACCGAAAAAAAAGCAAAAACAACAAGTAGCAAAGCGCACACACACAAAAAGTCTTGCGAAAGCGACGCACAAAAGACAACAAAACTGGTGAGCAAACTGCGATAAGCTCAACGTTTTTTTTTATTTAAGTTTACAATGGGATGAAAAGTGCTGAAACGGTTTAAATAAAAGAAGTAACAGAGTTATGAATATCGAAAATAAATAAAAAAAATGTGACATGTTAAAAAAAAGATTTAATTTAAAACAAAAGAAGGAGGAAAAATATACTATTTCCGATAAAAATGTATGTTTCAAAATCTGAGAAGAAGTTATTTTTAATAAAAGTCTTGTAAAGCTGTTGAATATTTAGTTAAAAGAAAAGATTAGGTGTATCCAGAAAAGCATGCCTAGAAAAAATGAGTTACTACCACTGTACCAACACCGAGAGCAGTTAAGAATATGCTATATGTAAATACCCAAAAAATCAGAGAGTGAGAGATGTGAAGCGAGATAAGGAATACTGTTCAACCGAATCGACTGTCTAAATATTCCAACCTCACATTACCGAAAACCACTTCAAGTGTAAGGCTTTCGCTTTCTAAACAGAGTTTTGAATAAAGTTATACTGAATCTATTTGAATTTTCATTTAGGTGACACTACGATTGGATCCACAGCCAGTTGCAGCATATCGTTGAATGGAAGTGGGGTGCGTCCACTGCACTGCACCATCTACAGGTAATATTAATTATATTAATAATATATCAATGTTGAATACAAATAGTACTTGTAAAGTCCTTAGATTCTGTATCTACATCTTCAAAAGTCTTTGTATTACGTTGCATTATTTTAACCTATATATTTTAAGGGAAAGGCTAATTATCTAATCTTTTGTAATAAAAGTCTTAAGTTACAACACTTTTTTTTTAACATTCCACTTACGACTAACATTTCCACGTACAATTTTGCAGGAGCGACGCCAACGAGGTGACCCTGGTGCCCGAAAAGGATTCTCGCCTACTGATCGACGGTGCACCGATCCTGGAGGAGACGAAGCTCAGCCAGGGGGCGATGATCACCATTGGCAACTCGAATTATCTGAGGTTCAACAATCCGGACGAGGCGCAGATGATGCGATCGGCGATGGGCTCCAACGAGCGGATTTCGATGCCCCAAATCGATTTTACACAATCGGCGAGGCAGGCCCACGAGCTGAGTCAGTCCCTGGAGCTGGAATCCTTCTACGAGAGCATCATTAACCCGATTAATAACCCATCCACCTACGAACTGGAGTGCCCCAAGGTCTTCTCCTCCGATCTGGTCACTGTCAACATGCCGGCCAAGGATGTTTTGGGTCAGAAATACGCCAGTTTTGCCCGTAATCTCGCCGAGAATCATCGCAACGAAAAGCAGCTGAACAATCAGTATGCCAAGGGAGTGGGCAGCAATGGTGGTTACTGGAATGTGCCCAGCAATGCGGCAATCTACAAGGAGCAGCTTCAGCAGCAGCAGCAACAGCCTGCACCGGATCTACTAACGAAAGTCAATAACGATCGCTACGATCGTTATCCCAAAGCGGGTGGCCTGCAAATCTACTCGATGAATGGTGTGAATAGCGATATAAATAATGGTCTGGCTGCCGGGAATAATTCTGGCACTGGCGGTGGCGCCGAACTGGAGGATATGCTGAAGATCTGCACGGAGTACGCGGATCGGAACAACTCCGTGCCTCCTGCGCACAATGCTTCCAGTACCTCCAGCATCACATCCTCCCCGATTGTGCAGAACCGCATCAAAACCAATGGTTCGTTGCCACGGGACAAGAATAAGTCACCATTTCCACAGCAGGCAGGAGCAGGCAGCAGTGCCAATATATCACTTTTGAGTAGTTCCTCTGGCTATGAGAATGTACGGTTGCTGGGGCCCAATCGTGTGGAGATCAATGGCCAAATCCATGTGCCAGCTTCAGCGGGAGGAGGCGGAACGTCCAGTGGAGTATCTGCCAATGCACTTGCTCCCACGGCTGCGGTCAGGGTCAGCCATGAGAATCTTAACCAGAACCATTCGGCCACTCCAGGTGGCAAGTATGTGCCACAGAGTCCGAGGACAAAGATCCGCACCAACTGCATGTCGCCGAAAAAGGATGTGTCCTTTGGCAATGCCTTTGCTTTGGCCATCAGTCCACCACCTCAGGCATCCAGCGCTGTAGTCTCTTCATCCAAACCCATACCCATTCCCAGCATGGTGAAGCCACCGTTGGCACCTAAACCACCGGCTCCAAATCAACAACGCGACTACGAGCAGCTCTTCAAATCCTTTGAACGCAAGCAGCAGCAATTGGATCGCATGGTGCCCGCCAAGCGGAGTAACAAGAACATCAACAATCTCACCCTTAATCTGCAGTCCGTGGAGTCGCAGACGCAGTCACCCAAACCGAGCAGGAAGCCAGCACCGGCACCCAGAAGCATTCATCTAGAGCAGCGCCAGCGGCGGGAGCTCACCCAGCGGCGCAAGCAGCTGAAGCGGGAACTGGCCGAGCTGCCACCTTCAGCGGGAATCGAGGGATTGGAGGTACATTTTTACTTGCTTTCAAATTCCTTGTTACCACATAGACTGCTGTCAAAATCGATCAGTATAGCCTTATTCAAGCTATTGAGAATCAGTTTAATAAGAAATTCCTTTTCTTTCAGTTGGAATTGGGCGAGCAGCCCTTAGCCGCCAGTGCCTCGCCGCGTCTGCAATTGCAGGCCCTGCAGAACCGGGTTCGCCGCCTGGAGGCCCAAAGGAATGCCACTCGCGTCATGGAGGAGAATCAGCAGGCCAAACTTAAGCAGTCCATCGAAATTAAGCAGGATCAGCTTAAGAAGTAAGTCAATTTATAGAAAGAGCATACGAGCAACAAATTACATACTTATTTCTTTAACTTGCAGACTACGAGCCATGTTAAAGCAGAAACCAAACAATGCCTGCCTGAAGGAGGAGCTGCAGCTGGTATGCGAATCTTTGGAGAGCGATAGAAAGACTTTCGAGGACCTGGAGTTTCAGTATTTCGAGGAGGAGTCCGAGCACCATGCCAGTCATGAGGAATTCAAACGGCAGGAGCAGCGTCTTACCCTGGAGGCCGAATTGGCCGCACTGCGCATACAAATCGGACCGGATGAAGAGGAACCCGGTTCGCCCAGCTCGCCGGGATCCACAGGCAGCAATCTGGTCAATGGCGTGATGTCCCAATCTCTGTTTGGCTCTGCCGAACTGCTTTGCCCCAAGCGACGAAACCAAGAGGATTTGATGTCGAAAAGCGTTAATGAAAATATGTTCTACAATCATAAAATCGAAGCCAACACCAGTACGCCCAAGCGTCTGCCCCTTCAGCTTTTCGAGGATTTGGGCGGCGGGAGTTGTGAGCAGATAAGCTTCAATCTTTCGCTGCAAGGCGATCGCTTTGAGGTTAATCCACTGGAGAGACGTGTGCCCTCGCAGGATGACATTGATCGCAGCTGCAAGGTGGCCAATGATGCGCCCATCTCCGCCAGTCAGGGTGCCAGCACAAAGATCTTCGACAGCATCATGGAGATCGAGAGGAATCGCAAGCTTCTCTTGGCTCAACAGGGTAGGGAAAACTACTTTTAATCATAAATTTATAAAAGCAATTATATTAGCAAAATCATTTTGAACAGTACCTTTTACCAAACGTATTGCTTTTCAATAGTATACAAGAAACCCTATTAAAAACTAGTATTGCTTCGCAGCAGTGCTTTTTAAAACCGAATTGATGGCAAATCTTCGATTTGACTGCCAATCAAGTTTCAAAACAAATTGAATTCGGTTCACTGAATCCTAATACTTCTTATTAATTTTGCCAATGGAAATATATATATACTTAAATCAATACTCACACTCTCATTTACGGTTCACAGGTCACCAGGTCATTGAGCACGAGCGCCAGAAGATGTACGATCTGAAAAAGAAGAGCCACGACGAGGCCCGCACCCAGTATCTGCTCTCCACCCAGCAATCGATGGAGCAGCAACGACAGCTGGAATCGGATGCCAAGTGAGTTGACCCCCATTCGGTATCCAGTCCCCTGCTCCACCGCACCCCCAGCTAATTGAATGTGCCCCCTGTCGCGATAATTACTCGATGTGCGACAACAAAGATGCACTTCCAGTGCAACTTACACTCCGATGCAAGAAATTATATTTGCAGCTTGATATTTTGAATTCTTTAATGGTGTATTAGGTGTTAAATAGGTCGCTGCATTATTATAAAGAGCTTAAGCTACTTAATACTTGCCAATAGCAATTAGCATTCACTTGTGATTTGTTTGGTATAAATTATTTAATATCTTATCTGGCAAATTGTCCAAAGTTGAATGAAATCGATTGTTGATTAATTAATAGTCCATTTGTATCTATGGCACAAGTGTCTTTTATGAATCAGTCGTTGATTGATACTGATTTATACGAATGACTGTAGCTAGATTAAATAACCATTTCGCTGAAGAAGTTACCCAGTTTTGTGGTGCAGTGTGTTGTAAAAATGCCTATTGGCTTGCTCATTGAACTCGCGCTCCCATAATTAATCAAACTTTGTGGCTAATAGCTAAACAATGTGTGCCCAGCACTCCACCCTCTTGAAAACCGGTTGTCAAATCACTCAGAAATTTGAATTGAAAGCCCAAACAAAATACACACCAAAATCAATAAAGACGCGACGATCGAATTCGTCTGGGCAAATAAAAAACTTCCAACGACTGGAGTTTTAGTTTAGTGCTCATTTGCTGATCGAACGGCGCCCGTCATTTGAGTAGCTTTTCAAATTATTTATTTTCATGATTTTTCGCAGTCCATTTGTGCTTGCAATTTTAGCTCATACACAGAAATAGATGCAAAAAATATATACAAATGGATTTGATATATTTCAGAGTTTATGAAATAAAAAAAAATTAAAATTCAAAATAAATTGTATATCCATATTCAAGAAAATTGAGATATAAAGCACAAATGTGTTGTATGAACACAAAATTTTTTTTTAAAAACAAAACTCTTGAGAACCCATACCATTTCTTGCTGTGCACCGTGGCTGATAAGCTTATCAGCTGATTGTGTATCCGAGTGTGCGTTCGCCGGAGTATCTATGTGACTCAATCGTTGGATTGTGTGCCAACTGTTGCTTTCGGATTGTGCATTCACATTCACATCCATTCCGTCCGCCCGCTTAGTCAGTTTTTTTTTGGGCTTTCGCAGTCTTGCAGTTGGAACTCGAGCGTTAGCCATCGGAATCGAGAATCGAGTACCGAGTACCGAGAATCGGGAATTCGGAATCGAAGTTCGCACGGGAATGAGTCATTCTGAATAGATGATGTATCGAATCAACGCGATGATTCCCTGCTGGTACGATGATCGAATAAAAATAATGCCGGTGTTTTAGAAAGAAATATGTACAGTGAAATCCATTAAGCACTTGGCACTCGAGCTTTCTGTGGTGATAGTGGTTGTGTTTAAGTTGACACATTCTGAAGGAATTCAACAGATATAAAAAATGATATAAAAAGTTATAAAAATATATATCAGTGTCCGTTGCAATTTGTTGTGTGTGCGTGATAAAGCATCGAAATCAAAACAAATGCACATATTTGATTTTAAATGTTAATAATGATCAAATAGATATGGTGTCTTTTAAAAAGTTACTTCTTTTAACCAAATGAACTGCATTTTCAAAACAAATAT
Source organism: Drosophila santomea (assembly GCF_016746245.2). Classification (NCBI taxonomy): domain Eukaryota; kingdom Metazoa; phylum Arthropoda; class Insecta; order Diptera; family Drosophilidae; genus Drosophila; species Drosophila santomea. Next base: position 15,970,953 of record NC_053021.2, read on the forward strand.
TTGTGTTTTCTTATACAGTTTCGTGTTTAATTATTTTACAAATTTCTATAAACCAAGCTACTTTAGTTTTCAGTCCCCTTAATAGTTGTTGATTATATTTAAATTGATTTATTTATTGCCTTTTGCAGCGGCGGCAAAGACGCGAAGTTGTTCGAGAAGACGGAGCTGCAGAAGCTCAATCAGAAACCAGGTGACGCAGTGGATGACCAGGTGCACAAGATCGGCGGCGATAAGGAGAATAATGTGCAGAACCGAAAGTCAACGGGCAGTAGTCCCACAACTACAGCAACAACAGCAACAGCTGGTGGAACGACACCGCAACAGGTGAGCTGATGAAAGCGATTTAAAAATAAAACTTGACCCCTTCACAAAATTGATGACCTAGGCCAAACAAAACGAAAGCTTTTCCGTTTGTTTGTTATTGTTATTGTAGATTTTTGATTGGGCTTCCGGGAAATTTTTGGTGGTCAAAAACGCAATTGCCAGTGACCCCAACCCAACAATTTTTCCACCCACCAATTTATGTGCCATTTCCTTTCTGTCCATAAACAATTCAGCCATTGTGAGTAGCCAGATGAGTTTGTAATTCCGCTGAAACATCGATTACTACTGGCTATAATTCTCGCATGACGGTTGTTTTGCTTTCAAATGCTATTTGTGGCACTTTTGGTCACTTACGAGTTCGCAATCCAAAGAAATAGCTCACCTATTAGATTAGATTTGTAATTATGTAATAATGCAACTAGTAACTTCCTCGTAATGGCTGTTTCTATATACTTTTATCAAGATAATATTCATATATCTTGATAAAGTGCAATATACGCGCATATAAGCGGTTTAACAATATCGATAAGAGAACGTGTGCATTGTTTTGGGTTTTATTACACACCTCCGCTCAGATAAGAAAAAGGTGTAAATAAAGGGATCCGCAAATGAAACTGTTTGAAATATTTTCTTGAAGTGGTTTTGGCTTCCCTTGATCGCAATTCACAAGATTGCTAACCTAATAACTCTTGAAGGGTATAATAATAGAATAGTGTTTCTAATTGATAACAATTAAAGTGGAATGTAGGCAGCTCGCCGTAAAGTATCAGCGTACAATTAGTAATAGCTACTTGAAAAAATGATTAGGTGTAAAATATTTTAATTCAATTAGCTGTTGAAGCTGACTTTTAGATTCAATTCCCGAACTTCCTTTTACTGAATCACCCAACTTTTTTTTTAGATATATGTAAAAGTTGTTGAATCACTGCTTATATTTTGTATGAAATACTCTTTTATTTGTTATCGCTGATGAACTTTCAACGCCTTATTATTGGCCATAACATTTGTAAATTACTCTTTTGGTATTATTTATTTTGCTGTTGATTATCTGTTTTTCGGAGCTTTCGTTGTTTTGCTTTATTTTCTCAGTAAATCCCCGTTTTCATTTATCCGAAAATTCATTCATTGCAGTTTTGTTTTTGTTTGTGCTAAGTATACGATTTTACGAGTTTCAGTCGTAATTATTCCAAATTTATGATGTACGCGTACTTTTGTGATTTTTCAACAAGATTCAAGTGTGAGGCATTTTATCGTTAACTATATAATTACACATTTGATTTTCTCAAACTTTTGATACAAATCACTCCAATCAATTTGACATTGAACTACCCTATTAAATATCATTTGGTTTTCAAGATCACACGATCGTGAAGACAAGAGTCCAAAAAACTAGGTTAAGATTAAGAGAAATAGTGGGAGTAAGAGTGCGATCCTATGCGTAATTTTAGAAAGCATGTTTCTCTTCGCCATGCGCTTAAAAAAAATATCTCATTTATTTGCTATATTTTTTTAAATTTTGAAATTAAATCCATATAACGAACCATGAAAGTACCAAAGTTACGAGTCGTTTATATCACAATTTTTAAATGTCAAAACATAAACAAATATTTGAGTTTATCCTTCGATATAATTCCCAAGTTTTTTTCATTCATAAAGATCTTTAGGTTTCATAAAAAATAACTAAAATTCTTTCGTGATAATTCTCAAGTTTTTTCATTCATAAAAAAATCATTATAAACTATGTTAAATAGCCTTTGTGTTGAAACAAATTTAGCTTAAAATATCCGTAGAGTTTCTCTATTTTTTTAATGAGATTTTAATCTTTATTTGTATTGGAAAGTATATATATTTTTTTTGAGTGCACCTCTCATCCTCCTGGATGACGATGAAATCCATCTTTTTATTCATAAAGATCTTTAGGTTTCATAAAAAATAACTAAAATTCTTTCGTGATAGTTCTCAAGTTTTTTCATTCATAAAAAAATCATTATAAACTATGTTAAATAGCCTTTGTGTTGAAACAAATTTAGCTTAAAATATCCGTAGAGTTTCTCTATTTTTTTAATGAGATTTTAATCTTTATTTGTATTGGAAAGTATATATATTTTTTTTTGAGTGCACCTCTCATCCTCCTGGATGACGATGAAATCCATCGCCAGCTCGTTAGTCACGAGTTGTTGGCCGCCTCGGCATTTTGTTAGCTGTTTTATTTTAGCCGTGTTTATTTTAAAAAGAACCACACCCCCCACCACTCCGTCGTGCTCCCCATTGCGAAGTCTATATGGACTACTGCACTTATTAATAAGTTTGGATATTTGCTGTGGTCTTTGTTTTATTTTGGTTGTATCTCTCTTAGTTACGCGTTACGTGTGTGCTCCGTATTAATATTGAATTTGCATTATTTTTTTATATGCCATGTTTACGTTTCAACTCGATTCTTAGCCCGTTTGTTTACACATTTCCCGATTTCGGCAATAGACTGGCCATTGGTATCTCCACCCGTTCATTGGCCACAAAGATCCGCGTATAATTACCTCGATCTGGTTCGCGATCCTCCGGCTGCTGGACAATGTTCATGTGCGCCCCATTCGTCGAGATCCGTCGGATAGTCTGAATGTCTGAATATCTGAATATCTGAAAGTCTAAAAGTCTGTAGAGCACAAGAAGCTTTGGCGGCGTCGCCTCATCATCCTCGGTTTTCGTCGGAGAATCGCTTAGTTAGTTGCCCATTTCCACTGGAAGCACAAGTGATTTTCAACAAGTATTTCCCATCCGGTTTTCCGTCGATTTTCCCATCGATATGTCCGTGTGGATGACCTACGTACAGCATCGGCGCACGGATGCAAATGCACGCCAGCGCAATGAGTTGTATTACTTAGTGAGTGGATCGTGATTTAATTAAAAAAGAGTTGGACTTTATAACTGAATTACACAGAATTTGCAAACCAAATAATTAAAACAAATCCATCCGGGTTACAAAGCATAAAATAGATGTAAATATATAAAAAAGATGAAGCAGTTCTGTTCTGTTTTTAAACAGTGTTAAATATAGTTTACAAATCTAGCAAAACATGAAATTTCATTAAATAATATATGGCAAACTACGGCCAAACCTATAACCAAAAAATTAATATTAATATTAAAAATCCAAAACTCAATAGACCTTTTTATTATAAACATACTATATCGAACATTTAATAATATGTAAAAGTAAAAATAACGTATAAAAATGATACAAACAAGTAAGCAATTAAAAAAATAATCAAAATTACAAATTATTGAGGACATAATCGTATAATCGCCTTTGTTGAAAACATAAGTTTATGGGCCATAAAGCGAAACAAAATGTGCGAAATGCAAAAGCAATACCAGTTTAATGGTCTTAATATAATGGCGATTTTGCAAAAAAATGCAAGGCACTGAAGACGTATTTAAAACGGATTTTCATTACCATTTCAGCAACGGCACTCGCAGCCGGAATTGGAGCACCATGCCATTGCCCTGGGAATGGGAGGCGGCGGCGGCGGCGGCGGCGGAGTAGGTGGTGGCAGCCAAATGGTGGCGCGAAGTCCGCGTCCGCTTTCGGAGGCCAACAATTGCGATGCGACGATTGAGGCGCCCAAGTTTGGCAACGGAATGGACTCCTCCACGTCGCCGGCGGCGGCGGATAACAAGCGGGCCAGCAGCAATTCACAGGACACGGCGTCGGCGGGCAGCGGAAGTGGAAACAGCGGAAGCGGTGGCAGCACCGCCAGCGATCGGAAACGCATTCTGCCTAAACACCAGCGTCCGCTCACCCGCTACCTGCCCATCTTCTCGCCGGATCTGAATCTGCGCCACCACATCGAGACGGCTGGCCACCAGATCGATCTGTGCCCGCATGTCTTTGTGGACGCGCACAGTTGTCGCGGGTAAGCTCTTGTAATATGTTGCCCTTAAAAGCAAACTAAACTATAATTCGAATGATTTTTCCAGTTACCTGCACAAGCTGGGTGCCACGTTTCATGCGTGGTCGAGACGCTGGTTTGTCCTGGATCGCCAGAGGAGCGCCTTAATTTACTACTCTGATAAATCGGAGAGGAAACCACGTGGCGGCGCCTACTTTGCAGTGAGTCCATATCATTGTACACCCGCAACTCGCGTATCTTACAGACACATCTTGTTCTCATCCACAGACCATCGACGAGGTCTATCTGGATCATCTGAATGCCTCGAAGAGCGGCCGACCGCATTGCACGTTTATTGTAAAAACGAAGAAGCGAAGCTACAATTTGCAAGCCGCATCCGATTCGGCGGCGCGCATTTGGATCGATGCCATCATCACCGGGGCCCAGGGTAATCTGGACTACTAATGGATTCCGCGGAGGACCCCAAACACTTCTGCCCAGTGCACAGTCTCAAACTTAGATGGGAAACATATTTAATGTATAAGCTCAAATAACTTAACTAATAACAAAGAAAACATAAGAAAAAGAAAAACGTAGCCAAGTAAGACCAAAAAAACAGTTGCTCAAATAGGACAAGGGCAAATGGAACCTAAAACTTTCTATTTTTTTGGCGAACTAACGAAATCCGAGATTTCAGTACTGGACCAAAGTCAAGAACGTATTTTTTTAGACCTATATATTATTATGTATGTACATTTTACTTTGTCATATTGTAGTTAAGAACTATTTTTTATATCTAGTTTTAGAATGTAACGAACGAATGTAAATCAAGGACAGCCCCATGCTACTAACACCGCCATTCTACAACCCAATCATATGGATACCACTGACCAATAGTGGCAGTGCGTTCAACATACTAAAGATTTGGAAATTCTTGCTCAATTGGACGCCCTGATATCTATATGCTCGCATATATATCATAAACCCTAGAACATAACAATAAACATATACAAATTGTATAACGATTTAAATGTAACTACCAACATGACTCTTGAACACTTGAAGTTTCATCGTGAATTTACCCAAACACTTTATAATATTGTATGCCTATCTATTATATTGTATAAAAAATATACCATATATTTTGATAAATGTATAATTGGTACAATCCAATCGAGAAATAGGGAGTCAAACTATATTGGCCCATTACTACGCGTAAGACTAAAACTGAACGATTTGCTCAGGCAGTTGGAAAGGATAATCAAAAGCAAAAGAAAAACTGAGAAATACGAAACTAATAATAACAATAACTATGTATAAATATTTGTAACAATACAAGGTAGTTAATAAAAAGAATTGTTTTTTTTTAAATAAACAAATGAATTTTATTCGATTTGAAACTGAAGAGGATACTTCTGTTTACTTTACATGGTTAACGTAGTCAACAAAGTAATTGTTCGTTCTGTATTTTAAAAAAATACATTTGTTTGTCATCCTGTCGTTCTTTCTTTTTGGTGTCCATGACTTAATTATAGTTAAGTTTTATATTATTCACAGCCCATTTCAGGTTTCATTATTTTCTGTGGATATATTGTTATTTACCATAAAAAAAAAAACTATCTAAATATCTCTGGCTTTCAAATGTAACATTTGAAACACAAATTAAACAGACTGATATTTTTCTTGGACTTTAAAATGAGAAAAAATCGAAAACTCTCTAGAAAGTGGACATTTTCGACAGCTCTTTCCATATTTGTTTTTAATTTGTTTGGCATCCTTTACTTAAAGTATGTATTTTATATATTATTCACAGTTATTTTCAGGTTTGTTCATATTTCGTAGAAATATGTTGTATCAAAAAAAAATAAAGGTTATACATATTTGTGGCCACACATTTAAATTTAATACTTGTATCAAAAACAATTTTGAAAATATTTAGTTTCCCAAAAATACCAAAAAGATCGTTGTTCAACGATTACCAACGATCCGGTACAAGATTTTACAAACAATGGTTCTTGATTTTCGCGAATAGAATTTTAGGAACTATTCGCGATCATCATGCGATATACACAAAACATATACCGAATGAATCAAGTGTTGTGGTATAGGGGGAAGAGGAGAACAAATGTTTACAAATATAGACTTTGCTTTTGAACGCTTCAGGTGTTGTTTGTTATAGTGAATAGATTAGAGAGGTAGTGTTGTGTGGCTTCAGTGCCAATTTTGTTTACAAACACGACGTGTTGTAAATCCATCTGTATAAAACTACAAAAGGTATTCAAAATTGGTCCAGTGTGCGATGGTTATAAATCTACGAGTAATACTAAATCAATGGCAAGTTGGACTCGTAATCGATGCCAAATGTTTAGGGCATGCCCCAGCTATCAGTGCGTCGCCTCTTGGCCGCGTTCATTCCCAGCTCTTCGTCCTCGTAGCTATCCAGATACTGAAGCAGCCAGCGGGCAAACTCGTTCATGTACGGATCGATGCAGGAGATCACATTGAAATTGATCACCGCCGGCGGTGCCTGGTTTTCCTTGGCCCCAAATATGCTCTGCACGAAATGCTCGCAGTGGAAGATGGCCACACAAACGTCCGATTCAAGGACCTCCAGACGCAGCGCCAGTTTGGCAAAGCACTCGGCAAATTGTTTCAGCACTATATACGTCTTGCTGGAGAAGACAGCTGGAAAAGAGCGGGATGGAGAACGTAAGTTGCCATCAATTAGAAGGGCACAGAAAAGTAACATTTATGGTTGGGTTTAAATATAAAAAGTTAGGTTGTTAAATGGACTAACTCGGTCGCTCTTTCCTGGAGATCACGTAATACTTTTGCAGCATGTGCTGGGCGCCATCGGTTAGGGTGGTCTTGCGCTGGTGCAACAGATGGATAAGCATGCGCATGTCGTCCTCGGGAATGTTCAAGCCATCGTTAACCACATTTTGTCCCTCAGCGCTGTGCTGCTGGATTATAAAGTTCCAGAGACTCTTGTTGACCTGAGCACCCATATAAATGGGCAGCCCGAAGATTCTGCAAAGTAGATTAGGTTAGTATATAAGCATGCTTTAGTTTTGTCTATCTTACGGGCACAATTTGGCGAGGGCCTGTGTCTGATTGCTGGAGTTGTCAGGCTGCCAGTGGGTCCAAACGGCTGCCTCCAAGGGCTGATCGATGTGCAACTGCGGCACTGGGACCGCTCCATTTTCGATGCACTTCTCCAGTTGGCATCCCTGCTCCTTGGACAGACGAGTCCAATCGCCGGCGTGGTAAACACCCTGCTGAGCTAATAGTAAAGGACTGGCCACTATCCAGTTGAAGCGGGTGGGCAAAGCACTGAAGGTGGGTTGCAGTCCGTAGTCGTGAGGTCCCAGGTAGCGTGGAGCCAGTTGGCCAACTTTGTTCATCAGGCGATTGGCCATCAGGCTGTCGGTGGCGATGATGCATAGCGAAATTGGAGCCCGCACCTCATCGGATTCGATTGAAACGATACTGGCCAGCAGTACCATCTTCAGGTACACATAGCAATCCATGGGCACACAGTCCTGACTGAGCTGAGCACTCATGGCGTAGACGAATGAGTAGTCGGAATACTGGGACGAAATTAGACGATGTAGCTTCTTGATGCTGGACGGCACGCAGTTAAGATCCGGCTTGGGATAGTCCTGGCCGTGCTGTGATGGTGCTCGGAATATCTTGTGTCGCTCGAGCGGTGGTCCTGCGTCCTTAGCGACGTCGGCGTTTGGCACGCCGTGTACGTCGTCGACGACCTGTGGCTGCGGCAGCGGCTGCGACTGGAACCTGGAGGACTCCTGCGGCGACTCCCACTGCCATTCCTGACCCTGCTGCTCCCACTGGGTCTCCTCCCGGTCCATATCCAACAGAGACCTGCTGTACAATAGGTCCTCGTCCTGGTGGATGATTGATGGCGATAATTTTTGGTGCTGCTGGCGCTTCACCGGCGGCGAGCTGAGAGTATGCGAGAACTGGCTGGGCCCGGAAATACTGGATGGGAGGCGGCTGGGGCTGTGGTGCTGGCTGGGGGGTGGCCAGCTGGTAAAGGAATCCGTAGTTGGGGTGCCCACCCCAGTGCACGGGAGGCTGGCAAGCCGAAAAACCGACTGGCTGACCCTGTTGTTTTCGATTTCAATGGGCATATATGGTGATGGATTGCTCCACAAATTCCCCGACTGCGGATTATAGACGACCATGGGCGGCGGGTTGCTGGTGGTAAACACCTCGATCGTTGTCGGTGGCATCATGGGTTGGACCGGTACGGTGACTGGCAGTCGTTGTGGAGACGGCGGTTGAACTATCTCAGGAGTGATTACTGATGGTGGGGCTCTGTAATAGCAGCAGTCAGGCACGTGGCACACGGGTCGCAGTGGCTCGCTTGGTACTAGCTCGTATGACGGGAGCAATGGTTCCACGTGTAAAGAGCGCAAAAAACGCTGGCGGCGACGTCTTCGCTGTAGTGGCCAAATGAAGAAGGAGTTTTAAAAACAAGATTTACCTTAGGGTGCAATGACTTACGCTCAATCGGCAAACTTGGGCACGTTCACTGAATCCTCCGGCCTCACGCCTTTCCGCAGGGCGGAACTCCAGGGCATCTGAGTTCAATGCGCTGTGCATAGCCAATTGATGCATGCGGCAGTTCGGTTCGTTTTCTGGTAAGCTCTTCACCTGTTGCGGTTGCTCATGTTGCTTGCACTGTACCACCTCTTGCTGTGGCGACTCCTCCGGCAATTCCTCTGGCAATACCTCTGGCGATCCCTCTGGCAATACTTCTGGCGATCCCTCTGGCGATCCTACCGGCGATCGCTCCGGCAATACCTCTGGCAATCCCTCTGGCGATCCCTCCGGCAATCCCTCTGGCGATGCCTCCGGCGAGGACTGCGTGAACTCTCGAGTGAACGCCTGCAGACTGCGCACCACCCGCCGGTTGTTGCCGCGCCGTGGGAATCTTCTCGGCATTCTCTCACTTTGGTTGTTTGGCGTCGGCGGCACAACTTCCTCGTCCACATCGTTGGCATTGCTGGGACCCGAAAATTGAGTGGGCTGCTGGATGCGCTCATCGGTGGGTAGACGGCTTGACACAGAGAAATTGTTTGTAACAGGAGCCTTTCTCTCCTGGCTCTTTGGGCGCGAATGAATGGGCTTGACAGGTCTCGCTGACTGCGCCCGACTCTGATTACTATGGGCTACGTGATGTTGCTGCTGCTGAACAGAGTTTGTCGGACTTTTCGGCTGATGCTTCAATGTTTTCGCAAGACTCTTTGGCTGCTGCTGCTGCTCTGTGAGTGTCCCCCCCGAAGATTTGTGCTGCTCCTGCTGGAAAGAATTTCCTGGGCTCATTTGTTGATGCCAGGCCTGTTGAATGCCAGGAGACTTCCGCTTCTTCTGATTCCCTACGGTATTTGCAGGACTCTTCTGTTGCTGCTGTTGCAATTTGCCAGGCGATCTTATCTTCTGCTGCTGTTGTCTAGAACTTTCAGAACTCTTCTGCTGTTGTTGAGTAAGATTGCCAGAAGATGTCCTCTGCTCCTGTGGGAGAGATCTTGCTACTCTTTCTTTCCGCTGCTGTAAAGAAGTGACAGAACTCTTCTGCTGTTGTTGAGTAAGATTGCCAAAAGATTTCTTCTGCTCCTGTGGGAAAGATCTTGCTGGGCTTTCTTTCTGCTGCTGCAAAAAACTGACAGAACTCTTCTGCTGTTGTTGAGTAAGATTTCCAGAAGATTTCTTCTGCTCCTGGGGGAGAGATTTTGCTACGCTTTCTTTCCGCTGCTGTAAAGAAGTGACAGAACTCTTCTGCTGTTGTTGAGTAAGATTGCCAAAAGATTTCTTCTGCTCCTGTGGGAGAGATTTTGCCACGCTTTCTTTCCGCTGCTGTAAAGAAGTGACAAAACTCTTCTGCTGTTGTTGAGTAAGATTGCCAGAAGATTTCTTCTGCTCCTGTGGGAAAGATCTTGCTGGGCTTTCTTTCTGCTGCTGCAAAAAACTGACAGAACTCTTCTGCTGTTGTTGAGTAAGATTTCCAGAAGATTTCTTCTGCTCCTGGGGGAGAGATTTTGCTACGCTTTCTTTCCGCTGCTGTAAAGAAGTGACAGAACTCTTCTGCTGTTGTTGAGTAAGATTGCCAAAAGATTTCTTCTGCTCCTGTGGGAGAGATTTTGCCACGCTTTCTTTCCGCTGCTGTAAAGAAGTGACAAAACTCTTCTGCTGTTGTTGAGTAAGATTGCCAGAAGATTTCTTCTGCTCCTGTGGGAAAGATCTTGATGGGCTTTCTTTCTGCTGCTGCAAAAAACTGACAGAACTCTTCTGCTGTTGTTGAGAAAGATTGCTAGATGTCCTCTGCTCCTGTGGGAGAGATTTCGCTACGCTTTCTTTCCGCTGCTGCAAAAAACTGACAGAACTCTTCTGCTGTTGTTGAGTAAGATTGCCAGAAGATTTCTTCTGCTCCTGTGGGAGAGATTTTGATACGCTTTCTTTCCGCTGCTGCAAAAAACTGACAGAACTCTTCTGCTGTTGTTGAGTAAGATTGCCAGAAGATTTCTTCTGCTCCTGTGGGAAAGATTTTGCCACGCTTTCTTTCCGCTGCTGTAAAGAAGTGACAAAACTCTTCTGCTGTTGTTGAGTAAGATTGCCAGAAGATTTCTTCTGCTCCTGTGGGAAAGATTTTGCCACGCTTTCTTTCCGCTGCTGTAAAGAAGTGACAAAACTCTTCTGCTGTTGTTGGGTAAGATTACCAGAAGATTTCTTCTGCTCCTGTGGGAGAGATCTTGCGGGGCTTTCTTTCTGCTGCTGCAAAAAACTGACAGAACTCTGCTGCTGTTGTTGAGTAAGATTGCCAGAAGATTTCTTCTGCTCCTGTGAAAGAGATCTTGCGGCGCTTTCTTTCTGCTGCTGTAAAGAACTGACAGAACTCTTCTGCTGTTGTTGGGTAAGATTACCAGAAGATTTCTTCTGCTCCTGTGGGAGAGATCTTGCTGGGCTTTCTTTCTGCTGCTGCAAAAAACTGACAGAACTCTGCTGCTGTTGTTGAGTAAGATTGCCAGAAGATTTCTTCTGCTCCTGTGAAAGAGATCTTGCGGCGCTTACTTTCTGCTGCTGTAAAGAACTGACAGAACTCTTCTGCTGCGGCGTTGAAGAATTATTAGTTGTGTTCTGCTGATGCTTGACAGCACTAGCCGGAATTGTCTGCTGCTCTTGGACTTTAGGTGGAGTATTCTGCTGCTCTTGGGCTTCAGCTGGAGTATTCTGCTGCTGCTGTTCGGTATGTTTCTCCTTCGGGGAGGACTGGGCAGCACTTTTTTGCCCGAGCTCCTGGGCTGAATCCCTTCTCAGCAGTGTAATCTTGTTCGAAAAAGAGCAGCTTGCCTGGTCGTTGGCAGTGCCATGGCTGTCGCTAGAACGTACTGACGATAGCCAATTGGCCACAGATTGCTGCTTGCTGTTGCTCGACGTCGGGAGCACGGAATCTGGCAAAAAGTTGGCCAGCACAGGTGGATTTATTATGCGACTACGACGACTGCGAAGGCGCGAGCCAGTGGCGCCGTTCTCCAGGTTTGTCATCGTCGGCGTTGGTTGCTTGGCTCTCTTCAAACGCTTGCCCAAATCCGGATACTCCTCGGCACTCACATTATAGTTAGCTTCGGGCTGAGTGGTTTCCTTGGGTGAGCGCCAGACATTAACAGTTGGTTGGTAGGTGTCGGTCTGCGGTGTGGGTGTCATAACGGGAGTCACATCGCTTTCGAACAGGTCCTTCGATGGGATGGTGCTGGACATTGGAGGATACATATTAGTGTATTTGATAATCATAATGGTATATCTCGAATATTCTACCCTATGGAGCTTGTGTTGGCATTTGGAGTAGACGGCGTCTGTGACTGAGATTCATTTGATGATAATGGTGTTGTGATTTGAATTGGCTCGTCATCGCCGCGCAAGAAATCATTGAGCTGAACGGGATTGCGCCGACGACGGGCTTTGTTCTCTAGGCGCTTCCTAGATGGCATGCTTCCAATTGATATGTGGTGGCCGAGCTTGCAAAGTATCCGCAGATTAGGTAGCTGGCACCCAACTTTAATTCGCAGTCGTGGGCGTGGGCTATGAAATGCAATTCATGTCAGTTTCATAAGTGTATAATGTCCTGGATACCAGATGCACTTACCTCTAAGGCGGACTAACTTGGGGCGATGAAGGCAATTGGTGATACGAGGTGTCTGAATGGCGGAAATAGGCAAGATGGCTAAAATCCGGTAGGTTTCTGTGACGCGCAGTTTTTGGTATTCACTCATGGGCCGCGAGCAGCCCGAACAAAAGGGTGCTGAAAGATATCGATGGAATGGATTAGCAATGGATCTTCCACAGGATTTCGTGAACAATTAATGCCAATGATGGGTTAGTTATGGTACAACATTAGTTTGTGGGACAGGGTTTCGAGGGTGGTGAAGATGGTTAGAGGTTACATATGGATGTGGCACAATTTGGATGAAGTAGAGGTTTCGTTAGTAGTCCTAGCCTATGGGACCTACCATCCGTTGAGCTGGTCTGTATAGCATTTCGCATACAGCCACTGCCGCAGTACCAAATCGATTGCAGGCTACAATAGAATATCAGGGAATAAATTATACGTGTTATCAAAGCTAGACACGCCCTAGCAGAGGAGATGTATGCTCTATAATTCATATGTTTAGAAATAAATATAGCTAAGGGTATAACAATACATGAAGTAGACAAATAATAAGTACTATTAACCAACTTAAATGAAACATAAGGATAATGGAAACCATGCTACTTGAACAGTAACCACAATGATCATTTATAGGAAAGAGATACGAACAATACTGCGTTAGTAGATTGGGCTCTATATACTAATATAATAATATAATACTATAGTAAAAACCGAAAACTAGAAAAGTGTGAAACAGTGAAACAGTGAATTTAGTCAAAATCTTCAAACGTAAATACTAGGCAAGAACTATAGCTACAATTAATGATGCATATCCAATCTAAAAAAGATAAACAAACTTGGTAACATAGGAATTCCAATTGGAAGACAAGACATGGCCAGATACGTCTAATTAGAAAAAAACAAGAAATCGTGCGAAGTAGGGAAACAAAGCGATTCTCTGCCAGGACATGTACAAACTGCTGAACTGACACCAGCGTTTCCTGCGGCGTGAACGCGGCTAGGATGCCCAGAACCTGGGACAAACCCAGCCGGATCAACTGATCCCGCGGCTCGAACTGCAGGCCCGGCGTAAAGGGCAGTCCCACCAAGCGCCAGTGGGCGTGCAGCTGGTTGATATCGATGGGCTTCAGGCCGGCGTCCTTGAGATGTGAGCGGACCAGGCCGTAGATCGAGTAGCGGACCGCTTCCTGGAACTGCAGCGGTTCCTCGACGATGAGTTGCAGGAGTTGCGGCGAGATCTCGAGTAGTTGCCGGTAGTCGAAGTCCAGGCGCAACTGGATGGGGGCCAGGAGGTCCTCTGGCCGTCGGCTGCTCCTATAGTTCGCCACAAAGCGGCCAGAGGAGCCCTGGACCAGCTTGAGCAACTGCGTCTGCCGGCAAAAGTGCTCCACCAGCTTCTGCACGTGAAATCTGCATTGTATATTGAGTATATCGTGTGGCGTTTAGTGTATTTTACGTGTTTCATATCTATAAAAGTCTGCAAATAGAAAGACGTCCCGTTTTCTGGCCAGGATTGCCATACACTTACTGGCTTTTCAATGGAGTTTCGTTGGTAACTGCTGAGTCTGCACCTGCATCCACTGTGAACATCTTACACCAATCCAGAAATGTGATAACGAGAACTTAACTCAATCCGACCTACTACCAAAGAATTTTAAAACGAAATGAAATTGAAATCGATATAAGTTGGCGTTAATTGTAACCTATCGGGTCCTGTTGTACATCGATAATCAAGTTGTACAATCGGATGTCATGACACTTCGATATCTCTGCGATATTTCATGAATAAGCCACACTAAATATATGAAAATGTTTCTTTATTTGGCATAGTTTTCTCCAAAAATGGTAAATAGAAAATATATTGAACTAATCGAAGTGTTATAAACATTTACTTGCTTTTTTATAATTTTATTTTAGAAATAGTGATGCCAGATCTACGAAATATTGCAACTATCTTTAAATTTAATACAGCCTTATTATAGTTATGTAGTGTCACTTAATATTTAGTTAGTGAAAAATGTATAAAAAAAAGAGGAAACAATAGTAACAATATTATTACAAATAAGGGGTTTCCGATTGTTTTGAAATTAAATGTGTTTGTAACAACTTTTTCTATACTTTCTAACATTTTATTTTATTAATTGTTAGCTATTCCATAGCTATTTCTTCCCATTTCTTCCAACTTCCATGTTTCACGGTGAACATCCAGCCCAATAGAAAATAACTTAAATATCAGTTCCTCTCTGACAATCAAGTTTATTGTAAACTAAAAACTATAAAAAAAAAGAATGGTCTACATTGAATTTTTCATCTTGTTGTTTATTTTAGATTTAGTGTATCATTTCTCAGTGTACACACGTTATTTGTATAAAAAAAAACAGACAGAAGTTTGTTTTTGCTGGTGATGATGTCTCCTTAACGGTTGGACTTGGCGACACGCTCCAACTCATCCTTCTTCTTGATGGCGTACGAGTTGGAAGATCCCTGCAAATACATTTAAACATAAGTTATTAGTACTGGCGATACATGTTTTCAAGATTCACAAGTTCTTAACTTATTTAAAGCTAGTGTTCTTTTACGTTTCTCGTGTGCATTGAACTGAATGATATTGCAAGCACAAGGATAATAAAGGATGGGAATTAATCTGGTCCAAAAGCGAGACTACATAATTAAACCATGATGCAGAATTAGACTGGACCTATTATGGAATGCTATATACCAATGTCTTAAATATTTCGCTAATGTTCCTTTACGTTTCTCGTGTGCATTGAACTTTGATATTATCACAAGCACAAGGATAATAAAGGATGGGAATTTATCTGGTCCAAAAGCGAGACTACATAATTAAACCATGATGCAGAATTAGACTGGACCTATTATGGAATGCTATATACCAATGTCTTAAATATTTCGCTAATGTTCCTTTACGTTTCTCGTGTGCATTGAACTTTGATATTATCACAAGCACAAGGATAATAAAGGATGGGAATTTATCTGGTCCAAAAGCGAGACTACATAAATAAACCATTATGCAGAATTAGACTGGACCCCTCTAGTTTCCTAATCGATTCAGTTGCAAAATACTAAATTATATGAGTGTTCTTTTACGTTTCTCGTATGCATAGGACAGTTAAGTGGTCGCGAGCACAAGGATAATAAGAGATTGGGAGTTTGATTTGGTCCAAAAGCGAGACTACATAAATAAACCATGATGCAGAATTAGATTGGACAAATTAAAATGACCAGCTGTGTCACTAGAAGGAAGAAAAGAGCTATTTCAAAGCCCAATTCTTGGGTTAATCCGCGTGCCGAACGTGGTTCTCGATCTGGTCTACAAGCGAGGCCAGGCATCTTGGTGGTACAATGCCAAGCATTAGAGTAGACCTTCCCCACAGAAGTACACCACTACTTTGAGCTCTCCAATAGCCCAATTTACCCACCTTAGCAGCGTTGATCAGCTCATCAGCCAGGCACTCGGCGATGGTCTTGATGTTCCTGAAGGCAGCCTCACGAGCTCCGGTGCACAACAGCCAGATAGCCTAGAGAAAATAGATGAACCAATTATATAAATAATATTTAATCATCATCGCATAGCAGCATAACTATTTAAGGGTTATGCAATTGATAATGTCTCTTCGTTTCATACGCCAAATGTCGGCTATACTACACATTATGACGCTACGGATATTAGATAGATTTTCGTTCTGGCCAAGTGTTATAAGCAAGCAGTCTCCAAACGAACCACAAGCCATTGCTACCGGCCACCGTGAGCACATGCACATGCATCTGGCAAATCCTCTAAAGAAACCTACCTGGTTGACGCGACGCAGGGGCGACACATCGACGGCCTGACGACGGACGGTACCGGCACGTCCAATACGGGTGGAGTCCTCACGGGGTCCCGAGTTGATGATGGCGCTGACCAGGATCTGCAAGAAGTCACAAAAAGGAAAATCGAAATTAGTAAGCTATTACTTTAATCCAGTAAAAGTACCAATGCGGTTGAGGGGAGGTTTTGTTGATTTATGCTTTATTAAGGTTGCATTTTTTAGACCATGCCCTTAAGAGGAATAGCTAATCATGGGGTTTGTTGTAGTCCAGTTGAATACCACAACGCTGTGGGAATCAGCGCTGCAGTTTTAGTTTTGGACGGATAATAATACTCTTGGTGAACAATGCTTATCTATAGTGTTGTTTTAATTTCCAGGAGAGCAGGAAGTGGTTTATATCTTCAGGCACAAGGATAGTTAAAACAATTTCACTTAATATCAGTCCATTTTTGGTTATGCTCAGCACGACATGGTAGTTTTAAACCGTCTGGCATTGAGGTGGACTACTAAAGGCGGGTTCTAAGAATGTGTTATTGTTGATTTATGCTTTATTAAGGTTGCATTTTTTAGACCATGCCCTTAAGAGGAATAGCTAACCATGGGGTTTCCTTTGGTCCAATTGAATACCACAACGCTGTAGGGATCAACGCTGTAGTTTTAGTTTTGGACGTATACTGATCTCTGTAATGAATTCTTTCTTTCTAATGTCGTCTTAAATTCCAGGAGAGCGGGAAGTGGTTTAGTCTTCAAGCACTAGGATAATTAACACAGTTTCCTCTGAGTCTAGTTAATATATGCTTTAGCTGGGATGGAGTTTCCTTCAACTAGCATTGAGGTTGACTCATTATAAAGTATCCACTAATATTATATAGTCTTAAATGTTGAATTAAGTTCCAGGAGAGCGGGAAGTGGGTTTATCTTCAAGCACAAGGATAGTTAATACCTTTTCCTATGAGTCCATTTTGAGTTATGCTCAGTGTGGCTGGAAATTACCATCAACTGGCATTGAGGAGGACTCCTCTTTAATACTAGTGTAGCTTTAAGTTCCAGGAGAACCAGAAGATGTTTTCTATCTAGCACTAGGATAATTAAAACTTTGGTTCACTATTTGTCCATTTGAGAGTTATGCTTCGGAAAGTATGTAGAATCTAGCCAGCATTGAGGAGGACTAGAAAGTATTGAACATTCCCTATGAATCATGTTACACCAAGGTACCGCATATGCTTTATAATGGTTTTGTCGTGTGGTTTTAAGTTCCAGGAGAACCAGAAGAGGCTTTGTGATCTTCAGGCACTAGGATATTAAAACCTTGGGGTTACTCTGCGTGCCATTCTACCCATGACCGAGTGGGAAAGTTCTCTGGCCACAGTTTAGCATGGACGCTCGTTGGAGGTGGGAACAGATTTGGATTGGGATGGGTATGTGTAGTACCTGCAGAGGGTTCTCCCCGGTGAGCAGATGGATGATCTCGAACGAGTGCTTGACGATGCGGCAGGCCATCAGCTTCTTGCCGTTGTTGCGACCCTTCATCATCAGGGAGCAGGTCAGACGCTCCACAATAGGGCACTGGGCCTTGCGGAAACGCTTGGCGGCATAACGTCCGGCGGAATGGGGAAGATAGCGGGCGAACTTCTCCTTCACCGAGATGTAATCCTGCAGAGAGATGTCGTTGACGGTCACATCGTCGCAGGACCAGCGGCCGAACAGCTTAATCTCCGGCAGCTCAGTGGTGGACACCACGTTCGTCTCCAGGATCGTCTCGGCCACCTCGGCTTCCATAGGTGCCGCTGGCTCCTCGAAGGTCTCCACCACGTTTTCAGCAACTTCGGCCATGCTGCAAGAGTTTTTCGAAGGCAAATATGTTAGTCACGTGTCTGCAGCAAATCGGCATTCTACTGTGGGATACTTGTGGGCTTTGCGATCTATTACTATTATCTGTTTTCATTTATTGTCAGTCTAACTTCTGTTACTGCATATTAGGTATTGCCTAAAAACCAACTAAGTCTTACAGAAACGTGTTTTTCAGTATTTGTTTATGCATACATCGTCACAAAAAGGTATTGATGATTGCAAACGATTTAAAATAAGTTAAATAATGAAAATGTTATCATTTGAATTATAATTTGATTCAATATAATCAATTGTTTATAACTTTAACTAGACTTCTTTTAGAAACACAAAAGAAGGATATAAAAAACTGCTTTTTATGGTATACGTATAATTTGTAAGGGCTTTACATTCGTTTTAAATTCTTAAAAACCTCTTTTAAAACAAAAGTAAACTTAAAAAATGTCCAAGTTATGTGGAAGATGAAAGTTTCAGTGAAGATCACTGCTATGTATACAAAAAGTTCACAATAACTTTCAAGTAAAGATTTAAGTAATTTTTCTGCCTTAACACGTTTTTTAAACTGTAAATGCGCGCTATATGCACACACACACACACGCGCAATTCCACCGCACATATACACACGCGAGTTGTTGTTGACTTGCGAGTTTAAAAGGGTTTATACCTTCTGGAACGTTATCCTTTTGGATAATTGGCTCAATATACATGAATATATATTGTATTTAACATTTTCTTGCGCTGCAAGCAAATAAAAAAAAAAAACCAAAAAAAAAGGGGGAAACAAACACGTGTGAAGCACACACACAATTGCACTCGCGCGCACACACACAAACAAAAAGCCGCCCGTTTTTAACCTCATTTCGGTGGAAATTGCAATATTCCGCAGTTCGCCGCAGTAAATTCACAAAACCCTCAGTATCCACACTTGGTGCCAGCATTTAGCCGTCTTTTGGCCAATCTTTGGCCGCAATCCACACAATTAAACGTCGAAAATCCCTTACTTTGTCACAGAAGAAATCGAGATACGATGTCAGCGCAAAGGCAAACGCCTGAAAAAGAACATGTTACGGCAGTGTGCGGCAACGCCACAGAGTCACATTTCCGCCGACACGCGCACGGTTGCATTTCGGCAGCCAGGGCTGCGCAACGAGTGAACTATCGAACAGAGATAGTCGGCGATGATTGGGGCTTTTCTCTTAACTTATTCCCTTTTTTAATCGTATTGCTTGCTTATTTTTACATGTATTTCTACTACATAAGAATATATCAAGCTTTATGGCAGTCTTTTGATATTAAACAACTTTTTTAATGGAAATGTTTGGACTTTCTATCGATATGCGGAATTTGGCGGGTTTGCCAGTCACAACGGGGAACGATAGATGCCATTCGCTTGCCAAATATAAATTTGGCCGAATTTACGGAATTATGTTTACTTTAAAGAAATTTAGATATACGTTTATGTTTTTAGAAATGTATTTATTTCTACGACTCTTTAAAATGTCGTATTATTATTAAAGTAGTACATTCTATGCTTTGGTATTACTTGGGCAAATACACTTTTAATATAAAGTTAGTTATATATAATATATGTTTGTGGAAAAATATATGTTATTATATTAAATTTATTAGATTTGTATATATATTGTAACATATAACTTTTTACATATTAAATGTTTTAGAAGTATGCCAGTTTTAACTAAAAATATATTTAATTATTAAAAACATCTCATATAACCAGGGCTGCTACATACAGTATCCGATAGTTTACACCCTCTGCCCTAGTATTTTCCAGTATTTTCTCCGGTCACACTGCCAGCAGGCCGAAGTTTCTCGTCCAATTGGGATTATTTCAGAATTTCAGTTACAAGCTCGTCATCAAAACAGCAACAACTGTTGGAAGTAAAATTCTTGCGTGAAACCGAGTCGATAGAAAAACAAATAAAACAAACAAAATGGTTCGCCGTGGACGTTCTGCCAGCCCTCCGCCCTCCGCTCGTCGGTAAGAAAGTCGCCGAAAGTATACGAAATTCGTGGGGAAATTGGAGAAAGCGCCGGCAGGAAACGCATTACGATTACGAAATCACCGACCAATCAATCGGATGATCTGGCTTTAACTTATGGACAGCATTTCGACTGCCGCCGCTTTTTCCGGACCCTGAAATGGGTTAAGGTTACGTAACCTTAAAAAAATAAGAGGAGTCCCAATGACATGGGATGTTTCAGTGGTGCTGTCCTCTCAGCGAATGTCCCGCTAAATCTGGCTACTTTTTCGATTCCGGAAGTGCTTAAAAACATCAGTTTTTTAAACAGTTGACTAAATCCATCATTCTTAATAGATATATATGTATATATATATATCAGGCTATTTATTTACATAAATATTTATATAAATACCTAAATATTAAAGTCTGTTATAAAGTAAAATAGCCAACTGTATATACCTTTTAGAAAATTTGAAATTGCATAGAAATATTCAAAACAGCAGATACAATAAAAAATCCCTTAAAATCCGCAATAATCAGTAATGTATAGTTCAATGTGCCCACTACAAAGACCCCCCTTCAATTTCATCACCAAATAATCGACAACACTACGCCAGAGCAAAGTCCACAATAACAACTGATTGATTCTTTGTTTCTCCCAACAGCAGCGCACCTGTGCAGGCCCGCGCCCCCGCTCCGGCACCAGCTCCTGTCCAGGCACGTGCCCCAGCACCGGCTGCCGCTGCCCCCGTGCCGGCGCCCATGAGTGCTCCTCCCAGTGCCGTCGGCATGCCGGCACCGCAGCAGCCATCGATGTTCCAGCAGATGGCCGCCACCGCTGGAGGCGTGGCCGTGGGCTCAGCCATTGGACACACCGTGGGTCATGGCCTGACCTCGCTGTTCAGCGGCTCTGGCGACAAGGAGGCAGCTGCTCCCGCACCGGCGGCAGCCGCTCCTGCCCCCCAGCAGCCCTACTACGCCCAGCAGCAGCCGAATGAGCCGCAGGGAGCCTGCGCCTGGGAGCTCAAACAGTTCATCCAGTGCGCCCAGGGTCAGGCGGATCTGACCCTCTGCGAGGGATTCAACGAGGCGCTGCGGCAGTGCAAGCAGAGCCACCATCTCCAGTAGACTAGCATCTGGCACCACCAATACACACTGGTTGAACCATTCGGATGAACAGCTCCGGATGAACTCTGTCCTACCCCTTCGTTTAGTTCTTAATTGTTTAATTGCAAGCATGTGAAAGAAAGAAAGCATTGTTTAATTGTAGTGCAAAATGAAATGTTAAATAGAAAATCCCGTTGGCAGCCCAAACCCTTTCCAAAAACACAAAGCAAAACATAAAACAAACCAAAACCCCGCGGACTGTCAATGTGGGCCAAAACAAAGCGAAGTTTCCAAGAGTTTTTATTAAGTTAAATGTATATTTGAATAGTTAATTTAAACATGAAACTAGAAAACTCCATATAATGTTTAAAATAGCATGCATTTTTTTAGAAACTTCCACTGGTTTTTCTGGAAAATGCAAATTTGCATTCTATTGTGAAATGTGGCTTGCATGCGGTTGCCAAAAATAATTTTGGTGACATTGCAGCTCTATAAATAGGAAAATCGACTCATTTCCCTATGTATTATCTATGTGCCCTTTTTGCGTTTTCATTGTCACGTGTTTTTCAATTCTGTTTTTCTTTTTTCTGTTTTTCCGATTGCAATTTGCTTCTGTTTTGTTGAAATTAGCTGGTAAACAAATGGGAAATATGATAAACATGTTTACCTTTTTGCTGTTTAGTTATAAATTAGGGTTTATAATATAAGTACATACATATATTTAACGTATGCTATATATAGTACACATTCACGGTTAATAGAGCGATTAGTCATATACCTTTGATCTTATGAAATATTTGCTGCAAGAACGTAATTTCGAGGAGATATGAACATTTTTCAAGATATTCCCTGCTAATAATTAATTCCCAGCTAATCTTATAGTACAAACCACCTTTCTTCGAGACATTCCATTGTTTCCGTTTTTATTCAATAATTTTTACATAGTGTCACCACTGTCCATAATTTTGCAGCGTATTGAGTTAACATATTATTTTGTTTTTGTTCTTTTTTGTAATGGGCAATACGTATGTAACAACTACAAATTTGTTGGCTCTAGCAACACTAATGTCTCAATTTAAACGGCATTGAAACGGCTGTCTCCTATTATCGAAAAAAAGTGTCTATATATATAAAAAAAAAACAAAGAGTTATAAATAACTATCAATATGCCAAAATGGATGAAAGCGATCGTTTTCGAAGCAGTTGTACCCTCAGATTTTTGGAATTTTCGATTCTGCTCGTTTTCGTGTTCGTTTTCGAAGGATGCAATTTAAGCGATAGTTTAGTTTTGGATTGGAGTTTTGAGTTTCGAGTTTCGAGTTTTGAGTTTCGAGTTTTGAGTTTCGAGTTTTGAGTTTTGAGTTTGAGTTTCAAGTTTCGAGTTTTCCGATTTGAAAATAGTTCTCCGGGGAGGAGCATCGATCCACCAGGTGTGTGTGTATATATAATGTTGTATATTTGTAGTGTTCACTGCTCAATTTGGAATTCCGCTTCGAATGTGGATTTGCCATCGATTGTCCGGGTTTTGTGGTCCAAAAAACGGTTGATGCAGAGGATCTAGGATACCCTAGGATAGGTCGTGGTACCTCTGCTTGTGCAGCACGCTGGGCACCTGAACCTTGGGACTGACCACCGGCGGCTTGGGTGGCTTCACCTTCTTGGAGGATGCCGCTTGTGTGGCGATCACCGTCGTGGAGGAGCTGCGCTTGGCCAGAAAGTAGCAGTCCGTCATGTCTTTGGTGGTGCACTTCTTGCCGGGATATGCACGCCGGCGGTAGGAGGTGGACGCCTCGTACCTGTTGTTACCGGCCACATGCGCCTGCTTCCAGCTGGCGGCCACCTCCTTCTCCTTGATGCGCGGCTCGTCGAGATCCTTGAAGGGATCTGCCGCCTTGCTGATGTCCAGCTTGCTGGTCACATGGGGCAGTCTCTGGCTCGCCGCTCGATGGTAGTCACTGGCCAACGTTTGGATCTTCGGCTCGAATGAGTGTTTGCCCTGGGCCTTGACGATGGCCTCCACGGACGAGGCCTTCCGCACCAGGTGCCGCACAGAGGCCTGCTCCTTGGGACGCACACCCACGAGATCGCACCTCTTGGCGGCCACTTTGCCTCCGTTGTGATCCCAGGTGGCGGCATTCTGACGGATCACCGTGAGCAGAGATGGCTTGACCACCACCTCCACGGGACGCGGTCGTTTGGCGCCATCCCTGCGATGCAACGTGGTCACCGGTTGACGGGGCGACTCCCGCATCTCCAGATCGGCCACATGGATGAGGGAATTGGGCCGCACGGGTTGCAGGTGGATGAACTGCTCGCGGCGCAGCGACACATAGCACTTGCCCTGCTCGAGGAGCTGCCGGGTGGGCGCATTCGGTTGGTAGCCAATCCGAAAGGAGTCCTCCGGCTGGGAGACGGGCAGCAGATCGGCCAGATGCTGTTTGAGCAATGCCCGCTCTGGTGCTCCCTTGGACATCTTCTGCCCTCCAACGGTGGGACGATGGCGGGCATCCTGATCCTCTGTGCCCTCTGCTTCCGCTGCGTCCACTGTGCTGGGCCTGCGCCTGTACACCAGCTCCTGGGTGATCAGCCTGTGGTGCTTGTTACGCGCCTCCTGCGCCATCATGACCGCCGACTTGGCCGCCCGTATGCTGGGCATTCGACCCGATTTGCTGGCGGTCACCTCGGTGCGCTGCCACGGTGATCTCTTCCTTTCCGCCCACACCATCTGCAAGCATATGGGATTCATTTAAGATCGCAAAGAGCTATAATCCTATAATCGCATTACCTGGCAACTCTCCTGTTCCTGCATCATGCTCCTGGCGCTGGTCTTGCGGCTGGCGTGACGCAGGTGCTCCTGCTCGGCGGGCTCGCCCTGGAAGACGGGCACTGGCTGGTGATTGGACAATCGCCGCCAGCCTTCCAGCTCGGAGACGATCGGATTCCGATGGGGACTGGACCGACGGCTGCGTTGTCTCCTCTGATTGCCGCTGCTCCAGGTGTGCGTCGTCATCCGAACGGATGGCCGCGTCTTCAACTGCTGCCCGAGATCCAGCAGCTGGCGCTCCCTGTCGCTACCGGTGGCATTGGTGGTTTGCCACTTGGTGGCCAGTTCGGGCGTCATCAGTTCGCTGGGTACGTAGGGCTGTCGATGGCGCCTATTCTCCCGCTCCCGCTCGTTGTAGTCCTGCTCCCGGTCCGCCAGATAAATCTCCGAGCACTCGCTGCGCAGGCGACTGCCATCTTTACGCCGCTGGAGCTGTTGCTCCTCCTCCTCGCTCTGCTCCTTGGTGATCCTCAGCTGCGGCACTGCCTGGCGTTCCACCTCCTCCACCTCCTCGACGGGACGTAGGCGTGGCACATAGAAACGCTTGCTGAGCACACCCGTCCACAGATTGGACGACGGCAGGAGCAGCGGTCGCATCGAGGATTGGCGCCAAATGGGCCACTCTCGTCCCTGCAGCGTTTTGGGCGCATGGCGCGTCTTCACCGGCAGCACGCAGCACATCGAGCCCGAGTTCTGACCACTCAGGAAGCTGATGCTCGAGCCACGTCGCTCCATCTGGACGGATAGCTTGCGGGCGTAGCGACTGCTGTAGCTGACATATGGCCGCCACAGGTGGCGGTTGTTCGTGTCCGGGCGTTCGATCAGCGATGTCAGGTGCGGCGTCCATGGCGACTTCACCTGACCGGCCACCATCTGCGCCACCAGCTGGCAAACGGCGCTGCTTTTGCCCGGGTGATCACCACGGGCCGTCTTGAGCGCGGAAACCAAGCCGGACACTTGAAAGGATGTGGCATCATTAGTTTCTCTTTATTGGATTGGTAAAATGCTTATGATGAAGTGATGGACAAAGTGAGCTAACTAGGATTTCCATATATGGCTAAGATATAATACAATTTCAAAACTATCTAAGTATCTTAATCCTTAGCAACCGCAAACTGACCTCCTTAAGATAGAACTACACTAGGAGCTACAATCGCAGAGGGCAGCTACATACGTTTCCCCATCTGCCAGTGCATGTGACCCCAGATACTGGCCGCATCCTGTCCAGGATGCACTCACTCACCTTTGAGAGGCCGCAGCTGGCATTCCGTCTGAGCCACTATGCTCTTCATGTTCCAGGCAAATCCTTTTGTGTGGTTTTGAATGTAAAAAAAAAACCTTAAAACAAAATAAAAAAAAACGGAAACACAAATATTTTGGATAAATGGATGCTATCGCCTCGGAGCTGTTTAGTTGACTGAAGGGTGACACGGCCTGTCATTTGGGAGTTCACAGCCCACTCAGT
The DNA here is from genome assembly GCF_016746245.2 of Drosophila santomea. NCBI lineage: Eukaryota > Metazoa > Arthropoda > Insecta > Diptera > Drosophilidae > Drosophila > Drosophila santomea. Next base: position 15,996,411 of record NC_053021.2, read on the forward strand.
ACTATCTAACTACTACACAGAAGGCAATCGGATGAGCATGGTCCAAAAAAAGTATAGATGTATTACAAAAATTGCAAAATTACTTAGTAAACTTAAGCTAACACACTGTCTCGCTCTTTTCGGCGTTTCGGCCACATAGTTGCACCTAAGATTACACGATTTTGAACTTAAAATTAAACTAATCCGAATGCAGTTTACAATTTAGCTTTGTCTCTTTTTACAATTGGCAATATCATGCTTAAGCACATATATAAGAACTACACTTAACATACATATGATACAAACTAAAAGCTAAACTAAAAGCTAAAGATGAAAGTGAATATGAAAGCGACTACTTAAAGTTGGGCCGCTTGCGCTTGGGCTTATTTTCCGCGTCATGTTTCTGGTTCGATGCGACCTTGCTCGTCCTCGTCTTATGTGACCTATTGAGGTCGCGCAGTGTGTGCCGATCTTCCTGCCGCTGGCGACACCTGTTCAGCACAGCCTCCGCCTTGCTCATAATGTCGTTGAAGTCCAGTTGCTGCGCCTCCGCTTGCGATGGCTGCTCCTCCTGCTCCTGGGCATCCTCTTCCGCGGAAACGGGCTGGTTCATCTGAGGCTCACGCAACTCATAGTACCATGCGCACAGGAAGCGGCTCTTCAGCGTTCTCGTTTTGTACACAACTCCGCGTGGCAGATTCCTCTCCTGCCCCAGTATATATTGCATTCGTTCGCCAGCGAGATATTCCACAAAGTTCAAGTAGCCAGCCGCATTGGATTGCAGAATTTGTATGGCCTGCAGGGCGATCTGTTCCACGCAGTCTTCCTGCTGACTTAGCTGCGCATAGTCCAATACCCACTGGCATTGGGCCTCGGCCAGGGATGCAGATCGCGGCAGCTCCGACATCCTTGGCAGTTTACAGCGCTCCAGGAGCTGAACAATGCGCTGACGTCGCTCGGTTAAGTGCCAACCGGGCTCAAAGTGCTCCAAGCGATTGGTGGGCAGTGATGATTCGATGGGCAGTGGCTGCACAAAGACACGCAGCTCCTCGGGAAACTGGGGGCAGTCGCTCAAATCCTCGCCGGCCACCAACTGCAGGCGCTGCACTGCCTCGTTAAAGAGGTCCGCACCAAACTGTGGATTCAGCTGAGTGCCTCTTCTGATGGCCGCATCCTGCTCGGCGGCGTGTTTTAGGCGGCGAAAGAGTTCCGAACCCAGGTTACCCAGCAAGTACTCGCGGGTCTCCACTTGCTGTAGATGTCCAACAGCTTTGCTTTCCGTGGCTTTGGCCAGAAACTGTACAGCCGCTTCCAGTGCAATCATCAAGCGCTGGCGGCTGTTCCCAGAGTGTCTCAAAGGGAAGATGTTGAAGGAGCGCAGGCACAGATCCTGGAGAGGAATATCGGGTTCCACAAAGGTGGTATTAGCCGGATACTGCACAATTACAGCCACATCATGGCAGCGGCTCGCTTGCAGCAATGGTTTCAAGCGCTGCTTCAGATAGCAAAAATCCTCCAGTCCAATCAAGCAAATAATCCCATTGGCTTGAGCCAAATCGCTGGCTTTCCAGTCGTGGTAATTATCCCGGATCTTGAGCACACTCAAGCCAATGCCCTGAGAGAAGCCCCGGATGTAGCCTCCTTCCACCGAACGAGCATCCGGCGACTTTGGCTGCTGCAGTAGTCCCCTGTCCAAGTCGTAGTTCAACTGGACACCTTCCTGGCCGCCGGACAGGCTTATCACCAGCTTGTAGAAGCGCCTAGCTCCTGGTTGCGCCAGCGGCAGGCACTTGTCCAACACGCGCCACAGATCCAGCTTCAGCCAACTCTGCTCCTCCAGGCCAGCCAGAAGTTTGCCATAATCGCAGGGCTCGCCAAGTCTGTAGCGTCTGATCAGACGCAATGAATCCTCCACGCTGCGTTCGTTCACCAATCGATCGGAATCATCGGCCCCAAAGCTCAAGGGCAGTTGGTTAAATAGCGAGTCCTTCTGCTGCTGCGACCGCCGATAGTTGCGCCATCGCCTGATGTACACCCGCATGACGCCCAGTTCGTAGAGGGATTGCTGCATCTGCTGCGCGACGAGATCGCGTGTTAGTGAGTCCAGCACGGTTTCGTAGGAACGGCAAGCCTGGTTATGCAACTTGAACTCTTGTTCGCAAACTTCTGCGAGTGTGTCCTGAAATACTTCCTGGTAGAATTCCAGAGTCTTGGTCTTTTTGCGGGCCTCCCTTTCCTGCTGCTGCACAAGACGCAGCTGTTCCAGTTTCAGCTGCCGCTCACTTTCCAGCTGAAGTTGCTCGTGCTCCCGCTGGCGTTGTGCCTCCAACTCCTCCTGTTGGCGACGCTGCTGCTCCTGGCGTTCCCTCAGCTTCTGCTGACGCACTCGCTCGGCCTCGGCCACTTTGGCCTCGTGAATAGCCATGAGTTCAGCTTCCCGCTTCTTCGCAGCGGCAAGTGCTATTTGCAGGGCCTGATGCTTGGCCTCTTCTTGTGCCCGTCGCTGCTGCTCAGCCAGAGCCTGCTCCTGGAGCTCCTGGGCACGTGATTTGGGTAGGACAAAACTAAATCCTTCGATGGAAGAGGCTATCGGAACAGCAGCCGTGGCAGGAGCTCCAAACACTGCTGCCGTTCCTTCGGGTTGCATTGGCACCTTAAAGAAATTATCCCTCTGTTTTGAGGCTGCTGGCGGATGCGAAGGCATTTGCTGCTGCATCTCCTCCTGCTGCATGCCAGGCAGCTGATCCTTGGCCGCCCATGCAATGCTCTTCAGCATCCCGTGCTCGTTGAAGCTGTTGTGCGGCCGGTGGTTGAGGTAAAGGTCTCGTGGTGGCAAGGGTTCCCCACTCACGACTTCGCCCACGCTCTGCACGCGTTTCATTTCCACCAGCTGAAAAAAAGGATAAAACAATTACATCAAAAACTGGGTTTAGGAATAAAACAAACCTTTCACCTACCTCATACTGTCGTGGCAGCTTGTACTCCGTCTCCACCGTGTGCATTCTGCTCAGCACAACTCTGCCGGCCTCGTTCACCTCGAGGCCATAGTGTTGGACAAAATCCGCCGCCTCCTGTTCGCTGGCAAAGCTCAGCAGGTCGGCGATGTAGCTGAGAGGCAGCGAAGACACCTCATCCTTGCGCGGAGCCCTGTACGCCTGGATCAAACGATGCAGTCCCAGCACGCGCAATCGCGTGAAGTATGCGACTAGGATGCAGGCACTGAGGTAGCTGGTATCCTCGTCCATCAGCAGCTGAAAGAAGCGCACAAAGTTCGTGTCCTGCAGGGCCAAGTAGAACTGAATGGCCTGACGCACTTCGGGGCAACTCTGCAGCTCAGTGGGCAGCTGGCTGATGTCCCACAGAAAGTTGGCATCGGCCAGATTTAGCAATACGATGTAGCCCCGGAATTCCGACTCTCTGGGACACTGGACGCCCTTCAGCCGCAGGTCATGGTACATGTACTTCAGGGTCTGCAGGCATTTGGTTAGATTCTCGGCATTGATCTTGCTGTCAAAGACGCTGGGATCGGCGGCCACCAGACGGGCAGCGCAATGGATGTGAAAGCGGGCGCACTGCTCCACCAGCTTGACGGCGCCCAGCGAGCACAGCTCCTGCTGGGTGATCTCCTTTCGGATAGACCTCGTGCGATCCCAAACGAAGTGAAACCAATCGCCCAGATGGCTCTGCGGCTCCTGTCGCTCGCTAATGTCCATAATCTCATGCATTAGATAGCTCATGGTCATGTGCAGGGCAGTCTCATTGCGCAGTTCATGCGGCAGTGGCGTCTCCTGGTCGGCACTGCTGCGTGAGTACTGTTTCAGCGCTCTTTCGTGGCAGATTAACTCATCGGAGCCCGGTTGCAGCTCATAAAAGGCCACCTGGCGCTGGAACTCTCTCAGCACGCGCTCCTTTTCCGGACACATATCGGGGCAGTGACCCTGCGTGGCACCGGCCAGCTTTTGTTGCGTTCCGTTCAGGCGCAACAGCTTATCGCGGGCATCCAACACGCGGAACTTCTCCTCGCTTGTGTGGGCTGGTCGGCGCATCACGTTCTCGAGATCCCTGAGCTGGGCAGGCGAACGATCCCTGGTGGCGGGTGGATTCTTAACGCTCACCGACGCCGTTGCCGCCGCAACCGGTGGGGCAAGCAGCATTGAACTGCCACCGCCACCAGCAGCACCATCTCCACTCTGTGTTGGCTTTAGGGGCTTGCCCGTGGCGTACTCATTGCGCCAGCCCGATTGCAGGGCACTCAACTCCGCCTGAACATCGGGATCCACCCACTCCTCCGTTTTCTGTGCCGGCGCCGTCTCGTTCTCAGCATAGGATATGTCAAACTGATGACCCTGGAAGCTGCCGCCCTCGAGGAGCGCACGCTCCGCCTGCTCCTCACTAGCATAGCTCACGGTGCAGGTCATCCGCCGCGGACGCAGCACGAAGTTCAACAGGGTGCCAAAGCGGCCAAAGTGCGAGCGCGCCACATATTTGTCCAGGAAAAGCTCCGGGATGTTTGTGCATCTGGGGATGTGGTTCGGGGGGAAACTAGAGGTCAAGTGGCATTGGTAAACGAACTTTTTTACTCACAATAATGTCTTGTAGTTGTAGGCGCCGTGACGGGGTTCTGCCATCGATCGGATATGGTTTTTGATTTGTAATTTTCTTATTTTTTTTTGTTAAAAGAGAGCGAGTATGTTTTATTGTTACAATTGCCGCCAATCGATTCCGCAGATGCGAATATCCCGTGCCTATCGATAACTGTGTACTCGATGGTTTTTAGCATGGCGCGAACAATATATATTGGCGAAAAGCGGTTAAAACTATTGTTTAACTTTATTTATAATACGATTTAAGGTTTCATACTCGAGAAGAATACATTCCACACATACATAATTTGGTTAATAAAAAAATTAAATAAGAGTTGGAATATATTTTGTTTCGTTGGGAAATTAGCAAATACTTGCGGCATTTCCCAAGCTGCTGAATGCAATTGAACGGGTTCTTGTCTATTACAATCTTCTTAGATATTTTTTCAACTGTGTACTTAGGTACTTTAATATTTATATTTATTACTTCATTTGCTAAGCTAACTTATATTAACCAATAAAAAATTAAATTAAATTAGTCGTTAGGGCTGCAGAACTAGACGGCAATTTACGTTCCAGCCCTGGATTATGAGCTGCGGTGTGACCGCCCATAACACTATCGCCAAATACCACAAGGGCGCCAAGTTGCTGCTCCGATAGTATCGACTGGGGTTCCATCCCCAGAATTTTGGTCATTTGTTGTTGCTCGCCAGGGCGAATTCGAATGCGAAGCGCAGTAATCAAAGCGCTGATCGTGGATTTTTTTGCATTTTTTTTGAGTTCAAATAGTTCGTTAATAAGAGTATCGGTCAACGATATTATTCCATTTGCAATCGAAGTAAATAGTTGAAAGTGATAAAACAAAAAAGAAGCGACGCCAACTGGCGAAAAAGGAGATAACCGAAAACGAAAAACACGACAAAAGCAACGTTGAAAGAGAGTAACAAAAAAAAAAACGATGATCGAACCGTAAATTTAAAACCATGCAATGTACAGTGCATAATATATAATAATTTGACCAAAACAAATGCCAAGTTTGAGAGCGAGAGCGAAGAACGTTAATAAAAAGAAGTAAATAAGTGATCTTGGCCCGTTGTTTGTTGTTATGGTTGCCGTTGTTGTAACTCGTTTTTTTTAATGCGCGCGTGTATGAATCACACCAACACAACAAAACAAACAATAACAACGATGCGATACGGTGAAATATGCTAAGTAAATAGCAAAAGAGAGTTCCAGTTTCCAGAGAGCGCGACGAGAGCGCGCGAGAGAGAGACTACAAGTACATACTGGAAAGCGATCCCGATCCCGATCCTTTTTCCAGGCACGCAGACATCTCGCTCGCACCCATGCCGCCCTAGAACAACTTTTGTTGCAGCTGCCTAACAACCAACAACTACAGCAACAACGAGCGCACTGTGCACGGCAAAGGAGCAACAAGGAAGGCGATAGCTGGAAAGCGACGACGATGATGATGATGCGGTCGCAACAACAACAACAACAACACAACCAACAACAACAACAAGCTGCTGCAGGCAGACGAGCATAGCGTTAAAAAAAGTAGCTGCATACAAAATAGTAATAGGAAAAAATCCGAAAAATTCGAAAAAAATAAAATAAATTAATTAAACGATCGCCCAATTTAATCAAGTGCATATATGTGTGTGCAAAATAGAAAGTGCATTGCAGCAATCAAAAATACATATAGTATATTATCGCAGTTCGCAGACGATAATAGTAATTGTTAACACGAAAAGTTCGAAATGAAGGTCACCGTCTGCTTCGGCGACGTTCGCATTCTGGTTCCCTGCGGTTCCGGCGAACTCCTCGTCCGCGATCTCGTCAAGGAGGCCACGCGACGCTACATCAAGGCGGCCGGCAAGGTAAGCGGATATATCTGATGTGGTGCCAGTATTTTAGTCACGGAGTTCCTTAAGATACAAGAAACCCGCTAAATTAAGATATACAGTTCTTAAAATTCTACACAACAAAGTTAGCGATCCAAATTGTAAGGGCCAATATTATTTAGGTCATACCAAATACAAAGGTAGGGTGCTTCAAGATTATGATAATATTATAAACATAGATAACCATTATCTATCCCGACTGGAATCGTCACTTTCAAATTTATGCATACTAATAAATGTAGTAAAATACACCGCAATTCTCAAATATAAATGAATATAGCCAATCTACTAGTAAATAAAACGGTAAAAAATATGTTAATGGTTATTATGGGATAAAAAATGCAAATAAATTAAATGATATCTTTTTGTGTAAAATTACTGCTTCTACATTTATTTATGTTGATTACCAACCCACCTCAGAAAAGTGCTGACAAAACAAGATTAACTATGCCATTTATTTTGTCAGAAATGTATTTAAATGTTAAAACGTAAACCTTTTTTTTCTGTGGCAGCCAGTTAAAATGTTGATATATTTTGATTATCTGCGGCTGAAACGTAATTAAAAAGAAATGTGTCGCTAATAAATGTTACTGTAATCGTACATTTGGTTAATAATTAATGTGAAATTATACAATGTTGTAATTTTGTTTCTCAACATGCACATTTAACTTGTTTAGGCTAAAGAGTTTAGTTTATTAAACATATTTGAACAGATTTTCAATGGAAAATCTATCAATTGTTACCAACGTATCTCTGTAAGTCATGCCGCGACCGGTAATTGTATCTTTTGACTTTTTTCTCAAGTGATTCCCGAAAAATACCCTCCGTCATTTCTCCCGCAGTTCCGTAAACAATTTTCTCAAGAGCGGAAACGTTGCACTTGAAAGTGATGTAATTACACAAGAAAAGAACCCAAAAAAAACTAGAATTAAACCGAACAAGAAAAGGTTCTTCAGCGGCGCTTATCTGGGGAAAAGATATACACACATATAGTATGGTATAGAAGAGTATGGCAAAGATCGGGGAAACAGAAACAGGGCCTAGGTAAAATATTTGAATAATGATAAGCCCCTGACGAAGCCATAAAAACAAACTGAAAACCGAAAAAAGTGAGTGTCAGAGTGAATAAAAGACAGAGAGAAGATGATAACAACGACCAACAAATCGGAGAAGAAAGAGAAGAACTTAAACAAGCAACAGAACAGAAACGAACAGAACAGAAGACTCGAATTATAATAAAAGTCAGTCCGGAATCAAAAGAACATTTTTATTTCATTTTGAACTCGTTTGAACCCGATTCCGATCGAGTCAACAGGTAACCCCAAAAAGAAGAGGGGAAAAGGGGTCAAGAAATGCACTTTGCCGGGCGAGAAATCCCAAGAAGGGAGACCCCCTAATTAATCAGAAATAACATCTGAAATTCGTCGAGGTCCTCTATAATTAATCAAAAGATCAAGGGAGAAGGGCTCGTCCGAGTCCACTGGAATTTTCCAGGGAAAATTCAGATTCGAAATCAATTTCGGTGTGCGGGGGATCCCTTTTTCCTTTCCTTTTCTCGTTCTTTTCCTTGTTCTTTATTTCCCTTTATTTTGATAATGATTATGAGTTGTGTTTTTCTTTGCTTGCCGCAACGATTAAGTCATAATTTAGATGGTTAGCGCCCTGGGAATCTTAAACTTCCTATAAGAATTTATTACCGAAGTTGGTAAATTAAACTGGGGTTCTATTGGAAAATATAGTCTATTCTGATATCCTAAATAGTAGATTCTGAATAGATTCGTACAGTAGAAAGTGTGAGGAAATGGAAAGTACTAGCCATCATTTGTTTATTGCAGGCTAGAGAAAAAGCTACACTAATTAGGCGTTTATCCAAACCACAAATAGTCCGAAACCAAAGTCTTCTGCATGGCATTTCCGGCGAGGATTTGGTTTCTCGCGGGGATTGGGGGGTCTGGAACTGGCAATGGACGGGGAGACCTGTGTGGAGCCCGATCTGTTGCAACGTGTGTGAATTTTGGTTTGCTTTCATTGTCTGGCCAAAAGACGAAACTGTGTCAGCTGCAATTAAGTGCAAGAGCCGAAAGACTGAAAAGAAAGGGGGAAGTAAACAGATCGGAGGGGCGGCGGTGGTGCTACCAACAAATAAGACGCTTTCCATTTCGCGATCACGTGCGCCGTCCAATTGCAGACCAAAAATTCAACCTGCTAATTATGCAATTGCATGCAAATGCAATGTAGGTTTGCTACACCAACAGATCCCAAAAATATCTAAGGAGAATCCTAAAATAATTTACCACAATCACCATATTTGGTATAAAAAATTAAAGTATAATACTAATGATACGGTTTCGAATAACAATTCATATTCTTTTACCCTCGACTGTTAACTCATTTTGCTTTTTGCAAGATCAACGAAATCGAATGACTTGCAGCTAGCTGCACTTCAAATTCTTCGGCACATGAGATACTATTGTATCTTTTATATACATTTCTGCTATTCCGAATCCGTATTTTTTTTTGCAGCTGTGCGATCGCAAGTTTTTTGTTTCTAGTGCTCTGTTTTGTTTTTCGCTTTTCGTTTCATTATCTTTTGCAGCCAACATGTGCAAACTTAACATTGTGTGTGAGGTGTGAAGTGGAATAGGGTGTATAAGAGCTACAAACTGATAAAAAAGGCTTAGAGTGTTACCAACTGACCTATTGCAATGGAAGATATATAACATTCATGATGTTTTCATATGCGATTCCAAGTGTGAGATAATTGGGATCTTGACAATACTATTCCATTGTAACTCGGAATTTAATGGAAGTATTTAGGTGAAAATTGGTATAGGAAGTAATTATAGGGGGAAATAGATAATTAAATAGATTCAATAATCCCAACCATAGTAACTCGAAATCTATTAGAAGAATTTACCCAAAAATTGTTGTCAATCACTTAAATTGAGAAACTACTAATAATCATGAATAAATATATAATAATTGCGAATATTTTAGCTAACCTTCGAAATATCTGAATAAAAATAATGTACGCGTTTATAAATAATAAATAATTGTGCACAGGCGTTACACTGCTAGTAATGAACTTGAAACTGACTTTTAAGGAGTCAGCTATAATTCTACAAACTCGATCCATATGGCAAATCGAAATAGTTTAGGAGCAATATGATATTCCCGCTTGCGATTCCTTTGTTCGAGTTCGACTTTGGTGGGCGTTATGTGTTATCAAAGCTCAACTCTTGCGTCGTCTGTTTATTTTGTATGCCTGGGAAACCAGAGATATGAGTGCAAAAAAAAAAAAAAAAAAAAAAACAGACAGATACAGCGTATAAACCAAAGATGAAGAAAAAAATTTCATTGAGCATTTTCCTTGTCGCTGTTGCTGAATTCTTGGCATTAAGCGGCAACAACGGCGGCAGAAAAACCAGTTTTGCACAATTTGTAAATTATTTAGTCATAAAAAAAATATATCCAGCTCTCTTCTTTCGCTCTCTCACTCGCTCCTGTGCTGCCATCTCGCTTGCACATTGTTTGCGGTTAAATTTTTTGATTTTTCTACTCACGCTACTAATTGTTAGCGTATTTTAAGTGCGCTCTAATTGGTTTAAGTCAATAATTACAATGAAAATATGGTAGCAACACTATGAGTGGAAAAGCGGAAGGGGATCTATGGGGTTTTATGTTGGGGCCAGGCTTTGACAATGGCAAATAATCGATAAATCCAAGCGGCAAACACCTTGGCCAGTTTCTTTTTATGGCCAATGGAATTTCGTTAGAATTTCGCTGGCATTTGGCTGAACGGCGAAATGTCGGTTGTACTTATGGACTGAAGGTCGGAAGTGCCCGGAATCGCATGTATAGTAGTAATAAGTAATGGATATTTATAAAGATTTTTATTCACTTCAAATTTGTTATTACATGCCATTAAAAGATAGCTTTTAGGAATTTCTATTATAAATCTATCTTTAATTTAGTCCATTTTAGTGTTTGGCATTATGTTCGTTCCCACCCGCGATCTTTTAGATCTTTTCCCTGAACATTGTAGATAAAACATTTTTGCAGCTGTTGTTCGAAATGAAAAATGCAAGCCAATTATGAGCGGCTATGTGAGAGGCCTTCCACCAGGCTGACCAAAAAAAAAAAAGTAGAAACCATTTAAGGTGGACCTACCACACGCACACGTGCGGTCCACCCCACCCATTCGTAGATAATCTCCATTGGCATCTGCATTTCCCACTTGCCCCTGGGAAACTAAAAGAAAATGTGGTCAAAATGGGAAAATGTAGAAAAATCAATTGGATTTTGCTAGTATTGTTTTAAAATAACCAAATATATTTCAATAAAAGTTGATAACTCTCATTAGGAAGTAGCTTGGAGTTTCCAAAGCAAAACGCTGTGAGATAAACAACTCCAATCAAAATTCTTTATCGCAAACAAGTAAGTCAGTGCGATATAATGAAATGCCTGACTTCACTAGAACCCCTGCCCCAGGCCACGCCCCCAGAACCTCGCCGCCTTTCGTCGGACGTCAGGTAGCACTGTACTACGTATATCGTATATGTGGTACAGTATGTAGGCTCGAACCCATACCCATACCGATACCCATACCCATACCTATACCCATTCCCAAACTCAGACTCAAACTCAGTAAAACTCGACTCTTGGGGGTTGTGACTGCAGCTATAATAGTTTCTGTTTTGTCGGTTGGCATGACAACAACCTGATTACACGTTTGTACGTTTCTCCATTCTGTATATATACACTTATATTTATATATATATGTATATATATATATGTATAGTTATATGGCAAAAACAACAGGCTACAACAAAATAGCAGTTGACTGCGTCATTTTCAATATAGCCAGGCCATATTAACCAAGCCATAGATATTATTATTGCAGTGCATTGTGGGCTGATTCACTTGGCCACGCTACCAAATTGGGAGCGAGAAATTCAATTGAATTATCGTTTCTCCACTCCACTCAACAATATATCCAGTATTTAGTTTCTAGCTCGATTTGTGTGTAATTGAAATTGGAAATAATTTCAAGTGACACCCACTCACTAGCCGATATCGCAGACATGGTTCGCCTACGGGTTCTTCGATTAATTTTATTATTTTATTATTCTACAAACTGCAGCGATCGATCGGATATGGAATTACTATTCCAATTGCCAGTTGCGTTTCCCAGAAAACAACTAGCTGAACATGGTTCGATTGCAGAGGGTTCCGTGAACTAAAACGATTGGGTTTCAGTTTAAACTAGAAATAAAATCTAAATTCAAGAAAGAGTTTATCTTCGGGGGAAGCATATCTTTCCATTCTTATAGCCTTATATATTCTTATATAATACATCGCCCAAGTGTTTGATTATTTTTTGCATTAGTCACGAGAATTCGTCACTGATTTGGAATTTGTTGCAGCCTTCGTCTATCGATTTATTGAGGTATTATTTCGTATCCGCTTTATTATTCCCGCACTATATCTCTCGATTGTTTACATTGTATTGCATGCCAAATCGTTTTCCCCTTTATGGACACAGAAACTCAAATTTGGTTTCGAATTTGTGCTAAGGAAAGGGGTTTTGATGGCGGTACACGACGGAGAAGTCGGGGTGTAAATGGACATATTTGAGTTGCATTTGCATGCCTGGCACGAGTGCACGATTTTTTGTTGCCTTTTTGGAAATTACTGCCTCGAGTTGCATTCTCTATGAAAGTTTCCCCCTTTCCCTGTCCATAAAATTATCTATATCAATCTGCTTGCATTTGAACTCGTTCTTTAAACTTTTAGGACGGTCCAACTTTTTATTGAAAATATTTACAAAATCGAAAAAATATATTTCTTTTATTTGCTGCTTTGTGCTGTCTTTCTAGTTTGATAGTTTGGATTATTATTGAAAGTATTTTTTAAGGTGTAGCCCAAAATGCACTTTTTTATCATATCGTGTAGAATTACAAAACATTTTATTGCCACACTAATTGAGTATCTATTTTTAGTCACGCACGTGTGTGTGCACCCACCGCCCCACCGCTGGCACGCCCCTGACCTCCGGCCACGCCTCCATTCGTGCCGCCCCCTTCCCTTGTGATATTTGTTTTAATTTTTTTGTTATTTTGGTGGTTCACTTCCCAATTGCGGTGGTTCGTGTGCTCCAGATGGGTTTGGTTTGGTGCCGCTTCCGTTTTCATGTACACTTTGGGATGCATTTCAGGATACGAGGGTTAATACCCATTAATGGGTAGCGGGGGAAAAAGGGAGTAGCAGCTGCTGTTTAGGCTGCAACGACGCCTTTCAATGGCAAAAACCAACAGGCCAAAGGCAAATTAATTGGTTAATATTATTACTGGACAAGCTTACGGTGGCGGAAACATGGAAACACACCTACCGAAAATAAAGCGATTGACTCCCAACTCACCCACCAACCCCACTCTGACTTTACCCCATTTATTATTATTATTATATCATTCAAATTAATGAGAAGTAAAGAGAGTTCAAGGTGGGGAGCAGCACTCTACGTCATATTCATGCATGGTTAGGTCGCCAAGGTGGCTCAAAAGATCATTAAAAAAAATTAAAAACAGAATTGGGAGGTGGCGGTGCGTGTGTGTCGACAAGCTCCATTGAAGGGGAACCCCGGGGTCAAGTGCATAATATTGGCCAATAGTTCAAGTTCAAGCTGAAGTTGCTCAAAAAGATATTACAAAATAATTTTTCTATTTTTTTATAATTCTTCTATTCAAGGTGATAATAGGTTGACATATATTTTATATTACCTATAACATTTTTCATTGCAATGGACTTTTGTCGTCTTTTTGCCGCGTAACGAAACTAAAAGTTTTCTGATTATGGGGTTCAGCTAAATTTACATTTTTATTAATTTTATCCAATTTCTCCCATTGAAAAATCTCAATTCGTTTCGTATTAATATGAAGTGGTTCCCGTTCCGTGCTTTTCAATAAAATACAAATAAAAAAACACGGCCATTTAGTTTGTGTTTTGTTTATTTATTTCAATTTTTATAATTGAGCTTTGTTCAAACTAGCTTTGTGTTGTTTTGTCATCTAAAAAACGTGGCAACCAGACGAAAACAAACGAACCGACATCGCTTAACAATGCAACGATCTGCTGGTCAGTGGTGCTCGAGTGGGCGTGGCCCCTTCCGCCCACCGCCGCCGCCCTCTTCCCGGTCTATTTTGTTTTTATATATTCTCTTTTTTTTCATTGCACAAAAGCATTTTCTGTGCAGCAACGTGACGTTTTCGGGTAATGAGTAAGCGCGAAATAAACACGGTCTCTAAAACACTGATAAAATTTGGTTTAATTAATGCGAGATAACCAAAACTTACCAATAAAAAGCAACTAAATGTACAAACATTAAGTTGGTTAGTTATTTATTTCAGTTACGAATCCCTTCCTATATTAAGAATTGATTTAAGTGATTTGTTATAAAATTAGTCAAACAAAAGTTTAATTTCAATTTAAATACCTTTCATTTGTTTCGAATGTAATTTTGTGTGATTCATTGCTCATTATTCTTTATCCTTTCGATCGGAGCTCCTCATGGTGTAAATATAGCATGTTGTGTACCATATACCGTACCCCAAAAAGCGTTCAACCGATGGCGATCGCACATGCCTGATATAGGCACGTATCGGAATGTATCTTTTTTATTTATTTATTTTTTGCGAGTGTTTGCCAAAGGGGTTGGCTTGGGTCAACTACCCAAACCCGTACCGTAACCATATCCGTGCCCATCGCCAGTCATCGACAGTCGCAGCGTCACCATTCATCAGCCATAAAGTACCCACGAATACACTTATACTCGTATACACACTCGCAAACGGTTGTTTGGTTGGTCAACTTTTGCATTTCATTCCCCGGGTTCTCTTCCATTGCATTTGAATCCATTCCGCTGAACTTTCAGCCAACTCAATCGCCGGGTAACCAAAAACCCAGACGAACTCTGTTACTATAAACTCTATAAATACCAAGTAAATAAGCATTTGATTATCCAACTTATAGGTTTCAAACTGAGTAAGATTATTATAAAATAAAAGTCGCCAACTATTTTGTGAATAAATATGACAAAATGTACAAATATTCTATACCACCCTCTTTGTAGGGCATACGCATCCTCGTCTGGGCAGCTGCTGTGCTTGTTTTCTTAACGTTTTTATTTTTATTTCAATTTCAATTTGTGTAATAACCAAAAACGTAAGACTCAAAGCAGAACGTCGCTCACGTTTCGGTGATAAAGGCAAAAATAAGCAAGTAGTAGAAATCAACAAAAACCGCATTTTTCTTCTCGGTGATGCAAAGTCAAAAAATAGTACAAAAAAACCAAGCCTGACTGGCTGGAATGCCGAGTGAATTGGCAGCCAACGGTTATTGAGTTCAAAAAAAGAGGCGAAAAGCTGGGATTGCGCCGTATTTTTTTTTTTGGGCTAGGTCAGTTTCAGTTTAGCTTTGGCGGGCAATGAAAGGCAATACTTCCAGAAATCAAATAAACGCAGCCATTAATTTTGGAACCCATTTTGTTCGGCTCCAATTAATAAACGTGGTTGTAGTTGTGTTTAGGCATATGTCAGCCCGAAATTAACATTTGGCCGACGACTGTGAGTCACTAGCTTGTATATTTCCCCCTAAATAAAACTACATATCGCCTCAATCTCCCTATATTTGTATTTATCCAGGTGTTTCCTCTAGAAAAATACCAAACAAAATAAAAGAGACGTGAAATTTTTACAAATGATTCATCCAAAGAGAGAAATAAGAGGCAGTGCCAAAGAATGTCGTTGATGAAGGCCACTTCGCAAAAGGCTGTAAAGATGGTCTTGTCTCGACTTTGGCTTCTTTTGGGTTTTTTATTTTGCTTTTATTTCGTGACCGCTTTTCGTAGGCGCTGCACGTGCAAATGCTTTTGAATGAAAATGAGAAATAGGCAGGAAGGTGAGCCAAAACCGCAAAAGGTAACAACGATAGCTAAAGCCCCTCTAAGAGCCCCCGCAATTGGGCCACGCCTAATATAAATTGCGCACTTGCCTCTCCAACGTGTTTAATTAATTATAGACAGTTGGTGCTCGATAAGTTGGATTTTGTTTGCTTTATAAGTAAGCGTAAACTTGCAGTGCAATTTAGGATTTATAACAATTAACATGTATATTTTTAATATGATTCTTTTATTACTATTACTTCTGCTTAAAGATGTTGAGGTACCACTGTACTTTGAGCGGGGGCGATGCTCTTTGCCCAGTGAGAGAGAGCAACACGGCTCTTTTTCGCATGCCTGCCGCTCGTTTTACTCTCTCATTTGCCCATTTGCCCATTTGCTCACTTTGCGTTCTCGCAAAACGAAAGACTGAGGCGACAAACTCGACGACTGGCGGCAAATGGCGGACGAAGAGAAAGAGTCGTTCCAATTGAGCAGGCTATAGCGCATTTAGATGTGTGCATGTACATTTGTGTGTATGTAAACAGAGGTGTGTGTACAATGCACCCACATGCCACAACAATAAGACCAACAACAACGCTGGCTTGGCCTTGAAATTGCTTAGCAACAACAACTCTACTTTTTTGCACGCGTTGACTTCAAATCGCTGGGCAAATAACAAGGAAACACCAGCAAATTTTCTTTGGCTTGCAAAAATTACAAATAATTTTAGCATTAGCATATGTACATATATTCCATGGTTTAGTTATGTAGTAATGTTACTTTTTTTTACTATCTGACATTCGCTTTCCGTTTCTGTTTATCAAAAAAAAAAATCGGTTAAACAATTCTTTTGCTTTTCATTGGACCTTATTTATTGCCTCAAAGTCACCCAAACACTTTCCATTTATTTTTGTGGAATGCAGAGACAAACGCTTCCACTCTGCGCCCCTCATAATTTCTAAGCATTTTTGGGCATTTAATTTCACTTCCATGAACAATAAAAAACCACCAGAAAAGAGTAAATTTAATTTCTATATAAAAACCTTTTTTTATTTAACCCAAAAAAGGGAAGCATAAAACAAGATTTGTCATCGCGTTGTAGTTGCCTTTGTGCATAGTATATTTTCATAGTATTACTTTATTTTCGACTGTGTTTCTTTATGATAATTGTTATTTGTGTTGAAATATTTGTTTATTTTTGTTGGGCTGCGCAAGCCAGCTTACGAAATGATGTGAACTTTTGCACAGGGTTGTCTTGGTTCAGGGTTTCTTTTGGTTGATCATTCCTTCGAGAGTTTTAGGAAGCCGGAATTCTTGCCAAAAAAAATGTGTATTTGCCCGCACAGTAACATTATTATTGTTTACGATTCCAAAGCACAGAAACCAAGCCCATAAATGTATCTTCTAATTTCGGTTTAATGTTGTGTCCCCTGTCGCTCGGAATAATTCCTGGAATCGGGAATCGTTCGACCTGAGATGGTATTCTCTCAACTACGGCAGGTCTCTACAATTCACAGATAAAAAGAGGGTGTGCCATCTGTATACAGACATATAAAAGTGGTATGGTGTGGGTATTATAGAAAGGGGCTTTGTTGTAGTTCTATTTGAAGTACGTATTTAAGTGGCATTTAGCATGAAATTGCGATCCTTTTGTTTGTTGGCTAGCTTGTCTTGGGTTCGTTTGGTGTCTGAAAAAGGAAGCTTTCATTTAACGCTTTCTATGGTGCTACAGTGGGACTTCTAGAATGGAAGCCATGTTATTGAAAGCCTATTAAATGTTTAAGCGGTTATAACGGATATTTTGTTTAAATAAGGACCGTAATTTGAACGGAAACATAATGTAACCGAAATCGCATTTCCTGGCAATAAACAAATTTATTTATCTTGCCAATTCCACAATAACTTATCGCTGTTATTTACTGTGCGGCTGCGTTCTGTGTCATGCGACACACATGAATGTAAAGCTCGGCTTACTCTTTTTTCCTTTGTGCGTGTGTGGTGCGTCGTCTCTTTTTTCAATTCCGCAAACAATAAATTATATTGTTTTTGGATACCCCAGCGAGTGTGGAGAATAAGAATAAGAAGAAGCCTTTCTTCATCTTGCATTTCTCCACCCGATCTTTGCTTTTGTTTGCCCAGCAGAAGAATGAAGATAATAAGAACAGTCAGAAAAAAATCCCCAAAGCGGCATCCAGTTACCAAATACAGTAGGCACTCGTAAATTTGAATAAAATATTGTTTTATACTTTGGCTTTTCAATTATTCTACTTTTTTGCAATGCTTTTTGTGTTGAACTACCAAGTAGAAATTGAAATATTTATAAGTCGAAATACTAAATATTTATAAATAAGTAAACTATTTTCTTACTTTATATCTTAAAGTTTAAGTTACTCTGTTGAATCTCAATTCATATCGGTTTTCTTAGCGCTTTGTTGTTCGGCATTTTCTTTGTGGTTTTGGTAGGGGACCCAGTTGATGGGATTACCTTACCTTATTCACTTGATTGATTGGATGATTGATTGACTGATTGAGTGAAGTTGCAGCTACATCTCCAACTTTTATCTCCAGCTGGTTTGCCTTGAAATAAATGCGTTTCCGTCGTTTCTTTTCTTTGACGCTGTCTTGGCTTTTTCATTTTCTTCATCACCTGTTGCCATCTCACTTTCACTCGAATTGACTATCTCTCTCTGGCTTGTCTTTTGCATAACCACGATCGAACGAGCTTTTGTAATGAACTCTGACCCCTGAAATCCCCCCTCCCCCCCCATTTCATCGCCCCTTTAAACATGTTGATGGCATTGCGGAAATTCACACACATTAAAAACAACCAACAAAGATACAAAAGACTACGCAGGCCAAAATAAAAACAACAATTTAAGCTTGCGCAATATCCGATTGGTTTATTGTTGTCTTGTTTTAGTTTTAACTTCGTTTTTTATTTTGTTACCTATGGAGGAAGAAGTGACCCAAGCCAAGCCGCTTAGACAATTACAATTAGGAGCGAGTAGTATTTTCTAGATTTTTTTTTTCGTCGCCTCTCTGGGTCAGTTTTTGTATTACTTTGGTTTGTTTCGCTGGCGCTAAGTGACTTGGCTAAAAAGTTGAGGAAAATCCAAGATAAGTGCTCTAAATGGGACAAATAATGATGAATCATTCGATCATGCTGCTAATGGGATGAATTACTCATCAGCTAATTGTTATAAGCTAACCGAAATCCTATACATACTTTATACGAAACTTACAAAACCTCTAATGTGTAATAGATCTGATTTGAAATCCCTCATGAGTATTCGGTTTACGTGCCTTGTATATGGCTTAAAATTCATGGCTTTTCCCAGAATCTATCTTGTCGCATTCCCTATGCACACATCTCCATTAGTTAAATAGTTTCTCACACGGAATATCCATCCCCAGCAATCCAGGATACTCAGCACATTTTAAAATTCAGAGCAAGCAGATGCATAAATAAACGTCAGGCACTCGCTCAAAAATGTCAGGGGTTTGGCTTGGCTTGGCTTGGTTCTTGGGTTTGGTTTGGCTTGGTTTTGGTTTAGTTTTGGTCCTACCCATACCCATTCCCATACCCGTACCCATACTCGTTCCCATTCCTCTCGAGCTCCCTGCCTTTGACACTGCCATTCCTCTCACGTTTCCCTCGCTCACTGCGTGTCAAATCAAAGTGCGACTTGAGTGCGGCTCCCCAAAGATTTCCCCTGCAGCCCGCTCCCTCGTAATCCCATCCATATGAAGGCCCCACCCCCAACACACGACAACAACAAGCGCGTACAGTGGTACCTTTAATTATGAAATTATACAGTTCTATTACGCCAGCAATGTCAGCAAAATCAAGTTTAAAACGGTAATAAAAATGATAATTGAAATAAATAATATAATCGTAAATAAGAAGTATATTATTTGTTAAAATTAATTTGAAATATGGCATTTAAGTATGCTCTAAGTAATTATAATTTTCCGAAATTATAAAAAATTATTTCCACTGTACTACAGTAACCACACAACCGCAGCAACAACAGCGGGCAGTCACGAGCCGCCGACTTTAAGCCGCTTGTAATTGATCGTGTCTTTGACATTAGAAAAACATTTTCTCTCTCTCCGTCCCGCTCCCAATTGTCATCCTCCCCCTGTTCCCCTAGTTTTTCCCCCCATGTCTTGTTGTTGTAGCTTGTTGCATGAAAATGTAACGCAAGCACGAGACATCGTCATCCGCCGACCAACTGGTGCACGGTGGCTAATAAAGCGCACGCAGCGACAGTAAATCCACTTAGCGGTGGGTGGTGGGCGGTGGGAGGTGGTTGGAGTGGGCGGAGTGGGTGAGTGGAGTCGAGCGGTGGAAAACAGAAAGGAAGCCGCACAAATGGTCCAAAAGATTCAGAGAGTGTCAAATGAAATGAGACGTGGCCGGAGCAACAGGCTAAGAAAAAAACAGGGGAAGTTCACTAGCGGTACGGTAAACATACGATAAAAAGATTTCAAAATGTATTTGAACGAAATTTAACACAATAAAAATAAATTTTTGACATTTTATTTATTATATGTTGATCTGAGAAAAGAAAGTTTTCCGACAATGTCAAAGGGTGTTCACTCTATAGAACGCACACTGTATATTTAGGAGATGCAAAATGCATGACTAATTTATCTTTAAGATTAAAGTGACACAAATGCTTAGCAAAGGAAAAATGCATTTCAATTTAATATGATAGTTCATTGTTGGAATATAACGTTTTCATTAAGATAAAACTTATATGCTTATTTATAATTTTTATTTGAAACTAACATATTTCCGCGATGATTCATTTATTTTAATATCTAACTAGAGCACTTATCAAAAGGAAAATGTGTAACCTAGTTTTGTAAACATATCAATGGACTTATTATCACTGTTCCAATTTATTGCCTACCCCAAAAATGAACGTTGGTAATCTAAAACTAATTTTCTTTCCATTTCTATCTACTTGCAGGTAAGATAACAGCTAGTTAATTGAAACAACAGTTGGTGGGGTGAAACAACACTACGGAACAGGTATGCCGCATGGATGACCCACTTGAACGAGCATTTATTTCTACTGACAAATGAAATGCAAGCACCGAGCTGACACATGCCATGGGTGCAGTGAGTCGTAGTTGAGTACTAGTTCCAGAATGCAGAGATTCCAGTCTATATACTTGCGCCGAACTAAACTAGGCAGGGCTCCCAAGTCATAGCTCCCATATCTTATCAGCCCCAGCCAATCGATGCATGTTGCAAGCGCAACAACCCCCCCAAAAAACCAAAAACAAAAATCAACAAAATACCTAAAAACAGGAGGGGAAACAACAAACATTATTGGGGTAAATGGGACAGCGGGGAAACCAAACAAATGCCAAAAAGTAATAAATTATTTATGTCTGGGGACGAGACGCAGAAACACCAAAAAACAAAAGACCAAAGACAATAGATTCAGAACGATTATGTTTTATATAAGAAGAAAAGAGGAATGAAACCAATGTGTTTTTTTTTATACATTTCTAAATACTGATACATTTTTACACAAATCGAATAGTTCAATTTTATAAAACCTAATTAAAACAGGGTTTTCTCTAAGCTTTTCATATTAAAATGAAAATCTGTGTATATTTTCTAAATGATCTCTCTCTTTAGAAATTTACATACTTTTTACCGAATATTTTACACAGTTCACCAACACGCCAAATAGTTACAGCGGACGTTTTTTTTTCAAGTAGTTAAATAGTTCGGTGTCTAGATGGCGCTGTTTAGTTCAGCGCTATGCGATCTTCAAAGTGTGTTTTAATCAAATGAAAGTATCGTCAGTCAAATTAAATTGTCTTAGTTAATGTCGATTTTATTTATTTATTTTATTCTATTGCTACAAATAACAACTGTGTTATTTTCCTGAGACTACAGTTTTAAAGCAACTGTATGATCATTTCCGTTAGAGGCCGCCTTCGAAGTAGACACTAAATCTAGATGGCGCTAGTGAAGTCACTTTATTTTGATTTAAATTAAAATTGAAATCAGTGGGTGAGAAGAGATGGCGACCTTGAGGTCATCGAAGCGCAACAGTTACAACCTGCCACCCACTTCTGAACCTCGTTTTTATTTTGACTGCCCGACAGAACAAAACAAAACCCAAATAAACGAAACGGAACGGAAAACCAATCAAAACACTCAAAAAGCCATCGAAAATTGGGTGAAATGGTGAACGAACTTAACATTTTTTTTGCGCCTGCACCTGTGTGCGTCTAAATCTAATGTTTAAACACACACTGGAGCCATAAAGCCCAGATGCCGAAAACAATGGACCAGTCGAGCAACTTTGTCTTAAGCACGCGAAACTGGGAAAAAAAATAACAACAGTAAAACGAGACCAGCTGCTTGAAAACAGCTGAGAAGTTTTCAATAACGAAACCACACACTTTTCAGTTACAGAGAAAATAAATTTTAAGCATTGAATAAAATGAATTTTACGAAGAATTTTGACTAGCTAAGACTAAAAACTTGCAGGTGCATCCGATTATATTACGTGTTTTATTATAAAATTAAGTTTGAGTTTTTTTTTTTCTGTGCACCTCGTTATATATTTTCCCACCTCCCCGGCGACTTATTGCTCATTAGTTATTGTGTGCTCGCATTTTGGCTGATGACAAAGCTTTTTTTGTTTGTTTATTTTCTTTTTTAAAGCCGAACGGAAGTTTTGGTTGCTTAAAGTTTTACATTCACTGACCGAACAATGGGAATTTGTAAATGAATGAATGATGGAGAGCCAAAGAAAGGCAAATATCTAATTGCTCAAGAACGGAAACCTACGACTTGATTGATGACTCACCTGATTGAGTGATTGAGTGGTGAGCCGGTTAAAATAAACCTGTGCGAAATGAATTAATTAAGTGCATTCAGAACCTGATGAGCTTCAATTCACACACCAGCACACAGAACTGGCCACTCACTCACTCTTTCTCTTTTTTTAGGCGGATGCATAATTATGCCGGTAATGGTACCAACAAATCGGGTACAGTGAACACTAGGGAGCAAAAACTAATAGAAAAGAAGGCATTTTTATTCATTTTGTCGGTTAATTCTAATAGTTTATTTTGAACACTTGCCCAACCAATATTTTAAAAACATAAACATATATATCCTATAATTTGTGAATACGTTAAACATTGTGTTATCGAACCAATACTGTACTAGTAAAGACTAGCAACAAATTGAATTTATGTATTTATTTTTTCTGCTGTTTCGTTTCTCTCATTAATTATGCGAATGTTGCCGAGTTTTTCCTCCGCATTTGCAGTTTTGCTGCTTTGTAGTTTTGCTCGTGGAAAAAGGAAGCTTTCCAGTTCGTTTGGTTTTCGTAGCGCGAGAATTTCAGCTGAAAAGCGGAATAAATGCCTAGCAAACCAACAATTGCAAATGCACTTGAAGGCCGGACCATTGTGGTTGTTGGTGGTGTTGTTGGTGCTGTGTTGGTGATGTGGTGATGTTTTGGTCCCAGAATAAGTGGAAAAAGGAAACTGCTAATGATGATGATTACCATCCGACCATCGTCATTATCAGGCGTCGCCGACATCGTCGTCAATCGTTCATGGTATTCTGTGTCTAGTTTGCCTTGCCTTGCCTCACCTTCCTGCCACCACCACCACCAACAACAACAACTACTACAGAAACAGCAAGTACACCGCTTAATAATGCCAACGACGTCCTGGCGTCAACTCTGCGTTTCCCTGCCTTTTGTTTCAAGCGAAACCCTCCTCCTCCTCCTCCTCCGCCCATTCCACTTAAATTTGCATTCAGCGCCGCCCAGGAAGGGCGGGTATATGGATTATGGGATGGCATAGGTTACCTCGGTTGATATAACTATAACACTTGGCATCAATCTGAAATTTCGGCTTTTAGTTGGATGGTTTTGCAAAAACACAAAGCTATGAAAGGTATAGATCCCTTTTAAAACGTAGTAACTGTTTCGGGAATTTTGGTTTTTATATTAGGATTTTTATGTCGGTTTTCAATTTAAAATGTTCAGGTCGATCATTTGTATTTATTTCAATATCATTTGATTCGTTATTTTACCCTTTCTGAGTATAGGGAGTTTTTTTTAATACGATATATCCGCATTCTGGGCACTTGTTGCTTCTAATTTAGCTGTCGTTGTTGTTGTTGATGGTTGCATCCCCTTTTCCTGCTGCTGCTTTTTTTTTATGTTCTGCACATTTGAGTTTGCGTTACGCTTGACAAAGTTCTTCTGCGCAGTGTTTGTTGTTGTTGTTGTTCTCCTTGCCCGGTGGTCATTTGCCAGCAGTTTGAGAGCCACTGACACCGCCTGCACTTGCCAACGCCAAACGCAGGTGAAAAGAGAGAGATAGTGGGAGAGAGAATGGTTGCGCTCTCTCAACACACTGCAAAAAATAATGTAAAATCCGTACTTATTGTATTTCAAAATATTGCTAGTTCAATTTTATTTGCTCCACTTTTTATTAAATATATAATTGTTTTTATTATATTGCACTATATCTCTAAAAGTTGTTTTATAAAATATATTGTTTATTCCGTTTAGTTTCGCGGTATTTTTCCAGTGCACGCGATCTTGCGCTCTCTCTCTCTCTTTCTCTTCGGCGGCTGCGATTGGTGTGTGAGTGCCGTGAGTGTTTTGTTTTTGCGGCCGCACTTCACTTCGCTTCAGAAATGCGTCGTCGTCGGACGTCGCCGTCGCTGGCCGCAGTCGTCGGTACCGCAATTGTTTAACACAATTCTTTTAACGGTTCGCATAAAGTGCAAAAAATATAACGAAGAAATAAAAACAAAAAAACTAAAAAATGCGTTTTTTTTGTGTTTTGTTCAAGTGCCAAAAATGAGTGAAAACACACAGTTTGAAGACCATTGTGCTTTAGTTGAAACTGCAAGAATTTGAGGTTTATCTAAAGTTGGCTGGCGGCAGCCGATAAAGAAATAGATATATATCTACCACGACAAAAAACAGTTGAGATTAAATTCCAGATAACACAAAAGTGTCTTATTTAAATATGCGCAAGGCGCAAACACTTGTTAGGGGTGATTCTTCCTATAAAGGTTTTCTTGTGCTTAGATTCCCATGACGAGCGAGGAAATGCAGGAAATGTCTTGACATGCACACACACACACTCGAAAAAAATATGCCCAATAGATATAGCTGTTAAATGACCTGAATAAAATGAAAGTTTGCTAGTGAAAAAGATTTAGGACTTAAAATTAATATATATTTTCTATGTTGTAAAATGGAATTATTTTCATCTCGCACAACCGCTTCCTATTCCATTTATTTAAAGGCACCTGTACTTGGGAAACGATCATTAGTGGGAATCTTCCCACCATATGGCCAATGTTCCCTGCCTCAGCGTTTTTACTTTTGTAACTTTTAGGTGGCTTCTTTTGAAGTATGGGATCGGATCCTTTGACCTTTTACATTTTTCTTTCGCCTACCTTCGCATTTCCACATCCACATCCTTGTTACGACGCCTAATAAATCCATTTGGGTCTCCAATTTCAGTTGATTTTACGGCGGGTAATTAGAAGCAGACATTCCCACATTTGGCCGGGTGTGATGTTGGCAATGGAATTCACTTTGCGATAGGGTTTCACGAAAATATTACGTACCGGATTAGGTTGCTAAGGGATTATCGTATGACTTTACTTTGCTTACGGCATGGAACCTTCCTGTCCATCATTCTTTTAAGAAGGTTCTTAATGTAACATTTAAAATCGAAATGTCTGGGACGCCTACCACTAATTGAGGTTTTTTTGGTTTTTCTTTTCAAAGAGTTGGTAGCTTTCTGTTTGACTGAATACCTGCCTTTTGTTTGAATAAAATCTTAAGGGATTGGAATTTCAATCATTTTAATGCCTGGAATGTGATTTGTTATTTTATTTGAATTGATTTGTGATCGGCTTTGAAAGGTATTTCAAAATTCCAATTTTGCTTAGTTGCAATGATCATATAATGCGGAATTTAAAGGTACAGATGTTAAAACTTTGAGTTGCAGGAAGTTCTGTGGTATGTGCCACAAGTACCAGAACATGCCACTAAAGCCTTGGGAGCTGCATATAGCCTTGATTCCAGCGACTTTCACTTGGCAGGAATGCAAAGAACAAGAATCCGCATCCGAATGCGAACGAGAACTGAAACTGCGGCGACTCCAACTTGGTATATCGGAGCAGGTTGAAAGCCGAGGAAGCCGGGGGGCGTGGCCGGGGAGGGAGCCAACTGAAGGGGGTGGGGGTGGGTGGTTCCACCAGTTGGAGTTGCCGCTTGAGTTAAGCTTGTGGTTGGCCTTCACTGACTTTGGCATCGATTGGGTGGGTCCACTAGAATGACCCACTAGAATGCTGCCACACACAGATATATGTATGTATGTATGTTACATATATGTATATAGTAAAGTCTGCATAATTTGTGTGCTTTCGATTCTTGGAGTTAATCTTATCGTTCAGCACAGATAAAATAACTTTCGGGTTACGGTTGTGGTTTCGAACTGATAAAATATTTTCACCGTTCGCTGAGTTCTTTGTTTTTTTTTTTTAGAAACGAGAAGGTTTTTCCAAACAAATTCGATTGGGGTAATCTAAAAAGTCATATAACTATTTTGGTTGATCTCTCGATGGGGCTCTTGATTATCTTGGTTATAAATGGCAATCTTGGTTTCATGATCACCTAATTAATGGATTTTTGTTTAAAGTGTTTACTTCCCGTGCATTGGTACAGGATAATATTAGCATTTAAAGTATTTTCTTGGGCTTAAAAAGGGGTTTATTATTTAAAATTGATGAAAAGTGAATGTTAATAATATTTTACATAGAATTTATTTGTGATTTACGGTTTTAAAATGTTTACTAAATGGTTTAGTTTGCAATTTTTCAAAACTTGTGCCATTTCCCGTGAAATGTAATGTTATGTTTGTCCGTTTTTCACCAAAAATAAAACGATACCAGCTATAAAAGCCACAACAGCGCCGACAGAAAAACAAAGCATAAATACCAATAAATCGCTGGTTGTTGGCCATCAAACAAAGCGAATCAAAACAATCAAAATGCACAGTTAAAAGCCGGCTCTGCTTGATTAACTGTTCGTTAATAGTATTTGTTGTTTTGGCTTTCGGTTGCCAAGTGTCACCAAAGTGGCTTTAAACAAAAATAAAAGTAAATAAATACAAACTTGTTGGTTACAGACGACAGTGAGTGAAAGTGACAGTGAACTCAATTGACCTGAAACGAATACGAAATACGAGCACGTGTTGTATCCGTCTCTCTCTAGCGCTATCTCTCCCTCCCTTTCTACCATCACCTGCCTGTCTCTTTCGCAGCGTTATCATTACCATTTTTTGTTAGATAAAATGCGTATAACTGAGATATTAAATAATGCTTGAGTAATGCGAGTTGGTGAAGCTCACTCAAAGGTTTCAAAAGCACAGAGCACTCTTTCAAATCATTATTACACTGAGAATACAGATAAGATGAGAATTATATCACCACAATTGACATGCATGTATCTGCATTATTTGCCTCTGACTGATAGGTCATGACTATTAAACGGGTGATGGGGCCACTTTCCGTTCTATTTATATACATGTGCAATATATTTTCTTGAAGTGTAAGCCCAGCTTTTACTTTTCTTCCCAACTTCCGTACTTCCTCTGCCTTTTCACGTGCAATTAAGCACAAGTCGCAGCCGTTTAAATCAATTAAAATCTGTGTTACTCAATCACAACTACTCATTCGCCCAAAAATCCTCCCTTCTCCCTCGCCGAGGGTTCAGTCAACTTTTTGTAGTCAGAAAAGCGAACCGGTTGGGGACTTTTCCCTTCCCCACACTCTTTAAATATTTTTTTTTTCGGCAATGGCAATTACGAGCCAACGTTAAAGTTAAAGTTTGTAAGCGGCTTTTGTTGTTTACCATTTGTCTGTGCTCACTGTATTCAACTCACAGTTCAGTTTATGTCGACGACGCTCCACTTTAGAAATGGGCAGGAAAAAGATGAAAGTTTTTCCCTGCTCAGCTGCAATTAATATTAATACGTAACAGACAAACAAAAAAGCGAAGAAACGTCAGAAAAACGTACATTAAGTAAACAATTTTTAAGCGTACAGCTACTCAAAGTCTTTCCTTGTAAGTTTCTCAATTTGTCCAGATGTCAACAGGGCGAATAATGTGGATAAGGGTTATATGTACTCGTAGTAGAAAATGGTATTATCTGTCCCAAGGCCCCTGACTCACACACTTTTGCATTTGGAGCTTAAACGGGTGGAGTAATCATTTGTTTACCTATCAGCGGAAATGTGAGCCAAGCGCGTGTTTGTGAAATATAATTTGTGATTCAGCTAGGTATTTACACGAGTGTTATGGAAGATTTATACTCGATATATACAGAAGGGAATCGGATGTAAATGCCACTTTTCGCACTGAAATTAGCAGTACACATGGTTTATTGGTACAACTCAAAATTCTATATAGATATATTTATTGGTGATTTATTTTAAAAGGTTTGTTAACACAAATCAATGTTTGATCATAATAATCATATTAAAGCAGATCGCTTAGGGTTTATTTTATTCAGATTATCATATTCATTAATATTACGGCTTAGTTTCAATAAATTGCCCATAAAATCGCATATCATTATAATGATGTGTTGGCATTAACTTCCGCGGCTCTCAAGCCATTGATCTTGACTAAAGTGTCGCATAATTACCTGGGCAGTAATTAAGCCAGTAGAAAAAAGGTAAAAGCTGGGAAAAGAGCAAAAAGCAAAAGTTGATGAGCCGCAATGTAGTGGTAGGTTTCGTTTTTCCCCCCGATCTTCATGGCACGCATGATGGGTGTTAAAGGTTCAAGCTCTTTTTCTTGTCAGTCTTTTAGTTTTTTTCTTTTCTTTTCTTTTATTTTTTTTTTTGAGTAATTATGGCAGGCTTTCTTTGGCCATCAACCTGGAATAGAGTGGGGTTTACGACGGAACTTGTGTCACTTTTGCTGGCTTTTCTTTTTCCACGTCCATTGTGAAATATTTTCCCGCGGGCCAGCGACCTCGGCATATGGGAAATACGCTGGGTGACTAGATGACACCCACTCGATCCCATATCTCACTATCATATCATATCGCAGCGATTGATTATAATTAGAGTGCTTAATGTGATTGGGAAAGCCAAATCGAATGGGGCTGGCCATTAGAAAGCGTTGCAATTGACATTAATAGCCTCAAATGGCGTCGACTGCATTTCACTCGGGTTTTCCGACAGCTTTGATAGGCTTTTCCAACCAAGAAACAGCAGCTGCTGTTTTTCTTTGTACCTTTTGTAACTGCAGTGACCCACAACTGCCCTTCTTAACCTCGCCATATGTTTTCAGCTGGAGATGGGTGCAAAACAACAGAGCACAATAAACAGACGATCTGGATTCAATTATCTGCTAATTATTTGTGCAAATGCCCTTCATGAAGCCATATTATTTTGCTTTCGTTGTGTTAATCAGACGCTGATTTAGCTGAACGCTAAAAAGGTGCCGCCTCTCACCTTTCACTTGTTTTTAGTTTTCAGTTTTCTGGGATCTTGAAAGTTCGCGTTTTGGGCAGCAAAAAGTTCGATCTTTTTACTGAACTCACTTATACAGAGATTTTTTCCTAGGGATGAATTTTTCGTTGTAGTGGAAATATATATATTAAATGTTTTAATTTAATTAATAACTTTAAGCGGAATATCAAACATTTTTGTGCTACTTTGATTACTATTAGCTGGTATTTCTTTGGAAAATTCTTTTTTACGTCGCATTTCTCCGTCAAGTTTCCCCGGCGTTAACAATAATGTTATTTAAATCAACAATAGGGTGCCACGCCTCCGGGCCGTTGGTCCGCCACCTTGTGCCTGCACTTAGCTGTAGTTATATCTAATTTTGCTTTTTGCATATATTTTTCCGCTCTTTTCTGCCGTTTGCTACACTTCATTATGGGGGATTTTCTTCAGATTTTTGCCGCTTTTTTTCCCGCCCTTTGCTGCATGGCATGCATAATGACAGCATGTAATTTGGCCTTTCTTTTTCTTCTCCTGCATATTTCCTGCACGTTTGTGGCACTCACATTTATCCCCCCATCTATTCCAAAAACCCCACCTCCATTTCCACCAACCGATGGAGATTGGGACCTCACGGCATCTCGTGGGTTGTTAAAGGCCTGATTGCGAATTATGGCCACCAGCTCTTTCAGAAAACTGAAAACTGAAATCTGAAAACTGAAAACTCGAGCGGAAAGCTAGCTAGCTGGCAATGGCACAAAGGAATCGGCGACGGGGGCGGTTGCATGTCTTGGGGGCGTGGCCGCGTCAGAAAACTTTATATGATCGCATTTTATGCTAATTTACGAGCATTTTTCTCTTTTCAATTAATTTCTTCCCATGGGAGTGGCGTCGCTGATGCCATTATAATATGCATATGTATTTATGATATATATGGTTGGGAGATTATTATATAGCCATTTCTATGCAGGCAGCGTTTTTATTTTCCGAATCGCAGCCAAGAAGGGATTTGCTAATTGATAATTCAAATTGGTGCGTGATTCGTAATCAAAATATATGCTAAATGTATAACAAGGCATTTTCAAGTAAACAGGAAAGTCATATTTAAATAATTAATTATTGTTTCTTTGCAATAGACGATGCAAATAAATTTACTTCATTTCATAATCCACAATGATAGGAAGTATTTTGTCTGAGAATTATCTTTGTAATGCCTTGCAGTTGTAGAGTGCAAGTAACAACTCATCATTTAATTAACATTATTATGGAATTAAAGAGATATACATATGTATGTATATATATATATTTTTGGCTTTCATTCTACTACTAATTACTTGATTATTTATTGAATGAATGATAAACCAATCAATGAATGCTTTACCGAATGAATGAATGAATTCACTCTGCACAATGACTACATTCGATTGAATGAGAATGGTAATGAATGAGTTAAGCAGGTGACCTTTGAATGATCGTGCGAATAACAATTTACGTTTGCCTCACGGGATTTTCGATGGATATTGTGCATAACATAATTTTATTTTTCAATGCTAAATGGAAAAAGGAAATGGCACATCCACTTTTCGCTCAGTGTAGAACAGAGCAGCGAGTTGAGCGAGTTTGTTTTATTTCTGCACTCGACTTGGGTTTTATTTTCGGCTTAAGCAAATATTGGCTCGGCCTGGAAAAATGCTTATGCGAATTTCGGGGTCTATATAAACATATACTCGTATGTACATATATAAACAAATAAATATTCCGAATGTATCTGTATCTGTATCTGCTTCTCAGTTGATTTTGTTGTACTAAGGAGACTGTCTTTTGCTGTGTCTAAAATTTCTAGTAGGCAAATAAATCGCATTTGCGAGCGGGGCACGGTGGATATGGGAGATATATCTTGTCATGCTTCAGCGCGTTGTTGGCGCTTCAAACAGCAAAAAAAAAAAAAAAAAAATGCGATCCATTGTTGTTGTTGTACTTGCGAACCGAACGTCGCATTTATTACAGGTGTGTCCCACCATCCATCTCGCTCGCTCCCACGGCATTGAGGTATTCGGGCTGCTCAGGTGCATAATCAAAGCGAATTTGTGTGCGAAATGGGTTCAACTTGCCGCCGTTGCTGCCACTGCCTTTTTGCTGTTGCAACTGTCCGTTGTCAGTTGATTTATCTACATATTAATGCATTATATATGCATTATATATATATATATATTATACATATATTATGGAAAAATGCCTGAACACGAACACACGATCGTCGTATGTAAAAGGGGGAAATATGGAAAATGGTAGCCGCGTAAGCCTGAAAACTGCTTGGGAAAAGGCCTTTGCTTTCAGCCAAAGAGTCTCGTCTCGTCTCAGAACCGAAAAACTAGTTTTGCGTAAAATAATTGTAAACCGCAGTGCAAAATTGGGTTACATTTTTGTTGAGTGTGCAGAATGAAAAACCGGGTTACACTTATGTATATAAACCGTAAACCTTGACTAATTGTGACTCGCTTTTAATTTCCACTTGTGTTGTTTTGAATTTGATAAGTGATAAGTTTGTTTATTATCGATTGACATAACTTCCATTGCTTAGATATCTCATTTTCATTTATTTGCTTTGTGGTAGTTAGTAAATTTGTACAAAACTCCTTCGTGTCGAAGAAGGTACCATTCACATCGTTTTTATGGCGTCCTCCACAATATCTTACTTACAATTTCCAATGTCGTAGACGCGAGTTCTGTTTTCGTTTTCGTGTGTGCCAAAGATAGCATTTCCGTGTGCCACCGATAAGGCAGCCAATTCACACTGCATTTTGATAGCGTTTTTGATAGGAGGGCACTCTCAACAGTTGCCGCATTGCATCACCGATAAGAGCGTAGACCAAGTGAAGAACAACAATAGCAATAATCATAATAATAACAATGGCACAATCGCAGTGACTAAGAAGCATTGAATCACAGCTAATAAATACCTTTTAAATGCCACACAGCGGTGAAATGTTCCTCAAATCGAAATTAATCGGCAGTTGCACAAAAAAGCCCACGAAAAGCGAACAATAAAACGGGAAAAAAACCAATCGAAATATATTTAATCAAACCAATAAGCAAATACCAAAGAACGCATTTGGACCATGTTCGACGTGCCGCCAAAATGTCCTGCGCTGGCCAACAAATTGGGCGGTCTCTTTGGGTGGCGACACACCTACAAGGTGGCCGCCAAGCACGAGGGGATTCCCCATGGGCAGCTCCACAAGTCCTACTCCCTCACGCTGCCCAAGCGACCGCCCTCGCCATCGGCCTACTCGTGTGTGAAGGTAAAGATCGAAAGATATAGGATACTGCATTGGGGAATTCCAAAGTTTAAGATCAAAGATCACTGGGAAAAATCATTAAAATAAAGGAAATATCTTAAATAAATATCATGTCATAAAACAGAGTTGTGCTATATTATTAATTAATATATTATTAAATAATGAAGCACCTTTATATATTTATTATATATTGAGTACTTAGCTTTATAATTAAGAATATGCCTTAATATGGATTGGTAGTAAAGCACGTTTGCATATCAAATATATTTGTAATTAAAATTAAAGCAATACAAAATTATAGAAATAATTCAATTAGAGATATTGTAGATATATTTTTCTACGTGCCGCTATGCACACATGCCAAATTCAATCACAATCTCTTTTGGCATTCCCCCAGTTCGACCACGCCCACATAGCATTTTCAATCTTTTTATGATATATGAGATCGAGATCGTGTTGTCGACTCGTTGCCGCATAATTTCCATTGACAAATGACCATAAAGAAGTGTAATCAATGAGGCACAGTGGTGAAAAGTGGCTAAAACGTTGAGTACAAACTAAATTCCATTAGATTTATTTTGTCTTTTAAAACCACTGTTCCTCAACTGCATTTTTAAGGCATTTTAAGGCATCTGATAGATACTTAGAATGTCTGAATGCGCGCTATTTGACCCACAAACAACAAAAAAAATAAAAAAAAAAACATCGAACAAACCATGTGAAGAAACAAACCAAAAACAAAGGCGAACCGAAAACAGAAAACAGAAATCAAGGAAAAGACGCGAAAAATAGCCGAAATTATTGCGCCAAGTTGACGATTCGTTCGACGTTCCAGTTCTGCAGCTCGTCTCAGTTTGCTGAGCCTCCAACGCTTTTGACTGGTTTTCAGCCATGATGCAATTGTTTTGTTTCTTATGCACTACAAAAAAAATATAACAAACTCCCAAAACATCTACATAAGTTAAACAACAAAAGTGTAGCAATAGATAAAAATCAAAAGCTTCAAAATAAAAAGAAACTCAGCTTGAATGAAGTAATTGAAGTAAGATTACTGATTATAGTTTATAATCTTTCCATAATGGAATATTGATCTAAAATGTTAAAAATCACTTCCAGTTCTTGGTAGAATTTTCTCCAAGTGAGTCTTGTTGCTGGTGGCCGGCATTTGGCATTTGTTGTGGAATCCATCGGAATGCCAAAAGCAACACCGCCAGCAACTCCTTGGCTGCTCGGCTCGACGAGAAGAGCAGACTGCAATTTGGGGCGCTGGAGGTCGTCGTGGTCTTATTAGGCTTATTAGGCATCGCTCAGGGAGTTCAAGTTGGTGATGAGCCCACGTGAGCGGTGATTTTTTGGGGCGATGGAGTGACTCAACACGTAGTGGTTGCTCCATGCGGAAGCACAGATGTGCAGATGCTGCAAATGGGATGTGAGAAGCGAGTTCGCGAGACGATGCGTCCTCCATGGGCCTCTCCAGATGGAAGATTGCAGTTACGAGATGGCAGTTTGAGTTTTTGGGGGAGGGCTTGGTTGGATGTTGGGAAAGAGTTCCGCGACTTCCATGGCCCCCAGTCTAATGGGAATAACAGATGCAAGAGATGCGCGTCTTACTCTTTCGTTGTTGTGGAGATACAGTGCATACTCAATACTGTGAACTAATAGCAGATAGTTTAATGTACCAAATAATAGATTTAAACTTAAAGCTCATTCAAATGTTTTGTTCTTTTCCATTTACAGCCCGATTCCTGGGTGACCGTGACGCATCTGCAGACACAGTCGGGCATCCTCGATCCTGATGACTGTGTCCGCGACGTGGCCGACGATCGGGAGCAGATATTGGCGCACTTTGATGACCCAGGACCGGATCCGGGTGTTCCGCAGGGAGGCGGCGATGGAGCGTCGGGCAGTTCGTCCGTGGGCACCGGTTCGCCGGACATCTTTCGTGATCCCACCAATACGGAGGCGCCCACCTGTCCGCGAGATCTCTCCACGCCGCACATCGAGGTCACCAGCACCACATCGGGACCAATGGCTGGACTCGGCGTTGGACTGATGGTGCGTCGCAGCAGTGATCCCAATCTGCTGGCCTCCCTGAAGGCGGAGGGCAGTAACAAACGCTGGTCGGCTGCGGCACCCCATTACGCTGGCGGCGATTCGCCGGAGCGCCTGTTGCTGGACAAGGCCGGTGGCCAGTTATCGCCACAGTGGGAGGAGGACGATGATCCCAGTCATCAGCTAAAGGAACAGCTGCTACACCAACAACAGCCCCATGCTGCAAATGGCGTAGGCGGCTCCACCGGTAACCATCAGCCATTTGCCCGATCCGGTCGCCTGTCGATGCAATTTCTGGGCGACGGCAATGGCTACAAGTGGATGGAGGCGGCCGAGAAGCTACAGAATCAGCCGCCAGCCCAGCAGACATATCAGCAGGGTGGCCATCATGGTGGTCACGGTCAGAATGGTGCCTACTCCAGCAAGTCCTTGCCCAGGGAGAGCAAGCGAAAGGAGCCATTGGGACAGGCATATGAATCCATCAGGGAGAAGGATGGCGAAATGCTGCTGATCATCAACGAGTACGGTAGTCCGCTGGGACTGACTGCGCTGCCGGACAAGGAGCACGGCGGTGGACTGCTGGTGCAACATGTGGAGCCGGGTAGCCGTGCCGAAAGGGGACGACTGCGTCGTGATGATCGCATTCTGGAAATCAATGGCATCAAGCTAATTGGACTCACCGAATCGCAGGTTCAGGAGCAACTGCGGCGGGCGTTGGAGAGCTCGGAGTTGAGAGTGCGAGTGCTGCGCGGTGATCGCAATCGCCGCCAGCAGCGTGACTCCAAGGTGGCCGAGATGGTGGAGGTGGCCACGGTGTCACCCACCCGCAAGCCACATGCTGCTCCGGTGGGCACCTCGCTGCAGGTGGCCAATACCCGTAAACTGGGCAGGAAAATCGAAATTTTGCTAAAGAAGGGACCCAACGGTCTGGGCTTTTCGGTCACAACACGCGATAATCCCGCCGGTGGTCACTGTCCCATTTACATCAAGAATATCCTGCCACGAGGTGCGGCCATCGAGGATGGACGCCTGAAGCCCGGTGATCGTTTGCTCGAGGTGGATGGCACTCCGATGACGGGCAAAACACAAACGGATGTGGTGGCAATCTTGAGGGGCATGCCAGCGGGAGCTACCGTCAGGATTGTGGTCTCCCGCCAGCAGGAGTTGGCGGAGCAGGCAGACCAGCCGGCGGAGAAGAGTGCTGGCGTGGCGGTGGCGCCTTCAGTTGCTCCACCAGCGGTTCCAGCAGCTGCTGCTCCAGCGCCTCCCATTCCGGTGCAGAAATCCAGCAGCGCACGATCTCTGTTCACTCATCAGCAGCAATCGCAGCTCAACGAATCTCAGCACTTTATCGATGCGGGCAGCGAGTCGGCGGCTTCAAATGTAAGTTGAATCAGAATCTTTGCAGTATTTGAAACTATACTAATATATTTTGTTTCTAAATCCACAGGACAGCCTGCCGCCCAGCAGCAACAGTTGGCACTCCCGCGAGGAGCTGACCCTGCACATTCCCGTTCACGACACCGAAAAGGCCGGACTGGGGGTCAGTGTGAAGGGCAAGACGTGCTCGAATCTGAACGCTTCTGGATCGAGTGCCTCCAGCGGCAGCAATGGACTGATGAAGCACGACGGTGATTTGGGTATATTCGTGAAGAATGTAATCCATGGCGGTGCTGCTTCCCGCGATGGTCGCCTGCGGATGAACGACCAGCTGCTCAGCGTAAATGGAGTATCGCTGCGTGGCCAGAACAATGCCGAAGCCATGGAGACACTACGTCGTGCAATGGTCAATACGCCCGGGAAACATCCGGGCACCATAACCCTGCTGGTGGGCCGTAAGATCTTGCGATCGGCCAGCTCCAGTGACATTCTTGACCACAGTAACAGTCACAGTCACAGCCATAGCAATAGCAGCGGTGGCAGCAATTCGAATGGTAGCGGCAATAACAACAATAGCAGCTCGAATGCTAGCGATAATTCCGGAGCGACGGTCATCTATTTGAGTCCGGAGAAGAGGGAGCAGCGCTGCAATGGCGCCGGAGGTGGTGGCAGTGCTGGCAATGAGATGAATAGGTGAGTAGATTACACGACACATGTACAAAGCGAAGTATAACCAAAAATATTGTCTTACAGATGGAGCAATCCCGTTTTGGATCGTCTAACCGGTGGCATTTGCTCATCGAACTCAGCGCAGCCATCCTCACAGCAGTCGCACCAGCAGCAGCAGCATCAACAGCCGCATCCTTCGCAGCAGCAACAGCAGCAGCAGCGTCGCCTGCCTGCAGTGCCCGTTAGCAGCAGTGCAGCTCTGAGGAACGAGAGCTACTACATGGCCACCAATGACAACTGGTCGCCGGCGCAACTGCACTTGATCACTGGTCACGGCAATACGGCGCTGCTTATCGAGGACGATGCCGAGCCGATGTCTCCGTGAGTCTGATTACTAGATGGCACTCAAATACATCTTTTAACTCAATCTCTCAATTTCTCCTTAATTTTCTTACAGAACACTGCCGGCGCGTCCGCACGATGGGCCGCACTGCAACGCGAGCAGTGCTAATCCATCGCAGAATTTGGTC
Organism: Drosophila santomea; assembly: GCF_016746245.2. Taxonomy (NCBI): domain Eukaryota; kingdom Metazoa; phylum Arthropoda; class Insecta; order Diptera; family Drosophilidae; genus Drosophila; species Drosophila santomea. The sequence continues at coordinate 16,033,294 of NC_053021.2, forward strand.
GTCGGCAATCAGGGGCCAGCCATTAATACCGTGCCTGGCACTCCGTCGACATCCAGCAACTTTGATGCCACATACTCCTCGCAACTGAGCTTGGAGACAAACTCGGGCGTGGAGCATTTCTCGCGTGATGCCTTGGGACGACGCAGCATCTCCGAGAAGCACCATGCGGCGCTGGATGCCCGCGAGACTGGCACCTATCAGCGGAATAAGAAGTTGCGCGAGGAGCGGGAACGCGAGCGTCGCATTCAGCTGACCAAATCGGCTGTCTATGGCGGTTCCATTGAGTCCCTAACGGCCCGCATAGCCAGCGCTAATGCCCAGTTTTCGGGCTATAAACATGCCAAGACTGCATCCAGCATCGAGCAAAGGGAGACGCAGCAGCAATTGGCCGCTGCCGAGGCGGAGGCCAGGGATCAGCTGGGCGATCTGGGTCCATCGCTGGGCATGAAGAAGTCCTCGTCGCTGGAGTCGCTGCAGACGATGGTGCAGGAGCTGCAGATGTCGGATGAGCCGCGTGGTCATCAGGCGTTGCGCGCACCTCGTGGACGTGGCAGGGAGGACAGTCTGCGGGCGGCCGTGGTCAGCGAACCGGACGCGAGCAGTAAGTTTTGAATAATATACATGTATTTGTGGACTTGTGAATAACTTGTTTATCTTTTTTAGAGCCCCGGAAGACCTGGCTTCTGGAGGATGGCGATCACGAGGGTGGCTTTGCGTCGCAGCGCAATGGCCCATTCCAGAGTTCCCTGAACGATGGCAAACATGGCTGCAAGTCGTCGCGGGCTAAGAAGCCAAGCATACTGCGCGGCATCGGTCACATGTTCCGCTTTGGCAAGAATCGCAAGGATGGCGTGGTGCCAGTGGACAACTATGCGATGAACATTTCGCCACCCACATCGGTTGTTTCCACAGCCACATCGCCGCAGCTGCAACAGCAGCAACAACAGCAATTGCAGCAACACCAGCAGCAGCAGCAGCAGCAGCAACAGATACCAACCGCTGCGTTGGCCGCTCTGGAGAGGAATGGCAAGCCTCCGGCGTATCAGCCACCGCCACCGCTGCCTGCTCCGAATGGTGTCGGTAGCAATGGGATCCATCAGAACGACATCTTCAACCATCGCTATCAGCATTACTCCAACTACGAGGACATCCACCAGCAGCACCAGCAACACCAGATTAGGTGAGAGCGGGCCCGCACCTCCTTTGCATCCTTTCATTTTGCCGGTGTCGGGATATTCGTTTGATTAACCATGTTTATTAGCCAATTAACACAACATTGTGTACATATGTGTCGTATCTCTCTTTCTCGCCCTTTTTTCTCTCTCTCTGTTCCGCGTGTCTGTGTATCTATGTTGTTGTCTATGTGTTAACCGCCCATCCACACACGCCACACTCACCCATACACACACACACACACTGTACCACCACTATAACATTTACACTGGTAAAAACAAATATGTCGAAGCAGTGGCGGCGATTCCACCACATCGATTTCGGAAACGCTTTCGGAGTCAACACTCGAGTGCATGCGACAGCAGGTCATCCGGCAGCGCATCAAGGTCGAGGCGGAAAGGTAACCCACCCACCTACACCAACACCAACACTTGCATCCACACTCACACCACCACCCACCACCCACAACCGCACCAACACACAGATAGCCCAGTGCAGTGCGGTTCGTAGATATAAAGCGGCTTTTTGGTAATGGGCTTGGAGCATCGGTTAATTAAGTAAACATTTAGATAAAAAAAGAATATATATTTTGAACAGAATATTCTAAAGCAAACCCGTATGGGGATCATTAAAAAGGATATTAAAAAAGGTTATGGGTTGAGCAGCTAACATTATAAATATTTCAACAATTTAGAATGATATGATCATTATAAGTAGTATCAGTAGATATCAAATAATTTCAATAATATATTAAAAAGTATCTATAGTCTAACAACCGAATTGCACTGCATCTAATCACGCTTAATCGTAATGCTTGTTAAGTTTAGGTTTTCTTTTTGCCGACAAAACACATTATAAACATGATATCTGCATATTGTAAATTACTCATGGACATTACCCGCTTGCTTTCGCAGTCGCCGCCATCAGCATTACCATTCGCAGCGCAGTGCCCGCTCGCAGGATGTGAGCATGCACTCGACGAGCTCCGGATCCCAGCCAGGATCCCTGGCCCAGCCGCAATCGCAATCGAACGGTGTGCGTCCCATGAGCAGTTACTACGAGTACGAGACGGTGCAGCAGCAGCGGGTGGGCAGCATTAAGCACAGCCACAGCAGCAGCGCCACATCGTCCTCCTCGTCGCCCATCAATGTCCCACATTGGAAGGCGGCTGCCATGAATGGCTACTCGCCAGCCAGCCTGAATAGCAGTGCCCGGAGTCGAGGTCCGTTTGTGACGCAGGTAACCATACGGGAGCAGAGCAGTGGCGGCATACCCGCCCACCTGCTGCAGCAGCATCAGCAGCAGCAACTCCAGCAGCAGCAGCAGCAGCAGCCCACCTACCAGACTGTCCAGAAGATGTCCGGACAATCGCAATATGGCAGTGCCGCCGGTTCCCAGCCACACGCCTCCAAGGTGTGACTATAGGTGTTGGCGCAAGCGCGCGCCACTCGCGATGTGCTGGCCGAAAACCGGGTCGTTCTCAGCGAGGTCAACGAGGAGGTGGAGGTCTTCTACTTCGCCACCGAGTGCTGAACACATTGCATATTCGAGGGACTTAGTTATTTAAGTTGAAAACCACATGCATTAGGGGTGGGTTGGTTAATGTCATCTTGTCTAATCAACATCAATTGTAAGCCTAATGTGGCAGAAGGAATATTATTTTATATTATGAGGTTTAAAATTGATTAGTAACTAACCCGAAACCAAGGAATGGTTGCTATATAATTTAATTAATATCCTGATTAATCAATATATAGATATTTATCCGTGATATATGATTAAGCAAACAAAACCTAGACGTTTTCTTGCTAAGCGGAAAGAACCAGGATAATATTTACATTAGTATTCCATCATCATTTCGTGGTCCAAAAGAAAGAGGATAAATTCGATTTTATAATTGTAAACTGCCAAGAATACAACTTGGATTCATTGGATTTCCAACCTATTGACCCACCCTGACACACGTCTATATTAAGTTCACAATTCACAATATATATATATACTTAAAAGATTGCATATTTGGCGAAACAGAAACCAAGAGAGTAACGATTAAGGAAAGTATTCCCGTTAAGCGCTATCCATTTGCCGAGTGCTTAGATTTAATTTAATAAATTTCCGATTGTATTAAGCATTAGTTCTAAGTCCAAGTCAAACGCCTTTGTACATAACTAGTTTACGCAGAAGCCAACCAGAAAAGAAGAACAACATCAAATTCCAAAAGTTTTGGACCAACACCACGAAAGGTCTTAAGAATTTCCATTGTCATTTATATATTTTTTTTTACATTTACTTATATTTTTTTGATTTGTACATAGATCTTGTTTGTTTGTTTTGTAAAGCTTTAAAGCGGACGCCATTTTGTGTGTGCAAACGTGAGGATTTGCAAGAAGCGAAAAGTTAAACTTAAAGCCAACCCATATAATACTTATAGCTATATGAGTAAGAGTAGTATTTTTTTTTTGTTCCAACGATTATCGAGCTTAGACAAGAAGTTTTGTGCAGCCGACCTCGGCCCAGGTCTCTAAAAAAGACAAGCAGCTTAACTTAGTTATACGAATCCATACGATTAAGCGAAACTAGCGGGTAAGTCTACATGTATAGCGAATATTTACGATACTTTAATTTTGTGTACTTCCTAAGTAATTTGTGCGATACCGAATACCGAGTTGCGAATTAAACGTTACAAATTTTCATAAACAACCAGTCCGATTCCATTTCCATTTGACAACCACCCAACGACAAAGGATCGGGTTCCACAGCATCACCGCTTCACCACCTTGTTGGGCTTCCTAATCTTGGACTCTCCATCGGCGGGCGGTGGAGTGGATGAGCTAACGGCTGAAGATGCAGCCGCGCACTTGGACTTCTTTTTCTTGGATACTCTGCCCTTGCGTCGAACGGGCGCCTCTGTCTGGGGCTTGGAAGGTGAAATGGGCATCAGAACGGTGAAGTTCTTCAGAAGCTCTGGACTGGGCGTTTTATCCCAGTGCTCACTAAGGATTTGCATACATATTAGACAAACCAACTCATGCAAACATAGTTTGCAGACTTACTCTGGCATAGAATTTGGCGGTACCACCACATCCAGAACGTTGTCTATTAGCCGCGACTTGAGCATGCGGTCGTTCGTGGTGGTCGAGTGCATCGACGGCGACGTATTGATCTCGATCAGCCAGGGCTTGAGGTTATTGTCAATGATTATGTCATAGCCATAGACCTCGAAACAATGACGATCGTTGGCCATCACCGGAGCCACTGCGTCCAATGAGTGCCGTATGGTCGCGGTAATGCGACTCCACAGCAACTCCGAAACGCCCTCACCTCGCAGGCTGTCCAAATAGAGCCACAGATTCTGGAGTGGCCACTTGCCACCATGGATGGCATTGTACTCTTCCTAGGTATTAAATAAAGTAGAACATTTCTTAAGTAATGGATAGGATATGATGCACACACGGCGTATACGTGTTATTTATGTGTATATTTTATTACCTATTTGCAAGGCTGCCTATGGATTTAAGGCTACTTACGTTCGTTTTCTGGATGCTGACGTTCGTCAGGTGCATGAAAACGTTATCAATCTCCGTTTCGTCGTACTTCTCAGTGCAGAAACGGCAGAAGCCCTCCTTATAGAGATACGCCTTGAGCGGATTGAACGTGGTCACCAGGACGAAGAGTCGCAGGTCGAACTTCTTGCCACCGATGAGCAGTGGATTGTCGATGTACTTGGAAATGACACAGGTGTCCCGATTGATTTGCGGATAGAAGGTGCGCGCATCGTAGGCGAATTTCTTTAGCTTGGACAACTTGTTGACCAGATAGATGCCCACACCCTGTGACTTGCTGCATGGCTTCACTATCCACGTGCTGGCCGGATTGCGATGGAAGACCTCGACGAACATCTGGTAGTCGGAGGGCAGGACAAAGGTCATGGGTATGATGTCCAGGTGCTTGTATCTGGTACCGCCTATGCCCAGTTTCGTATCGGGTGGATGACTTTGGGCCAATGGATCACCACGTCGCTCCAGATCCTTGCGATACCGCTTGATGTTCTTGATCAGCAGATCCTTGCGAGACAGCTCCACGGAGTTCGGGAAGTGGTTAATGACTCTGCAATGAGATCTTAGATGGTTAAGTTAAGTAGATATCGCTACTTACTGATCGGATCGCATGCGATACGGATGATCGATGCCGAAGATATAGCGACAATTCTGGGTGCACGCCCAGTAGAAGTTCCATTCGCCATTGAAGGAGGGCACCTGTAGCCAACCTCTTTTCTGGAAATTGCTGACCAGCGCAGACTTATCCCAATCCGTACTGTAGTAGATGCCCTTCTGGGCTTTCGGTGGTCTCAGTCGATTCCGGATGTAATGCAGACCGTTGAGCGGCTGGGTGATTATCTTGACCTCTGGCAGGTCATCGTCACTGGTGCAGCTGCCGCCGCATTTCTGGCGAAGATTCCGCAGAGGACTGGCCTGCCTCCGCGTGCTCATTTGGGTGGTTGGGTGGTTTTTTTTGGATACTGCCCCTTTTGGACTCGAACACTCTATGATGATAACTGAGAATTTTGCCCTAAATTCAAAGCGATCGTACTTCACTTGCTGACAATTTAATTATGGCCTGGCTGATGGCGTCTTGTTAAACTTTTAAGAATTGGACCCTTTAGTTCAGAGTGCATTCTTCAGCTCTGTGTGGAAATTAGCTAAGCTATGGTTTACATTTTTGCATTCTTTTACATTTCGTTTCCGGTTTTGGCGGTAATTGACTTGTTCCCACAACTAATGACCAAATCCGACTGTTTTTCCGCCAGAAGAAGAAAACGAACGGGAAGAAAACGAAAGTGCTAATTCCCTTGAAGCTGCAATGTTTGCCCAAAAATTGCGTTATATATTCTTGGATTCTAGATAAACGCAAACCTTCTGCTTAACCACAAGACCGCAAAGAGTGAAAAATCTGACTTTGACACAAATATTTGTGACACTAGTTCACCTGTCGTCGGGACAGGGGACCCTCCAAAACCACCAAAACCCATTGAGTAATTTCACACATTGTGAGCTGTGGTACAGAACAATCGCGCACTATTGTCGAGCAATTCGACTTGGCTGGGTATAAAGTCGATGGTATGGTCACCAGAGTTCATCAGTCGACGCGGCAAAGTCAAGAGTGGATTTTGTGGATTAGCAGGAACACCGTCGTACCATCGTCGTCAAATCGAAGATACACCCATTACATCACCATGAAGTTCTATCTGGGATTGGCGGCAGTCATAGTTGTGTTGGTTTCCCTGGCCAAGCCGGGTGAGGCCACCTTTGGCAAGCTTAATCTTCTGCTGGGCGGAGCCACTGCGTCTGGCTACGGTTCTGGATATGGATATGGCGGCGGCTATGGTTCTGGCTACGGATATGGATCTGGCTACGGATCTGGTTATGGCGCTGGCTATGGATACGCTCCCGAGAACGTGGTGAAGGTGATCAAGGTGTCGGTGGTGCCAGGAGGTGGAATCGGAGGAGGGTATGGTGGAGGCTATGGTGGAGGCTATGGTGGAGGCTATGGTGGCGGATATGGCGGCGGTTACACTGGCAGCTATGGCGGTGGCTACTCCAGCGGCTTTGTGGGCGCTGCTCCAGCCATTTCCACCTCTGCCGTGGTCACACCGGTGGTCACTTCGGTGTCCACGCCGGTTGCCACTCCTGTCCTGGCCGGTGGAGCTGGCTATGTGAGCGGATTTGGAGGTGGTCTCGGCGGAGGATTGGGTGGCTATGGAGGCTCCTTCGGCGGCGGTGCCGCCCTGCCCGCCTCCTACGGATTTGGAGCCGGTTATGGCGCTGGCGGTGGCTTTGGACTGGGATTCGCTGCACCACCACCACCACTGGGTTTGGCTGGAGGACTCTGCTAGAGGACAACGAAGCCGCAATTTCAAGCGGTATTTTTTTTTGATAATTTAAAAAACGATTTGTAATTAAAAGTTAACGATTTCTAATAAAATGTATAGACGAAGAGAAAAGAGTTTGCTTTTAAGCTCACCAAGAGTAAATGTTGTAATTATACTACTTAAAGTAATTTTAAATGGACACTTTAATAAAGGATTCTGTGTTAAAAATATTTATAAATGTTATAGCTAGTTTTTTACTCATAAAAAAGCAATACAATTTTACAAATAAAAGACGATCAATGAATGATCTGCCCAAAAGTGTGCTAAATAAAAGGAGACTAAACTAAACCCTGGAAGTTCTATATTTTATATATAATTTTATTCATAGATATGCTGTATGACTTTTTGCTTTTGCAATTGACTGACTGCTTGACAATTACAAAATAATATTTCGCAGCCATTTAAACAGCCACCACCCAAAAAAAAAAAAAATATAGGCCCACCAATCCCTAGTGACCTTCGTTTTGGAACTCTGAATGAAAACGAGAGTTGAGTGCTATTTACGCACTCAGTTAGCCGGCTTTAACCCTTTTCACCCCCCCAAAACTCTTCCCAGCTCATCGAACTGCAGATCGTGAGCCCAAGAAAACTGTTAATGTTAATCAAGTGCCAAAAACCAAAAGCAAAACCAAAGTCAAAGTCACAAGAGCCAAGCCCAAAAAAAAACACACACACAATGTTCGGCCGAGAATGCTGTACGCCCCATGGGTGCAAATTGGTTGAGCTGGACCAGCTCCATCTTCATTTCCATCTCCAGCTCTAGCCATATATTTCGCAGCCACTTCAACCACTTGAGCACCACCGAACCACCAAACCACCAAAGCACCAAAACCACAAAAGCCGGGAGAAAAAATGTACACAATTTGTAAATGGGAATGTGTAAATTGGCTATGATTTAATATTTGCAATGCTCAGACAATTAAAGATAACAAAAATAAATTAAATAAAAAAAAGCCAAGTAGAAAATACAGCAAGTGTTTGAACACTAAAATATTTTGAACAAGGTTTAATACTCAATTTAGTTAATGTTAAGAACAAATTTTACTGTACCTATGTATAAATAATTCATTCACTGCATTCAATTAGGTTTAGAAACAGCCTTAAAATGTTATCTTACATAAAAACGCAATAAAATTACCTAAAACTTTTGTAAAAAATACAAGAAGTATAAACCTAACAACTAGTTGCTTATGCCTAAAATTCCACGCATCTTTCCATAAAATGTATTTTACGATACTCTCGTGCTACGAAAAATAAAACCAGTTGTCGAATTATGGGAACAGAAAATTTCGCCAGATGGAACAAACATACATATTTGGAGGGTTCTTCTTTATTTTTTTTTCTTTTTTTGGTGACCCAATTTGCATAACCGTCTAGATCAATAGAAATAATACAAAGGGTTCCAAAAAGCGACATTTACATATATGTAATATTTGATCTAAGATGGGAGGGAGTGCGTCAAAAAAACGTGGACGTGGACAGGTTTTCGGATCGAAATCCGAGATGAGCAAAGATTTCTGGGCGTGCTTGGGTTACTTGGATTTTTGGATTTTTGGCCATTTGGATATTTGGATATTTGGATATTGGCGAGGCTCCAACCCGCTGAGCCCCTTGGCTACGTGGAGTCATGCATACGATTTCGGGGGCTGAATGAGTGACAATGCCAATACATTTGGCCACGCACATGTGCCAGTGTGCACTGCGAGAAATTGTGGGGTGTGTCAAATTACATAGATTAAATAATCTTATTTAATATATATATTGCATATGTTAACAAATCAAATGAACAATTTGTTATTAGAAGAATATGGATTTTTATTTACTAGCATATGAGGAGTCTATATGACGAGTCTATATGAAGATTTTATATGAAATTGATTCTAATTGGGACATAGAATAAGACAGATAATTAATATGCAACCCGCATTTAATTGCCTGGTAGAATTTCCCCATCATTTGTAGACATTCTTTAGAATGCATGTCACAGATAAATAATACATTGCACTACTCACTGCCAACAAAAACATTTTGATTCAATATCACTATATATTCATCACTATATTGTTCTATATCTATTTATGATCTGGGTTAGATCATAAAGCTTTTGCAGCGTTTAATATCATATCACATAAACAATTAAAAATATTTCGCCCAGTGCTAATTGGGGAATTACCCGAGCTTCTTGCGAATCCGTAACGCTCTTGAGCCGTAGATTTATTTAACTATTTTGTGCCGTGCCGGTAGATGCGAGAAAATATCTCACTTGATGGTTAAGTAGTTGAGGTGACATATGGACAGACAGACAGACAGTCAGACAGCCGGACAGCCGGTGTGGCTCAGGGCCCCGCCCAGATTTGGAATAGATTTCGTCGACTGGCCGACTGACTTGTCTTGGGTTGTATTCGCTTGTCTCGCCTCTTTTGGCCCATAAGTAACCATTTATGAATTAAGCAAACATCTGTGCTGGGGGCATCTCTCATCTCGTTGACTGGATGAGGGAGCATAGTTTAGAACTACACAAACGCACACGGCTGTTGGCCGGCTATAAATTAGTGCCTCGCCTCGATTTGGGCCATCAGTTGAGTTTCGTTCAGGTTGCCGGCAGCATCAAGTAGCACCACTAGCACCACTAACATCACCAGTACCACCATGAAGCTGTACGTTTGCGTTTCGCTGGCCCTTTTGGCCCTTTCGGCACCAGTTCCCTCCGATGCCCTGTTGGGCGCCAAGTTGGCCCTGCTGAAGGCCATTGGCGGCGGTCTGGGTGGCGGCAGCTCCACCGGCAGCGGTGGCTATGGAGGCGGCTATGGCAGCGGTGGATACTCCGGCGGCTACAATCAGGGATACTACAGCCAGCCCAGCCGCCCGGTGTACAGTTCCGGATACGATGGCTCCTCCTCCTCGTCCTCTTCCGCCAGCAGCAGCAGCAGCAGCTATGGAGGCAACTATGGCGGTGGTTATGGCGGCGGTTACGGTGGCGGCGAGCAGGTCATCAAGGTCATCAAGGTGGTGGAGCAGCCCTCTTACTCCTACGGACGTTCGGCCGGCTATGGTGGCAACTATGGAGGATACTCGTCCAGTGCCTCTTCCAGTGCCAGCGCCAGCTCCTACTCCGCTCCCGCTCCAGCTGTGAGCTACTCCGCTCCAGCTCCTGCCCCAGCTGTGACCTACTCTGCTCCAGCTCCCGCTGTTACCTACTCCGCTCCGGCTCCCGCTGTTACCTACTCTGCACCAGCTCCCGCTGTTACCTACTCTGCTCCAGCTCCCGCTGTTACCTACTCCGCTCCAGCTCCTGCCCCGGCGGTGACTTACTCTGCTCCAGCTCCCGTGGTGCGCGTTCAGGCTGCCCCAGCTGTGACCTACTCCGCCCCTGCTCCTGCTCCCGCTCCAGTGGTGCGTGTACAGGCTGCTCCCGCTGTTACCTACTCCGCTCCCGCTCCCGCAGTGACCTACTCCGCTCCAGCTCCCGCTCCCGCTGTGACTTACTCCGCTCCTGCTCCAGCTCCAGTGGTGCGTTACTCAGCTCCAGCTCCTGCTCCAGCTGCCATCAGCTACGCCCCCGCTCCCGTATCCTACGCCCCGCAGCCACAGAGCCAACAGGTCGTGAAGACCATCAAGCTGATCGTCGATGAGGATCGTGCGCCTGCCCAGGTGTACGGACCACCTGCCGTGGATTCCAGCTACTCCAGTGCCTCCTCCTCCGCTTCCGCTTCTGCTGGTGGCTACAACAGTGGCTACAACGGTGGCTACGACGGTGGCTTCAACGGTGGCTACAATGGCGGTTCCAATGGTGGATTCTCTGGTGGCTTCAATGGCGGCTGGAAGCGTGGCGGCATCTTTGAGAAGCTGGTGGGCTGCTAGGCCATGTAGCCATTGAGTTAAGCTCAAGGACACTCAAGGACCCAAAAATCTATCCTAACCTAACCGTACTCAACTATTTTTTTTCTAGTTCTAAAACGAATAACTGTATTTTTTTGTTCGATCGATGTGTACATACAAATAAATCAATATACTCGATACCTTTATATTCTTATATAATCGCCAATATTTCAGACAAAATTCATCTGTCTGTTAGTATATATGTATGTACATATGTACGGGTATATCTATTTTTCGGGGTTTTTTAGGGTCCATTGTGTTATTGATTCTAGGCTAAATTAACACCCAGTTGCTAACTCCCAGCGAATCAGTTGCGATTCATATTCCAATGCCGGATTAGAAGAGATCGCCCTAAGAACAAGGCCAAGTTTGAGGCACCGGGAGATTCTGGTTTATAGGGTTTTAATTTGCATTTGATTATAAGCAAACAACAAATTATATAAACATTTTCCTTGGTGCTCACAAATTTTATAGAATCTTTTAGGCTTACATCAAAATGAATGATAATGTATGAAATCGTTGACTAATTGGAAAATTGATTGGAATACGACCAATTGCAATAGATTCCACGATCTTTATCGACCAAGTGTCATGCGATTTGCGGTGCAGTCATCCAAAATCGTCACCGATGGGCGTTCATCCAAGACCAAGAACATCCGTTCGCCGGCGCATATAAAAGCTGCGAGCCCCTTGACAAAATTGGCCAAACAAAATGCAAGTGCTTAATGTAAAATTGTTTATTTTGCCAGTGGTTGTTGCGGCTTTAGTACGTGGTCATGCGGTGGAGAAGGAGCAGCCGTCGAGCCACGGTGCGTATGAGTAATGCTATTCGAAGTAACTCACTTATTTGCGGTTTTCGATTATCTCCGCAGGCTATGGACCACCCATACACATAACCTCGGGTGTTCTTCAACTGGCTCCGGATACGGAACAGCCGCATCTGCTGCTGGTGCCCAGCTCGTACTCCTCGTCAGTGGGAAATCCCTGGCCGCATTTCTATGTGGACACCTTGACGACTTCGCACCTGCCACATTCGGTGATTCCAACGATTCCATCGAGTCCATCGATACCTTCCATCCATGAACCCCGCATCGTGGTCAATGATAATGTGGATTTTTCGCAACTCAAATTGCCACAGCATCCAGTTGTCCGCTCCCACGGTCGCTAAATGGGCTCATCGCAAAACAGTTTACAAACTATCATAAATAACTACTTTTCTGCGTTTTTAATAATTTTATTGCTTAGGTTTTTTTTTGTTTTCAATTTGTTATTCAATAAAATTGCTATAAAATATATGGGTTTTTGAGGTTTACAAAAGTTTGGACCAATTTGTATGTATGCAACATTTGTAAAATTAGCTTTGACTTCCAATTTTAATTGGTTGAATATGCGGATTATTTAATAATTAATATCAAGGATATTTTTATTCTATTCGATTTTTTTAAAAATAATTTTCATTTCATTTCATTTAAACTTAGATTTATTTTAATAATCGTTAAAAAAAAAGAGTTTTAGAATAAGATATTCTTTGAGCATATTGCTAGGTCTTGTGTGCGACTATCACAGTCTTAGTAGAGATCCTCCAGATGGTGGTGCTCCGCCAGGTGGTGCTCGGACAGGTCGTGCTCCGCCTGGTGCTCCACCTGCTGTTCGAGTGCCTGGTGCTGGATGTGCTGCAGTTCGTGCTCATCCCGATCCTTGAACTCGTACAGGGTGCTGTAGCTGAAGGCCCCCTTGCCATGATCGATGCCGGGCACAGCCTTGTGGTCCTCGTAGTGGGCGTGCACCTCGCTGGCCTCGGCGTACTCCTCGCCGGCATCGCTGCTGCCGTAATCCGCCGGGAAGCTCTCCTCGCCCAGATGATCGCCCAGCGAGCCCAAGTGATCCGCCTCCCCGGAGGCGCCAAATTCATGCGAGGATGAGCTGAAGTCCAGCTTGGACAGGGCTTCGCCGCCAGTCAGTCCGCCGGCGTAGTGACCCAGGAGTCCCGCCGAATGGACCACTGCATTGGAGGACACGTCATCGCCCAAAGGATAACTGTGGATGCCGAGCAGCAGTTGACCCAGCAGGATCATCAGTTTCAGGCGATAGGTGAACATGGTTGGTTGGATATACAAGTGATGGAAGTGATTTAACCGACGCGGCGAAATGTTTCGAGTCAACTAATTTACTGCTACCAACTGCATTGGATTTTATATGCTCGAAGCACTCACATTCGACCGCAAATACATGCCGCATTTTCCTGCATTTTCCTACATTTTCCGTCGACTTTTACACACAGTCTTTTGTTTTGTTTGGCGAAAAGCGAAAAACACAGAAAAAAAAAAAAAAAACAAATGTTGCAACGGACATCTGCCTGCTGGCCGCTCGTTCGGCTGGAGCTGATAATTTGCTGCACTTACTCCGCATTACGTCGACGTCTAAGTGGCGGGGCCATTGAAAAGCCTGTTGCAATGGTGCGTATACGTAATAATTTTCGTCTTCTCAATTATATTTTGGCTTTTCGGCTTTTCGGCTTTTCGGCTGTTTGGCCATTAGGCTCCCGTTCTCGGCATTTGGTCCATTGCGTCATCTGTGGCACCCCAATGGGCCTTAACCCTCCGCCTATTTGCACTTGAGGCGGAAGCCCCGCCAGATTTTTGGCACAGGCCAACTAATTGGGTTTATCAACAGCAAATAGTGGAAGTAGAATGGCAAATATAAAGAGTCATTCACTTATATGTATGAACGTATGTTGAAGGTGTACATTTATCGGCCCAAACAATGCAGTGAGATGTGTCCATTGTGCAAAGTGGCCAAAAAGTGCAATTAACTCATTGGGAAACTTTTTATTTTGCATTCTCAAATAGGCGAAGTTGCAAAGAAAACGTATATTTAAAACATTACAAAAAATTACAAAAAGGACTAAAGAACAGCATCTGCTTGACAAGTATATAGTTTATATATATTTTATTAAGCGAGTCTTACATAAATCTATATCTCCAACTGACTCCAAATTATAGCCTAATGGATATAGAGCAATCTGAATTGATTTCGATTTCACGAGTCTCTCGACTGCAATTAAAAGCCCAAGAAGCCAGCAGAGCGAGAAGTCCAGTATTTTCCACAAAATTCGCAGCTCCATGCGTCTGACACAAGACGACACACTCACCCATATTCCAATTCCCATTCCCAAACAGATATGAGTACTATATACTCCATATATGGAGCACGAGTGCCTGGCAGATTGCAAAAGGTGGAAAAGCGAAACAAAACCGCTACCGATGTACATATGTATAAACATTTGTCGATTGTGCTTGCCTTCCATTCAGCGCGATGTGTGCGAATAAATTTCCAAAAACTTAGAAGATTGGTTTGTAACGAGGAGCGGGTACTCTCATTAAATAAATTATAATAAATAAATCAGTAAATGAAGTGAAGAAAATAAATAATTAATTCAACAAAACTTTACTAGTAAGAATCTTAAAGTATGGGCTGTATATTTTATTAGTTTGAATGCTTGTTAAATAATCAATATTTATTTTATAACCCTATTATATACTAGACTAATAATAAATGAATAAAAATTAGTAGAATATTTGTTATTTAAATGGTTACTTCTACAATACATATTACTATATAAGGAATGACATTAATAGTGATTTTTCTTTGGGTGCAGCTCGTCATTTCTTCGAAGTTGGCCAGTGTGAATAATTGGCCAGTAGTCGTATTAATCTGTGAGTCCACCATCCAAATGGCCAACTGGAAGCACTCGCATTTGGGCTCTTGGCGCTTCTGATTGCCCCTGTTTATTCCATGTTGCTGTTAGCTGTTTGCTGTTTGCTGTTTACTGGTAGCTGGTTGATGGTTACTGGTTAATAGTTGCCAGTTGCTGGCGGGTTGCGTGCCGGCAACATCAACGAACATCGGCAGTAACACCACCAGTGGGGCACACAAATTGCCAATGTAAAAGCGCCGCTTGTTTTGTTTTTAATTTCTATACCCGCAAGTCTTTGAGTAAAAGGGGTATATTATGTTCGTTGAGAGCTATGTCACAAGCAGACAATAGCCTTTCCGACTATGGATATATATATTCTTGAGCAGCATCACTAGATATAACCGTGTCCGTCTGTCTTTCTGTGTGCCAGTTCATTTGCTTATCCGGTTGTCGTTCTTTTTCGAACTTCTTCTGAGCAATGGGTATTTAACAGTCGAGTCACTCGACTACCTCTAGTTTTCATTTTGTATTTTTTGCCTTTCGTCGATTGCGGGGGCGGTGAGTAATTGGGAGCGTAGCAAGGTGGTTATTAGGTGGCTCGCTTTTTGGCAGCCGATGCAACATTTCCTAACGCAAAATTTTTGGGAGGAAATTTTGCGATTGCTACCTGGATTTTGCAAGACTAAGTAGTTCGTGAGGCTCGGACACGTGGAAAGTGGCCTATATCGTGATTTCGTGTCTTGGAATAAAACATTTTCATTTCTCTGAGGGTGATAAATTTTGTTTGCAATGACTGAAAAGAAAGATATATACCTATATATATGGAGTTATATATATATACATATCACTTGGCCTTCGTATAAAAGGGCAGCCATGTGTAGGTGATTTTACAGTATCTTTCGGATTACCATGTCTTCTTCTTTGATTCTAGTGGTGCTGGTGGTGGTGCTTGTTGGGATTTCTGAGTCCATTGAGGCTGATTCTCCAACGATAACCTCTTCTCCAAGTCCAGAGATTCTGAAGTCTGTTAACTTGAAACATTTCGAACCTCAAATTTGGAAAATGCCAAAGATTGTAGATGCATTCAAAGCTGTAATGTCACGTGAACATGAACCACGTGATATCTTAAAGAGCTCCAGGGATATTTTAATGAACAAGACAACTGAAAGCCTAATTGCTATTAAAAAGAAAGCCGAGGCGGGTACGTATCAGGAGCAGCTGCTCAATTACCTGCAGAATGAGTTGAGTCAGTTCGGTCTTGGTGTGCCCCTGGACTTGGCCTTCTCCACCTTGAACTACATATGCAGCACCATCGTGGATCTCGGAGTGTTGAGATCCAAAGTAATACCGGATATGTCGCGCATGAGTTTTCTGCTCCGTTCGACTGATGATTGCGAGAACACCAGTATTCCACTGACGCAGGCGGAACGGTTGTGGAATACTAAAGGATTTTACAAGGATCGACCCACTGTCTTGTTCATCACCGGCTGGAAATCGAGCATTAATAATTCCAATAGTGGCCCCGTGACCAAAGCCTATCGTTGTCGCAATGATACCAATGTTTTGGTGAGTCCGTATATACCCTCTTTATCTACAGGTGGGAAAGATACAGATAATATTAAAGAGAGAGATATTTCTCTGTAAAATGCAATCACTCAGTTAACGTACATAATATATACCATGGGTATTCCACTTTCTAGTCATTACAAATGCACCTTCTTTCAGGTTCTAGATGCCGCCAACTTCATAGACACCCTGTATACATGGTCCGCCCTGAACACCGAGGCTATTGGAGCCTATCTGGCCACGGCGCTCCTCCGGCTGGATACGAGCTATGTGACCAAACGGTTCCATTTGGTGGGTCACAGCCTGGGCGCCCAGATAGCCGGCTCAACGGGCAGAAACTATCGGCAAATGTCGGGCGGACAAATCCTGCACAGAATCACCGGACTGGATCCGGCCAATCCATGTTTTTACGACGGCAACGATCTGGAGGGTCTGCGAAGTGGCGATGCCCGATTTGTGGACATCATCCACACGAATCCCGGCATGCTGGGCACATCGAAGCGGGCCGGAGATGCGGACTTCTTTGTCCAGGGACGGATACCCTTCAAGCCGGGCTGTGAGGAGCTCGATCCGATGAGCTGTTCGCACCAGAGGGCTGTGGATTACTGGACGGAAACGTTGTATCCGTCCAATGAGAATGACTTTCTGGCCAAGCGATGTAAACGCTATTCGGAACTGCTGCTCGGAAACGATTGCAAGGACACGGACACCGTGATGGGCTATGCCGCCAAGCCCACGGATCTGGGACTGTTCTACGTGGCCGCCAATCCAGTGCAGCCCTATGGCCCAAATGCCAATCTTCAGAGCTACACCAACTCCTCAACGGAATGTGGAGCTTGTGCATGAATATATATATGTATATGCATTTATATTTAAAAAATTTTAACAATTTTTAAAAGATTTTAATTTAAAAAAGAAACGCAATAAAAACTGTAATGTGCAGCCAAGTTTTGTGTTATATTTTTCAAGATATGTTACATAATCCGCACCTTTTTACATCACCTATCACCTCACCTATATCACCTAAGCAGTTTTTATATTTATACATATATTTATATTATAGAGATCGACTGTAAGTCTTCTCTGTCATTTGTTAGGCAGATGCACATTCACAAATAGATGCCGAAGGGATTTGCCCTGATAATTTCAAGGACAAACCCCAGTTGAGCCCCCCACCTTCCGCCTTCCATCTTCCGGAGAATGGAGAATTGAGAATTCCGTGATTTGTGTGAGAAATCGCCGAAAGCTGATGTCAACGCCAACTTAATTCTTTTGTGACGTCTCTTTGCGCTTGGGGCCCACTAAAATTGTCCAGGGCACGTTGACGGAATGACAATGGCTTGGAGATTGGGAGCCGAGATCGGGGAATACGGAATGGGAAATAAGTGGTGAGCAATGGGCCCGCATTAATATGGCCATTAATATGGCCCTGTTGTCGTAACCGGAGGCACTATTTGATGTTAAATACGTGAGAATTGACCTTACACTGCAACATTAAGTACTTCTTAAGTAGCTTCAAAAAAAAAAACATGTATGAAAACAAAAGTGAGTTATCGGTTTATGTTACCAAATTATTAGAGATATTTCTGCAGATTAAAAAATAAATTGTGGAATCATTTTATACAAACACGTTGGGTTTAAGAAAAACTTAATTAAATAAAAAATAAATGTATTTAGCTCGTAATATAAATTAAGAACACTGATTTGATTGCCGAAAAGAGAAAGAGCAAATCCAGATAATAACATAATTAAATCATTTTTAATATTTTCTACAACTACAAATTTATAGAAATTAACTTTTAAAGAAATGTTCACATCAATTAAATAATAACACTCTATCCTTTTGGTTGTAATTCAATATACTCTTGCAGTGTATTTTCTGATACACTACCGATGGCACGGGCCATTGCCAGTCGACTGAGGATTTTGGTAAACTGAAAGATTGTTTATGCCATTATCAGTGAAAGACAGCACGTGGCGAATAAGGATTTGGGGAATTCCAATTTTTGTTTTGTTTGCTGAGATTAAAGAACAATCTGTGTGTGGTTTGGTGAATGAAAACCATTGAAAACTGATAATCGCTGTAATAGGGTGTTTGTACGGTCGACTAGTTGCCCGGTCGACTGCATAACACGGCGTTATCTTTTTGAGTGCTAATGCCTTCCGATTTGCTTTAGTTTTCGATTAGAATTAATATAAATGCAGATGAGCTTGGGACATGCGACTGCAGCTTGCTCTGAGCCAGATTTCTCAATTTCTCGCCGAGATGTGGCGAAGGCGACGAATCGTAATGGAAATGGCAACTAATTAAGTGACAAGTGCACCTTATCTGATCTGAACACACATCGATATGGTCACAGTTGACTGGAATCAAATATATACATATGTATATATATATATACATATATATAAGGCAATGTGTTTGTCGCACGAGCCCCTCCCTCTGGAGGCTATAAAAACAATTGTCATTTGGCTTCCGGCACTCAGTTCTCGTCGAGTTTGTGTCCAGGATGGGACGAGTTCCGCCAAAGATGCTTCCGCTCCTCGCGCTCCTCCTCCTTCTCCAGCTTCAGGTTCCCACCATCAATGCCATTGAGTGGACGATTCCGGATGTGCTGGATTCCATTGGAAATGTGGGCAGCAGCATAGTGAATCCCAGTATTTTGCCCACACCTCAAGCACTCCTAGATGGCAGCAAACAGCTCATCGCGGGATATCCATTCGAGTTTGTCTCCAACTCGCTGAATATTATATGTGAGTTTTTGAGTCTTGTAAATTTATATAAATTACCAATTAACTTAGCAGTTTTATATAGTAATGTATAATATATTTAAAAATTAAAGCAACTCATTATAAAGAGCTAATTGAATGTTTTCAGGCTCCCAGGCGCTGCATTCAAACAGAATCAGGTCAAAGTACTCGCCGGATATCAATCAAATGAACTTCCAGCTGCAAACGGGTTGCATGAAGAAAAACTTTCCACTTACAAGTCCCGAGGCCATGTGGTCTAGTCCGCTGTTTGATCCCAAGAAGAAGGTCGTCATCCTGGCCACCGGATGGACCACCACCGTGAATGGATCGGATACCATCGACGTCTTCTCCAAGGCCTACAATTGCCGTGGGGATGTCAACTTTGTGGTAAGTACAAAATTGAGTAATTTAATTAAACCATTTAAACCTTTAAATACACAAGGTAACTAGGTAATAAGTTTGTAATATAAATATTTATTATTATTGAGTTTGCCAAGTGATAAGGTTTAGATCAGATTAGATTCTTGTTTGAAGAGGTTCAATGTAATACACTTTACCTCACATTGTTCATTCAAATTAATGCTATTATATAAGCCACGGGCTTTGAACTTCTCATTATACTTCTCATTATACTTCTCATTACTTCTCATTACTTCTCATTACTTAATAATGCACAGCTTATGCATATATGTATGTACTAGTATATCTAGAATAATTGGTTCAAAATGCGTAATTACAGGCGGTGGATGCTGCTCGATTCGTGGATACCCTCTACACCTGGTCGGCCTTCAACACGGAGGAGATTGGCGAGAACATCGCCTTGGGACTGGTGAAGCTCCTCGATCTGGTGCCGGTGGAGAATATCCACCTCATTGGCCACAGCCTGGGCGCCCACATAGTGGGTTCGGCGGGACGGCACCTGCAGCAGATGACCAATCAGACGATACCAAGGATCACTGGTTTGGATCCGGCCAAGCCGTGCTTCAACGAGGGTGAAATCCTCTCGGGTCTGATGCGCGGCGATGCCCACTTCATCGATGTGATCCACAGTAATTCGGGTGTGCTGGGCAAGCGGGATCCGGTTGGCGATGTGGACTTCTATCCAGGCGGCATGGGTCCGCTTCCAACGGGCTGCTTCTCGGTGACCTGTGCCCATGCCCGATCCTGGGAATATTTTGCGGAAACCATTTATCCAGGAAATGAGCGCAACTTCATGGCCGTTCGCTGCAATTCGATATCGAGAATGCGCGACTTCCGCTGTCCGGGCGACCAGGTGCCCATGGGCTATCAGGTGCCGCAAAACATCAAGGGCAACTTCTTCCTGGAGGTCAGCGGCGACTCACCTTTCGGCATGCATGCCTCCATTGTGCGATCGGCCCAATTGGAGCATTGCGGCAAGTGCTCCGAATCCACGACCACCACTGAGGCGCCAAGTTCCACAACTGCAAAATCGGGATCCTGGTTGTCCGGATGAGGAGGCCCCATAATCTATCCTAAGCTAGAAATAAGCCTTGTTTTTTTTTTGTTGTTGGCTCAAACCGATTGCGGTCGATGTATTGCCTCACAATTTGCCTTCTAAGCGTTGACAATTCAATTAAATTTGTGTTTACTGTGCTTATGCAAAGCCTATGCAAAGCGGAATAAGTAGCACTTGGAATACCCTATATATGTGATAACGAAGGATAATGGTCAAAGGCATAAGCATACTTAAAAATAAATAAATACAAATAAACCAACCAATATGGCTTATTCTTATAGTTGCACTATAGAGATATCAAAAAGTTGCTAATCATTGATGGTAATACATTGTGTGGAGGGCATAATCTTATATTATCAGCTTAATAGAGCAGGGTGCATTTTAAAAATGGAATGCTCACACATTCACCTATTAATTGATTCCCATTTCGGACCGTGAGCAGGGTAATAATGTACGAACATATTATTGTCACAAATTACATGGTAAATTATAATGCTCCGTGGAAGAAAACCGAAAGATAAATAACTTGTGGAAAAGAGGCCGCGGTGTCGCCACTAACCTCAAGTCACCAGCTCATGATTGTTGACTGCTGACTGCAGTTGTTTTATTCATGTTTTTTGTTTGGCTATTATCCGAGTGGCGCCCAGGTACAGTGGCCAAATTGCACTATCAGTGGAATTGGAATTGGAATTGAAATTGGATGTCATCTGGTTTTCCTTTTTGTGTCCAGATGCGTTTTATAGCCATCTGAGGTCAGCCGCCTTAGTTGGTGAATGTTGTTCGGGGAAGCGATGATTTCATTTCTCGATGGGATCGTTGATATATCATATTCTAGATCACTTTAATGGCCTAGATGTCCTAGGTGGAATTGCATCTTTATAGCTGAAAAGTTGTCTATCAGCCTTTGCTCCATAAACTCGTTGCTTATAGGCCAAGTGATATTTAAAATATATACAAATCAACCATTACGTAGACATTGATTGGGGGTTTTTTTGGTCGGCGACTTTCCCTTGTCCTTCGGCTGACAGTCGGGATCAGGAAATGCCATCGCCCAGATCCAGTTACCTTTCGAGCTCATCTCCCCACTGTGCCACTCGGCGTTCGGGTTTTTAATCTTTTTTTCTTTTCGGCCCCTTCACCTGGGATCTGCATCTGCATCTGCAACTGCAACTGCAACTGCATCTGCATCTGTAACTGCATCGGCATTTCCATCTCCGTCTTCATAACTATCTGCAAGTGTCTCCGTTTGCGGCTTAAGCCGTCAGTTTGACAAATGACTCACCTGAAGCCAACTTCACGGCTTAAGCTTTAGCCCGAAGCTACGGGAGAATACTGCAGAAAATATTGTTTAAAAAAGCGATCAGTTAGTGAAATGTAGACATTTACCATCTAGTTTTTCTCGCTGTGCAGGCGCTGCTGCAGTTTCCGCTGGCAGCGAGGCGAGGAAATGATCCATCAAGCGTGTGAGTTATGTACGAATTTTGCAACTTGGCCACATGCTTGGCTGGGCTGACTGGGCTTGATGGCTACCCAGTTGCGGCTTCTGCTTGTAAAGCAGACCCAGTTGACCCTGGTCAAGAATCGGACGCTCAAAGTGGTTTAATAAACTGCAATTACCCGACCTGGCCTGGCCCGGGCCCAGCCACCCGCCGCTGGAGATTTATTTTGTGGATTCTCGACCAGATTAGTCTGGGCCACGCAGTTTGCAGTTCGCAGTTCGCCGTTTACTTTTGCGATAAATAGCCAGTGCTGATCCAGTGGTTACAGCATTCGAGTGCCACACTTCGAGACGCACAGCGAAAACAAACCAGGATTTACACTCCGTATCAGGACTATAAACTACAAAAACCCAAACCAAACATAATGAAGGTGTTCATCGTACTCTGCGCCCTGGTGGCCTGTGTATCGGCAGGAGTGGTGCGATCCTCGGGCTGGGGATCGAATCCTTGGGGCAGCAGCAGCTCCGGATGGAACAGTGGCTGGGTGGCCCAGCCGCAGGTCATCAAGGTGATAAAGATCGGAGGAGGCGGCGGCGGCGGCTCTGCATGGGGAGGAAACGCCGGATGGGGCGGTAACTCTGGATGGGGTGGCAACTCTGGCTGGAGCAGCGGCAATTCCGGATGGGGCGGCAACTCTGGATGGGGTGGCAACTCTGGCTGGAGCAGCGGCAACTCCGGATGGAACAGCAATGGGTGGTCCAGTTCCAGCTCCAATAGTGGCTGGTGGTAAAGAATCGAGGAGATACCGTCTCTAGAACACGCAACCCAAACCCAAACCCAACTCCAATCCCAATCCCAATCCCGATCCCGATCCCCTCTCTCCGCACCTGGTTCACAATCCGCACGTTTTTGTAACATAGTTTTTAAGTACCTTTTTTTTGTGTAACAAATAAATAAATGAATAAATCAAAGGCATACATTTAGCATTTGTTTGATGCATCACCTCTGCATTATGAATCGTTAGCAATTAACATTCTAAGTCTGCAAGTAAATATCTGACTGAGCAGTTATTAGTAGTTTATGCATCTCGCAAATGATTGTGGAACAGCCACAGGTTGGTGGCCAAGGTGGTGATGCGATTGGAGTTCAGCGGAGATCATCATCTTCTGGAATCACTGTGGTTACACTTTTAAGCTTATGAAAAAATAAATGAAAAGTAAAGAAGAAACAGAACATTTAATTTTTACAACTAATTAAACGACGAAATGAACTTAACTTGGTTATGTGGCCTTTATTAAGGTTACGTTTTAAAATCAGATTAAATAGTTAAAGTACGTGTATGCTTCAACTTTGTTAGGAAGAAGAGCCAGCAGAGATTAAAATCTATTTTTTAAAACCTAAATCAATGTCACAGAGCACTTCACTCTTTGTGAAATTATATTGAGTTAACGTAACTTATACCATATACCAATTAAGGGTTTTACTTGTATTGTCTTTATAAATGATTTATTGATGTGGTATATTTACCTTAATTTTTTTAATAATGGAATATGTCTTAATGTGAAATTTTACTAAATATTAAAGCGTGTGGAAACATAGCGTACATTGCCAGTTTCCAACTTCGAATTCCACAATGTGCAGACAATTTTCCTGGGCTCTGGCTTAAGCCCCCCATCAATACAAATGTGCTAACATACATACATATATCTGCAGCACGCGTTGGCAGCCAAGAAAAGCAATATGCTCACATTCACGGTGGAGTTGATGAAATTTATGGTAAGTGATGCACTTGAGTGTATGCAGCCAGCGATGTTTGCACGCCAATTGACATTGAACCAGTGTCTGCGGAGTCGTGTCTCCTCCATTTGTCGATTGAATTGCTGCGGCTGCTGTATAAATGAAGATTAATCGCCGCAAACATTGCATGGCAATAGCGAGAAACGAAGCCAAATCAAACATAGCTACGAAATGAAAATTATATTCATATTTTTTCTATTTAAAAGCACCATTTAAATGCTCTGCGACGTGGGAAAAATACAAATTTGTTGTGTTAAATATTCATAAAAAAAAGTATTAAATAGTAAACGATATTTAAATTTGTAACGTCTTAAATAACCGAAAAGCAATTAAAATCATATCGAGTATTGAAGGTTTAAGCTCAATTTATACAACAACATATTTAAATATTTGTGCATTAAATAAACAAATAAAATGCGGGTGCAAATCTAGTATATGGTAAATACCAGTAAGTAACAATATAAGCACAGATTCCCACAATCCGCAGCGTCGATAAATGTGTTCCATAAATTTCCAACTTTACTTAACCCTGCCAAGCGGCAAGACTAAAAATAATAATTAAGAAAATTCAACAACAAATTGAATGGATGGCGCAAAATGAAAAAAAAAAAGCAAATATTCTTAGAATTTCGCATGGATATAGTAAACTTGTAAGACAAATTGCGAGGCGTTTCGTGGCCAAATGCGCCATGTGCGCTGGCAATTAATGATGCAGCCATGGCTCAGCAGTTTGCAAGTGGTGCGGTGGCGTATACGCGATGTTCCCAGACAGCGCACATTGCGTATCCGCCGAGTGCGCCGACGTACTTGAGACTTTTTTGAACCAGACAAGTTGCTGGCTAAGCCGCTTGCTGCATTGTGCCGACATGAAGTGCAGTTCTCAACCTTCCTTTGGGAGCTCCAACTTGGAGTTGGAGGGATGGCAGGCTGCTGACTCAGCCGAAGTTTCCGCCTTTCGGAGCTATAAAAAGGTGCCTCAATTCTGGGTTAATTCATCAGTGGTATTGAGCCTCCAGCAGCGATTGCACAGCGGTTCTAACTCGGTCCCACAATCTCTTTTTTTTATATTTATTTTTTTGCGTGACTTACAAGTTCTAAGGATGCGTCGCACTGTGATCCTTGTGTTCGTGTGTTGCCTGCTGATCGCCGTGGCTTCGGCCGGCTTGCTGGGCGGTGGAGGCGGTGGTGGTGGCTACGGCGGCGGTGGTGGCGGTGGTCAGGGTGGCTACGGCGGTGGTGGCGGAGGAGGCGGTGGTCAAGGCGGCTGGCAGAAGAACGGAGGAGGCGGCGGTGGCCATGGAGGTGGTGGTCATGGAGGTGGCGGCCAGGGAGGCTACGGCGGCGGTAGCCAAGGTAAGTGAATATATATTTAGGCATATGCTTAAAGTTAAACTATTTCATTGCTTTAATTTGAGGCAGTTTTAATTGTTTACCTTTTTTTTTAATTTTAATCTCATTTTACAAAAACGGCTTATGCACATGTCACATGGTATCTGCATATCTTCACTTAATTAATATTTTAGAAACATAAAACCTATGTTGTGAATGGTGCATAGTTTACTGAGGTTAAGTTTCACGATTTATAAAATACTTATATACATTTCCCTTCTAGGTGGACATGGAGGCGGTGGCCAAGGAGGCTGGCAGAAGAACGGAGGAGGCGGCCATGGAGGCGGTGGACAAGGAGGCTACGGAGGTGGCAATCAAGGTATTAACTTGGTTAAATCAGTGCAATACAAAATTGTCATGTTTTTCGTAACCTCTGAACTAATTTCAGGTGGCCACGGAGGACAAGGAGGCTATGGCGGCGGACAAGGAGGCGGTGGCCATGCCAGCAAGTCCTTGGCCGGCAATCGCGGCAGTTCCGTGTCCTGGCAGGGCGGAAATGGAGGCAACAAGCACGGAGGCGGCGGCGGAGGAGGTGGTGGTGGTGGCCTGTACGGCGGTGGAGGTGGCAAACAGCACGGCGGTGGCTGGTAAAGAAACCACCAGGAGCAGCTTATCCACCGGCTGATGCTTACTTGTGTTCCATGGCATTGAGATAGAGACAATCCCTCGAAACTTCTCTTTTTTCTCCTATCTAAAGCCCCAATTTTCCTGCTTTTACTGTTTTTTTATACTAATAAATCTTGTTTATGCATTTTGTAATTGTTTTGGTTTTTAAATGGGTTAAGTTAACATAAGTAAACGGCGAAGTACAAATTTTATAAAAACAATAATACTTAAACCAATTCATAAAATATAAAAATCGTTAATTTAGAGATGGAAACAATATTTTGGAACTTTAACTTTGAATTTTACAAAATTGGCGGCAATGGCGATTAATTCTAAAAGTGATATGTTCCTAATAAACAATTTGTATATGCGTAAACAAATTTACTATATATTAATTTACTTTATAACACATATATCTTATATATATATATATATTATAATGCTTATCACTTTTAAACACAAAATTTAAGCGGATTCTCTTAATTTATTTTTAATTAATTTAAAAAAATAGAATTTACTCACCCATTTAAATAAAAAAGCACGTGGGGCAAAATTACATTCTTGTAAGATTTATTCACATAGTTAGATACAAAAAACAAAAAAAAAAGTTGGATTAAATTTGGGACAGGGCAATATTATGTACATGTTGAGCAGTGGATAGTGGTGTCGTCTCGTCGCCGATTTGCCTCGGATGGATGTCGTCTTGCTGCCAGGATCTGTTTACCAGCTCCAGCCACCGCCTCCTCCGGCGGACCAACCGCCTCCACCTCCACCGGAGGACCAGCCGCTGCTGATCTTGCTGGGCCAAGCGGAGGAGCCACCGGAGGACCAACCACCAGATCCGCCGCCGCTCTTCCAGCCGCCGCCTGAGGAACCACCAGATGACCAGCCACCTCCTCCGCTGCCGCTCTTCCAACCGCTGCCTAAGCTACTCAAAGCCTGGGACTTCCAACTGGAGAGACTGGACAGGGCACTGGATAATCCCGAGCCGCCGCCTGACTTCCAGCCGGAACTGCCGGAACTTGGCCAGCCGGAGGATCCACCCGAGGACCAGCCGCCGGAGCTGCCTCCGGATGGCCAACCTCCTGAGCCGCCGCTCTTCCAGCCACCTCCAGATCCACCAGATGACCAGCCGCCGCCGCCACCGCCGCTCTTCCAGCCTCCAGATCCGCCACCGGAGGACCAACCGCCTCCACCGCTGGATGGCCAGGCGCTGATAATGACCTTGCTGCCACCCGATCCGCCCGAGGACCAGCCGCCACCACCGCCACCGCTGCTCCAGCCATGTGGTTTGCCCTGGGCCACTATGCAGCCCAGCACCACCAGCAGACCGAGAAGTCGAAGTCGTCGCGTTGTCAACATGGTTTGCATCTCCGCAGCTGCCGTGCACTAACTAATGCCCCACTGCAGCCACTCTCGACTATTTATACCCATCCAAGATTCTGAGCCACCGAGAGACAGCTTCGCCACAGCCGCTGCCTCGTATAATCAGATGTAATTGCCAAAACTGCCAGCGAGCGACCAGCTTACAATAGCCAGTGGTTGGGCGCTTCGGGGTGGCACCGAGTGGTTCGGAGTGGGGCAGAGTGGCTCGGGTGGTGGCTCAGCTCAGCTCACCTTAGTACTGGGGCCTCATTATGCCGCCATCAACTTTCGGTTTCGTACGCTTTGTGGGTCCACGTAGGCCCACAGAACAGCCGCTGTGCCCAGCGAACGCCTCTCAAAGGCGCACTTTACTATATAAGTAGAAAACACGGTGCAACAAATGGTTTAATCCCTCAGGATAATGGATATGAACAGCTGCTTATGCATCAGTGGGAAAACTAAAGGTAACTATCTATGAATGTAAAATGAAAAAATTCTGAGCTTCTAATTTGTTAAGAACTATTTGTGTAGAATTGTTTAAAAAAAGTACACTTCTAAGAAAGCCTTTTTGATAAGATAATTAATCATTTCGTGCGTTCAAACTTTAATCAATAGATAACTATTTTGGCACACTTAAACCCAAGGCAGACTTTTCTTTTGCAGCACAGTGTAGCCCAGTAGCTGATACCGCATCATGATCGCCGATCTAATGGCTCTCCACTTTTATGTTTATGTAGCAACCGCAAAGTACTTAATTGAGTTCGCCTGCCGGCGTTTGGATGGCTACTACAGATATTAGGAGTCAGGGATTAATCTGGCGATCGGTTCTTTATGTCTGCCCATTATTCAGAATGGCGATGGTGATACAGATGGAATGGGTATTGGAATCGGTGTAGAAATTGGCACTGCCAACTGCAGGTGGCGGAGGTGTGCGATGGAAATGGAAATGGATTTGGAGATCGAGGCAGCTGCGTGTTTGTCTTTTTGGCTACCGAGCTACCGAGCTACAGAGCTACAGAGCTACCGTGCGGTTGCACATAATTCGTGCTGTCTTGGAAATCGGGTCACCGCAAATCAATCAATCAATCGGAGACTTGGGCCCAATTGTTCCGCTGCAACTTATGAGTTGGCACAGAACCCATCACAGGAGATTGACGGGTCTCGAAAGAAGGTGTCTCACACCATGATGAGCTTTGTCAGCTTGAATGCGATTTCATTATTCCAAAAACGCAGATCATTGCGAGATATATATTCTTGATTTCGCCACAGACATAAATCGAAGCAAGAATAGAAACCGAAACGTATATACCTTTAACCAGATCAGTTATATATTATTTCAAAAATATTTATTTTATCTGTCTTTTATATATTGTATTATTACGCATATACTTCATTTTTAAAATTTTTTTTTTTCAGCCTACATACATAAATATCCATTTTGGAGCACGACCTATTCTAAAAGCTAAAAAATAAAATGCATAAATAATTAAAGCTCATCACCTGCGGAAACCTCGTTAAAGAAGAGTTTTTATTTATTAGTCTATCCCATTTGTGTACAAATTTATTCACAGAAATTATTCCTCTAGAACAAAGGCAAGAATGAATATTTTCTGAAAATTTAAAGCGGCCTATCTTGGCCCAAAATGCTAATTATACCATAGACGTCTGATCGGCCAATTCTAGAATCGAACCACTTGAACCTTTTGGCTTTTGCACGTTTCCATTTTAATTCATGGGCGGCATAAAAATCAAATTTGGCTCTTTTGTGCGATCGACTCTGACAGACTTTTTTTCCTCGACGGATTGATCGATGTCTGGGAAAACAATAAAATGCGCTTTTTGGTTGCGCAAGTGCTGCAGAAAAGCTGAAATAGATGTCGAAAGTGTACTAAGTACCTGTCTCATTACCTTCCCTCTTCTTCTCCCACTTCGATTGGCAGGTGATGACCTCAACCATTTGGCCATTGGGTCAGCGGCAGATTCGACTCAAGAGTCGGAGCCGGAGCAGGAAGCCAAAGTCAACCGGTTACCTTCCAAGCACAAAGCACACGCAATTTAAAATGGAAATTCTTTTCTTGTATATTGTATAAATTCTAACAAACAAATACCGCTAAAAAAATATTAAAAAAAAAAATATTTAATCCTAAGCCGAACTTTCTGTTTGGCAGTTTGAACTATGCGTAGTTGGTTCAGTTTGACGTGCTCCACGTTTACCAGCCCTTGTTCCATCCGCTGGACTGAGCGCCACCGGAGTAGCCACCAGACTGAGCACCGGAGTAGCCACCAGAGTAGCCACCAGACTGGGCGCCGGAGTAGCCACCAGAGTAGCCACCAGACTGGGCGCCGGAGTAGCCCTCGCTAATGACCTTCACGATGACCACCTTCTCAACGGGCCTGGGAGCAGGGGCAGCGTATCCGCCACCGCCGGAGTATCCACCGCCGCCGGAGTAGCCGCCGCCGTTGGAGTAGCCACCGGAGTAGCCGCCGCCGCCACCGCCACCGCCTCCACCGCCGCCGAGCTTGCCGCCAAGAGCACCGCTCAGACCGCCGAGGCCGCCGCCCAATCCTCCGCCGAGACCGCCCAGCTTGCTCTGCAGCAGCTGTCCAATGCCGCCAGCGCCGCCGCCAATGGAGCCGCCGCCTCCACCGCCACCGCCGCCGCCGCCAAGAAGACCGCCCAGGGAGGCCTGTCCGACGGACAGGATGGCGGCAAGGATCACCAGGATGCAGGCAAAGGGTTTCATCTCGAGTAGCGAATGGGATACAATCGTTATCAAACAGCTGACCAAACTAATTCCAAACGCTGACGGAGCACGCACATTTATACCCCCCAAAAAATCGATGGGTCGATCCGAATGAGATGGGGGGGCCCCAATTAGAAGCCATTGATGGGCAGAGCGACCAGAGCGACCAGAGCAGCATCATCGATTCGGCTGCGATTTCATAATAACCCACATTCGGTTATGCTCGCCGGCGGTTCTTTTGTTTGCCTATGCTAATCTGTGCGCATGCGCGGCTTACTTCGGATGAGGAACCGCTTCTCCTCCAGCTTGCACAGTGGGTTGCGAGGTGTTAAAT
Organism: Drosophila santomea; assembly: GCF_016746245.2. NCBI lineage: Eukaryota > Metazoa > Arthropoda > Insecta > Diptera > Drosophilidae > Drosophila > Drosophila santomea. The sequence goes on from NC_053021.2 coordinate 16,063,440, forward strand.
GCAGGGCTGCAGCCGTTGGGAAATCGCCAACGAATGACAACATCATCTGACCACGGGTGGAAAGAGCAAACAATTCAATTTGCAACGCAATTACACTTAGAGTAGCGTACACTTGAAGCAGAGATCCCACTTCTATTAGCATGTCTTGGTAGGAAATTCATTATAAATAATACAGTGGTATGCACATAAATACCAATTTTGATTTTGTTTTACTTTATTTCTTATGGGAGCTATTTTGATTTCTCTGTACCCATTAATACACCAGAAGTTTTGCATACCTTCTTCAAAAAAACATAGATTAATCAGCAATAAACCACTGTGCAAATCGCTAAAAGTCAAACAAATTATCGGCATTTAATCACCGCGGCCGGCAGTGGGCAACAATGGATCGACAATCAACATTTATATCAATGTTTTGTCAGTTAGCCAGCAGAAAGCAGTTGGCCAAAAGCAGTTAGCAGAAGCAGCCGAAGTGTCAAACTGATGAATGGCCAAATCGTGAGTTCTGCCCAAGGTTCAGATTGAAGTGGGAAAACTAAGGCATCTTCCTGCTTTGGCCAAGAACTTTTATTAACTCATCGCTTGCCTATTGCAGGCCCATTCAAATGTGTATTCTACTGTCAAATACCCAATACCCATACCCACATACACCATAGCCATAGCCCACATCATCGCTTATTAATTCGTAGAACCGGTTCGGCGATTCTATTTCTATGCTTAGGTTTGGCATATATTTGCATATTGGCTGGGCGGATATGGCAGATTGCCTGGGAATTTTCGCTGGCCCTCTAGTTGTCGGTACTAACCCGAAAGATAAACACTCCTCAGAGAACTCTCCCACAAGTCCAAGGGTTCAATGCACTCCGCCAAGCACACGCCTCAGAAATCGGGAAAAAATATAAGTTTTGCACACATAGAAAGGCATTTTCATTTTTTTTCTAAGTTTGCTTGAGCATCTGGCATTTACATACCCGTTCTTGTGGTATGAATATTCATAATCGTCTTATTCGATTATACCCCAAGCTGTAAGCTCCCGATCCGACGACAGATCGACAGCATTCGATGGGTCACTTATCAATTAAGTGGAATACGAGTTGGCCTAGCGAGTATACAAGTAGCTGAGGCAACAAAGTGCGATTCTGAGTTTTGAAAAATATGCTTGAAAAATCAGAAGCTAGGAAACGTACGTTTTAATTGAATTTCCTCATTACCAACCTGTTGACTTTATGGATTATCAATTATGAAAGACCAGATCACGAAATGTACTTTTAAATAATGTATAAAATCAATATAAATATCTTTGCTTAGTTATTTGCTCAATGGATATTTGGTTTAGTCTAACCTTTAATTTAGAAAATTCTGGTTTGCTCATTAACCCACTGAGATCATATCTGTTCTGATTATCGCCTAGATCCCACTACTAACTTAATGTCCAGCAAGCTGTGAAGTCGAGATGCGAATATGGCGATGTATATCTATACGTATATCTCCTTTACAATGGCGTCTTTATTGCCGGGCTGTAATGGCCGAACCTACAAAACTATTTCCCATCGCAACGGCTTTGGACAGCTGAAGGCTTCCATTAAAAAACAACAGAATTAACATATTTAATTACGAGTTATGTACCCAAATGAAATTACCAGTGCAATAGTAAACACAAAGGCAAATATGGATAGAAACCGAAACCGAAACCAAAACCGAAACCCCAACCAAAAAGTGAACGTTGTTGATGCTGTTTTGAGGAGAACTTTTGATGGAGTCATTGTCATCCCAGTCGGGAGGGCATTACATTAAGGCTAAAATTGATGACACTCATAAATAAGCTGGTAATGTGTAATGATAATAACTAATATTGTAGTGGCATTAATTTAATTCCAAATGCGAATTTGCAAGCTTGCATAGAAAATTGCCGATGCCAATGCATTTCGTATTTTATGGGAATCCAGCAGACACATAAATACCCATCGCACATCACTGCCTTCCATACATTTGTTTTCCACATATATAATTTGATCATCTCGGAGCTGAGATCTCGTACATATGCAAAAGGCTAATTGATGGCAGGCAGGCTCATATAAATATAAGTTAATTATACTGCTTTGCTGGATCATCGGCGATGTGGTCGTAAAACATCGATATTTAATTGCAAGTTAATCGATTGCATTTTTCCATTAATCACTAAAATCGGCTTAGAAGGGGTGGATCGTTAATGCCATGATGTTCCCCATATAATAAGTTAGAAGCAAAAACATTAGCTTCACTGCATTCTAGAAGATAACAAAATATAGGTAATAACATGCTTAATTCGTAAGCTCCATAAGGAAGTGCACGTAATTGTCATTAAAGCAGATTAAATGCCCAAGACGTCGAAGCTACAAATAAATTTACCAATCAAACACATTCCGCCGTGTTCATTTTTCAAATGTGCATCACGAGCTCTTCGAATACAGAAAACTAGATGAAAAAATGCAAAAACATAAACAGGTTACCCCACACACGCAAGCATAATTTGTCCAGATCGGTGTAAATAAAAGATTTGTTTATAAACAAAAATGCGAATCGTAATGCGTTTGTCCAAGGCTCCCTGGTAACCGAAAACCAAAAGGCCGAGAACGCACATGGCACATGGAACATGGCACATGGAACATGGCACATGGAACTCAGTCGAGACTGATCGACGCCGCAACTTCATGATCATCGAATCAAAGACAATGGCGTAGACAAAGAAAATCGGCGGATTCAAAGCCAAACAACGATTGCCAACGGAAGTAAAACAAAACAAAATACACAAAATAAAAAAAAGAGAACCGAAAAGCAAAGAAACTTATTTTCGTATAAATCAATGACAGCCAATAAACTGTTTAACTTCGTGTTAACCACACACACTTAAATTAAGTTGATGTTTTATGGGCTGGTGTCAAGGATTGGCACTAACACCTTTAGTTGTTCCCCGCCCTGACCTCAAAAGGAATAGTCGTTTAGCTTGCACTGCAGATCCTATGCAGTTGTTCCTCTTTCCATATCTTTTTTCCGTAATTAACTTTCGCTTTCGGTGGCAATGGCTGGGAATGACCTTGAACTTCAGACATCCATCGCATGGGCAGGGCGTAAAGAGCACAGTTGTAAACGGGTTTCATCGAGCCAGCAAACGAAAGACTTAGGCAACGAACTTTGGCACAGCGCCATCTAGTGCTCACGTTATGCAAAGTTTTTGTGCGCAAAAGCTGTAGCTTGTGCACTGTAAGAAATCGTAGCGATTTATTAAAGATAAAATAACTGATTCCATTCCATGTAATCATTTAAATTCGTATTCACTATAAAAGCTACTTTCTGGCTGTTGGTATACATAAAAGTAAACCTTAAAACATTTCGAAGATGATATTACCAATTCAAGACTGTTTACGTTTACCCTGATTTGATTAAAATGTAATTTCATATATCTTAGTATGGCATGCTAAAGCTAACTGCTTGTAATCGCCCAAAAAAGTTTCGGGCATTAAAGCTTAGCGTAGTTTGCAACCACTGACAGTCAATTTTAAAATCAAAGTCATGAGCCCGTTTTGTGAAATCAAACGACTGAGGAAGCAAACTTCTTTTTTTGTTAGTCTCTTTATTGGTCGGATTCAGATTCGTTTACAGATAAGGAAGGTGACGTGACTTAATCGTTCCACCAGCCAGCACCGCCGCGGGCACCAGCAGCACCACCGTAGGCGCCACCTGCACCACCAGCACCGCCGGAAGCGTGGTTGACAGTGTAATCGAACTCGGCGGGGTTGCCCCAGGCGTTGCCAGCTCCAGCTCCTCCGGCGCCACCCTGCCAGCCTCCTGCTCCACCAGCACCACCAGCACCGCCCTGCCAGCCTCCAGCTCCACCAGCACCACCACGAGCTCCACCAGCTCCAGCTCCTTGCCAGCCACCAGCTCCGCGTCCACCGCCATAAGCGGCTGCACCACCGCCGTATGAAGCGCCAGCACCACCGCCATAAGCAGCACCAGCACCACCGCCGTATGCGGCAGCACCACCGACGTAGCCGCCAGCACCGCCAGCGGAGCCACCGCCAATGTGGACCTTAGTGTTGCCCTGCGACTGCGAGACGTGGGACACCAGGCCAGCTCCAATGGCAGGGCGGCCACCACCACGTCCTCCACCGGGCAGATAGCCACCACCTGCACCACCAGCACCACCGCGGAGGCCACCGGCATTGACCAGAGCCAGGGAAGCCAACAAGCAAACAAAGACCTTGATGGATGCCATAAAAGAGGTTAACGCTTGAAGATCCTTAGCACTGTGAGATTTCTTACCTTCATTCTGGAAGTTGAGTTTATTAGATTTAAGATTCTGATCGAAGCTGAGATCCAATGGTTTGTGATGCCTTTGGACCAAGAAACACTTGAATTTATAGTCCAAGTCCTATGGATCTTCTTTGGCTAATGATCCGACGAAGAAAACAAGAAACAAGTAAGCAAGATGTACAAAAAAAAAATCAATTTTAATTTTCAAAAACCAAAACATCAATTTGCTCCGCTCAATCATTAGATTCTCTGGCCCTCTGAAATCATCTTTATCTATAGCTCTTCGAAAACTGCTCTTCGCTTTGTTTTCCTTGGCTTTAATTAAAGATCACAAATTAACTGCATGGCGGCAATTAGCCTGCGGGCTTCCGATTGCCCAATCGCAACCATGCCAGGTGTTTTAAAAGCCCGAAAAGTGGACGCAGTGCGTCCAGTTTATGCCCATGTTGCTGCGTGGGCGCATCACCCACTCCTGGCAGCTCCTTCATAAACCTTTTATTTTTGGTGTATTTTTACTTTTTATTTTGTTTTTTTTTGAAAGTGAACAAATTGTTGGTTATGCAAGCGACAATGCAGCAATGCAACACATCAACTTGACAGAAATAAAGTGGAAATCTTGCCGGGCAAAAATGCTGTGAATGGGAAATATTTGAAATGGGGAAGTCAAATATTTTGGCATGCAACTGAAATTTGTATTTCACCTGTGCCAAGTCACCGCGAATGACCCAGTGCCTTTTAGAAAATTCGTGAAGGTTTTTCTGGCAATGATAAGTGATTTCTTACGCAAGCAAATTACGTTGAATAATCACTAGCATCGCTAACATTTACAATATTAAATTTTTATTAAAAATGCAGCACAAAGTTAAACAGCTTGGCACTTAAAAAAGCTGATCTCCCTATTAATTATAAAAATATATAATAAACATGAACATCAATAAGCTAAATAATCTTCGTCGTGAACTTTTCACTTTTTATTGATAAACAATACTTTTCCATTATTGAAATTGGGCTGCTGATCGTATAAAGTAAGCGATTAATTGCTTATCAAATGGATTAGTTGGACCAGTAAAAAGCAGTGGAACTGTAAGTAGCCGATGATCGAGTGCACCTGTCTGCACGGCATTATCTCTAATGGGACAACTTGGCTGGAAAATACAACAACAAGAGCTGCCCATAAGCGATGGAAATTTATGCGCTGAACGGCGCACAGAAGCCAACAGTTTGGTGCATAGATCACCTGCGTTATAGGGTATTCAAAGTGGTAGACGGTCTCGCTTTTTCTTCTCAGCCGGAGAAAGCCTCTCTCCGGGCCATTTTCTCAGCTCTCTGGCTGTTTGGCTCTCTGTTTGATTTGCCGGCTTTCGCTCTTTGGGATAATTTGGGGCTTCAACGAAGCCGCTGCAGATTTGGCCATTTCATTCCGTTGCCAACGTTGTAACTGGAAAACGTGTCTGTCGGATCGTCGACGTCGCGTCGTCATCTTCGCAGTTTTCCTCTCGATTTTCCACCGCGTCTCGTGTATTTTCCCAGTGAATAATAGCCCTTCTTCCACATTTGGGAAAACTCATCCTCTTGCCCCTTGAACCTCCATCTAAATGTGCGTGCCAACTAGTGTTCTTTTGTTTGTTTTTTTCCTGTTCACTTGTCATAATTGGCAGCCTATCGAAAAAGTTAATTAAAAATTTCAATCAAGATTAATATGTTGTGTTTAAGTTGAGGAATATTGGCAAAAGGAATACAGTGACGACAGCTTAAGTCTTGAATATTTAATAATTTTATCGGTAAGTCAGAGGATAAAATATGTAAAACGCATGCAACGCAAACAAATAATGTTTTTGAAAAATATGTTTTTAATTTATAATGCAAAGTATGCTAACAAGAATTAAATAACTCAAAATACATACCAAGCAAAACGTGTTAAGCTTAATGAAAAATTGAAAATATATCCCTTAAAATGCAAATGAATCTAAGCAAAAAATGAATTAGAAAAAAGTTAAATAATACCTATGCAGACGCTAATCGAAAACCAACATTTGCATACATATTTTTTCCACATTCATGCAACTTTAATTCAAATATGAATCACGGAATGCAAATGATTTTCACGAGTAGTTGGCACGTCATTAAAAACATCAAATTAAGAATAAACAGTTGAGCTAAAAATAAACAAGCTCGTCTTAATTATATAGACACTTATTTAGAGAGTTTCATCTTTAACTAGTTTTGGTTTTTTGGGTCTTTCTTGATAAGTGCGCATTAGTCAAAGTCAAGATGAAGCTGGATTTAGTGGTGCGCAGATTTTCTTCGTCTAGCAAACTGTTCATGGTCTATTAATTGCCGAAGCAGCTCATTTTCTTTTGCACGTCGAGATGCGCACTTACTATAGATGCACATACTCGTACATTTAATATGGCTTTTATTTTTTATGGGCCTCGTGTGTGCCTTAAATTATATATATTAAAAAATCGGAGATCGGAGAAGATCTCGTGCCAATGCCCCGCGGCGTTGCTTAGAAATTTTCCTCGTTTACGATTACGATTGCCATTGATGATTGAAACTGAAACCGCGATTAGGGAAATTCCCTACGCAATCCAACATAAGCCGCAATCAGAGTTGTGGCAGAACAAAAGACTGAGGCAACAAACTTGAGTGCGCTTGCGGTTTCTGTTGGCGGGATGGCATCTCATGGCATGGTATGAAATTGAGTGGGTGCGGGATGGGGGGGCGGTACAGTTGACAGCTCAACCTCTCCATACCCTCTCCATGTGCATTCAGCTGGATGACTTTCTCCCTGCTCCAACTTCTAAGTGGCATTGCTAATAAGCCACGGGAATTGTTATTTGCTTTTTTGTCGCTGCACTTGTCGTGGCTTCCTATCGCCCCAACTGGGTAGCAGGAGGTATGCCCAGCAGGTGTTTTAATGCCTCACGGAATTCTACGAATTACCTGAAACTTCATCAACATAACTTTACTTATAGCTAACTTTTTGGCAATTAATGTATCTTAGTAGTTATTTAATGCTGCCATTTTGATAAAAAGATCTATACATTAAAAGGTCGGCTCATTTAACCCTGAGCATCGAAGGGTCGAACACGACGGCATTTTCATTTTGGGCGACCTGCTCACTTGGAAAACCATCGCGGTGTCTCTCGCATCCACGCTCACGTCCACATTTACATACACATCCACATACATTTTTTCACCATCAAGCTGAAATGATATTAATTGCCCCACACACTTACCGTGGAGTGGGTACTTAGTTGACTTTCATTGTCTTGACGGCGACGGCTTATTATGCGGCAGGTTGGTTTTGTTTTTAATTTTTTTGTTATACTTTTTACGCCCCACACACATGTGTGTGACTTTGACTGCAGCTCCAGTTTAATCACACTTTTAACTCCGTTTCACATAATACTAATTTCATAATTTGCACCACCCAACCACCCAACCACCCGAGCAAACGCACCACCGCCGCAGTGCGCTGCTGCATTTTCACTTTTATACATCGGCCAGAGCAGTGTGATTAAAGTAAATCTCGCCCGTTCGTTTTGCATAAGTGGTGTGCTTTTGTTATTATTTTTTTCTAACCCAGCATCGTCAATGGGAAATTGGCCTCCGGGAAGTGCTTCCCAGAATCCCGTAGATGCCGTGGATTCCGGCAGATTCCGACAGATTCCGACAGATTCCAGCAAATTCCCGCAGATTGGCACCCAACTAAAAACTCAAGAGCGCCGTCCTAGGCGTTGACATGCCTCGTAGGCAATCCGCAGCTAGCGGATCATAATTGCAGGTAGATGGGCAGGTAGGCCAACTCACCTGGCGGTGGAGAGGCTGAAGGAGATTGGGATGGGGACTTGGATGGGGATGAGGTTCCTCCTCGAGAAGCAGCTGGTATCGTGTAAAACAGCGACGCGGCCATGATCATGATCATGATCAAGTTGTAGCTGTTTATGTGGTGCTAACTTGGTGGCGGGTCCAATAACTTGATCAAGAAGCATGTGTGGGGGTAAAAAATATATAAACATAAACATAAATATAAACATATATAATAAATTAACAAGTTAAATAAACATGCAGTATCTAAATAAATAAATATATAAATGGATATATGCGTTCTTCTCATTAGAAAACATACCGTTGCTAATTATAGCATATATATTAAGCATATATATATATATATATATTAAGCATAAAAAAATATAGAGTATATATAAGAAGATCATAGGCCGTAGAGCACTTTGCTCTTCGCATTGACTTTGTTTTTAATCGCCTCATCACAAAGCCCTCCCCTTGGGATGTCGTTGGTTGTCTTGCGGTTGGCAGTTGTGCATCTTTGTAACTATGTATCTAAGTATCTTGTAGCTTGTATCTGTCGGCGAATGAAATAGCACGTACCATATAATCAGGCAGGCAACCCAAAAACAGTGGAAATCAGAGAAATAAGCCAACGAATAAGAAACGGCAACCGCCACAAATCACTGACTAAGAATGAAAGTTAGCCAGTGTACTTCAACAATACGAGACTCTTTTTGGATTTGTAGCTATATCTAATCTGAATCTGAATCTAAAGATACAGATCTATTGCCGAACTCATCATTTCCCTGTTAAGAGCAGACAATTATCATAATTATCAATGCACTTTTCACACTTTTCACACTTTCCATGCTCTCTCGCCGCCGTTTTGTGGCATTTGTCACAGAAATTATGCATAAATTTCCGCGCCGCCTGCTCGCTTTCGAATTGGAATCGCTTAGTCTTGGTCTTGTCCGGAGTTCCATTGTTACACTTTCGGCCAATTTCGATTCTGTGGCCCATTGTCAACCCTTCACCTTCCGCGGAATGGAGTCAAATGTCTCATAAGCCCCATAAATTTCGGTTGCCCTCAACGGCGGTGCGAACAATGACATATCGATGATGACGACGGCGTCAACAAATAAATATTGTGCGACATTTATAAACAAATTTGTTGGGTCCCATTTGTTCGCCGGGGTCTGCTCTCCCATTTCCTCGCCGCCTTCATCCGATCGTAATTGTGTGGCTGGAAAGTGAAACCATCGTTAATAAATAAGCCCCGGCGTCCCAATAACTCAACACAATGGCCTTTTTCGAACTGGAAAACCTGTAACTTTCGAACGCATTGCGATGCCCCACACATAAGGCGATTAGCCCAAAGATCAGGTGGAAAACAGTTATCGGAAATTATACAATTTATATAAAAAAAAAAAAATTATACAATTTATATGACGCTTAAGCGGTTTGGACATCAAACGAAGCCCAACAGATCTGAATAATTTTTAAGCCGATCTAAGCTCCAAATGCATTGCTTGTGGGAAAATGAAATTATCGGTTTGATAATTTGTATACTAATCTTTCACCTTTAAAGGTAAACATATGTTAGATTATATTGCAAAAGTTCGTATTTTATCATACATATCATAAATGGGATAAATAAATATATATACATTTAATTTGAACATTTCTTTAGTCTTTTAGTCTTGAAATCTGCCTTTTGGGGGCATGTCTACCACAACTCCATAGTTATCCTGCATTCTCCTTGTTTTTGCCAAGTACATTGTGAAATTGCAAAAATCCGAAAGAAATGCGCATAGGCCATTGTATAAGCAGACAGGGTAAATTAAAACTTAAGAGATTAAAGGGGCTATATATCATGGATAGCATCGCATAATCATGACAGGCAATTCGTGCCTGGGACTAATCCAGCTTTTTATTCGTGCCCCGGAATCCGATGACCTTTTCCCTGGGTGGCGGGGTGGTGGGCAGGTGAGGAGTGAAGTGGATACAAGTGGATTCGAGTGAAGTGCCTGGTAGTCAGTCGCAGATCTTGACCAGACAACCTGTCACATCTCAATTGGCGCTTGACCAAAGCAGAGGCTCTTGACATCGGACTATGCAACAAGTGGATGCTCGAGCGTGTTGCTGTTATGCGTTTGCTTCATGTTGCCTATGTACACTCGCAAAAATGAACGGCTGGCATTCATCAATTTATAATGTTAATTTTAGACAGAAAAATATTTAAAAACTATACAAAAATAGCAAAAACCTATATTCAATAACTAATGCAATCATTTCAATGTATACGATCTTTTTAAGCATGTAAATCTTGTAAGTGAGTTGGACATATACATTTTTGGCTGAGTGTAGATGATCTGGCTATTGCTGTTGTCCAGGTGTTGCTGTTTCATTGGAGAGTGTCTGGCATTGCAGATGTTGCTGATGTTGCTGATGTTGCCGTTGTTATCGCTGTTGTTGCCACTGATTGGCGCCGTTGTTGCCACGCCTCCGGCCATCCATTGCTGCACTGCTTTGGCAATTTCTCGCGTCGGCTTACATAAACAGAGATTTGAGCCATGGATTATCAGTTTTCGGGAACTGCCAAATATTTGCGATGGAATTGGCAACGCTTTATGCCACCATAATGAGCGAAAAAAAAACAAAAAAAAACAAAAAGTAAATTATTCGGCCCGTCGTCATTAAGTTGTTGTGACAAACGAAACAAAAGGCAGATGTTACACCATATTCGAGTCGTGCATAAATAATGATAGATCGGCATACGGCCAGCTATTGCCAGATATTGATTGATTGTGCTCCGGCGCCAACTTCCGGGGGTCACAACCTGACCAGATTTCCGGCTCCTGATGTTGAGGCTGTGTGCTGCTGCTGTCGGTGGCTCCATTTGCTGGCCATTCATGCGGCCAGTGGCTGTTGGCCGTGGCCAAATGCGAATCACGATCGCGGCTTGTTTTGCCATCACTTCACTCTCGTTTTGGCTTTTACTTTTCGGTGCCCCCAAACACTGACTTTACAAAAGCACATGACTTCACTTTTACCGCAGTTAAAGTTCGTCATGGGTCGCCGATGTACCCCCCTCTTTTTCTCAATGCCTTGTAAAATTCACTAGACTGCGTCCTAGACGCATTTTTTTTCTGGTTAAAAATATAAATAAATACAGATAATATGGCACACAATATTTCAAAAATTAAAATAAATTTGTTAATTCATCAGCAATTTATATTCATCTTAATACATAAGCAACTTTTAATGCACTCGACATTAAAAACCAATGCTTACTCCAAGAAACTTTTTGAAGAGAGACGAAATTATTATTGAGACATAAAGATGGCAGCTTGAATATTTTTATGAACATTAAAATTTCAGGTCAGCTTCGCACAAAGCGCTCACAAAAGCCAAGCGTTTTAATGACATAATTAGGCGTTGTTTTTGGAAAGGTGTTGCTCTCGAGCAAATCCCCGAAAAAATTCGTGGGTATCTGGCGGGGATTTCGTAGTAGTGCCACCCAGATGGATAGACAGTTCCCCAAGTTACCGCCCAGCCTGATTGATTTGACCCCGCTAAAGGTGCAGACTTTCACTGGCGTGATCTCGTGCCTTTACCTTTGGTCCAATCCCATCCAGCGCGATCCAATCCAATCCAATCCCTACGTATGTGTGCACATGCTATACTCGTATGTACATATTTATGATATGTGGTATTCGGAGTTTGGAATTCGGAATCTGGAATTACCGAAATGCATTCCGTGCTGCACAAGTCAAATGTCTGGGATTATTGCAGATGTGCGATTATGTGAGATGATGTCATCTCTGGGCGCCCCGAAGCCATGGGATCATCGTGGAGCATTAGAGCATGGAGCATGGGGCATTGGGAGCAGCTCACAACTGGCGGCAACTTCTGCCAAAATCAATTTGCTGTAATTATGTAACTGTAACTGGCAGCCCCCCTAAAAGAAAAAACCTTCAACCGATCATCAATCAGTCGAGGGACCGAGTCGAGTCATTAGCTCACATTTCATCGACCATCTGCGACAGTGGAATCGGTTGCCATCTCTTAGCGGAGTTTGACATAAAATGGTGTTGTGGCTTAATCCTCAATTAGATGGTGATGGAAAGACACGTTTACTAAAAATGTACTTCAATTGATGTGTTCTATACATCGCAGTAGCCAGTGGAGTTTACACTTAAGTGTTTAAATGTATTGATTGCTTAGCTAATGAAATATTTGTTCGATTTCAGAGCATTTTATCACTCATAAGTTGACCTATTTTCGCTCTTAAAAAAGGGGTAAAACACTTAAGATTGTGATTTAAGCTTCAATCGATTGGAGTTCACTAATCTGAGCAATACTATATATAATATGTTAAATGTTACACAATTGTATGTCGATTGGATTCCAAGCCCTGTTGTGGATGACAAACACTTCTGGTGGAATCAGTGGCATCATCACCGATGCCGTTCGATAATCTCCGCCTTCCTGTCCGCGGCCAATGACAATGACAAAGACAAAGAGACACCTGCCCAGCTGGTTGGCAACGGGGATCCGATCCGCGTCCAATTTAAATCGGAGTTGATGGCAATGATGGTGAGTGTGGCTAGTGGCTAGTGGCGAGTCCGTTCAACCGGCCGCTTCCCCGTGGAAGCCGATCCACTAGTTGGCCAGGTTTATGGTCGATCCATTAGCGCTGCTTGCGCTGCCAGGCCATTTGACTTCATTTGATTTCGAGAGCAAATGCCAGATGCCAATTGGCGATTGCCATTCATTTGGCACTCAGCCGACACTGCCACTGCCCACCCATCCTCATCCTCATCCTGGCCAGAGTTCGATGGCAGCCACAATGGAGGAGTCATCTGGGGAAATTGATCTTCGGCTTGCTGCCCGGTGGCCCCCATTTCTCATCCCCATTCACATTCACTCTTCTTGCGGAATTCTCTCTGTGCAAATTGTGGAAAATTCGAGGTTGGGCCACTGTGATTTCCCGCAATTCCCACTGATGAGTTGCGAATTATTGGATGGCCACTTTGCGGTGCAGTTCATTTGGGTCAATTCAAGCGGCAGGCAATCCAAACAGAACTTCAAACATCTAATCAAACTTTATTATTCAGATCAGTAGTCGGATGTACATACATCAAGCATACATTTACACTTAAATTTAGTTTAAACCTTCATAAAGTTTCAAGTACACACTGATTTCGATTTTCATAACTACTCTTTCTAAGATTCATAAAAAAATGTTATCAAAAATCGGCTAAGTGCCTTTTTGAAACGCAAAAGTAAAAACATTTTATGTTTCACATTCATGTTATTTAAAAGTAATGCTTAGTAAGTAATTCCTTAGACATAAATACATTTTACGTGGTTCCTGTAAATGTTTTTCCAAGTGCTGTCTGTTGGTTTTCCACTGTAATTTCATATATTCTTTGGGAGCGACAACATGTAATACTCGTATATAGACATATATATAGACATAAAAGACATCGAAGATTGGCCATGCTCTCTCCCAGTTTGCAAAGACTTTTCGCTCAGTGAGCTACAGTCGAGCGAAAAATAGCAAATTAATTTCACTTTCTTTGTGAGCAAAAGCTGCTGTCTTTTGTTGCAGTTGCTCCGGTGTCTCTGTGGCCATTGTTGCTCCACCAGCGACAAGCTCGACTTCAAGTTTATTGACTGCGTCGTCTGTGCAATTAACTTTGCTTTTATTTTTTTTGTATTTTTCTCCATTTGCCCGCTCTTGTTTGCGCCTGAATGGAGGCAGTGGGAGGCAGGTGGAGCAGGTGGGGCAGGTGGAGCATAAACGTCAGCTCCACGACTGCCATGGCCCAATGCACCGCAGGGAACAGCCACGCCCACCAACTGGGCTCGCTGACACTGACACCAACTTCGACTTTGACTCCGACTCCGAGCTACGATCTCCCTGGCATCTCGTGGCACTTGTGGCCCACATATTTTCACCCGGCAATTAGGGAGTGCCCGCAATTGCAGTCTCCAAAGTCATATTTTTGGTTTACATTTTGAATTCCCTGTGTTTCCAATGTGCCTACAGTGCAGTGCGATTCAGCGCTTAAGATAGTTACATTAATGCATAAATAAAACATTTTTTTTCTTCACGCGCACAATTTTCAAAAACGCTTTGATTTTATTGGATTTCTTGCCAGGTTCTAATCAATATGAAAAAAATTGTATTTTCTAGGGTATCTGATAACGTCCGCAATGGTTTTTCCTTTACAAAAGTGCACTTAAATCACTAATATTGGTTTAAAGAGAATCATTCAAAAATGGAAATCAAGGCAGGGACCATAAGTTCATAGCTGACACATTTCAGGGAATATTGTGCAGAGATCTGGTTAAAAATTCGAATATATGTATTCTTGGATTTAACAGCTAAAGAAAGCCGCTTTGGCGTCTTCTTGTATCACAACATGTAAGGAATCTAGTTAAGATATCGTGTGTGCTACCTTAAATGTACCTTAATATGTAATAAGTACAGTAGAGTCTTTCATTAGATTGTACAAAAATATGGAAAAATTGGAAATATTCGTTTGCCTCTTCGTGTGAAATTAGCTGGCTTAATCAGGTACGAGGCTTATGAATCGCACTGCATATAGGTCTATGATCAAAAACTTGGATTATTTATACGTTTTGCAAATACTGTGAGTAGTTCCTAAGTATGTATATGCATTTCACTTTTAACTTATGTTTTAAGCGTAGAATTCAGTAGTCGTTATCACAGTTGTCTCTGTCCGGTAGGCTTCTGCCCTCGGCCAGATTGGTCGAGGACACATCCGCCTTCAGCAACCGCCGAAGTGTTTCAGGCCCCATGAAATCGGCCACTAGACTGAGCTTCCGTGTCGAGACCAACACGGCGAACTCGCGCTCCATTAGCATTCGCACTTTATGCAGCTGGTGTCCAAAGTCAGCTGGGCATTTCAAACGGATCCACGAGTCCAGGCACAGAAGCACCTGGGAGTCAAGAGGCTCCGTTGTGAACTGCTTTCCGCCAGCCAGAGCCACCATCAAGCCGCTCACCAGGGTGGTATGCTCCAGCGAGGACATGTGGTCGGCAATGCGGGTCTTCTCCACGAACAGAATCCACTCGGTGGCCAATTTCTTTTGCTTCTTTCTGCCCAGCAGGCATGAGGTTCTCGAAACCTGAACAAATGGATCTCCTTCAGCCACCAGCTGGTTTTTGTTCTCGCGATCCATGTACGCCAGCTTAGGATACAGTCCGGCAGTCAGAGCCAGGCGGATCATGTTCGTATCCTTGTTGAAGGACGAGGCCAAACGAGCACTGGCATCGTTAAAGCGGAATATGCGGTACACGGTATCGCGTAGCGTGCTAACCGCCGATACGAACATCTCCATGGCGTTACGGCAAACAAAATTGCGCTCGCAAAAGTCGCCGATGTTCATGCGCTTTAAGCTGGTGAACTCCTCGTAGAGTTTAATGGCCGCCAGCGAATCACTCATCCCGTCGCCAGCGAATGAAATTCTAGCATTCTGCTGCCCGGATTTCTTGCCGCGCTCCATGTTTAGAACGAAGGGATCCCTCACCGAGTGGTATGCTGCAATTATGATCATGCTGTCCAGGCAGCGCAAGTAAATGGAGTACACCAGGCATTTGCCAAATTGAACGCCTAGCGGCAGTTCGGCAATGATGCGTCCCAGTGGCGTGATCTCGTCCCGTTCGTCGAGCACACCCAATAGCTTCAGTCTGGAGCAGGCCTGCATTACGGCATCCTGTTGTGGAGGATCCAAAGCGAGAGCTAGAAAATGTTCTATTTTCTTGTCTGGCGCCGCCACCTTGGTCAGCAGACATATCTCGTCCAATGTGCGCCTCATGATCTCAGGGACAGTGTACAGATCCATCCTCTTCAGGCGGTAGCTGTCAAACAACCGATAGCAATTGCCATGGCACAAGCGTCCAGCTCTTCCCGCCCGCTGTTTGGCGTCCGCCTGCGAGATCCACGAGCTGGTTAACTGCGATGCATCTGTGGCCGGATCATAGGTCTTCATCTTGGCGCGACCCGTGTCAATAACATATAGTAAATCCGGAATGGTGATCGAAGTTTGTCCTATGTTTGTACTGAGAATTATCTTTAAACGCACACCAGAATAAATGCGAAAGGCCTTGCGCTGCTCGTTGTTGTCCACCTGGCTGTGCAGCAGCATGATCTTGATGTCGTCCCGCGGCAGTGACGATTCCAAGCGGTCACGCAGCGAGGTCATGTCGCTATAGCCAGGTAGGTACACAATCACCGCTCCAGCGTCGCCTTGTCGCAGTAATAACTCCAATAGCGAAACGATCAAATCATTGTCGATATCCGGATCTATGATGGTGCGACCACCATAATAGGCGGCTAGCAGTTCGTTAGGAGTTTCTTCGCCTGTCAGCTCGCCCAAAAATCGCTCCATTCTCGGGTGCATGTAGCCAGTGTTGCTGAGAATGTCCTCCAGATGATAGATCGCCACACCGAAGCTGCGCCCCTCCACATCCATCACAGTGGCCCTACCAAAGTAATCGGACAATGCTTTTAGATCCATGGTGGCCGACATAAGCACGAGGCGGAGGTGCGGATTCTTTTGCAGCTCCAGCTTGGTGGCCAGCAGCAGAAAGTCTGTGTCCAAATCACGCTCGTGGACTTCGTCGATAATTAAGTGGGTGGTGTTCTTAAAGAAGGACTCGTTATCCATGGCGAGAGCTCTCAAAAGGCAGCCACTGGTGGTCAGCGTTAGAACCGTGTGGCTGCTGCATTGTCCTGGCAAAAGTGGAATATAGCTTATAGTTATAATTAATTTTGCGGCCAACTGCTACTCACTATTCATGCGAATCTGATAGCCCACTGTGCCGCCCGGCGCCTCGCCGCGCTCCTTGGAAATGCGCTCCGAAACACTAATGGCTGCTATGCGGCGAGGCTGGCTCACCACGATCCTGACTGGAGTACGATGCTCGGCGGCCCACTCGAGAATGTACTGCGGAAGTTGGGTGGACTTGCCCGAGCCGGTGGCTCCTTTGATGATCAAAACCTGTACGTCAAACATTGAGTATTAGTATAGATTCGATATTTGTAGCAAAAGGCAACCACTGACTTATAATCAATAGATTTTGGTTTTAAGGACAGAAGGAAGCATTTGGTCACCTGATCTTGTTGCAGCACGCTGAGGATGTTCTCGCGCTGCTTGTAGATGGGCAGGCTCTGGCGCTCCTGCTGAATGTTCCTGTTCCAGTTGCTCTGCGGCGGCGGGATGAGCCTCTGCCCGACCAGGCCAAAGTTGGAGGGACGCCGCTGATCCTGATGCAGCTGATTGTTGCGCCGAAAGGCATCAGCGGAGCTTTTCAATCTGCGTTCCACATCGCCGGCCATTTGATCCAAAACGTTGACGAGCGTGGGACAAGTGTGCAGCTTTGCGTTGTCCAGCTGGTTGTGCTGCAGGCCCTTCGACTGCGGGCGACTTATGAAGAGGACGCGGTCCTCCTCGGAACCCTTGCTTACCGTCTTCAGACCACGACTCTGGGCCAATCGATGCACGTGGCTGCGCTGCGCCTTGGTCAGTCCGAGCAGCTGCTGCTCCGGTTCGCGGCTCTGCAGGAAATCGTTGACCAGCTGGCGCAGCATCTTCTCGTCCTCGGGCCTCAGCTTGTCGCCCCCGGCGACCTTCGAATCCTTACCCGTTCGTGCCTTTGCTGGTTTGCCATTGCCCTTCGCTCCACCGGTTTCCCGGCCATTGACCACCAATCGTGCCTGTGCCGTGGGCTGTCCCGGCACCGGAGGTGCCTTATTCCTGCCGTGGCGACGGCCACGATTCACCGCTTTTTCACTGTCCGCCATTCGTCTGTTTTCAATCTCTATGCGCTTTTTGCAACTCTTTTCGGTTTTCGATCAGCTGTATTTCTGCAATACTTCGATAGCGCGGATTGCAGAAGTTATCGGACCCTGTTGCGGGCGGCGGTTTCGCCTATCGGGCCGGCTGACAGTGTGTCCACAAAAATAAATAAAATAAACGTTTGAAACTTTTACTGGTCTCTATATGATATATTTACTTTGAATATTTTCTTTCTCTGACTCTGATTCAAACTCTGCATTTTACTTCAGCTAAACATATCTTTGTATTTAGCTCCTGAGACCATATTGTGTTTCGCCAAAGCAAATGGCGCAAAAACTTGTACACACATATATGAATGCTTAAACACACACATGCACACAAGTAAAAAGTATGTTGACAGACTTTTAAATAATCTACAGTGTATACATTTTTAATACGATTTCCCTCCTTCTCATACAACATTTTTTAAAACGTGTTATTTCATTCAAACGGAATTTAAAATGCTCCTTCCATTGATGCCAAGCTGTACATGAATTAGGCTTAAATGATGTGCACAATTCAAATACTTTTGAACACAACTGTATTAGTTTCGCAAAAAGCAGAATACTCTCAAACGTTGTATTATTACAATAGAGTCGCTGCATGTGTGAGTTGATAGATAATTTGCAATGGCCGCAATTGGCACGCTATCGTCATCCCTTTCTGTCGCACGGGTGCCTTACGCTGGATACTTTTAAACAGGAAACCGCGTGTTTTCCTGTGCAGCGTTGCCAGATGCAGCCAAATGCAGTTCGCACCATTTTAAATTTGCATCGACGACTGGCGGACGCGAATTTCTCGCTGCGATTTTAAATATTTTCCCTTGCATTCTCGACTGCCGAATCCAAGTTTCTAACAATATGAACAACAAACGAATTTTCCCGGACTTTGGTGACATGGCTGCAGATATAAGGGCCATTATGAGGCGCAAATTCCCCGTGCCCAAGAATATGATCTACGAGCAAGCCCAAGAGGCGATGGACTTCCATTTCCCGACCTTGCTCAACCCGTTGATGATGTCGTCGTCGACCCCGAACTTGTCCCCTCATAAGGACATCAAAGCCACCCAGATGCCGGTGGAGCCGTCGGTGTCGGCTATCAGTTGGCCACCAACCAGAACCTTTCATAATCAGCTGTATATCCAACTGCGCTCTATTGAAAGCCTTGTCATCATGAAAGACGTATACAATATGAAATAAAAGACAGAAGAACGTGTGCTGCTAACCAGCACGGTCTAGAAATCGCAGGCTTTTATTGGGGTCAATTTTTCAACGGGGTCATTGCATACTTAAAATGGGACTTATGCAGTATATAAATTCTTGATCAGTATCAGCATCCTGGTTGGTATAGCCATGCTCGTAAGTTCCTTTCTCCGTCCGTTTGTTTCTGCGCGAATTATTCTCGCAGTGTTACAACTTCATATCTGAATGTAACCTCAAAATTCTTCTTCTTTTCCTGGTATAAGTATGTGTACAATATGTATGTATGTGTATGCAAATTTAAACAAGACGGATCAGAGCACTTTATCATTCATATAAATGGTAACTTGGGAAAAATCCCAAAAAAAAAGCCTGCTCTCTTTATTTTGCTCTACTGTCAGCAGTTCTTGGGGGGAAGAAAGGATGAGGAAGTCCCTAAACTTATTTAATAACAATTATGGCATTTTTTTAAATATAACGTGGAAGTGGAAAGTTGAACAAATTAGTAAGCTTCCCTACTTTATATAGAAGCTTTATTATTCTATATATTTCATTTAAAGCTTTTGAAGACATTTCATCGATTTTGAAACTAAGCAAGCTTTGTATCTCCTCCATTTTCTTTCCCCGGAGGTTAACAAAGCTGTTGGACATATTCTTTTATTGGATTTCCTGGCTGCCAGCAGCTTGATGTTCTTGTTCAATGTATAACCACCCCATTCCGCCGCAGTGACTGCGATTCTACCAGCTGTTCCGAGTCTTATTGGGCTTATGCCATCTGCCACGAAGTTTAACAAAGTGGAATTCTTGATGAAAATGGTTTTATTTAGCCTGGTGGGTGGCTCTTCAACAGATTGGCGCTGCCTCTCGCCAAGTTTACACTCCACGCAATTGCAACTCGGGCAGGATACCTTCCTCCTGTGCCCAACCAGCTTCGCTTTGGAGTGCGAGTCTGAGAGTCAGCTAACTATGGCCTAGAATCGGTGCTCCAGGTGCACATTATCCTGCTCTACCAAGTAGCTAAACTAATTAGAACTAAATGACAAAAAAAAAGGTTTATTTCGCCTTGGTGGCTGGTTTCTGTGGCTCCTCCTCGCTGTCGTCGTCCTCCTCCTCGGAATCGAACTCAGAGTCGTCGTCTTCCTCGTCGGAATCAAAGTCTGAGTCATCCTCGTCCTCGTCACCATCGCCGGCGAGATTCAGCTGCTTGATCTTGTCCAGCAGCTCGTCGCGTGTGTGCGCCACCCGTTTGGCCTTCTCCTGGCTCTCCAGCTGCTGCTCGTCCAGCTGCTCATCCTCGTTGCCATCCTTCTCCTGCTTCTTGCCCTTGCGCATGTAGCGCAGAAAGGCACGTCGCTTGCGCTCCGAGAACGACTTGACCAGCCGGTCCATTTCCGACTGCAGCTGCTGCTCCTCGCGGGGCGTCGGCTGCGGCTCCTCGATGGCCACCTCGGTGGCGCTCTTCAGGCACTTGGCGCAGGCGTTCGCCTTGATGGCGCAGTCCCTGCAGACCACATGGTAGGCCTTCTTCACCGACCGCTCCTTGCAGTGGGCGCAGATCTTGGCCTGCGTCAGCGGCTTGTACTTCTTGTACTTGATCTTCCACTCGATCTGCTCCTTGCACCGCTGGCACACCGTGGACACGTGCATCGCATTCAGGCGCAGCTGCTGCGGCGTCTTGTCGTGCAGATCGTTTTTGAAAACATGACGATTTTTGTGCTTCTGCGCACGTGTGCGACTTACATTGCCGCGCTGGCTGCTCATCTTTGGCTCCTTCGGCTGCTGGGCGCTGCAAACACGTAGGGCATTAGCTGGGCATTCGATTAATCATCTGTTTGGCTCTATTTACCTGCTTTAATTGGGCTAATTCGATCACAGACTGCTGCTCGCCACTTATTTTGCGTGCAATTTTTGACTTTATTTTGGCCAGTGTGACCGTTGCTTGTTGCTGCGGAAACATTGTAAGCTCCAGCAGGTAGCCAGCCACAGTGGCTCTCAAACGGGCTAGCCAAGACACGAACCAGCTTGTTATATGCTATAAAACTGTAACGGATACTTAAGTTTGAATTTTCAAGTTTAACTTTTAGATTTCTTATTGTAAATATGCGTCAAAAGCTTTTTTGTTTTTTGTTGTTTCTCGTTACAACTAAAATAAAAGGCACTCTTTGTATGTGCAGTTGGCATACAATAAATTGTTTGACTATATGGAAGGGTTTAGAGCTAATTATTAACTTTATGTTTAATTTTTTATTTGCAGAACCCCATGTGGCCATGCGCGACCTCAAGCAGCGCCTCTTCGACCTGCTGCGCTCCGGCGGCAACAATAACAGCAGCAGCAACAACAATAACAGTGGCAGCAACGGCTGCAGCAGCAACAGCAACACGAACAACAGCAGCAACTCGCATCACATCAAGTCGAACAATCAGCAAACCCAAAAGCCGCCCGCCCAAAAACCGAAGAAACTGCATGAATACACGGCCGCCGATTGCAATGCGGCATTCCTGCGCAAGTACCACGATCTCAGCATCAGCAGGGATCGCGAATTGGACAGGGATCGTGATCGGGAGCGGGAGCGGGAGCGGGAGCGGGAGAGGGCTGGTCCTGGCCAGGTGCAGTCGCCCAATGTGATCTACTTCAATGAGAACCTATCGATGGCCAGCAAGTACAATGTTCGACCCTTTCCACTCGCCCGCTATCCCTCCTGCCCATTGAGCAGCTTCGGCATTTCGACGGGATCGGGTCGCCCGGAAGGCAGTGGCGGCAGCAGTTTGGGCGAGGAGGAGGACACGGAGAGCGAACCCTATCACTTTTGCTCCGACGAGGATCACAGCAGTCACACGCAAACCATCAAATTGCGCCGTCATCATGGCATCCATCATGGCCATCATGGCCATCATGAACTCGAACTGATGGAGCCGTCGGTCAACGAGGACGCCGACCTGGAGGACGACCAGGCCGAGTCGCAGCTGGACTCCTTCTGCACGCTCTGCACCTCGACCTTCAGCTACAACAAGTGCTGTCGCTTCTGCGAGAACTCACTGTGCGGCTCCAAGTGCAACTCGGAGCGCGGCTCGCACGCCAGCCGGATGAGTCGCATCAGCCAGATCAGCCAGGTCAGCAGGAACCTGGCCGGCGGCTATCCGCTCGATCCTGACCTCGATCCGCACCAGAATCAGCTGCAGCCGCGCCGCTTCGGGGGCAGCATGCGCATGCTGGCCAACCATCAGTCGGCGGCCATCAGGTGAGTTTGCAATATAATTAGAAACATTTCAACAATTAATTCTGCGATTATAAAGAATCCCTTCTATCCTTGCTCGTTCTGCAGAAGAAAGCTTAAATAATATACTTTATTATTTTACTTGGACTTTGAATACCAAGTAGTTAGTTTAGTGATCGCTTTGAAGTTTCTCCCAATTTGGATTTGTGGGTTAGGCATTATGAAATCCATTAAGAAATTAAGCAATTGGGCAATCGTTGTGTCAATTACTAATTAAGTTTGTGGCAATTTGCAATGCCTAATCGATGAATTTGATTTCACTGATGCAAGCACGCAATTATGCCATCGACTGCAATTCGATGCACTTTGCACCGCTGCAGAGTTCGAAGTTTGAACTTGAAGTTGAATTTGAAGTTGAAGTTGTTGTGGAAATGGAAATGGAAGCCGGGCGACAAAGTAAACACGTCGTAAAGCGATGTTGCCTCATTAGTGGCGGCGCTAATGAAGTGTTTTCGCATTTCTATTAAATTGCAACGGCTAATTAGCCGTAAGTCATTGATTGATTGCATTTAAATGGGCTTCTCTCTGCCGCCGTACGTACCACAAAGATTTAAAGAGCCATGGAGGCAGAGCAACGAACGAACTCAAGCCAAACAATTATGCACAAAACCTTAAACTGGCCATAAAACACCGTTAGCGATGAGGTTTCCGCGCATGACGCGCCGCAAGCTTGACCATAAAAAAGCATAAATTCTATTGAATAAAATTATACCCACCACAGCTACGCAGAAGCAACAACAACAGCAGCAACAGCAAATGAAATAAAGAAAAATTCCAGCATACTGATACAACAAAAAGGCGAGCGGGAAAAAGTCTAGCAATGTGCAAAAAGCGCATCGAAAATCAACTGAGCACAAGCGCATTACTCGAATCAGAAATGTTTACATCAACAGCGGCTGTGTCGCAAAAAGTGTGCCACGACTTGCAAATACTCTTTCCAATGTAGTTGCAACATGATTTCTAAAAAAGATTGCTTCACAGGCAAACAGTATCTATGAGTTATTCCAAGATATGTATTGTAAAATATTACAGAATAAAATAGTAAAAAATTTAAAATAGGTAAATAAACAAGTTTTAGCTGGTTTTCAGCCTAGCAATTCTATTCATTGATATTTCCGAGTCATAATTGCGGCGCAAGTTATAAAGGTGTTTATATTCTATGAAAGTATATATTCCAAAATTATGTTGAAACTAGCTTACTCCTGCTCACATCGAAAAAAGCTTTCTTTTACATAGCGTATATAATTCATAGATGAGGCAACACACCCGCAGATAGTGTAGATATAAACATATAAACATCGGCGGGCACAACAAGAAGGCTTGGCCGAGAGCTTTCACGCTCGGCACTTCTTTGGGGTCCGCTGCTTTCGGCTTTTACATTTCTCCGACGACCGCTGGCCGAGCGAGCTGGTCCACATCTGCGTGGTATCTGCTCTCGCGCCGTCTCTTTCTCCGGCCTTGCCACCATCTCTTTCGCCGACTGCAACGGCATCTCTTTCGCCGATCAACGATCAACGATCGCCGCGCCAAGACCTGCGACTCAAACAAGTCGCGACCATTGTTCGCTCAGCACGTGCCGCGCTCCACGAAAAACGCAGACGTTTTCTTCAACCGTTTACCGCTAGCAAAACAAAAGACTTAGGCAACGAACTTGCATTTTGCCTGCACAAATGCAGTTGCAACTTTAAGAACACATTTTTTTTTGGTTTTGTTTAACAATTTGGAGGTTTATCATTGAAACAGAACATGGAACACACTGCCTTCTAAAAAAACATGTGCTTCGCCTTGTGAGTGTGCGTGTGTGAGTGCAATCAATCAATCAAACAATCTATAGATCTATCAATCAGTGCTGGCAAATCTGGTTTTTGCAGATCGCTAGAGGAAATGCTTTGCGGTAAGTTCTGCAAAAGTATTTTAATTACACGATGATAAGTTTAAGGCAATTCTCAAAATAAAGCGCAATTGTAAAACACAAGCAAGTCTCAATTGTGATGACTTACAGGAATATTCAAATATAAAGAGCTAGTAATAGCGTATTTCACTTATTATTCATAATAGTAGATAAATCACAATAAACCTTACCAATAGCTTAAATACCAAGTACCAATACCAATGAAACATTTTAATGTAGTTTTGCTCTTTGCAAATGGACAATGGATTAAATAAAATTGTTTAGTAGTGCAAGAACTGTTGTTACTTAATTAGAAATTGGCTAACTTAAGTATGCAAGTCGCAGGCATTGAATGTAATGTATGCTAAGACCCTCACTATTTATAGTTCAAAGCTTTGGTATTCAATGTTTTGGTATTCAATAGTTATTCATTGTGTATGACCACCATACTTGCATGTTTTATTTAGCAGCGCAATATTTTTGTATGAAAACTAGAAGAACTTAGTGAGATATAGAAATCTTCCGCGCCGTAGGCCTTGGCGAACGGTCTTAAAGCAGTCGATTCACGGATAGTTGATGACTTTCTCCGCGAAACGCTGTGCGATGTATCACTCGCCTCGATTTGCCTAAGTTATACAACCCTTCGAGTTTTGGGCTGGCTCAGATTATACGACTTGCTGTGATAATTACGACGCTTGCTGCTGGTGTTGTAACCACCGAGCGCCGAATGCGTTTATGTGCAACGTACCGCCGTGCCGCATGCCACATGCCACATGCTACATGCCACTTGCCATTCGGTTCCAGAGCGTGTGCCGTGATAAATGAACGGACCAGCCTGGCCATATCCATATCTATATCCATATCCAAAACCATATCCACGGACGTGAGAGGCGTAGAATCTGGAAAGAAAAACACAAAAAATGGGTAATAATAAAACCGCATGAAATTTGGTTTTGTTTCGGAGTTGCACACACACACAAACACTCACACCGCGATTTCCCCTTCGGAAAACTCGCTCACTGTTGCATGGCAAACGCGGAGATTAGTAATATTTCTTGCATTATATATGATACTCTACGCGATGGGTGTTCTAGTGTGTTGCCTCCAATAATTTCGCATTTGTACATAACTTAATAATGAATATTACCAAGTACATAATCATTAGCTCAGTAACTTGGAGTTGTAAATAATGGAAATCATTTTGTTGTATATGAATATCTTTTTCAATGTATAATTATTATCTTAACATCATAGGATACTATACTATTCGGCTGGTTTCAACTTTCTTTCCTATTTGTTCGCCACTTTTTTCACCATTATTTTTGATTGTTTTGTTGCTGGCACATTTTCGGTTAATTCGATTTCAATTTGGCTAATAATTCTGTGACTAATTCCGCTGCCAGAGCCAATCAAATTGAGATTATCTTCTCTGTACGGTATGAAGTTTGATTTTCCCTGCAAATTTCGTTTCATTTCCGTTCGTTCAACTCGGATTACGTACATATACATATATCACAAGTCGATCGCATTGATTGCCAGACGCTCATTATTTGTGGTAACATTTATTTGTGCAATTAGCGATGGCTTTAATTAGCAACGCTTTTGCCCACTGCCAAAAGGAGTTCGTCTAAAACTAAAAACAAAAACTGAGCTAAGTCCAAGCTAAAAACCAAGAAACGGCAAAAGAAAGAAAGTGAAATTTCTGGGGGAACTTGTTTGCTCCAGAGACGCGCCTCTGTCTCCTCCCATCCTTTTCCTTTAGCTTTTGCTTTCGTTTGCCCAGACTCCAGACTCTTCATACATACTTAAATATTTATATATATACAAGTATATACATATATATGTATTTAGTATACATGGATGCGGTCAACAACCGAGTGGCGGTTGCAACTTTCCACCAATGTCGATTATTAAGGCAAGCGTTTACATACGACATTTTTCGCTGCATTTTCATCTTTTCCATGTTTTCCATCGCCTCGAACGGGTTTCCCACCCATCGGTGTGGCTCTTTGGCTCTTTGGCTCTGTGTCGTGTTGTAGGCTTGTCGCCAATCGTAATTGGCCATTTGTCCAAGTGCTGCCAGCCCCCGATCGATTTGGCCAAGACCAACCTGCACGCATTTGGTCATTAGCAGAGCGCAGAAAGCCAAAGTCCCAAAGTCCCAAAGTCGCCGAGGGAGAGCCATAAATCCACCAAGTTCATTGATTTTTGGCGTTTGCCATTTGGCGGCTGCGAAAAATCTCGTTAATCCATACGCACGCAGTCCATTACAGACTATTAGTTAATTCGGCAGGCAAATGGGCAACGACCACTAAATTATTAATTGTTTTGAATATTAATATATACTTATTATCCAAACTTTCATTTTCTTTTGGTAGTTTGGTAGTTCTTAAAGTTATATTAAGGACTCTTTGAATTAAGATAAAATTTTATGTATACAACTGTTGCAACTAGAGCAGTCTTCATCAGGTTTCTTTAGATTTTCCAACTCAAAGCCCTCGAGTACGTGGTTCAGTTCAAAGTGAAGGGTATTCTGCATATTCATATTTGCATTCATGTTTGCCAGCCAGTTGACTCATTTGCAGTCGCCACTCAAAAGGCAGGGCATTCACCGAACTTCTCCGCTTGGAGATTTTATTTTTTTTTCTTTACCAAGGGGGCGGCTAGGTGTTAGGGGGCGTGGCAGGAGGGCAGTCGGCAGACGGGAGGCGGGAGGCGTAATGGAATGGACCACGACCTGTCACAACTTGGGTGAGTCTTCGGGTGAGTGGACGGCCGCTGATGTCTCGTCTTGTTTGAACATTTGTTGTCGGCTTGGCTTGGCTTGGATTGTTGGACAAATGTTTGTTTCTCGGACTTTTGCCATGGCTTACTTTCACGGGACGAACTTCATTTGAATTGCATGAATGAGTGATTGAATCAACTCAGATTTGCATATGAATGACACGGGAGGTTCGCAGACAGAGACGGGCATATTTTGATAGAAAGAGAGAAGTGGCTCTTGAAAAATGCAAGGCAACTTAAACTCCCAAAAGAAATATTTAAATCAAAAATTTCTCACATCGATTTTACTAGCTTAAGTTCTTTATGAAATTTTTGAATATTCTTTACTAAATTTGCTAAATTTCTCTGATTGATTACTGATTTATAAATAGCTGCTGAAGCACCAAAAATTCTTAATATAGTATATCATCGGCCATCAAAAGTTCAGTAGTTTAGCACATTGACTTTTGCTTTCTACTTTTCCTCTTCCAAAGTTTTTTCTCCACTGCCAAAATCACACACACGAAAGTGAAAACTTGCCGTGTTTCGATTCTCGGCCGTTCGAAAATTTGAATTTGAATTTGAATTGACGGATGGGTCAAGATATATTTAGGTGCCATGTGAGATCTTGAATCGACGGATAGATGAAAACGATGCGTTTACCGTTGGATCAAAGTCTAGCGGACTGTTCTGCTTTTGATTGGCAAAACTCGAAAACTGAAACAAAGGAGCGAAAGTAAGAGTATGCAAGATGTGATCGGAAGTCAAAGAATTTGGCGGGTGAAAAATGAAAGCAGCGTAAAGCAATCAATTTTTGTATAATAATTGTTGTAACAAATAAGTACGTTTAGATTATTAATGAAATGCTTAAACTATTCTTAATATTAAAAAATACGTATATTAAGGTGTTGTATTTGGTATATAAGTAAAATCCAGTAAAATTCCAATTAACCCAATTTTGATGCGTTTGTGTATTCTCCCTCATTTTCCATATTGCGCAATTACCTAAATATTCGTAAATCCATATAGCAGTAGCAGGCACATTTTATTTTCTTCGTACGTTTTTATTGCCCCACCACAGTGCTATTAAAGCTTTTTGTTGCCGCGAGTGGTGCTGTTTTTTATAGAGTTTTATGTTCATTTCCCATCCGCCGAGTGGGCCACACAGTTAACCACCGAACAAACTGTTTTCCAGCGCGCCCAAAAGAAATGATTTTCCTTTTTTATGGTTTTACCCTTCAAAATCACTGGAGCATTTGTGAGCTGATGATTTGAGCTCTTTTCAAATTGTTTATTTTCGTACTTCGAATACTTTGCAGATTAATAGCTTGCCAGCCGTTAAGACAAGTTAAGAGTGGGTTAGAAAAATAAATAGCACATTTAATGGAATTTTTTGGCAAATATTTGCAAGCACTTCATTTGATCTGGTGACAATAATCCATTGAACTAGGATTTCCTGCTGCCTGTGTGGCTCACTTTGTTGTTGATACAATAACCAATGATATCTACATTTTTATTGCACTAGGAAGTTAAATTATAATATGAATGCAACAAAATGCTGACATCTGCTTCACTTGTATACTCATACACAAATAGATAGAAATATAATCTAAAATCATTTTCAATAACGCCTAATCGGTTATCCCGAGAGAAATCTCAAAAACAATATTACTTAATTTCCTGTAGAGATTAGCGAAAAGTTAACAATTCTTATAGAGATAGAGTTGCTAGCCAATAAATTTTAACGGTTCTCGCTTTATTATATTAATGCTAATTTACAAACGTAAAGAAAAAAGCAAATACAAACTCCTTGCGCAATTTTAGCGACGAATGCCCACGGGCAATGTGAGCCAAGAGTAAATACAATAAATATATTATCGATATGACTTGGGATGTATGTCACAGCACTTTGATGATGGACTGAATGGATGCGATTTGGACAGCCTTCGGCCAGATGTGAATTCGAATTTGAATTTGAATGGCCAGCGACAAATACGTGAAATACGTGAAATGCGGATGGATGAGATGGATGGACCTCCACTATAATGTGCTCTGTTATATTTGCATTATAACTACGACTTCGCCGTAGCCTCAATGGCAGCCTTTCTAACTCACCTAATGGCTCTCATCTCTGGCGTTTTCATTTTCATTGCCCTTTTTGGGTCACATGGCCCACAGGGAATGCTATTACGCAGAGTTTGAGTTTTAGGTTGAGGTTGACGTTTAGGTTGAGCACTTTAACTACAAGTTTTTACTTTTCCAGCAGCTGAAAGTCACGTAATATTCGTACTGAATGACACCCGCAGTTCGACCGCCAGCGCCATTGAACCAGAAATCGAGGCAACTATTTACGCCATCTGCACACGCTTTTCATGAGTCACACAGGTGGAAAAGCCGGGCGGAAAAATGCGGGGGAAAAGCGCGCAGTTGGAGTTGCTCAATTGCCACTCAAGAAGCTGCAAGCCAGCCCCCAATTCATTTTTATTCGCCACGCCTGAGTTGCGCCCATTCTAGGGGCACCAATTCTATATCTCTATATATGTAGTATGTATAAAGTATATAGCATAATTGATATTTGCCATGTCTGTTTAGAAGGCAATGAGAACTATAAACAGCAGGCGGATATTTTGCAACTTAATTGCATATTTTCTATGGAAATTAGCTAAACTTCGATCGAGGCAAATGGGAAACGATGATGAAATTGGCCTTAACTGGCTGTAATGTATTTAAATTTGAAATAATTGGTTAACTATTATCACAAAGGTATATCACAAAATAAAAAGAAACAAGTAAATATTTCTTTATTCAATATATAAACAAATATTACAATTGTAAAAGGTAAATGAATAAATACAATATACGATAGTTGTAGGATTAAATATATTAAGTTAATATATTGGTTAGGAGATCTGAATAAATCACTTAAAATTCATTTTATTAGTTATTCCCATATCTTTACTAAAAAAAAGGGCTTTTTTCACTGTCGCAATTGTTGGTTAATTTGGCCAATACAATGCCAATGGCCCGATGCTGTCAATTAGCCGAGAATAGAACTGTGAACTCGAATGGCTGAATGCCCGGCAACAGCGGCGATAATTCCAACAACTATGGTTTAGTTACTATTACTATGCATGCCATTGCTGTTTGTTTCTCTTGTTGTTGTTGTTGTTGTTGTTGACGCGTGCGCAGCCGAGTGAAGCGACGCCGACGTCGACGCCGGCAGAGGGTTGCCCCAGAGCAGAGTTGACATGGCAGTGAGCGTGAAAAATAAATAAATAATACAATCAGAGGGGCAGCAAAGCCCGCGACTCTTCAATGTTGAGCAAACGTTGAATGTGCACCGAGAGAAAATGCGATTTCCAGTTTCGTTAATCACCTTGAAAATGTTTAGTCTTAAGTCGCTGGAAAGTGATTCAAAATGCTGCAAACGTAACGTCTAATATTCAGTGCTTAAATACGATAATATTCAATGCTTAAATACGATAATATAAAACATTGCAAATAAAAAGCTGTAAAGTCTTACATTAAATTGAGAAATTATTAAATAGACAGCTGTCTATTTATTTAGTTAGTAATTTTACAAGCTATCGTAACTCTGACAGTCGTAATAAATAACTAAAATAATAAGTAATAAAAAATCTAGAAGTCACACAAGTATCTATTTAAGCGGGTAAAATGTTATTATAAAGAAAATTCGTATTCGTTTTTCGTTGAAAAATATGTATTTTGAGTAATTAAAATGATTAAAATTCATATAATTAAAAAAGATATTTAATTGTAAAACAATATCACTGTATATAAATCAAACATTAAATTAAAGTAAATCTAAACTAGAGATTGGCCACATTTTCGTTGCGTGTAGCTGCGGCAACAGTGGCAGCAACGCGCGGCAATATCGGCAAACAAAGCGGCACCAACAACACCAGCAACCCCAACAAAACAGCCCATAATCGCAATTACAATAACAAAAACATTAGCATCAACAGCAACATCAGCAAAAACAATAACAAAAAAAAACAATAACAATAACAATAACAGAAACAGAAACAGAAAAGAGCAGCAGCAACTGAAAACTCTTAATCATGAGTGGCGTTTGGCTGGCAGCGCAGCTGGCGCAACTTTTTTGCATAGGAACCCGACTGACTGCGGATTTTGAGTTTGTATCTTTTTTGGCCAGCGAACATTTGCGTCGCCGGCGTCACGGAGCGCGGACGCGACAAACGCGACATTGCCGAGCGGAAACCGGAAGACGAGCGGTGGGGATTCGGAAAAATCACAAAACAGAAACAGAAACAGAAACAGAACAAAATCAACAAGTGCGCGGAAGTCAGGGGGACTTTCAGAACTTACAGAACATATAGAACCATCAAGCAGCAGAGGGAACAAACCACGAACAACGCAACCAATGGCCAGTTGTGCGCCGGTGATCGTGTGGAACGGTGCTCAGTTTACGGCCAGCAGCAGGGAGCTGGAGCAGCTGCGTCGCGATTACGGTCTGGATGCGCGAATGTTGGAGGCGACACTGGTGCCGCGATATAAACGCCACAAGCCGCAGGCAGCGGCACGCAATGATCACGTGCGCGTGACCAAGGAGCAGCAATCGGATTGGATACTCAAGCAGGATCGCAGCACCAACGTCAGCCAGGTGAACTTCCATCCCTGGGCGGGTGCCCACTTCGACTTGGTGCCGTGGCGTCGCACGCGTTCCGCATTGGATTTGACCGCTGTGGAGGATTACAATCACGGCCTGCACGATCCCAAGTCGCTGAAGGGTCTGGAGAAATTGGAGCTGAGACAGCAGCGCCGAAGGCTACAGCGCGCCAGATCAACGCATCAGGGTCTCCGGCGTTTGGTGCGCGTCCGCCTGATCTTCTCCATCGAGCTGCGGCACAAGCGGATGGAGGTGCTACGGAAAAGTGCGCTGCCCGTCCGGGTTTTCGAGCAGCGATTCGCGCTCTCGGAAAACGAGAGCGCCGCCTACGAGCGCATCCTGCTGGACGCCAATGCGGGCGTGGACCAGCACGTGGGCTACTTCAGCCGCAGGCAATTGGTGCCATCCAGCCAGGAGTCCAACGAGGAGTTGGTCGTGGACTTTGCCAGCGAAACGGAGGCGGATGAGAAGGCCGACGACGAGCAGCTGGAAAAGGAGGAGGAGGAGGCCCAGTATGCCACAATAGCGCCAGCGGAAAAGGGAGGCAGTGCAGCAGTGACCGCCAAGGAATCTGGTCAGGTGCCATGCGTCAAGTGCCGCGAGATTGCCGTCAAATTGAGGTAAAAGAAATCGCCATAAAAAACAAACAAAACGGCAAACCAGAACACAAATTAGCCACAAAAATAGACGAGCGCCGAAATCAATTAGTTACAGTAATGTGCCGATAAAAACTACGTGACGAAAGTTAAAATAATTTTAAAATAATTTGGGAGTGCAAGAAATCTCAATTTACTGACTCTTTTAGTGTCACATTTTTTTTTGAGTGCTACAACAAATTTTTGTTATGAGTGCAAACTGTAAAAAAAGCTATGAAAATGCGTGTTATAATTTAAATAGTCGACAAAATCAGGAATAGGTGTATGATTTATAGTGGTTGCCAATCGGATTATGTGCGAACTCTCAGATCGAAAGCAGAATGCAAATTTCCCACCAACTTTCCGGCTTTCCCATTCCACAAAAAGCCACAGATCTCCAATGAGTATAATTTCTTAAATGATTATTTTCTTCCGTTCTCCGTTCTTCCACTTTTTCCGAGCTTTGACTATGCCCTTCCTCTCCAATACATATTTACTTAACTATTTATGCCTTTGTTTTGATGCCCGATGAAAGATGAATAGAAACATACTTCAAAGTCTGTAGATTATTAAACTATTTGCAGCTTGCCTTGAAAGCTTTGTAATTTTGCCTTTTAAATTACAGTATTAACCGCATGGATGCGTTTGCTATACTCATTAGTTAAGATACTACAAATATTTCGTATGTAGGAGCACTGAGCAAATACATTTTTTAAATAGCTGCACGAATCAATAAATAAATTTGTTTAAAAGCAGACAAGTTATATATATATATTATACATTACTAGTTTCACCTTAAAACTAAGTATTTACTTTCGGCTTACTTGCATTATATCACAAACCAGAGATCAGATGAAGCCAGAAAACGGTGGTCACCTCTTAACACCCTTAAAGATCATAATTTTCTTAACCCCCTTTGCCAGTTCAGTTGACCAACTGGCCTGTAATGCTATTGCCAAATCGCTTATTTCACTTTTTTCTTTCTCAGCTAAATGTTTGTGGGTTTTTGCCGGATTTTGTTAGCTTTGTTGGCTTTGTGGTTTTTGTGGGTTTTCGTGGGTTTTGCGGGTTTCATGGGTTTGGTGGCACCTGCCCTGTTTTGTTGACACCTGCTACCGGCCCGCTTCCATTTTCCATTTGGCATTTGTTGTGCGGCGATGCCAGCGTTGATGCAATAAACTGGAAGAAAGTGTCGTCTTCGCGGCTTTCTGTTTCTTTTTGTTGCCACAAGTGGAAAGCAGCGACAAACGAGATCCATCCACAAATGCCCGGTATTTTCGCATTTTAATGCTGGCGGCGCTGCTTCTCAGCTTTCAATTAATATGTCGCCGTGTATATTGTTTCTCTTAGCATTATCATTATGATTGTGATTGTGATTGTTTGTTTGTGCCGCGGAAACGGCAATCAGATGAGTCAGCAGCAGACTTGACCTGGTTTAGTGATTCGGAAAAGGGCACCCAGTGTATCCAAGTGCAGCCCGAGATGCGCAAACAGATGCCATCAAAATTAATCACCATCACTTACCCAGGCCAATTAATTAATTAAAAGCAGTGCCTAAATGGCTGCCAAACAAATAATTTAATAACAATGTACATTTTTTCTGGGCTTTATCGAACATGCGACCACTTCGCAACAAAAGTCACTGGATGTTAGTAAAAAAAGAAAAGTGTAAAATGAATTTCAGGGATATTTCATAAATAATGTGCTTTAAAATTGTATTGTTTTCCCAAGTTCGTGTCTTAAGTCTTTAGCGTAGTTCGTAAGTTTGTGACTTGAGTCATTTGTTTGGCGTGCAGAAAAGTGTGCTGCATTTGGTGATAAAAAGCAAGCTTAAAAGTATGCAATACTTTCTGTAATGAAATTATTAAGTTGCTCTTTATAATTAGGCTAGTAAATGATTATTGTTATGTTGTTATCTACAAAATGGTAAATTAAACTATCGAAATTTATCTCGTTCCTGCAGAACCATAAACGATTATGCGCTCAACTCGAATCTGCACCTAAGCCACAACAACAAACTGAACAATCTGCACAGCAACAAGCTCCTCCACAGCAACCAAAGCCACAGCAGCAGCCTCAATCCGAGCATAAGGATGCACTCCCACCAGCTGGACTCCTACCTCGGCGGAGTGGGCGGCATGATGAACCTGGGCGGCATGGGCCAAGTGGGCCAGTTGCACCATCCGGGGAGCGTTTCCGGCAGCGAAAGACCCAACGGAGGAGCATTGGCCCTCCACTATGCCGCCGCGCGTGGCTGCCTCGATTGCGTCCAACTGCTGGTCGCCGCATCCGTGGATATTTGGTAAGTGGATGAGCACCTGTCCCCAAGTTTATGATGACCAAAAGTTGCATCGCGTTTTGTGCTGCGGGGTGAAAGCGTTTTTCACCAGCCGTTCTTTGTTTTTATGTGTCGGGGAAATCGCACGACGATCGATGGCTTCACTTTGTGTTTTATTTTTTCCGCCATTTGTCTGCATTTCCATGCGATGCGGTTTCTTTCCACTTACCTGCGACAATTATTCTCATTAGTTGCTTCTTATCTGATTTGATTAGTTTAAGATCTAAAAGAAGTGGCTTACTAGCTGTGGAAAATGTTGCAACTGCACATAGACTTGGTCATAAAAGCCATTGCTAAACGTATAATTGTGGGTATTTCAGTGCTTTCAAAACAAAATTATGTGTAATAGAGAAAAACTGCAAATTCATGTATATATATATTTGGAGAATTGGTAATCAGCATTTTTCCAAAACAAATTGATTTTTTACTGGATTATAGAGTGTTTCCAGTAGCAACAAATATAGCATTAAAAGAACTTTATTGTTCGTTTAATCTGCTCCATTTATTGCCCTAATGTAATAATTATTTAAATGGAAGCATTCAAGTGTATTGAGCCTCTGTAACGATCTGATTACCATAAACTGACTGAATACACGATGAAGTCGATTTGAGAACTTATTACGAATTATCCACCTGAAGAGCTGGGAGCAGGCAATTAAATGCACTAATTAAAACTTATTAGCTCACCCAACAAAGTAGAAAGAATGAAGGCGAGTGGGTAAAAACAAGGAAAGGCAAGGAAAACCTGGCGAATATGTTGGAAAACATGGAAAACTTGGAAAAACAGCCCGCCAAGTGGGTTAGCGATCCGTGGCCAGCGTTTGATTCACCTAAATTCCTGTGCCCCAACAGCAGCACGCGTCCAAAGCTGATTCATTTAATTGGGAAATGCGAATGGGACTCCAACTGGCCAAGGCGAGCCAGCCAAGCGAGATGCACTCCATCCTCTGCACTCCCTGTCTCCCATCCCATCCTATTCCATTTGATCCCCCCAAGCCATCCAATGCAATCGAGTCCAGGCCAGGTTTGGTTCCATCGTGTGCTATTTTCAATTGGAGTCAAACTGGAAAACTCACAGCCTCACAAAGCACCGTTGCAACGAGTTTTCCTCACTCGTTGCCACAAAGTGGAGCAACTCCGCACTGACTGGCCAAGGAATCAGAATCGCACTCAGAATCACAATCGGAATCGGAGTCGGAGTTGTAGTTGGAGTTGGAGTTGGAATCAGTGCCACTGCCTGATCCCCACTTCCCGCGATCCTCACCAGCAAAATTCATATTTACAGAGCGCCAAGGCAGATCAATTGACATGACAACTGACATGGCGACACAGAAAAGAACGAGAGATGAGAACGAGGGCGGCTCTGAATATAAATCTTATAAATAATAATAATATAATAAATAATAATATGGTAGAAATTTTTGTATTATCAAGCTTAAAAATATTTTATTACTAAACAAACAAAGGCTCCTAAGTACTGACTACTTAATCACTAGATATTATTTCTATCATCATTCCATGCCTAAACTAGTATATTTGAGTATCAGCACACATAAAGTGAAACCAGAAGTTAATTGCCTTACGAACTTTTCAACCCACCCTCGTCACAAACCGTTTGATAGTTTTGCGTACAGAGACACTGCGATGCAAACAGCTGGTGCTTCTGGTATCAACGCTGCAAAGAAGAAAGCGAGGGCAGTTTAATGACTTTCTGTGAGGAATAACATGAAAATACTTAATGTGCAGTTAAAAGTTTAATTTAAGGTGCTAAGTGTGAAAAAGCTGAAACTATGTTCAAATTCTAAAGATATATTTATATTATTATTATTTTTGTTAGGCAATAAACTTACTGTTATGCTCTTGTAAATTACATTTAAATTACATTAAATTACAACTTGCCAAAGAAATTAATTATGAAGGCTCAGGAACTTGAGAGTGTGAAATATAGTTTGTAATATTTTTAGGGGGCGTCACTGTTAAATGGCACCTACTGCCAGCTGACACCTGTTAAGCTTTCGATCCGCCCTCGCCACTGGCCATTTGATAATAATGCGTATGGCGACAGCTCGGTGTCGAGCTACCTGGTTTGCCCCCGCCACGCCCCCTCCTCCGTCTCCAGAAGAAGAGCAAGCCGATGAAGAAGAAGCAGAAGAGCAGAAGAGGAAGAGGAAGAAGTGGAGGGAGCACCACCACCACCACCAGTGGTTCGCGGTGGCCACTCGATGGCGCTTGGCGTTCGGTGGTGCTGGCTATTCGCGTTTGGCTAGTCGAGGCGAACGGTGCTTTCGTTCGTGGGTCTTGTATCGCATCGGTCTTATATAGCATAATATAGCGTATAGCATATATATTTCAAACAAATATACATATATGCAGTGATCGTTGGTGTTAAAGTTGTTACCGTTTACCAGCGACCGTTATGCAGCAGCAGCAGCAGCAGCAACACGCGGCCATGGAATGAATTTGAATTTTGATTTCAATGGTGAAGTTAGTGCGGTTTCTTTGTGAAGCTCGATGCATCAGCGCGGCCACGCCCCCGCGACTGTCCGTTGGTCAGCCCGCAGCAGCAGCAGCAGCAGTAGCAGCAGCATCAGTAGCCGCAACAGCAGCAGCAGCCGCATCAGCAACAACAGCAACAACAGCAACAGCAGCAGCAGCAACGGCAGACAAAATTTCGCGCTTCAAAGTATCTCAAATGCAGTTAACGAATCGGAACGCGAATTAATTAACAGTTTCAGTGTACCAAAGAACTGCAAGGCGCACAAGCAGCTGAAGCAACAGCAACAGCAACATCACCATCTTAACCATCTTCACCCCGCAAACAGTAGCCACAACATTTGGCTTAATGCCCAAGCCAGCAGCAACATCCGCAGCAGCAGCAGCCGCAGCAACCGCAACCATGAAAAGGTAGCCACGGCTGCTTTTGGCCAACATTCAGTTGCCACTAATCGATTGGCCAAGGCAGCGAGTGTATATCAATTGGCCACCGGGACGCCAAGGATGCCGTGCTAAGCCAATACGTTTCTTTTTTTTTGCCAGTGTGTTCGAGTGCGGAATTAAATGCTCTAAAATATATATATGCGTTCAGTTGTGAGTGCTTGTGCTTGGTCTTAAAACAGACTTAAATAGTCACTTAAAACGTGGACTGTGTTTAATGATCATTTCAAAAACCAATAAATATATTCACAAATGCAGCTTGTCAGTACATGGAAATAGTAACAGTAGCAATTGTAATGTATTATAATTAGAAGAACCATCTAGTAGAGCAAATAAGTTAATTCAAGCTCGCTGGATCTTTGAACATATTAAATACATTACGCTGGACTGTGATTAAGCATCTTGACTCGACAAATAATGCTTATAAAAACTAGAAACTAAATCAACAAATATCTTCTATAGAAATGAACTTTATAAAAGGGGAGTTATCAATCCAAGCTCAAAATAGTATAGAACAGAACATTTATATTTAACATATTTCTATGTAGGTTATAGTTGCCGAAATAAGCATACACTTTCTTAGGATTATTAGAACTATGCTCTTATAGAACCTCTTAAGAGAACCCAGAAAAATCTTGATAATTGCTGGAGAATTCAAATCGAGAAGCGGCACTTACTGCCCACATTTGCAGGGGAAATCACTTGAATGTATCCACTAATCGCTGCGTAATACAAACTTTGGCTATTGTAACTTTGTATCTGTATCTGTATCTGTATCTGTATCTGTATCTGTATCTGTATCAGTATCTGCATCTGTATCTTTGTATCTCTTCATCTGCCTGGGCTCTTTTTGTGTCACTCGCATGTCTATCATTCTGCATTCTCTCGGCGATGGGCAATCGACGAGTCTGGATTGTGGATCGCCAATTGTTGATCGTCCATCAATGGATTCGAGCACGCAAATGTTCAATTAAATAAACGAGTCTATAACTGTCAACTGGCATTTCTAACGAGGCTCCTGCTTCGCCTCAATTATTTCGCTTTTTAATTCCACTTGCTGCCTCGGCCCCCAGACACATTAAATAAATTAAAAAATAATTATTAAATTGCAAATAGTGAGAAACAAGACAAGGAGGCCAAACACAAAAACAAAAAACAGCAAAGAGGAAAAAAATTGGCAATATATATATATATAGAGATATATGTTTCGTACTGTATTTTCACCTACTAAAGAAGCCACAACACACGAAAAATAAATGGCGGTATGGAGTGGATAAAGATGAAAAATCAACTTTAATTGGTTTACAATTCATTTCTAAGCGAGAAAAGCTGGAAAATGTAACAAGTAGTCCGAAGTCGGACGAAGAAAGCTAACTCCGCCGCCGTGCGCAATATCCATGAAGTCGTAAGCCAGTTGACTAAGTGAACAGATACTAGTATCCGTACCCATATACCCATCACCATCACCATCACCATCCCCATCATCATCATCATCATCATCGCCTCCGACGCCTCCGTTCGGCCTGCGAATCTTCTGGAGCTCAGGGGGCGAAAGCACAGTGGTACCACTCACTGTCTCCATGGCATCCATGAAGTTCTGCTGCCTGATTTATTGCTCTAGTATATGGAGTAGACAATTAAATGATACCCAAAGTTGGCTAACGATTTTCCAGCCTCAGCCTGTTAGGCAATTGGGAGTGGGAAACGGCTGACCAAGTGTATGCTGGCGTTTTGCTGGCCTGTAATTTTGGCGCTGGCCAAATTGGCGTGATCACGGTGATCAGTGGCCATTATAATACAACCGTTGGATGGGGCCCACTCCCACTCTTGCCCCACTGTGGCATGAGGAAAGCCAGGCCAAGCCAACTAAACGGTAACACCAGCAACACCAGCAACATCTACACGAGTGGCAGACGCCAAGACAAGTGCAGACTTTAGACTGGGAGTCAGGCGTAACTACTCGTGGAGAGAAACCTCCTCCCCTCGACTGTGTTTCTGTACCCAGTCTGTTTGTTTCGCTTTTAGGCGTTAATTTCACCTAAAAAAAAGTTATATAGATGTGAGGCAAGAAGCATAAGCATAAGATCGAGCATCGAGCATAGAGCATAGAGCATCGAGGGTTTAATCACAGCCCAGACATCGCAGCGAGCTGTCGGAATAATGCCGACTTTCGGTTTCAGCTACTCAGCATACTCGTATGTGATCCATAAAGAAATTGTACAAATCGAGTGGAAAACAAAAGACTGCAGCCAAAAACTTGCTATGCAAATGCAAGGCATTTAAGTGATTTTTCCTAAACCAGTTCCATAAATCGAACTCATTTTTTTTTCCCCCCCGTGCCTGTTAGTGTGTGTGTGTGTGTGTTTGTGTAACGGTACAAGGAAAATCAAAGCTACACACGAAAACCGGAAAATATTTAAAGTCCGGTGACAAACGAAAGTAAAAACTGAAAACTGAAGTTTCGAACGTGAACGGAACGGTAAGCCCAGGCGAATAAATTACAGTTCACCCAATCAAAAGAAAATATTCAATAAACAAAAAAAAAAACACCAGCGCACCACAAGCACTGCCAATTCGAACCCATCAAAATAAGAATCAATATAAATATATATGTATATAGTATATACATATATGTTAGAGGCAAAGGACCCACTCAAACACACACCACCCCCCTTTCACCTGACCAGCAAAACCAGTCCACTTCCTCATCGTCACCAACCACCTCCTCCTCCTCCTCCGCCAGCTACTTCTCCACGATCAACGTTAAGAAGGGCCTCCTGGGCCGCATGACCACAAGTCTGACCTCCTACCGCCGCAGCAAGCAGAAGTCCAAGTCCAACAATGACATCCACACCATCATCGCCACCGAGGTGGTGACGGCCACCATTCTCAGCAGCAGCGTCCACAGCAGCAGCACAGGATCGGAGCTCGAGGACGGCGGCCAGGGCCACACCAGCCTCATCGAGGAGCCAGCTGCCCAGGAGCGCAGCAGCGAGCAGCAGGAACATCAGCATCAGCATCAACATCAGCTTCAGCTTCAGCACGCCAAGGATCCACCAGCACAAACGGAGATGAACCACCACCCGCACCCGCACTCGCACTCGCACCACCAGCGCAAGTCCGCCGTGGAGGTGGTGCGCCAGCAGATGGAGGACGACGGCGGGGATCAGGACTCCAACGAGGATGACGAGGCCACGCCCATGATGAGCGGCGCGGGGCGCAAGGAGCAGAACAACCGACGCAGCGTCGTTAGGTGCGAAATCCCTGAAAGAGAAACCGATGCTCTCAAGTGATACTCTAATCTATTTGTTGGAGTTTCAAGAACAGAAAACACTTTTCTTATATAGAATGAAAAATACAGGTCATGTGGTATAGTCTGGGGTTAAATTATATTATTAATTACATTCTCTTTGCTATCAGTAATAATCTGTATTACAATTGTGCACTTGAACTTGCTTTCAAATTTCATTTATATGGATGCTTAAAATGACTCATGATCTCAGTAATCATGTACTCATATATCCATTATATCGATTATTGGGTTTAAATAACTCATTGATATTTTTAAAATGTTTACAATAAATATGGCTTTAGTTGGTTTAAAGCGATTAACATTTCGTTTAAACTACACATTTCAAAGAGGCCTATAGAGTTTGACATAATCTCGGAATTTGTTACCCAATTCCGATCAATGGCAGTCCACATTTGATGTTGATGCGATTATAGTCCGCTGAACAGCGTGACAAATCGCTGTGTAGCTTTTCCCACACATTCTCTTCAAAGATTACCATTTCCATTGGCGGTGCAGTTGATTAATCTCTGCCTACCATCGACCATCTCTTTGTAATCGATCGATCAATGATATTCCGCAATAAAAACGGGTGGAAAACCGGTCAAAGAAGAGGAAAATGCTGACTAGAGATTTTCCACTGACCCAGTGCGTTTCCATCGATTAACTGCAGTTAGATATAGCATACAACTCTGCCTTCGAATTGAGAACACTTTTAGCTATTTCGGTGCAACTTTTTGTTCATTAAGTCAAGCCATATATTAAAGCACCTAATTGGATGACAAGTAATGAGTATATATGTTTTTTTTTTATCCGCCGGATTGCAGCGCCAATACGCAAATGGACAACGATGTCACGCCCGTTTACCTGGCGGCGCAGGAGGGCCACTTGGAGGTGCTCAAGTTTCTGGTGCTCGAGGCCGGCGGCTCTTTGTACGTCCGTGCACGCGATGGTATGGCACCGATCCATGCCGCTTCACAAATGGGCTGCTTGGATTGCCTCAAATGGATGGTGAGTAGTGGCTAGTTGCTGGGTTGCTCCGCTTCAAATTCGGCCTTTTAATCCGATCTGCAAGCTGCTAACTTGGCTGGCCAACTTGGCCAACTGCAGCCGGCAATGCGGGTCAATTGCAGAGTTGAGTGCATTGGCAGAAAATGCATGTTGCAATTGGGATTGCACTAAACAAGAACAATAAATAGAAAGGGTTGCATTCTGGGGATTTTAAATATTTCATATTTTATAATATCAACCGATTTTTAAGTAGGAATTTATAAGGGTTTTGTATAACTTGTAATGATCTGTAAAGCAAAAAAAATCATTAGCCATATATAATGAACCATCGATATTAGTTCTTTGTGCACAGAGTCATAAATTCATTTTTAATTAGCAATTACCAGGTAGCAAGTTTTTACAGAGTCCCAGAGACAACTTTCTTTGCTTCAGATGTTTAAACTATTATGGGAAAACAGGAACATTGATTGTTCTTAACCCGCATTCATTTTGCTCAGTGCGACTGTGAACCCGTTTCTATTCGCTGATGTCTGTGGGTCCTGTTTTTCAATGGTTTTAACGGGGTTCTCGAGTGGGATTCCCGGCCAGTTTGTCGCCAGGCCAGTGCCATTTATCAATCGGGAAATGCGTCCGATGGAGAAGGAAGCCAGTTGCCAAGTAGCCAAGTTGCCAAGTGTCCAAGTGGCCAAGTGGACAAGTGTCCAAGGAGCGGAGAGAGTGGCTTATGCAAAGCCACAGCTTGCAACGCTGACAATGGCCTCCCAACAAGCAGAATGCAATTTCAAGATCACATCGCCAGCGGCCGTGGAAAACCAAAACCGCCTTTCTAAATTGAACTAAATAGTTTCCATTATAGCCGCAACGCCTGGCGGCTGGCAAACCACTTTCCACATACGCAGTCTGCCTCATACTTAACTGCCGAAAGACATTGATTTGATTTAGTGGACAAGGAGTCTGCATTTCGATGGACAGCGAGGAATGAATACCTCAACATCTTGTCAAGACATCGTGCTCTTAGATAGATTAGCCGTGGCAGTTGTGTTTTTCAAGCTAAAGAGACATTGATGGATCGTTCAGTTTGCTGTGGTTTTTCCACTTATGTACCATTAATTATAGTCAGCTTATAAACATCTTAATGTGTAATACAATTAAATCATTGGATTCCGCGCATGTTTTCGAATTAAAGGTACAAGATCAAGGTGTGGATCCCAATTTGCGAGATGGCGATGGTGCCACGCCCCTGCACTTTGCCGCCTCCCGGGGTCATCTATCCGTAGTCCGTTGGCTGCTCAATCATGGAGCCAAACTATCCCTCGACAAATATGGCAAGTCGCCCATCAACGATGCGGCGGAAAATCAGCAGGTTGAGGTGCGTTTTTCATCTTAGGAAATCTCACATTTTACTTATAAATATATTTATCTACCTCATTTTTTTGTTCAGTGCCTGAACGTCTTGGTGCAGCACGGCACTGCGGTGGACTACAATGGCAAGAGTAGCTCACAGCGCCACAAGTCGCAGCAGCATCTGCAGCACCAGCAGCAGCAGCAACAGCAACAACAGCAGCAGCAGCAGCAACTGCAGCAGCAGCAACACCTGAGCAGCAGCTGCAACTCGAACTCGAATTCCTCGAAGCAGACGAGTCGCAGCAATACGATCAAGTCCAAGTCCTCCTCGACTCTGAGCTCCGACGTGGAGCCATTCTACTTGCATCCACCGGCCATAGCGGGCGGCGGAGCAGGAGGATCGGGAATGGGCTTGGGCATGGGCATGAACATGG
This sequence comes from Drosophila santomea, assembly GCF_016746245.2. Classification (NCBI taxonomy): domain Eukaryota; kingdom Metazoa; phylum Arthropoda; class Insecta; order Diptera; family Drosophilidae; genus Drosophila; species Drosophila santomea. Next base: position 16,107,168 of record NC_053021.2, read on the forward strand.
GCATGGGCATGGGAATGGGCATGGGCATGGGCATGAGCATGGGAATGGGCATCACGAGGAAGAACAGCGACGCCTTGTACTCGCAGCAATCGAGGAGCTCCTCCGAGAAGTTGTACAACGGTTCGTCCTCATTGGGCGGCAATCCGGGTGGCAACACCTCTTCGGCAGGCGGAGGCCTTGGAGGAGGAGGAGGAGGAGGAGGAGGAGGAGGTGGAGGTGGAGGCGGAGGAGCCCTGCTGCCCAACGATGGCTTGTATGTGAACCCGATGCGGAATGGCGGCATGTACAATACGCCCTCGCCGAATGGCAGCATCTCCGGAGAGTCGTTCTTTCTGCACGATCCGCAGGACATTATCTACAATCGGGTGCGGGATCTGTTCGTGGACTCCGATTGCAGCAGCAGTGTGAAGCAGCATGGCAAGGGCCACGCCCACCCGCTGCTGCAGTCGAAGGCGGGCAACGCAATGACCATCCAGGCGGACGTACATTCCAGTTCCAGCGGCGCGGGCAGCGGCTCCGACGAGTCCGTCTCCATCTCGTCCAGCTTCAACTCGCCCAAGCAGCCGCAGCAGCAGTTGCGCAGCCAGAGCTTCAATCGCCACGGCAGCAGCAGCAACATCAGCAACATGAGCAACATGAGCAACATGAGCAACATGAGCAACATCAGCGCCAGCGGCAACATCAAGAGCAACAACTACAAGCCGCACAAGGGCATGGCCAGCAATCAGAATGGCGGCGGGGATCACGACTACGAGGATATCTATCTGGTGCGTGAGGAGTCTCGCAAGCAGCACCAGCAGCAGCAGCAACACCAGTTGCAGCAGCAACAGCAGCTGCAGCACCAGACCATCCAGCAACAGCAGCAGCAGCAGCAGCAACAGCAACAGCAGCTGCAGCTGCAACACAAGTACAACGTGGGACGCTCCCGGTCGCGGGACAGTGGCTCCCATTCGCGATCGGCCAGCGCCAGTTCCACCAGGAGCACGGACATCGTGCTGCAGTACAGCAATCACGTAAGACTACGATTTGAGTTTATTTGTTGTTGCAACATAACTATAAGCTGGCAAAGTGTATGCCACAAAGTATTTGAAATGCCTGTTAACCTCACCATGCTTTCTTCTTATTAGAAGTTCTTTATTGTAACATAACTTTGATTTCCCTTTGATTTCGCAGCACTTGAACAACAAGCGCAACATGAACAACAGCAGCAACATGAACAACAGCAGCAGCAACATCTCACTGAGCAACAACAATAACAATAACAACAACAACAACAGCCTGCTAAATCGCAATAAATCGCATTCGATTATTGGATTGCACAGCAGCAAATACGAGTCCTCGCTGAAGGACAACTACAGCGCCAAGAACGTGAATCTGAAGAATCAGCTGCTCAACGGCGGCATCAAGAGCGACACCTACGAGAGTGTCTGTCCGCCGGAGGATGTGGCCGAGCGGACCAAGCAGGCGCACAAGAACTCCATGATTCGCAACAATCTGGCGGATGCCCCCAGCAACAACAACAACAATAGCAACAGCAACAACATCAGCGGCAGCAACAACAACATCAGCAGCATGGGCAACATGAATCAGAGCAGCAGGAATCTCAAGCGAGTCTCCTCGGCGCCACCCATGCAAAATCTGGCAGTGGGTTAGTACAGCTGATATAAGAAGATAACTGAGAAAAATTCTAAAAAAATCCTTTACTAATCCTGCAGTTAATGGACCACCTCCACCACCACTGCCACCACCACTGAGGGCACCAGTGCAGCAGCAACGCAGCAACTTGAGCGCCGAGCAGCCGAACAGCATGAGTGGCAGCAATGGCATCTACAAGAAAATGCCGAACCAGGGTGCCACCAATGCCAATGGAGCTCCTCCGCCAGTTCCAGCACCCAATCCTGTGGCGGTGACTGAAGCAGTCGACTCGGATTCGGGACTCGAAGTGGTCGAGGAGCCGAGCTTGAGGCCATCGGAACTGGTGCGCGGCAACCACAATCGCACCATGTCCACCATATCGGGTGAGTTCTTTGTGATTACAGAACTATGATAGTTAAATAGGAAGACGTGTGGTGCCCTAATGGATCTATGATAGTTAAATAGCAAAACGTGTGTTGCCCTAATGGATCTATGATAGTTAAATAGGCAAAGTGTGTTGCCCTAATGGATCTATGATAGTTAAATAGGCAAAGTGTGTTGCCCTAATCTTACTGGTGGCAGTTATCACTCCAGAGCGCAATAATCATTGATTAAGTGATTGATTAAAGTTCCTCAACCGTTTGCCAGGTCTTTGAACCCCATGATTTCTGTGGGTGGTTCTGCATCGTCGATGGCTTGTGACCATTGTGTTCACTGTCCACTTGTCCAGCTTGATTGATCAATTAGGGGAAATTCGCCAGTCATGGGGGGAAAAGTGCCTGTGAAGTGCCCTGCAGTGAATGAAATGACAGAAACGAGTTGCCCGAGGAGAACCTGATCTCCCAGTGGCAGTCGAAGGCTGTCGATTGGATGGGATAATGGTTACATCTTGATTGAAGTGAGCAACTGGCTGTGCGCACAAAGCCATACAATTAATGTCGTCAGCTTGGAAAATATTATGATTGATTAGTGGATTTGTGTATACGCTTACCATTCAGCAAACAATTTCTCCTTATTTAAACAAATGCAGTTTGCAGTTTGGCTTTGGATCAATGCTACTTTATTTTCCTTCCACTACTTTTTGTCACCTTGCAAGAGATGCCTGTGCTCATTAGCTAAAAATGCAAATAGTCGTTTTCCTAGTGGAAAGACAATAACCCCCTCATTATCACACAATAAATATCGGGTATTTACTTAATTGCAAAAATAGGCGTAACTACGCAAGCAAAAAAGAAGAAGCAAGTGAAAAATGCGAATAATACCTGCCATGTTTGACATGTGTTGGCTCCGATTTTCCATTTGTTAATTGCCCATTATGTCCGATGGGGCAGGAGAAAAAATAAATGGAGAGAGAGGCTTTAATTGAGCCAACGTTCGCACGATGAGGCGGCAAAGATCCGTGGAAAATGTGGCCAAAACAAAGAAGTGGAAGTCGGGCTCCGAGCTGGAAAAGTGAAAAAGTGGAAGTGCCAGCGATGAAAACAATCCCAGCCACTTGACTGCCGTACGAGGCACAAGTCATGAGATATGAGCTACACTCCGCGAAACATCTCACTCATTTCCTTTTCAAACTCTTTTCAAAACTTAATTTGTTAAAGTCAAAATTGATTGAGATTAAGCTTTCATGCTGAATATATATTACAGAATAATATATTAAATTAAATCATTAAAGATATAACAAAACATTATTATCCAAAATGCCAAGAAATTTATATAACCTTTCATAGTATTTCCAACTTCATTTAAATTCGATGCGAAATGGGGCTTCTTGATTACAATACACACTGCCAAATTAAATTGCTTGGGAATCGCTGAAGAACAATTACAAATTCGTAAAGCTCCCCCCATTTTTTTTGAGTGCCTCAGCCTACAACGTTGCCAATTGTTAGAGTTAGAGGCCTTCAAAATGTACATACATGTGTATGCCATATACCCACAGTGGACATTTGGGAGACCCGATTCGCGATGAGGAAGCAATTTGGCCACCGACGAGCCACCACCCGCACCACCGCCCACATGGGAGGCACGCCCACTTCGCCTCCGCCGCCCACTTCACCTCCCCCTCCGACTCCACCTCCTGGCAATCGGCTCGTGGATCTTCGCATCTGCCGCCAACTGCGAAACTTTTACCCACGAAAGTGAACGTGTTTCTGCGAAGCGGCCTCACTCGTGTCTCCAATGCGATCCGTCGTCATGGTCTTGGGTGAATAACTTTGGCGATGGCTTGAACCCAGTTCAGGCTGCCAACGGAGCTCGCCCAGGCAACATCGTCGTCACCCGAGTTGAGAGTCGCGACTTTTCCCGTTTTTCCCACTTTTCCGGCCGTCAATATCGCATCGAACATTCTGATAATGTGCTCTGATTGAAGGTGGCAAATACAGAATGAATATGCTGGGCTCGGTTAAGATGCACAAGAATTCGCGCCGGAATTATTTCACGCTCAGCTTCCATCGTTTTGATATATTTCGGTGTAAGTGCTTCCAATCGGAGTTATAAACAATCTCAAAGCTCGTGAAGTGTTTTTATTTTAAATATGTGCCCTTTTGTTGTTTGATTGAGAGGTTTTCCATATTACATTCCTTGATGGCTTTAAAAGAAATACTACAACAAGTGACGTTTGATAACAAGCGAGTTATTTATATTAAACAATTGTCACTTTTGTGTTTCCTGAAGCTTTGTGTACTGTGCAACTTGTTTCGTTTCCAGATAACTTACAATTTGTTTTTAAAAATAAAAGAAGTAAAGTTCTGCAAACAATATTCGGTTTCATCATATTCAAACTAAACTGATATTTATTTTTAAATTTATCCCTTTTATAAAGTTGTTAGCAAACAGTTTCATAAATAACGTAACTATATTGTATTCCTTAATACCTACAGTTGTCTAACACATAAAATTACATTTAATATTTAATGCTAAACATTATCCAATGCCACTTGTAATTGAAAACCTTAAGCATCATTTCCCAAAGCTTTGATATCTGTGATATTATCCAGCTTTAAAGCAAATTTTGTTTGCACTTTGCAAGCCAAACCACTTAAGTAGTCAATTTGAAAAGCGATACTATGAAGACCAGACATTGCACTCGTAAAACTGCAAACGAAACCGAACTGGACATCAACTCCAATTTCGAATTTCACCGCGAACTTGACAAGTACAAGCCGCTTTTTGCTCCGCACAAATTAAAAGATAAAATGTGTGGGGACATGTGGAAAAGTGTGCATTTTGAGTTGTTTTTTTTTTTTTTTTCATATCGATTGAATAAATTCACAATGCAAACTGGCTGGACTCGATTGCGATTGTGGTTTTGGCCATAAGAGTGCAGCAATGAATCTGCCATCGTCTCGGCAAAACCACGTAATGATCGCCGCCGTGGAAACGGGTTACCAAAAGGCCGTGAAAGTTGGTAACCCGATGCGATCGGGTTTAGATGGTGTTTTGGTGTTTTGGCCAATTAACCGGCTGCCTGGAAATTGAATGCAGCGCGCTGACTTCCATGGAAACGGCGGCTAATTCAATTTTTATGGCCATACTCCCACGAAGATGTCGGCGGGGAACTTATGTATATTCTTCCGTGTCTGCAGATATTAATCCAACTATAGATGAGATTTCCCAGGAAGCGCAGCGAGCTTTCCATCGAATCTCAGCTAGATCAAGGGGAACAATATGGAAAGACATTGGCTTGGGGCACTTGAATATTTTTCCCATAATTAGGTTCGCAATCTCTATATCATGTTCTACTCAATCATCGTGTGTGGACTTTTTGGCCACGTTTGCTTATCTGTACTGTAGACTCTTCTTATCACAGACACCCTTAAGTTGGCCCCTTATCGCCAGACATTTTGCCCTGCTATTTGGTCTAGCCTATCCTATAAGATACTCGATTATGGAGAGCTGTAACTGCCATTTGGTTATCATTAACCAACTTAATGAACTTTAACACTTGAGTGTGCGTGGATCTCGATTTGAGATACTGAAGCTTACCTATCAGCTCATATGTATGCCTAAAAATAGCTAAGTTATGAATATGTCAAATGAACAGCAGTTAAAGTTAAGTCAGTGAATGATCGATTTATTAAATAAGTATCTTAGGATATGCTTATTACAGTTCCACTGAGCTCTAATTTCAAATTATTTGCATTCCCATTTGCAGCACTCATTTCCCATTTCTCTCCTCCAAACTTCCATCCAAAAGTAATGCATTTGATTCACTTCTTTACCCAAAAAGTAATTCATTTTATTCACTTCTTTACCCAAAAAGTAATTCATTTGATTCACCTGTGCGAGTGCTCGTATTTTTATATGCAACTGGGTTGCAGCTCCATCTCCATCTCCATCTCCAACTCCGTCTCCTCGCAAATCTCCGTCTGGTGAAAGGCGCCTACGCAGCGATCCATTGTGTTTGTGCCTTTCGTTGTTTCGTAGTTTCGTATTTTGTTGTACTTTTTGTATTTTCCTATTTTCTTAAGCACATTTGCTGTAGTTTATTTGCTGCCTGCTCAAGCTAGCATGACCAGAGTCAGACTGCTGATAACTGCTAACCCACAAAACTCATAAATAAATTGGTTCAATTCCAGCGAACAAGAAAGCCAAGCTGCTCAATGCCAGCAGCACAAATGGCAGCTCCATTGCCGCCGGCTCGGAGGACTCCCACTCCCACTCCCACTCCCACTCCCGATCCGGAGTAGCTGCCAATGCTGCGGCGGCCAATGCCCATTACTATGGCTACTCGGAGGGCGCCAAAAGCCAGAGGAGCAATACCAATGGGAATGGCAATGGGAATGGCAATGGCAATGGAGGTGGCGGCAACTATGCCAGCCATCCCAATCAGCCGCACTACGCGACTGGGCAGCCGCATCAGTATACGCCCAGCCTGTACGGAGGTGGCTCCTCTGCGGAGGATCACTACGAGCTCACCCAGCAGCAGCAGCAGCAGCAGCAGCAGATCTATGGGGAAACCCACTTGGCTGGCGGACAGCGGACGGGCGGACCCAATCTGGTCAACAAGCAGCTGGTGCTGCCTTTTGTGCCGCCCAGTTTTCCCAATAAATCACAAGACGGCGTCACGCATCTCATCAAGCCGTCCGAGTATCTCAAGTCCATCAGCATCGACAAGCGTTCGTGTCCATCCTCCGCCCGGTGAGTAGTACATACACAGTAGCTCTGTTTATCCCCCAATTACCCCCTGTATATGTATGTATATACATATATATCCTCCATCCTCCGACTTTCAATTAGCACATGGCAGCCGATTTAATTTGGCTGAACATCTCGTGCAGCGGCTTTTTATAATTAGTATCGGCGGTACAGTTGCCTCGCCTCAATTAGCCAAAATCCAAACACAAAACAACAACAAAAATAAAAATAAAAAAACATATAAAATAAGATACATGGCTTCAAAGACGCTTGGCTGCCGCTGGCAATTAGCAGCTAGCAGCTGGCTAGATCGCCGTGCTGCGTCACATTTTCCAGCGGGAAAAACGCCAAGGAAAATAAAGCTAGATTTTCATTAACCAACGCAACTAAACTGGATAGCTAAAGCTTGAAGACTGGCAGAGGTAGCCAGCTGCGCAGCACTGGAGCCGAGAGATTCGCCACTTCCTCTGCCGCTCAAGAGTGCATGAAATTTTATGCGTGCCACTTTGCGGCCTGCCACTTTTCTTGCCACAGTTGCCGATGTTGCAGCTGCCACTGCAACTCAGTTGCAATCCGAAGATGATACTGCGCACACGCCACGCCTGGCGCAGGTCCGCTTAACGCTCAACGCCCAGCTCCCATTGGCCACTGACCACTGACCACCACCACCCACACCCATCCCCATCCCATTCCAACTCCAAACTGCCATTTTTCCGAGTGAAAGTAGCCAAGATCTCTCCCTATAATCCAATACTTTTCCCCAACAGCTCCACGGATACGGAGGACTATATGCAGATACAGATCGCCCAGCAGCAGCAGGTGCACCACTCGCAGCTCCACTCGCAGCATCCGCAGTCGCATCCGCACCAGCATCAGCACCAGCACCAGCACCACCCCCATCCGCATCCACATCCGCACCATCCCCACCAGCTGCATGGAATGGGCGAGCAGCCACCGCTGCCGCCACCACCGCCGCCGCTGCCCCATGGCATGTTGCCCCCACAACCGCCGATGGGTCCGCCCATGGGCGTGGCAGGTGGCCAGGATGCCACCATGTCTGGCAAGTCGCACAAGCCGAAGAAGCCGCACGGATCGGCACCCAATAGCCAGGACACGGCCACCAGGAAGCAGCACCAGCCACTCTCGGCCATCTCCATTCAGGATCTGAACAGCGTGCAGGTGAGCAATTGTGATTCAAGGCACAATATTATTGCAAAGGTAATAGTATCTTTGAGGCAATCACTAACTACTATACCCTGTACCCAATCCAATCTCCGCCAGCTGCGACGCACGGACACGCAGAAGGTACCGAAGCCCTACCAGATGCCAGCTCGCAGCCTGAGCATGCAGTGCCTGACCTCCAGCACGGAGACGTATCTCAAGTCCGACCTGATTGCCGAGCTGAAGATCTCCAAGGACATACCGGGCATCAAGAAGATGAAGGTGGAGCAGCAGATGGCCAGCCGAATGGACTCCGAGCACTACATGGAGATCACCAAGCAGTTCTCGGGCAACAACTACGTGGACCAGGTGAGTACTGGCACCAACTGATGCCACCTAAAACCGATGCGAACCGGTGGCTAAGAGGCGGCTCAAAGATCTACTTGCAGATACCGGAACGGGATCAGGCCGGCAATGCCATACCGGACTGGAAGCGCCAGATGATGGCCAAGAAGGCGGCCGAGCGGGCCAAGAAGGACTTTGAGGAGCGCATGGCCCAGGAGGCGGAGTCACGTCGCCTCTCCCAGATTCCCCAGTGGAAGCGGGATCTGTTGGCGCGACGCGAGGAGACGGAGAACAAGCTGAAGTAAGTGGGTGTAGTGGCTAGTGGGGAGTCTCCTGACCCCTGGCCTCAATTGTCTCACCTTCTTCTAGGGCGGCCATCTACACGCCCAAGGTGGAGGAGAACAACCGGGTGGCGGACACCTGGCGGCTGAAGAACCGCGCCATGTCCATCGACAACATCAACATCAATCTGGCCGGCATGGAGCAGCACTACCAGCAGATCCAGTTCCAGCAACAGCAACAGCAACAGCAACATCAACACCAACAGCAGCAGCATCACCTTCAGTTGGGCAACAAGGAGAACCATGGCGATCCCAAGGGCGCTGAGCAGGATCAGGAGCTCGGCAATGGCGGTGGTGGTGGCGTTGTGGGTAACGCTAACTCTGGCGCCGGCGGAGGCCAGGAGCTCGTCGAGCCATCGGAGGGCAGCCAGGGACACGCCGAGGAGGAGGAGGACAACATCATCCCATGGCGCGCCCAGCTGCGCAAGACCAACAGCCGCCTCAGCCTGATCTGATGCATCCACACAACCACACATCCACACAACCACACAACCACAACATACCCAAAAAGATAATGAAATCCAATCTATCAAACGACTCCTAAGCGGTGCATTTTTTTTTTTTTGTTTTTTTTCGATTAACTTAAAGCATGTGCAATTATAAAATTATAATGATCAAGAGAAAGCGTAAATATAAAGCATATACAACCTAAGCCTAAGGTCTAGCTACTTACATTGTACTATATGCATTATCATAACCCGTACTTTTACACCTAATTGTATTCCATGTTTTTTTTGGCCGGCAAAACGTACATATATATTGTTATTCCTAGTGGGCAGTGCAGTATCGCAGTATCGCAAGGCGAATCAAACGTATATATCTAATCTTAGCTGCTGTCCTTGAGTTCTATTTCGGTGTTGTATTTTGTATCATTTCTACTCTCTCTATTAATATACTTATTTTTTTTTTTTGTTTGTGACTCGGCTTGAATTTATTTAGTATTGGCGCATTAATTTAATTGATCGGTTAAGCATTTTTTTATTGTTATTTGTTTTTATATTCGCGGCTCAAACAATATTACTTTTAATTACATACATACATACGAGAATACATACTACACATCTATGAATGAAAAAGCGAACGAATGAATCCAATAAATACATATATATATATATAATTTAAAACTAACCCTTTTAACTTGGCCAACTTGACACCCACAAGAGAAAGAAGGCATATATGCTTTGCTCAAAATTTCATTGTTTTATTGCCAATTTTGGGGAACCGCCTATGTCATGCTGGCGATGCAGACATTGATGTTGGGCACGAAGGCGTTGCAGCCATCGACCACCTTCTTGGTGGCTTTCACGTAGCAGGAGGAGGTGTTGAAGGGCAGGGCGGCGCCCTGCTTGATCATCGTGTTCATGCGGCGGACCAGGGACATGGTGGCGCAGAAGGCCTTCAGGGTGCAATGAGCGAAGCTCTTGGTGGAGGAGACGACGCCCCTGGAGGTGGTGGTGGTGGTGGAGGCGCACAGGTCGGACCTCAGATTGAGGATCTTGTTGCTGGTGACGATCATTTGCTTGGCATTGCTGAGCATGGCCTGCACATCCTTGGGAATATTGCCGGTGCAGGTGGCCAAATCGTCAACGTAACCGGTGCAGGTGAGCAGCACTTTGGCCACCTCCTCGATGATGCACTTGGTGCCGTTGATGCCCTTGTATCCAGCCACCAAAACCTTGCGGCACGACGAAATGAAGCCGAACTGCTCGAAGTCCATGAGCTCATCCTCCATGGCCATCATCTCGTCGGCGTAGAGCTCCTCCAGCTCGGCATCGGTGTAGGCCTCGAAGTCCTCGAAGGCACCCACGGCATTGGCCTACAAGAAGTTGCGAAATTGTTTATCTTTTTAACACCTTAGATCAGGGAATAGCTGTCCAAATATTCTTTTCTGAGTAGCACAAGGATTTACAAAATAACTTGTAGGTTTAGTAACAGCAAAAACGTTTTTTCAATAACTTTGTAAAAAAATATTAAAAAAATGTACTGCTTATAGCAACGATTGTGGTTTTTTGCGAGTTTTGTCACACTTTTTGGATTTTTTTTTAAAATTGGCACTTGAGTGTTTTTTTTAGCAGATAAAACTTTGACAGTGTGTCCTGGCCAGCGGATGACTTACGTTGGCGGTGGTCAGGAGGAAGCTGGCGGAGGCCACGACCAGGAGGCAGATGTTGAGCACTTTCATGTTGCTGGTGGATTAATTCGCTGGCGAATGTTTGCTGACCGATCCGTGGGGTTTGTTTATATAGAAGATCGGCCGTAGCCATATCAGTTGAGTGGCAAACCAATGTGCCAGCGATATGTATATTTTAATTAAACCCACACCCAAAGTCCGAAACTAATTTGGCATTATCTATGCACCGTGGACACACAAAGGTAGATAGCCAGATAATCAGATGGACAGATTGGTCGGGACTTCCTCAGCTGAGCTGAGATGGGTGGTGTCGATGCCGCTGGAAGAGTGCTGGAAGATCCCCCAGATAGGCATTCTCAAGTGTCGATGCTGCACCTGCACAATCGCCGGCGGACTGTTGCTCCTGGGAAACAGAGGGTATTCTATTTTAGAGACGTTTAACAAAACAAAACCCTTGGAAAAGTCACCTATCTACGCTGTCAACGTCCAGCTGACAGCTGTTGAATACTCAAAGTGGCTTAAATCTAAATTAGAAATAAGCATCAGTATTAACAATTAACAATCAAACGTTGGGAAAACGTATTATAATACAAATTATTGCCGCCTTATCTGCAAACATTGCTCGTGGCTGAAGTGGAAATCTAGTGGCCCTAGGTTAAGGGTATCATATCTATTGGAAAATTGTTTTTTCACAATGTTTTTGTCACACTTAATATCAGTATTTTGATCAGATCACTCGAGATATTGGTCCGAGTATGGAATGGCATACCTCGTTGAGCTCGTAATTAACACAGACTAGCTGCAGTTATGCCATTTTATTTTCTATCATTTTCTTGGCCGGAAGTATCAGCGGCAGTATCCTTGTCGATTGTGTCTCTTCTTGATTCAATTGGCAAGCTTCGTTTTTATTTTCATTATTTTGTCCATGTACTTGTAGGTTTTTAAAGTAAATATGTAAAATTTAACTTCAATACTTATTTTAAAAGTAACATTGAACATAAAACATTGAATTTGCAACATTGAATTAGCAACATTGAATTAGCAACATTGAATTAGCAACATTGAATTTGCAACATTGAATTTGCAACATTGAATTTGCAACATTGAATTTGCAACATTGAATTTGCAACATTGAATTTGCAACATTGAATTAGCAACATTGAATTTGCAACATTGAATTAGCAACATTGAATTTGCAACATTGAATTGGCAACATTGAATTGGCAACATTGAATTTGCAACATTGAATTAGCAACATTGAATTTGCAACATTGAATTAACAACATTGAATTTGCAACATTGAATGTGCAACAATGATTTTCAACATTGAAACATAGGTAGCATTCAACGCAAAACATTAAACATATCAAAAGTTATTTTGTATACATTGTAATTTACTTAATTTACATAATTAATGTAATGTAAAATAAATTTCGTCCCCCAATACTTATAATTCCCAATCAGTTCTGACTCAATCCTTATGGGATAGCCGCTCTGGTAGCTCATAAATTAGTTGACCGGAAGTTGAAATGTGGTAGTAAAAGTAGTAGTTTGTGTGTCTGTGTGTGTGATAGTGGTTCCAGAGGCCATGTGGGTATCCCGTCGTCATTCTGGATGCAGTGCATCATGGACCTGACCAGGTATGTTCCACACTTAGGAGGTAGTTTATTAAATTACAAATTTATGTTCACTTGCGCCTTGATGCGGGCTAAATATTTATTCTCAAAAAATATTTAATTTATAAACGTACATATTTAATAATTAAAATAAAAATAAAGTTATTCATACATATACATATTGACATTTTGCGGAAATTCGTTTTTCTGTTTTTTGCGTCTATAAATATCAGTGTTTTGATCAGAGCATGCGTAATATTGGTCCGAATATGGAATGGCATACCTCGTTGAGCTCGTAATTAAATTTCCTATCGAACTGTGTTTTCAAAAAAAAAATTATAACTTTTTCACTTTTCTTCCAATTTTTGCTGATGATTTTTTGCCAATAACCGCTTTTCTGTTATTTTGCGACTATAAATATCTAGTTTTGTGATCAGAACATTCGAAATATTGGTCCGAATATGGAATGGCATACCTCGTTGAGCTCGTAATTAAATTTCCCATCGAACTGTGTTTTCAAAAATAAAATTATAACTTTTTCACTTTTCTTCCAATTTTTGAAGATGATTTTTTGCCAATAACCGCTTTTCTGTTATTTTGCGACTATAAATATCAGTTTTGTGATCAGAACATTCGAAATATTGGTCCGAATATGGAATGGCATACCTCGTTGAGCTCGTAATTAAATTTCCTATCGAACTGTGTTTTCAAAAAAAAAATTATAACTTTTTCACTTTTCTTCCAATTTTTGCTGATGATTTTTTGCCAATAACCGCTTTTCTGTTATTTTGCGACTATAAATATCAGTTTTGTGATCAGAACATTCGAAATATTGGTCCGAATATGGAATGGCATACCTCGTTGAGCTCGTAATTAAATTTCCTATCGAACTGTGTTTTCAAAAAAAAAATTATAACTTTTTCACTTTTCTTCCAATTTTTGCTGATGATTTTTTGCCAATAACCGCTTTTCTGTTGTTTTGCGACTATAAATATCAGTTTTGTGATCAGAACATTCGAAATATTGGTCCGAATATGGAATGGCATACCTCGTTGAGCTCGTAATTAAATTTCCTATCGAACTGTGTTTTCAAAAAAAAATATATAACTTTTTCACTTTTCTTCCAATTTTTGCTGATAATTTTTTGCCAATAACCGCTTTTCTGTTATTTTGCGACTATAAATATCAGTTTTGTGATCAGAACATTCGAAATATTGGTCCGAATATGGAATGGCATACCTCGTTGAGCTCGTAATTAAATTTCCTATCGAACTGTGTTTTCAAAAAAAAATATATAACTTTTTCACTTTTCTTCCAATTTTTGCTGATGATTTTTTGCCAATAACCGCTTTTCTGTTGTTTTGCGACTATAAATATCAGTTTTGTGATCAGAACATTCGAAATATTGGTCCGAATATGGAATGGCATACCTCGTTGAGCTCGTAATTAAATTTCCTATCGAACTGTGTTTTCAAAAAAAAATATATAACTTTTTCACTTTTCTTCCAATTTTTGCTGATAATTTTTTGCCAATAACCGCTTTTCTGTTATTTTGCGACTATAAATATCAGTTTTGTGATCAGAACATTCGAAATATTGGTCCGAATATGGAATGGCATACCTCGTTGAGCTCGTAATTAAATTTCCCATCGAACCGTGTTTTCAAAAAAAAAATTATAAATTTTTCACTTTTCTTCCAATTTTTGAAGATGATTTTTTGCCAATAACCGCTTTTCTGTTGTTTTGCGACTATAAATATCAGTTTTGTGATCAGAACATTCGAAATATTGGTCCGAATATAGAATGGCATACCTCGTTGAGCTCGTAATTAAATTTCCTATCGAACTGTGTTTTCAAAAAAAAAATTATAACTTTTTCACTTTTCTTCCAATTTTTGCTGATGATTTTTTGCCAATAACCGCTTTTCTGTTGTTTTGCGACTATAAATATCAGTTTTGTGATCAGAACATTCGAAATATTGGTCCGAATATGGAATGGCATACCTCGTTGAGCTCGTAATTAAATTTCCTATCGAACTGTGTTTTCAAAAAAAATATATAACTTTTTCACTTTTCTTCCAATTTTTGCTGATAATTTTTTGCCAATACCCGCTTTTCTGTTATTTTGCGACTATAAATATCAGTTTTGTGATCAGAACATTCGAAATATTGGTCCGAATATGGAATGGCATACCTCGTTGAGCTCGTAATTAAATTTCCCATCGAACCGTGTTTTCAAAAAAAAAATTATAAATTTTTCACTTTTCTTCCAATTTTTGAAGATGATTTTTTGCCAATAACCGCTTTTCTGTTGTTTTGCGACTATAAATATCAGTTTTGTGATCAGAACATTCGAAATATTGGTCCGAATATGGAATGGCATACCTCGTTGAGCTCGTAATTAAATTTCCTATCGAACTGTGTTTTCAAAAAAAAAAATATAACTTTTTTACTTTTCTTCCAATTTTTGCTGATGATTTTTTGCCAATAACCGCTTTTCTGTTATTTTGCGACTATAAATATCTAGTTTTGTGATCAGAACATTCGAAATATTGGTCCGAATATGGAATGGCATACCTCGTTGAGCTCGTAATTAAATTTCCCATCGAACTGTGTTTTCAAAAATAAAATTATAACTTTTTCACTTTTCTTCCAATTTTTTTGCCAATAACCGCTTTTCTGTTATTTTGCGACTATAAATATCAGTTTTGTGATCAGAACATTCGAAATATTGGTCCGAATATGGAATGGCATACCTCGTTGAGCTCGTAATTAAATTTCCTATCGAACTGTGTTTTCAAAAAAAAAATTATAACTTTTTCACTTTTCTTCCAATTTTTGCTGATGATTTTTTGCCAATAACCGCTTTTCTGTTGTTTTGCGACTATAAATATCAGTTTTGTGATCAGAACATTCGAAATATTGGTCCGAATATGGAATGGCATACCTCGTTGAGCTCGTAATTAAATTTCCTATCGAACTGTGTTTTCAAAAAAAAAAAAATAACTTTTTCACTTTTCTTCCAATTTTTGCTGATGATTTTTTGCCAATAACCGCTTTTCTGTTATTTTGCGACTATAAATATCAGTTTTGTGATCAGAACATTCGAAATATTGGTCCGAATATGGAATGGCATACCTCGTTGAGCTCGTAATTAAATTTCGTATCGAACTGTGTTTTCAAAAAAAAAAAAATAACTTTTTCACTTTTCTTCCAATTTTTGCTGATGATTTTTTGCCAATAACCGCTTTTCTGTTATTTTGCGACTATAAATATCAGTTTTGTGATCGAACATTCGAAATATTGGTCCGAATATGGAATGGCATACCTCGTTGAGCTCGTAATTAAATTTCCTATCGAACTGTGTTTTCAAAAAAAAAAAATATAACTTTTTCACTTTTCTTCCAATTTTTGCTGATGATTTTTTGCCAATAACCGCTTTTCTGTTGTTTTGCGACTATAAATATCAGTTTTGTGATCAGAACATTCGAAATATTGGTCCGAATATGGAATGGCATACCTCGTTGAGCTCGTAATTAAATTTCCTATCGAACTGTGTTTTCAAAAAAAAAAATATAACTTTTTCACTTTTCTTCCAATTTTTGCTGATGATTTTTTGCCAATAACCGCTTTTCTGTTATTTTGCGACTATAAATATCAGTTTTGTGATCAGAACATTCGAAATATTGGTCCGAATATGGAATGGCATACCTCGTTGAGCTCGTAATTAAATTTCCTATCGAACTGTGTTTTCAAAAAAAAAATTATAACTTTTTCACTTTTCTTCCAATTTTTGCTGATGATTTTTTGCCAATAACCGCTTTTCTGTTATTTTGCTACTATAAATATCAGTTTTGTGATCAGAACATTCGAAATATTGGTCCGAATATGGAATGGCATACCTCGTTGAGCTCGTAATTAAATTTCCTATCGAACTGTTTTCAAAAAAAAAATTATATTTTGTTCACTTTATTATATTTTTTGTACACTTGCAGTAGTATTTTTTTAGAAGCACTTCATTTTTGGTTAGGAGTAGCTAAACATATTTAGTTTTGCCTCCTTAACTATTTTACCTATTTGAAGTCATAAATGATATCAATTATACACAATATTAATTGTGATTACAATGGGATGATGCACTTGTTACATTCCATTCAACAGATATATTCCATATAAAATTATATAAAATATAATTGGAGTATAGTATCATATTCTCTCCTCTTATACAAATAAGTAACAACCAAAAGCTGTGTTAACACGGATTTTTATTGAATGCTCGAATCGATTGTGGTCACTGTGGGCCCTAAGAAGTCAGCTTGGAGCAGGTGATGATGTTCTGGGGAAAGGCGGTGTAGTAGGTGGTCAGGGTGTTGACTGCATCGGAGACACAGGCGACGGCATTCGGACCGGTCTGGGGGATCTTCTTGGCCAGCTTGATGGCATTGTCCACTTGCTTCTTCAGGGACCACACCTTGCGCAGGGTCTTCACAAAGCAGCTGCCGGATACCTTGGCCTCCTCGTCGTCCGTCTGGGGACAAGTGTTCGACCTGAGATTGATGAGGTCGTTGCAGGTGCTGAGGATCTTCTTGTTGGCGTTGATCAGGCTGGTCACATCCTTGCTGGCACTGACGCCGCACACGACCACGTCCGTGTTGAACTGCGTCGCACTGCCCTGGATGCCCGCCACCCACTTGAGGATGCAATTGAGTCCCTTGATGCTGCGCAGCGCGATCTTCAGGGATTTGTAGGTCGTACTACGCAAGCTAAAGTCCTCCACCTCCAGGCTGCCATCGGTCAGATCGTCCAGTTCTGGCGATGATTCCAACGCGATGGGAACAGGCTTCACCAATGCATTTACCTTGAATTCAAATAATTGCTACTATTACGCAAGTAATTGCGATTTTCCATTGCAAAACTTACGCAGAGCAGGCCCAGAGCCAAAATAAGAATGGTATACTTCATGTTGTCGTTGTTTTGAACCAACTATTGGAAACCTCTTCCGATGTGTTCCTTTTATATCGCTGGGTTTCTTAACCCTCTACGTGTCATGTACGACTTGCACATTCAAAAACTTTAGATACCTTACCAAAATGTAACTTCATAAGGCTTTATCCCAGCTTTAACTTTATTATAACTAATGTTAGTTCTACAAGGATATTAAATTAGATTTATGGTATTGGCATTATAGATACACATATCCTAGGTTTTGCATTCGTTTCAGGTGTTAACAAAGGGGTTAAGAGTAAATGGAACTTGAGCCAGTCACATTGGCGCTCTGATAACGCATTAAGCCAATTGATCATTGGACACCGAATTTATCTATAAAATGTAAAAACCTAATAGATAACGATGGGCCTGAAAGACTTATAACAACTACTTGAACAACCGTTCGATTTTAAATCATACTGTTGGGCTGACTTTAATATGCGAAATGCTTTACTTTCAAATATATCATTTCATTCAAAATATATTTGCCTACTTTTTGGCTTAAGAGCCATTGTAGCCATTATAGGACATATAAAAGTAATGGAAAATATTTAAGTTTAAATGGATTTCGACACATCATTTCTCCGCCACGTTAAATCTCTTAATGCCAAATTTGTTAATATTTTTTGCCATAAAGAAAATTTACAGAGTCATGGCCACCGTGCAGTCACACCATTTACACAAGTTTCAATTGCAATTTGCAATCGCCGGTCATTCGATTCGGATTTCATATACGGATTTCCATGCATGACATGGTTTGCTTCGCCACAAGGTTTACGGCGTCATCTTTGCTGGTCGATTTCATTGAAGTGCCCTTCGATTTGATTTGCTTGCCACGTGAGAAGCTCCTCAATTGATAAGCCGTTCGATTAGATGGAAGGTCCGAAATACGAAAATCCCCTCATATAGGGGAGCGTATCGATAAGGATTTAAACACGCATTGCCATTAACTTCATCGCCTTTCATATCTTCCTAATGATTAATTCCAGGAAACGTGAGTTGCATTGGTGAACATAATAAGTACATGCTATGCCATTAGTCATCAATGCGAAACTTGATCTAATATTTCAAAAAAACCAAAGATGATTCAACCTATGACCTGTCAACGTTTTGGTTAAAGTATATGACACAAAATGTGTGAATTGACAGAGCAATAACTATTGCCTTAAAATACCTCCGATGACTTAATGTTGATTTTCTATCAAGCAAATAGGATGACTTATAAAGTGACACTCTACATCGGAAGTGAAACGCCATTCAGTTTGGTATTTTTTATTTACTTTATTGTTTTACTTGTATTATGCATATAGTATTACTTCATCATTTTCTTAATTCGTTTTTCTCTTGGATTTGTATGTCGCCTCATTGCACTAAAAATGTTTGTTGCCCTCTCTTTCTACGCCGTGTTGGCGCTGCCTATTGCCACCTCGCTCTAACGCACTTAAACGCAAAATTATACAAATATGTAAAAAGAAATTGAACAAACATACACGTTGGAAAAAAACATAAACAAAAGCGGCTTACAATTACTTGCAAAAAAATGTATAGTAAATATAAAATTAGTTACTCTGTTTTCCTCGACTTGTTTTGTTTCTGGATATTCCCCCGTTCCTGATCTTCGTTCGTTATCTCCCCTTAGGCAACGCGTTTATGGAAAAATATATCGATTTATGTAAATTTATATGTTATGTATATAGGCGCATATCGTAATCGTATATAAATATATATGTATATATATTACAAAGTTAATTGTTTTCGTCGCAATGTTAATATTATAATTCTCTCTTAATCCTGCACAAGTCGCTTTTTTTTTCATCTTTTTTTTTTTTGTTTCACAATTCTTTCTTTTAAGGATTTAAAGCGGAAAAAGCTAAACCTCTATTTATAAAATAAGGTTACAGTTGTAAAATTAAACAATTGTTAAACAAAACTAATAAAGAAACACCTCGCCGGGCTCAAAAACAGATGTGCGACACTCTAAAATCTGTTTGCTTAATTACAATAGGGGGAAACTCATACTCAATTATATAATATATAAATATATAATAAAAAAAAAATTACAAAAAGTAATTGAAATTTAAAAAAAAAACACAAAAACGTATTGGTAGCGCAGGAAGGAACGCAATCGAATAGAGTTATTTGTAATTAGCGAATACGACAAATTTACGTAGTTCCCACTCTGTTTTTCCCTTTCAAAATCCCATCCTTTTGTTTATGTATAAATGAGTTGTGGCTATGGCGCCTAATTGCTGTTGTTGGCGGAGCTGTTGTGGTTGTTCTGGTCCACACTGTCCATGTTGGGCACGTAGTCGAGGGCCATCATGCAGGCGAAAACGGTCATCACCATCTTGGGCTTCACCTCGGTGATGTCCTCGGGCAGGGCGTAGACGCGGGCGCCGATCTTGCGGGCCATGGAGATGGCATACTTGGCATTGGCCAGGTTATCCTGCGAAATCAAAACAGCATTAGTTCAGCTTATCACATTTCAAGACATAACAATTGTTAGGACTCACCTCCTGCGTGCCGCTGGTGCGTACCAACTCGTAGTTGATGCTGCCCTCCTTGATGGCATCGATCAGATCGATCACGATCTTGCCATCAGCAATGGCCGGGTCGTTGAAGTTACGCAGCTGCGACTGTTTGCCAGCCTCCGCCAGTCGGTTATTTACCCACTGGACGATCTCCTTCTCGATGATGGGGTTGCCAGTGTTGGCCAAGCGGGACAGAATGGACAGGGTGTAGGCGCGCATAAGCTGCCAGATGAGAGCTGTAACAATTACGTAGTTCGGAATTAGTATCATCCAAAAGTGCGAACTCATTTCAATGCTTACCCAACGTCAGCGTGGCATTTCCATCGTTCAGATCCTGGCCCGCAATACCGACCAGCGAGAATTTTAGCTGCTTGCCCAGATCCACCGCATAGTTGCAGTTCTCCAGCTTCTCCATGAACTTGCGCAGCGGGCTGAAACGCTTGTGCACACGGCTCCAGTTGACAATGCCCGGCTTGATGACGTCGAAGAGCTGGAAAATGACCAGACCGTCGGCCAAATCGGAGTAGAGCCAGTTCACGTGCGGGGCCACGCCCATCGAGTTCATCCAGTTGCGGTAGGCTAGAAAATATATAAATGTGAGTAAAATATTTTCCAATTAAATATAACACACCTAACTATACTCAAGGCTATGTATACTCGTACATATGTACAATTAGCTTTCCTTCTTTTGATAAAGTTAAAAACTCTCAGTTTTTATGGCTTGCACTTCCTGTGCAGAGCCAATTGATAAAAAATATCTTTACAATTGCTAGAACTGCTTTACTTATGCTATAAATGGCAGGATTTATCTACATTTTTCTTATTAAAATAAACCTTATTGCCTGGTGTCACAATTAATATTTCTTTGGTTTCAAGAAAGGCCAAGTAACCATTTTTAAAAATTAATGTAAAGTACTTACTCTTCTCCTCGCGCGTCTCCTCAATGGACTCGAGTCCCTCGATCTGCTCGGGCTTGTCCAATCCCGGATGGTTGTTGAACAGATTGGCCACGAAGGCCAGATTGAGTTTGTAGACGCCGTTGACGACATCCTGTGGCGTGAGGAAGCTGCGGCAGTTGAGCTTGGCGGCCTGCTGCAACATGATCTCCGCGCGCGACTGCAGATCGGATTCCCGCAGGGCATCCAGATTGACATCCGCATCATTGCCGGCAATCTGCTTCAGCAGATGCGAATAGATCTCGGAATCGACAATGTCCGACTGGAAGTTGGTGCACCGTCTCGAGATGCCGGCACGCTCCAAATGATGGTTAACCCAGCGCAGGAGGATGGCCTCCGGTGACATCTTCATCAGATCCTCAAGACGTTCGTTGTCGAAGAGTAGGCCTGCCAATCCCGGACAGCTGTCCAGGGTGATGTGGCTGAACAGACCGATGCGGATGATCTGCCAGAGAAGACCCAGCACCAGATGTGGCTTGCCCTTGGCCAGATCGTGGGCATCGATGTTTACAATGTTGCATCCAATTGCCTGGGAGGAAACCAAGGCCAGGGTCAAGTTCTCAAACTCCCGGTAGACGGTGAGGTTCTTCTTGTTGATCGCCCGCTCATCGATGGTGTCCGGGCACGAGTGGTTGATGATTTTGCACAGCAGAATACCATCCTTGATGCTCAGATACAAGCGCTTGCCCTCGCCATCGATGGGCAGCAGATGCTGCAGATCCTTGTCGTGGCCCAGATTCGAGTTGATCCAGTCGGAGAAGGCCAGCTGCTCCTCGAGGCGCACCGAATGGGTGGTGCCCTCCGACGAAATGCTCGACATGCCGCCCAGGGTCTCCAGGTTCTCCTTCTTGGAGACGACCGTCTTGAATGTGCTGGCCACATCCTTGCTCTTCAGGTCCAGGCACAGTGCCTCGAACTCCTCCAGATTCAACTTGCCCTGGAAGGCGGTCAGCTGTTTGCCCTTGTACTCGTCGATCATTTCGCGCACCTGGTAGCCTGCCAGCTTGAAGCCCACCTGGTTGAGGGCATCCTTTAGCTCGTGCAGATCGATGAAGCCATCCTTGTTGGCATCCAACTGGAATAAGGAGAATAATCGGTTAAATAATTTGTATTAGATCTAGTCAGTCTCCATTAATATTTCATAGCATCGGCATAAACATTATTGACCTCCCTTAGTCATAAACACAAATTCTGTCCTTCTCGGAACACAAAATTACTTTAAAGGGCACAATACAAACAAACTGAAATTGCGGAAAGATCCATGAGTAATCCCCGGTCATGAGTAAGTTGCCCGTCGCCTATTGCCCCATCGATCTGTGAGTCATCAATCAAATCCGAGAGCCAAACACACAGCCGCATTCCAGTGCCTTCACCTGTTTTATCTGCGGAATTCGGTATGCAAAATTGTATATTCCATCTCCAGCTAACTTATCGCTGCTATATACTCTGTGTGCCAGCCTTATCGAATTTAATTTCCACTTTTCAGTTTCCAATTCGAGGGGCACTATCTCCCACCTGACTGACATATCGTTGATTATCGAAAATTGTTCGCTTCAATTTATACAGTTCAAAAGCGTGAGTGGGCGCCACAGAAAATAAGAGAAAAGTAGTAGAAAAGGTGGTTGAAGTTTTACGGAAAAAACTAAAGAAGTGAAAGCCTAAAAAAAAGTTTGTGAACCACCCGATGAATCAGTTTGTAAACACGGTAAGTTTCGGACACCACCAAATTAATTTACCTCTTCATTATTTCTTGCCAAATTCCATGACTAAAAGGTAGCCACTTAAAATACAGATTTTAATCCATCTGGGGTTCCCTTAACATATTCTCATATAAGACCAAATTAATTAAAGTAAATCCAATAGCTATATTATGGTCCCAGTTATTTGGGTTTCACAACTAGACTTTAATGTATTAGTCATATTCAATGGCTAAACGCGAGTTTTGGTCAATATGCTTGAAATATTTTAGATAAGATAAGCTTTTAGTTTGGTCATTGTTAGAAGATATTTACGTTTATAGCTAAAGTTGTTACAAAACAAAATGTAATTTAAAGGGAACCATTTTGTTGAAACTATTATAGTCATAACAAACGGTTCCTGATCCATGTTGCAGTGTTACTATCTGTATAAACCTACTGGCAACTAACCTAACTCAATATTATTAAGGTTGGATTATTTGGAAACAACATTTTATCCTGTACGACTTGGTGTCTTATAAGAACCTTTTTTGTAAAGTACTCGTAATGCAAAATTGCAATTTGCTTTCATATAATATCATATCGTCGTTTAGTGTTAAGATATACCATAGTTCAATACGATTGAAATTAGTTTCCCACCAGATTGTTGCGAATTTCGAGGACCCCAATGCGAAATATCGAAATTGGGGAAAACCGAAGTATTTAACCGGGCGGTACAATAAAAGGTTCGACATTTTGGCCATATTGGGTGTGCGAAATAGGACAAATCCAAGGGGGGGAAGAGGAGGGGCTGGAAAGCTGGATCGGCTGATAGAGTGGACTGTGGAATTTATGGCTCACTGGTTGGTAACTCGGTTTGGTTGTGGTGGTGCGTTGATTGCTCCGCTTTTGCTGTTTGTCGATAAGATAAATTTCTGTGCGCCAAAAAGCAAACATAAAAAATCGAAAGCAGCACTCGATTACGTGTATGGTAATGATATGATAGTGGGTGGTGGTGGTTCGCGGGCTCTCGAGGGGGTGGGGAAAACCGTTTAGCCAACGAGGGTGTTGTCCTTGGCCAAAAGAGGGACTATCGAAGCGGACTGATAGCTGGGAAATTCTTTTGGCTAACATATGACTGACATCGAACGGAAGTGATTCTGATTTTCGCCATATTTTCGGGGGGCGGGGAGGGAGATAAGCAGTGGGTCAGTTTGGAGCGCGTGCTCTTTATCGAAGGTGTTCACTGTAAAGGCCCCTCTTATGGGCATTGGGTATTGGTATGCGTGTCACCTGTCGGTGTTATCGATTAAAAAGCCATAAAGTGCCCCGAGAAAAATTGATAGGGCAGGAAAATAAAGAGGGGGAAAGAAACACAGACACACCAAAATCGAGAGGGAGTGATTACGTGAATTGTGAGTAATAAAGAATAAAATTCGCTGTTTTAAAGGCTGTTCAACTCCAGAGCCTCAATTTGTTCTTCTCAATTTATAAATTCAATTTGCAAATTAACTTCCGATTTTTTTTAAATTTTTCAAAGCTGCTATTAAACGATCTTAATTGCTTATAGTTATATAGTTATCCACTGTGGCCTACACAGTGGCGCCACCTACGTTGGGAATGAGCTCCTCGAGATTCTGCTTGAACTCCTGAACCGTTTGGTGCTGCTCCACGTTGAGAATATCAGCCATTATTCCAATGTATATTTGCACGCGGAATTAATTTTATTATTTACGATATTCCTTCTGGTTTTCGTTGCGAAAACAAACAAACAACAAAAAATTAATTGATTTGCACACAGTTAGTACACAGACACACACACGCACAAACGCGGCAGAAAGAGAGCGGTGGGTGGTGCGCGAGCGGAAGAGATCTCCAGTTAATCGAGACAGAGAGAGAGAGAGAGAGAGCAAAAGAAAGTCGGCGCGAGAGAGCGGAAGAGAGAGAGCCAAGGATGCGAACTTTATTTTAATATTTCTTGTAACTACTCCTTGCTTTCTTCCTCGTTCTTCGTTCTTCTTTCTTTTTGGGCTGATTCGCTTTCCACGAGCTACAGTTGAGTACTAATTGAGTGTTTCGGTGGAACGGACTATTTATGCCTTTTCTTTTATCACAAAAAACAGAGGCAAAAAAACAGCACTCCAATCGAACGGTTCCTTATCAGTAAATGAGAGAGCAAAAGAGGGGAGAAGCCGAGAAAAGAGAGGCAGAAGAACACCTTTTAAAAACGCGTCATCCTAAATCGCTAGGCAAAAAAAAGCTACGATAAAAAATAGCTCAGCCCAAAGTAAATGGTTTTAAAAGTGTGCAGAAATCATTTTCTCCTGGAATGGATAGGACCAGTCCCCTCTTCACTGTACTTCCTTCACCGATATTGGCCACTCTCTTTCGCTCTTCCTCAGGTGCAACAATGCGGCAAGGTACCAAAGTCGCCTTAAAATGCAGGGTATCTAAAAGTCCTTATAGGGGTTCAGTTGGAAATAACGAATAACACATAGGCAACATAAACAACACTATTGTTTATCGTAGTATAATTTAAGTTATTTTTTTGGTTATCCATTACCGTACCATTCACTAAAAATGTACAAAAACACATCCGTGACTTACAGCAGTGATTCAGTTTTATAAGGAATTATAAGCTGAAATAAATGAGTGTAAGCACTTATGGTTTAAATTTAAATTGATTCATCTGTTAATTTCCGGCCTCTGCCGTGACGTGGCAACCCTATCCGCAACACTCTCAACTCTCAAGAGCCCAAAATCGCTTTCAACAAATTGCTTACGCATCGAAAAGTTTTCGGTTAAATGCAGTACCACTTGGCACTTGGCGGGTGAACTTATAGAGAGATAATGGGAAAATGAGTGTAAGAAACACCTGAGAGAGGGACACGGTATTTAAACGTAATTGGTTTTTTAATAGCCATTGTATCAGCGAGGGAATTATGTGGCAATTGTCATTTCGGTTAGGTTATAACTTGTACAACATAAATCTAATTCCAGCCAAGATAATAAAAGTTCGAAGCGCGATAAGACAAGGAAATGCCGCTATAAATGTTTAGCACTGCCTTTGAACACTAACCCATGGGGTTATCGTAAAACTCTCAAGGATCTGTTTTTCAGATGACTTCATTTCGCCTTGGGGTTTATAATAGTGCAACAAGATAGTAAATAGCAAATAGTCAAAATCAAATAGTTTGAAGGCACATTATTTCCCCAGTGTAGTTATGCACAGTGGTCAGTGGTATTATCGAACAGTTACTCGCGATGACTAATCACTGGACATATGTACAAAGACCTTAGTTGTTTGCTCGTAAGTGTCGGCACTCCTCGATCGACATATCGATATATCGAACTAAATAGAATAAACCCAGCTGAGCAAACTGCATCTTTTGTTGTAAAACAGTTGTTATTACATAATACCATCCACGACTTTGAGTAAGTGCAGCTGGGTTTAGTCATATATGTAGTTTATGACATCAGATTGGTTGCAATGTGTTCTTCGAAAATGTTGTGCTAATATATCATTATAATACATCGTATCTGATATAGTTTATCGGTCGTTAACCTTCTTAAACAGCCTACTGTTTTCCCTCGATAATTATTCCAAATTGCCTGTCCAAGTGCAATGATTTAACAAATATTTACAACATGAGATGAGTTTATTGTATTTAAAAATAGAGTGTACTTAATTAGCACCTGTAGTACGCCTACCATTTCATTTTATGGAACCCAAATATTGTCTTTATAGATTTAAATTTGTTAAAAGGCACTTTGCAGTACCTTCTTTACTGGCAGTAAGAAATCAAACAGCAGAACCGCACACGCCTGACCCCAAGCAACTTTCTACGGGTTCACTTTTGGTGTCACCGATGTTTGCTAACCCTTCACCTGCCCCTGCTATGTACACTCGAAGAAAAGCAGAACGGTTTTATAACCAGCAATTACAATATATATTATATGCTTATATTTATCTTCTTTATAATTATTAAGCAAGTGTAGCTAGTTTTACAGATCTATTTTAAAACGCTTTTATCTTATAGCTAATTTGTTTGTCCAAGTGTAAGATTTCTTCTTTTCTGGAACCCAAAATAGAACCTTGGTGGCAATCATAATTATGACAAAATAACCCGCGAAATTTTTGTTAATGAACGTTTTTTCTTGTATTTTTTTTGTTTATTTTTTTAAATTGTTGTTTCTATTTTTTCGAGCGTCAATGTTTGCGCCGCTATTCGGAGCTTAGTCACTGTCATTTAAAGGCAATTTACAGCAAATGAAGTTCATTAGCAGCCTCGAGGAAGAAGCAAGCAACAAAACAAAAAAACCAAACAAAAATTGCTAAGCGGCCTCTATAGTTTTTAAAGTTTTGTTTGCCGCGGCTTTTAGGGGGAAAATGTTTGAGTGACGTAATTGCAAATGTCACCTGGCCGAGAAAACAGAAAACATCAAGTATTTGTGCCACTTTTTTCGCTTTCGTTGAACCGGTTTTCGAGTCCAAAAACTGTCATTTCGTATGCCCGGCACGACAAGTGGAATTAGCCTAGCTTTTGCATATCAAGTAATGCCGTCCGATAGTGCAACTATGGTTGCTTCCCTCCCCTCCCCACCCCTCCCGTCACAATCCAACCCATTCCACCCACTTTTTCAGTGTGTCGCGACCTCGACAACAAAGGCAGCATTACATCAACATCAGCAACAACAACAATAAAAAGCACACACAAGTAAACAGCAACAATACAACAACGCGCGCTGATTAAACGTGAGTCAACGCTCAGCATTCGAAACATGTTAATCAGCATTGTTTGATAGATACTCATACCGCTTTATGCGGCATGCATATAAGACCCCCAAAGTACCCCAAGTGCCCCCCCTTTGACCCCGCTGCCACGGAGGTCGCGATGGCTGGGCTAAAATCTAAGTGGCTGTTCGAATCGAATACAGGCAAGGGAAATCAATTGAACAAAAATTAATAATGCGCCCATGCCTATGCCGATGTTGGCGATAATAATGATGATAGGCTAGATAGTTGTTTACCGTTGCACGGCCGTAAAAAAAGACCACCAATAGATACTTTACGACCGTGCACCCCACAAAAGTGTGAAAATATTACTAGAAATTGTACATTATATTTATTTCAGCACACAGACATAGGAGTAAGAAATACTTTTGAATTTTTTTCTGCATTTTTGATATACAATTTATATCAATAACGACTTTAACCTAGGTAAACAGCACTGATATTCTAATAACAAATTTCGTATTCAATTCTGCACTGAATTCTATCAAGTTGTTATGGTATAAATATTTACCTCAACATTATCTATCATTTGGTATTTAATTCTATTAAGTTGTTAGAAAATACAAATTATGATTTTGTATATCTTTCATGAATTAAATTCAAATTGTACTATTTTATATAATTTGTTTGGTTTTCAGCATTTGGTTATAAGTAAAAAATCGATCTTAGATAGTTATGCTTGTTTTTAAAGAAACTAAAACCCATTTATGCCTCTGAAACTTTAAAAATCATATAACACCCATTTGAAGATTGACAATATATGTACTGCATATCTTAACATCTTCCCCGAATAGGAAACACTGCACAAAACTTTTGTCGCCTGACGTGTCAATTGGTGTCAGTGCGTTACTTTTCGTTTCTCTTGGCGTTGTTGTAGTTTTTGTTTTTTTTTTGTATTTGCTGCTGTTTTTCTGGTTGTTTGCCGGTCGTTGTTCGCATTCAACTTGGGCTTCGTTGTCTTTTTTAATGTTTTTTTTTTTTTTCGACGCTGTCGCAGTCAATTGAAATTTGTAACACGTAAAGTAAATTTTGAGTTTTCGCTTGTCTGCGATTACTCGCAACTTTGAGTGTAGTAAATATTTATGTAGAAATTTGCAGCGCGTCCAGCCAGCGCACGCACAACACAAAAAAAAAAAAAAAAAAAGCTGTTAAGTAAATTGTATAATCAGCAGTGACACATATCCGCCAACTAGACGGAGCGTCCCTCGCCAAGTTGTGGGCGTGGATCCGAGAAGACAATTGCTGGTAAAATAATAGTAATGCTGGTTGGGGTCGAGGGCTCTACTAGATGGTTTAAACCACTGGCCGTAACGAAAAATCATTTACTTTCAAAGTGAATAATAGGTATTTCATGAATAATAACTATTTACTAACAAAATAAATGTACTTGAAACCTATTTGAACATCAGCAAAAATGTACTCAAAAACTTTATGAATATCAGTATGCACTATTTGAGTTTCTGACCAAACAATTCATTTTATTCCATATGCAACTTGGTCGCTGAACTTAAATGTACAAAACAGTTTCATAAAAGTTTTTAGGATAACTTCATAGTCTGACCTAAGTTTAGCTATATTTTTTGGTAACTATTTTCTTTCCCTCCATTATACGTATGTAAAAATGTCAGATACGACAGGGCGATTCCCGCTTACCACAAGTAAAACATTATTAGGGTTTTCGCTTCCTTTTGCCACAGAGACCCGCTTTGCGGACTGATTACACTTTCGCGAGTGATATATAATACGGGTATTAGTCAGGGGCGAGGATAAATTACCAGGGCTGAGTCATAAAGGCCACTTGCCAATTAGGCGAGCGAACACCCTCAATGGATTGAAACGGACGCCACAACATATCGTATGGAAATGTCATTGATAAATTATGTGGGTTCGCACTGAAGTTTTCCTTTCCTTTAAGGGTTTCTTACCCTAACAAAAAATATAAGGAACTATGAAAGTTTCACTTTAAAACTGGAATAAAACGAAATATGTAAACCTATTGTACATATAAACGTATATGCTGTTTTAAATGTTCCTATGTTTATACTTTCCAATCAGATCTTCCTTAAAATATTTATATGTTTTTCTATATTTCTTTAAAAGAACCAAAGAATCTTAACATAACTATTGCATTTTTTACAGTGCCCTGCTAATTGAAGTGCATCACATTGTGGCCACTCAATTGTGCCGCTAAAGGAGCGTTTAGTTCGGCTAATGAACTAGTTCCCCGCCCACCAAATGTGGGTGTTAATTGTATTGGCCGCGCCCCAATGATTTCCCACAACAAACAGACGGTGTTTCGTCAAGTGTATAGAGCACGCGACTGCCACTACGAGCGATCTGTGAAAGTCAACGCTGCACTTCATTATGACAAATTTACGGTTAATCAGCGACACAAAAAGCACTGTGGAAAATGCGAAGGGGGAAAATGTGGAAAAGAAGGGGGATAAGTAAAGGGGGAAAGGCAAGTTACACTCCGGTAAATATTGGAAATGAGCCACTAAATCATCCGTGTCTCTATTTACCATACCCGTATCCATATCCATATACCCCGTTCCTCCCTCTCTCCCTTCACCTTTCCTTCAGCCAAGTGCCAAAGTGAAAACCGAAAATGGCAAAAACTGATAAAAAGAAATGACAAACAATCCGACGCTGCCCCCAAAAGGTAACTGGCCAGAGTTCAACAAACCCGGCACGCAAAAAAACAATTCGAAAACAACGAGGAAAGGCGCCCAAAAATGGTACCCGAGATTTGAATACCCTTAAGGGGAGAATGCCATTAGAATTGGTCATCTGTCGGAAGTTTTGTACATCAAGGCATTATAATTCTATATCTTAAGAAAGTTACCAGATGCTGTGATAAAAACATAGGTCAATTTGGATACATATGTATGTGTTATTGGAAATTTGTATATTGTGGAGAAGTGTGATATTATTTATTTTATCACTCAAATAATAGGTTAGTTACTACACATACCAGAAAAGTTGGAAAATTGTATTTGCCCCAAGCAAGAGTATCAAAACGAAAGGAAATGCAGTGCGTCAACTTGAGAAAAAGGACAACCAAATAAGCGAGAGAGAAAAAGTGGTAAAGTGAGGGAGAGGTTGTCTTAATGCA
This sequence comes from Drosophila santomea, assembly GCF_016746245.2. Lineage (NCBI taxonomy): Eukaryota > Metazoa > Arthropoda > Insecta > Diptera > Drosophilidae > Drosophila > Drosophila santomea. Next base: position 16,137,591 of record NC_053021.2, read on the forward strand.
GCTGCAACTTATCGCACACAAAATGCAATCAACGCATTACGAACACTTTCACTCTTGATAGCAATGCACAGTGTAACTATGCATATTTCCAAAACAAATTATATATTACTGGCATTTTAAGCAAAATGGATACATGCAAGTATTTTTCACAGTTTGGTGTGCAATTTGTGTTGATTTAATACGCAGATTCTTAAAACGACATTTTAAATGGCTCTCAAATACTTTCCAACATTCGATTTGTTTGCTTCCCAATCACGTAACACTTACGTGTTCCATGGACTTCATAAGCACACAATCTTCGGATCGAATGATATCATCGCTGCTTGATCACGACCCACTGTGCGGCACGACTTTTGACGGGCACTGTGTGTGCCGTCTGTATGTTCGGGTATTCAAAACTCTTTGGCATGTGCATTAAAATGACAAAGAAGTTAAAAACGATATAAATAAAGAAAGCGTTTTTAGCGCTAAGTGCCCGAGTAGCCTGCACTCAAAATGCACTTGAGGGCCCCGAACAATGTTGATAAAAGCCAAGCTGCAGCAACATCCCCAAGAATTATAAATTCGGAAAAGACAACAATAAGTGTTGTTTTTTGTGTGAATGGGAACACACGAGTAAAAGCAGAAAAAAAAAAACGTCGGGAAAGGAAAAACAGCAGCAGCAGCAGCCGAAAGACCTAATAAACGCAGCCCAATGAATTATGTGCCTGCCCATCAGCTTTTGAAAACAGCAACATGCAATGCAACAAAGGCGGCACACACTTGCGCCCAAGATAATAGCATCCCCGGAGTCATAAATCGAGGAATACTAAAGGTGTAAAATCGGGTATAACTGCAGTTTAATGCCACGATGGAAACTATGGGAACACTGAATGCAGCTTACTCATAAATCTGCTAAATATAGCGCACTAATGTATTCATCGAAATGCTTAAATTTCTACCGTCATTGTTTATCAAGTATGCAAGCTCGATAAACCATAAAAACACATTGCATATCTCCTTCACATCGGGGCACTCAAAATGCGGGGCTTTGCGGCAATTAACACTGACACTCCCACGCAGAAGCAGAAACAGAAACAAAAACACTGAAAGAATGGGAAAGAAACACAGAAACCAGAGACGAAAACGAAAGGCAAACAAATTCAACGCTTTGTATGTGGGTGTGGCAACTCTGTCTTGCTGCCTGACATAAGCAAATGGCAACAATGTGCCGCCACTCACATGCGATGGGCAATCATCCTGAATCCGGATCCTTAATGCTCTGAACCATAATAATCTTGATTGTATCGAATAAATAGTAAGTTGGAAATCGGTGAAGTAATATGTATTATTATAGCAAATATATTATTTAACCTCGCATATTAGTTTATCAGCCAAAAAACTCCCCAATTAGCAAGATAGGGAAACCTACTTTGTAATTAGTCACCAGATAGCAATGGCAACAATATCAAATAGAGTCCCCGTGGGATAAACAAGTTTGTTTACCATAATTTCAATACCATAAGTAGGCAGCCTTCATTGAGTGAATAAAATGAGCGCGGAATTGCCGTTCATTTGGATGTGGAAATTGTTCCCTTGATTTGAGGCATTCGCCATTAGTCATCGCAGCATCCAACAAAAAAACAGATTTCAGCTTTCAAGTGTCAATCAGTGCAGCGATTGTTCCCCGCCCACACAACTCCCACCCATTGTGTGTGTGTGTGTGCCTGGTGTGGCAGTGTTTATCCTGATCTCGTTTTGGAATCAGCTTCTTGCAAATCGTTCTGTTGGCCACGCGGATCCATTGGATCCATTGGATCCATTGGATTTCCGAGCACAATGGACCCATATTGTTCGACCGATTAACGGCCAAACACGCGTGCGACGGCAGCCGACTTAAATGGTACACTGAGATAAAAAGTGGTGCTCTTTATGAAACACGTTGTTTATTAGTAAAATGATTTAAATTCAATGCTTTTAATTTCCAGTTTCACACTTGTGGCAGGGTTTTTAGGCCAAGATTGTTATATTTTATTAGGATTCCTTTTGTATGCCTGCATTCCGTTTTCTCCCTCCCCGTTGGCAGTTGCAATCAAGCAAAGTTTTTTTTATGTCTTCCAGCATATACGGATTTTATGGCCTGCACTCGAAGCAATTGCAGCGTGGGCGTTTATTATTTCCCTCTTTTTTTTGGTTTCGGAATTGCCGGGAATTACGAGCTCAGCGAAAAGCCAAATGCCAAATGCAGAGCGGCATTCGAAAAGTCGGGCGAGCGAAAAATCAGCAAGAAACAATTGCAAACTATTAAATGTGTGCATAAAATTGAACGAAAATTGCTCGACTCCGGTTGCCCCCTGAACCAAGGTGACGAATGCACAGTGGGTCGAAAACAGCGAATTGTGGGTATCAAACGTTGCATGTTCGAGAAAAAAGGTTTCTATGTTATAAATTATATATCATTTAAGATCAATATCTTATACTGGTAAATTAATGGGAGCGCTTGAAAACCAAAATTTGATAAATTCATAATAAGAATAATCATTGAAAGATTTTCAAAAAACCAAACTGACCCGCACTCGAACTATTCGCGTCGGTTTGCATCGATTGAAAATACCCATGTAGGGATATCTATTGTTAGCCTTCTCACCTTTGTAAGACTTTGAATTGATTTCGTGGACCAACCCCCTGCGGCCCACTGTGCGACATGTCTTGCGTTTGAGAGCAGATATCTGAATCTGAATTGAAGCTGCGACCGAGCTGAGACTGAGACGTAGTTTTTCACGCTCTCCCGGTGACGGGGCTCGTATATGTGTCTTGGCCTGTGATTTTTATTTTTAGTTTAAGCAGAAACTGGTTTTCCATGCTATTCCTCCACGCCGCCCCCTGCGACCCCCCCACTCCCCAAAAAAAAAGGGGTGGCAGCAGAGCGACTTTTACGTGGTGTCATGGTATGGAAATAAATGCACGTTATACGCTAACGTTATAACGCTGGCCTTGCCCAAATATTGTTCTCGCGAAATTCGCGAGAAAGATTCGCCAAGTGAAAGATGATGGTTGGTTGGTTGGTGGCAACGTTGTTGTCTTATTTTTTAGTTTGTTTAGCATTAGTCACTTAGACGGAGGGGGGAATGGACAGCGACGCTGGCTGCGGCATTGAACTTGCGTTTTTCCACGCATGCGCTGCTTTTATAATGATTTTGTTCTTGGCTTTGCAGTTGCAAAGGGCTCCACCCAAAAAGTAAGACTAAAGAAGTGTTTTTTTTTTCTGTAAATATTTGGGGGAAATTCTCGCTGCACGATAAGAAATATTTGCATACTTTATCAGGGCGGTAAAGAGCCAAAGTAAAGTGTCTACAGTAGAATCAAGTGATGGAATTATCATATGTATGGTACATGACCCTTACAGTTTGATAATTTAAATATTCGTCCAGAAATCGAATATAAAATTCACTATATGGTACAAATTAAAGTAAGTTTGTCTCCACTCGTCTCACTTTTTCTTGATAACGACTCTCCACTGTGCCAAAGAGCGGGAGATAAGAGATGCGGGAAAGGGAAACTTGTTTGCTCATCTGCTGGCCCCCTCCCACCCACATCCACGCACGCGCCCCTCTCCCTCGCACTCGCACATGCAGCAGCGGGCGAAGCGCATTAACCGTTAGCCAGCGATGCTTTGTCTCTGCTTCTTTTCACGGCCTTTTCCAGTGGCTGATGGGGGGGGAATTTCGAAGGGTTAAGGACCATTTTATTCCCCTTTAGGTGATCTGTTTAATGCTTTTATGCTTTTGTGATCTAGCGTTCGTTTTATTAATCTCAACAACTTAATTTTTGCTGCTTCTGTATATTTATTCCTTATTCTGGATATTAAGTCCTTTTTAAGGCGAATAATTCAAAGTAAAAACAACTCAAATGACAAATAAAAACAAATGAATGACTTAAAATCAGAGAAGTAAGACCCCTTCAAAGTTAAACCTTAGGGCCGCCTCTGCTCCCCTCCTGCTCCTTCTTCCCCGCCCCTGCTTCTTCGTCACTTAAGTCCACTTCATGGGGGGTTGCTTTGCACTGTTGAAGGCCAGCGTCGCAGCTGGCTGCGCAGTCGGCGTTGGCGTCGCTGCTCCCCATTGTCAACGCCGACGCCCACATGCACCGCTTAACGGTTTTCTTCCTGCGCCTCATGCGTGCGTGTGTGTGTGAGTCATTCAATTTGAATTTCAACAATTTGCCACCTATTACTCTTATTGATTGAATATTGCGGCTGCTGTTGCCATTGCTAACAACCATTTCGTTTTGTCCCTCTTTTTGTCATCTCACCTCTATGAATTTCTCCTTGATCTCCGCCTTTTCATCAATGGACAGCGTTTTTGTGAATTTGTTTAGTGTTGCCATTTTCGCTGTTTGTGTGTGTGAGAGTGTGCTGCTGCTGCTGCTTTTCTTCTTGACTTTCTTAATTATTTATAACTGACGCCGCTGATTGGTTATTATTTTAAATAAATTATCCGTTTATTATCAATTTCACTTTGTCGCCGTTTTCGCAGTCGGCGTTTTTCTTCTTTTTGCTCCTCTTTTTTTTTGTTTTACCGCGCGCTCCTTTTCCTATACGTATCTATGTATTTGTGCGTTTCTGTGCTAATATTCTAAAAATTCTTTTACTTTTTTCTTAACTTTTCACCCACACACTTTCGTTTCTGGTTTTGTTTGTTACTGGTTTTTACCAAAAAAAAAAATTGAAGCCGGATTTAAAGCCTCCGTGTTGTTATTTACAACTTCAACCGAGCAAATTTTGCTTACAAACGTTATTAAGCACGTCTGAATTCGGAATCGACCGGTTTGCTGTGCGTGCGAAGCGCTTTTGTTAGATGTTTAACAACAAACAGAAAACTAAATTGCAGGTTGTATTGTGGGAAATGAACGAAGAAAACGGAATGCGAGGAGTGTGACCGTTTCGGAAATTGAAATCCACCAATATACGGTAGTACTTACCGCGGTATTTCCAAAACTGGGCATACTATTCTATTTGAAGTTCGATTTTCGTTAAAATTCAAATATCTTTCGCTGCATTTCTCCCAATAACTTTCATATTGTTCTTATTCGAGGTAATCGAAATATCTAAGAAGGGAAGAACATTTAAAATGAATGTTTAAGCTGTTTAAGATAAGATTTGTACACAATATTCGTATGTATTGTTTCTGAATCAAGTTCTTCTGTTTACATATTCACATTGATTATTTTATTGTATGCTAAATACGTTTAGTATTTTCCTGTTACCGGGTGGTATTTGCAAACCGCCTTGCCACGTTCACACTTAATTTGACTACAAGAATAGAATCGCCTGGTCACACTGTACGGTCCAGAATTGTTGCCTTTTTATTTTATTCCCGCATTTCTTCGCTTCAAAGCGATCGCTTTTCGGCTTTCTTCGAGGTCACAGGTCACGCCAGCGGACGCTGGTAGCCGGAACGCCCCCCGCCCCGCCCCCTTGGCCGTGGTGACCGCCGCTGTTGTTGTTTTTGTCGCCCTTTAAAACCAGCTGCTGCATCTGTGTGTGCGTGCCTGTGTGTGAGTATTTCCAACCGAACGTGCGTCGGTGTGCGTGCGTGTACAAGTGCTCAAACAACAACAAAAGCGTAAAACGCATTTTCATTTGATTGCGATTTTGATTTGATATATTAATTACAGAAAGAAAGGGAGAGAAAGCAAACAAAGGACACAGCCAGAGAGAGCGAGATCGAGATCGAGACAGAGCGAGTGCGAGAGCGAGATGGATGTGGAGGAGAACTACGAGAACGCCGCCGAGATGCAGAACATGAATATGAATCTGAATCTAAATCCGAATCCGAATCCAAATTCGGATAGCCAGCAGCAGCAGCAACAACAGATGCAATGTGAACCGTTATTCGGACTCACAACCAATACAACAACAACCACAAATCCCATGATGGCCATACCCCTGCCCGCGCCCCCCGGAATGCTACCACACTCCGCTCCAAACATCAGTCCGAATTCGAATCTAAATCCGAATTCGAATCTGAATCCCAGTCCATCCGCACCATCCACCAACGCATCCGCATCCACGATCAAGTGTCTGCCGACGAATGACTTCGATATCGACTCCCTGCTGCTGCAACAGTTCAGCTGCATGGGCACCACGGATCACGAGGACCTCATCAGCCAGTTCCAGAGCCTAATGAACAACCAGATGAACCGGGAATCGGCAAGGTTTTACCTCGAGATGAGTAACTGGTAAGGATTTACCTGAAAATAGATAGCAACTTGGTGTATAAAATCCATATTGCAAGTGGATATTATCACAATCATAAGGTTAGGAACAAAGAAAATGCCATAAAGTCTTGATTTTATACTGATTCAGGTAACATTAACATTATAATCTAGCAGATATCTATATTTTACATAAAGATGGGTTAATAATAATGATACACCCAAGTTAGGATCATCATAAGCGACGTTTTCTAGTTTAGTAGGTATAGTTCTTGAATAATGAATATGGCAAACTAAGGTTTTTGAGTTTGTCATGTTGATATATATATGTTATTATAAACTATAAACAGGAACATTTAAGCGCTATCTTAAAGCCTTATCTCAAGAGCGACCCCAACTTTCCAAGTACTTTTTAAAGTGTTTTAATATTAAAGATATCGCTTTGTAAATTATAGTTAGGTCAAATTTGTACATACTCATGGCCTATTGAATGCAACATTATTAATCGTCATATTTCACAATTTTAGGAGCCTGCAGATGGCGGTCGGCTGCTATCTGGACTTCTGCAGTTTACAGTCGCTGCCTTCGATGAAGATCGTCCAGGGAAAGCACCTGAATACTCAGCAGCAGGCGTTTCAGCTGCAGAACGATGGCACCGAGCGCTGGCCGAACAATTGCTATCTGACCTCGCCCATCCAGACGCAGCGCATCAATGTGCCCGCCCTGCGTCCGGGCGAAACTTGTGATATCCTGGCGGATCTGATGCCCACGCAGCCGCCGATCATGTGGCGGTTGTGCACTCCAAATGGCTGGTACTTTGGCGGTGAGCAAGAGACAGCCCTCGATCTTAGAACTAGAAACTAAAAACATCTATTGAGCATACAAACCACAAGTGTGACAAGTAATTCAGTTTATAGAGGTATTCTCAACCCTCGATTAAACAAGAAATTCAACCGGTTGATCATGGCAATCAAGTTTATAAATTGATTTGATTTCTTTAGATATACCTTTTAAATTATATTAAGTCTGTAAATAATTCTAAAGTACTAACGTCATGCTCTTAAACTGTATTTATAATAATTATGTTTAAACCACCCACATCTAATGACCCGTTTTAACGCTTTCTGTCCACACAGATGCCATATGGATGATACCGCCGGGCACGCAGGCCAGCCAGGACGAGCTGCAGCAGCGGATGGTGCAGCTGATCACGTCGGAGGCCAAGCCGGATGTCTATCCGCAAATCAACATCGTGATAACCGCGCACACCCAATGAGCGCGGCGTCCAGCATCTAGCATTCGGCATCCTCCTCCGTTTTCGAGCTGGGTCCTTGTCTTGGTCCCAAAACTCATCGATAGCATTTCATGAACCTGCGCGAATGATGTAACGTTTACGATATGACTAGACTTTTCTTTTCCCCTTCTTTTTTCAAATAGGCATAAAGTTGTTCTCAGTAGTAGTTGATTTGTATACAGGAAACGAACTTTTATACACATGAGTATGTAGTAGCCAACGCCATTCACATGTACAATACAATATATAATTCATATATATATACATATACATACATATACTACACAGCCCCATGTTTAACTAGAGTTTGAGTTCGATTGCAGGACCCTTCGTTGCTCCTCCCACTTTTCCCCCCTCCTTAATTTTGGTGTCAGCAGGATCAGCTTTATATATATATATCAATATATCGAGAAGGGAGCGAAGGGTGCGCGGCAATAGTTCTCTAGAGAGAGCGCAATAAATTGAAAGTGAAAGTGAAAGTGAGAATCAGAATCAGAATTAGAATCAGAATTAGAATCAGAATCAGAATCGTGTGGCCACATTATGTTCTGTTAGTTTTTAGGCGGTAAAGTTGTGTGTGCGTGCGATTGTTTAAAGCATAATTAAATAATTAATTTTTTTTCAATAATTTAAAGTCCTATTTTTTGAGTAATCGAGAAGCATGAAAGCTGAGAAATATGTAACAAAATTAGATCTAAGTGTTTTATTGAGCAAAAACAAGAATGAAGCGAGAGGATTAAGAACGTTTCTTGTCTTTTATTTCCGGGCGGTTAAATATTTGCTTTAAATTATATTTAAATTTTAAATTAAAATTTAAAGTAATCGGACCTTCATTGGTAAACAAAATCTATTTTCAGCAACGTCTTTTGTCAAATGACCGCAATGGTCTTTCTTTATTCTTTATTTTTCCCAAATTTTTAAGTTGTAATTCACTTTTTTCAGCTAATTAAATTTACGAAATTAACGGAGTTTATGGGTAGCATTTTTCTTCCTTAGATTCTCATTGGCAGCACTACGTTGTATATTTTCATCGATCTGGCAGCACTAATCAAGATTTACCATTCCAACAAAAGCAATAATTTGGAAAATTCCCGCCCAAATCAGAAATCAAAAAACGTGATCAAACTGAAATATTTGAACTACAAAGACATCAAGCAAATGAACCGAATTTGAATTCTAATCAGAAAATTGGCGAATGTCGTAGAAAAAAAAGGAAATTACATTAGACTGCTGTTTATTTGATGTCGTATTCTGATCACATTATGTAATCCGATTACCGGGAATATTACTTATGCTTGCGACTATTTCTACGCCCCTGCTTTTTTTCTCCTTTTCGCTGCCGGCTTTGCATGAAAATTGTAATTGAGTCAAAAATGCAAAAATACAAAGTACACAATTACACACTCGCACACTCGCACACTTGCACACACACACATTGGCATACAGATGGGATCAAGGGTCGTTCGTGCGTTGGCACGGAAATGAAATGCATTGAAACGGAAAAGAAAATTATAATCCGTCGAGGAATAACAGCAGCAACAACGGCAAGGATCCGGTTGCTGAGAGGGAACCTTGAGCACAGTTCCGAAATACCCTTTCCAAATGAATACTCATTTTAATTGTTGCTTTTTATATAATATATTATTATACTTATCAATACTGCTTTTTTTTTTTAAGATATTACAATATGCGAAACTTTCAGTTTACGTTACAAAATGTACCATGCTAGATGCTGGATATCAAATCTTTATAGGTATTCTACTTTATTGCTCAGCTTAGCTTACATGTAGCATACCCTTTCTTTTGCAGGGTATCACGTCGACGGCAACAACACCAACTGCCTTTTGACTTGAATTACAAATGGCGCCCATGCAACGAGCAGCGTGAGGGGGAGGGGATTCTAGGAATATGCGAATATCTATGTAAGTATGTACATACATATGTACATATGTGTGTTCGCACATAGGGTGCAGGGTTGTGGGGGGGTGGTGAGCGGTACGAAGGGCAGGATGAGCGGACTGGGATGCCGTCATGTCATGGACAATCAAATCAAAAAGGCGTCAAAGCACAAGTCCTCTCCAGCACCCCCCCTCCCCTCATCTCACCCACCCAACATCCTGCCATTCGATTTGCCATCTCGCTCTGGCGCAAATTGCGCGTTTTCTCGTTTCATGTAACATTGTAAAATTGCATTTGCTCCTTCATGAGGTCCCTATATCCTATATATTCCACCCCTCCCCCCAACCACCATGCTACTACCTACTTGTTGTTCGCAAATTCAGATTATGATTTGATTGGCAAACAAGGGTTGGGGATTTTGGGTCCTGGACGCGAGACCCCGGCCTATTTGATATTCATAGATTGGGAATTACAAGCAGCCATTGGCAATTGTCAACAATCTTTTACACACTCAGCCAGAGGCGTAGAAACAGGGGGGCTAAAGAGGATTTCGGTGTAAGTTTGTTCCTGTTTCCTAAGGTACAAAGTACCAACTTATAGGTTCAAATGCTGCATCCACCAAAACATTTAAATTACTTTTTAAAATGTATTTTCTTAGAAATCGGTTTCGCAATGAACTCAAAATTCCAGATGATCACCAAAATAGTTGCCACTAAATAGTTCCAAAGTTCTCACAGGCTTTGGTAACTAAAATATGCTATTATCATATTATGTCGAGGATCCTGGGACTTAATATTTAGTAAGATAAATATGGCATAAGCTTACATATATTACAGGTAGTTTCTAAATCCCTTTTGGGGCATCTAAACCCCCTTGCACGCCACTGCCCCACTCCCATTGGCACTCACACAAGGGCACGTGCTGATGTCAAGTTGTTACAACGCCGGCAATTTGTTTGTTCATTTTCGTTTCGTTTCATTTGTTTTTGCCCTCGCCGGATTTTCATCGCAGCAGGAAAAGTGCGGGGTGGGATGGGGTGGGGGGGCGTGTCAATTGGAAAAGCAAATAAAGATGAAAACAGCCCGGTATTCAGACCGCTGGGGTTTGAGGGGAAGTGGGAAGTGGGCCAACTAGTCCTAGGCCATTCGGCATTTGGTGTGAAAAACAGAAATATGAAATATTCGCTGCCAGCAAGCCAAGTTAATACATGTCGTTTGTGGCCTAAGCCAGAGTTTCATTTTCAGGATAGAACTCATTTTAAAATGCAAACAAAATTGTGTGAATTTAATTTTGTATCTTTATGAAGTTATAAAGTTACAAGCAAAAGGAAAACTATTTAATAAATCATTAATCCATTTTGTTAAATAACTTACAATCGCTTCTATGTACGAATTTACAATATTAGCCAGTGAATTTAGCCTACGCTTTTCCGCGAGCTCCTTTTGAAATCAGGTTATTTTCCGGAGGCTTTTGATTTATTTGCCAAAGTCGCATTCCAATCGAGTTAAGCCCCGCCGAAGTCCGAAGTCTCCGCCTCCCACAAGTTGGAGCCCATTAAATGCATAAAACAATTGCCAGACAGTTTGACGCTGTTGGGAAACCTCGAAATGCAATTTGTGCTTCCAAATGCACTGAGAGAAACTCAGGTTCTAACCAAGTATATGTGATATATAACAAGAACTCGGGGTAAAACTGAAATGCAAGCTAACTAGCTGAAAAGTGCAAGTTCCTATAATCCAGAGCAACTTAAGTGCACATATGTGTTTATTAGTAAGTAGTTTAAATATTACTAATAAATATAAATATTAATTATTTAAATATTACTAATAAATATAAATATTAATTATTTAAATATTACTAATAAATATAAATATTAATTATTTAAATATTACTAATAAGTACCATATAAAAATTAATTATTTAAATATTACTAATAAGTATAAATATTAATTATTTAAATATTACTAATAAGTATAAATATTAATTATTTAAATATTACTAATAAATATAAATATTAATTATTTAAATATTACTAATAAGTATAAATATTAATTATTTAAATATTACTAACAAGTATAAATATTAATTATTTAAGTATTACTATTAAGTATAAATATTTATTAATTATAATAAAATAAATAATTATTAAAACTATATATTTCGATCTTCATTTGAGCCAAGTTTTGCAGCAAACGCTCTATTGCTTGCACATAGAACTTGACTACATCTCATTGCAGTTTTTCTTTCTTTCTGTGTCGATTTAGGCCCAGTTTTGATTCGATTCAACGCGGCTCGATCCAATCCGATCCAACCCGGTTCAATTCGATTCAATTCAATTCGATTCGATTCGATTCCGTCCATTCTGTCCAGCTTGGTGGTCGATTTTTATGAGCGGCGCGCGCTGACAGCTTAAAAGTCTCTTAGCATGAAAAATATTGTCAACGCCAAATGGCGATATTCTCGGCCGTTGTTTCGGATTGTGAATTGTGGGTTGTGGAAAGGTGAGTTCAGTTAAGTTGGGGCAAGTTAAGGTAAGGTAAGGTAAGGCGGGGAAAACTTTCTGACCGCTGATGTGGCGAGGCGATAAGATTTTGATAGGGGCCCCGATTTATGCGAGGCAGCCAGCCAGGACTTTTAACTTATCGTCCGCAGCTGACAATCAAACAACGTATCGCCTGCCACGGCATTAGGGGCACTCATAATTACCTCACTCGAATCACTAAAGTCCGAGTAGCAGACTCCGAGAATATATCCAATTCATATGGATTGGAGTGGGCTTAAAATCGTATCGAAGTTGGGGCGAGTAAATTAATTTCACAAATTGTGCGGCGATAAATTCGATTTCAGATACTAACTCTAACCCGTTGGCGTTCGTTTCCCCGTTTTCCCCGTTGGCCGTTGGCCTTTTAAACAAACATGATTTTGTACTCTTATTTTATGCCATATTTAAACTGATTTAATTTGATGCTCTCGGTCTCGCCTTTCGATTGGCTTTTTTATGAATAGTCCATAGTCCACAGTCCACAGTTGATGGTCTATGGGAATTAGCATAAAACTCGAAATTACCCCGCCCGGGGAAAAGTCTTTCGCCTCGGTCCAATCTCATTTCTCGCCTTTATTTGTGGCTCTTTTTGTACGATTTTGTCAGTGGGCCTTTGTTTCGACCATCGACCATCGGCCATCATGATATATAACAGGCGATAAGCCTAATCGGCCCAATGCGAGCATATATCATTTGTTTGGGGAGGGGTTTTAATTACCAGAGTGTTGTCATCCAAGTAAACACACATTTTTTATGCAACTTCAATGTTCGACTCACAGGAATTATAAGTATAAAAAATCAGAGCTGAATTGCTTAATAGTTTATTTTACTTTTAAATTAGCAATAGATATATTTCAAGTATAAGAAAGTATACATATATTCCAAATGGAATTATAGGATCTTTGCAAGTTTCTAGTACATCTAAGTAGCCATCAATTTAGAAAGTGACGATTTAATCGATATCTCTCTCTGGTTTCTGGTGCGACTTCCTTTCGGGAATCTAAACCAATTAGTCTGGCCAAGATATCAACTCCTCAAACTGCCCAAAAATATTTCCCTAATTTAGCTGGTGAATGAATTCCCGAAAAATGTTTATAAACTTCAACGGGGGGCAACTAACAACTAACGAGGGTCGATATGATGGTCAAACGTCAATATTATTAAATATAAATGCAACGAGAATAACAACACAGTTCCCAAAGATGACTGATGAAACGATGAAAAGAGCCGCGGTTGCTGCTTTTTTAACTTATATTTATTTATTTTGGTTATTTTGTGTTTTTTTTTTTTGTATTTGCCGTGTGTTTTAAATGCGGACGCGACATTGCGTGATGAACAAACGTCGAGCATTTCTCAATGGGATCAACGAAATGATTGTATGGGGAAGGGAAACCCTCTCGAAAGCCGAAAACTGAAGAGCGAAATGAAATGACATGACGTGTTGTTATTAAGCCGCATAATCAAAACAAAAACCATTGAGAACGCTATAGTGCAGTCCCTCGACTATCAGATACCCATTACTGCGCTACTTGGAGTGCAAGGAATAAATTTGAAAGGAAATCACAGACTAATCAAGAATGTCTATGGACTCTATCTGTTACATACTAATCAAGTAAATAGCATGCCCTCTTGCTCTGCGGGTAACGGGTATAACAGAGCCCCAGGTTTTATGAATGAGCAAAGAGTTTCTGCCTGGCTGGCCTACTAGAGCCGAAGCAGGAATTTAGGGCCCGAAAGGCCACTCCCTCGATCGAGAAGAACAGTGGTTAAATCTTGGGATTGGTAACAAACAGCTCCTTGAATGTGTTTCTAATTTACTGGATACAATTTAGATTACTCTGCTGATTTATGGAAAACATAGACTGCTTTAAGAAATATTTATGAAGTTGGTAGATTATTTATATATTAAATAAAGAGATTAACAGCTTTTATACACAGTATATGGCACTTAAGTCTATACATACAACAGATGTTTTTAAGATGTATCTTTTTGATCAGAGTATTTGCTCATACTTAATCATACTCGTTGCAGTTCTCTGATCCTTACAACTATGCATGTATTTCTACTATACTATATACTATATTATACGATAGATACGATTTCAAACTGATCATCGTGTAAGAATAGATCCTTACAACTATGCATGTATTTCTACTATACTATATACTATATTATACGATAGATACGATTTCGAACTGATCATCCAGTTACAATAGATCCTTACCACTGTGCAGCGCAGCGAGACCCCTTTGAACCAATGTCGGCAGCATCAAGGCGATTAGCGAAAAGCGGTAAATGTTGTGTTAAACCTCAATTAAGATCCAACGCGGGGGATGGGGGGCTACGGGTATCTGGATATCTGTGGATATGTGGATATCTCGCGTGGAGGGAGCCGAGGAAACGGGGGATCTCAACCAGGTAGACAGGGTAGACGCCAACCAACAGGATGTTAAACTCTTTCGGGCAATTTGAATTCGCTTTGACTGACGCCACACGCCAGGGTCAGCTCAGCGCTCAGAGGATTTACGATCCAAATACGAATACGAATGCGAATACAAATATGAATGTGAATACGAATGCGAATCCGCATCCGTATCCGAACTGCTAAATGATCTCACACAGGTCGACGACGACGAATGGCGCCTAGAAGGTGCATATCATACATATATGGTGTTCTGCTGGAAATTTCCCCCCTCACTGTGGACCCCTGTTAAGTGCTTTTTAATTTGTTTGCATTCGAAATGCGAAATCCGAATTCCCTGTGTTCCGCTTTTATCGGGAATCAAGTGAGCTGAGTGCAATTACGACACCTTCAAAAAGCCAACGGCCCAGGATGCGGAGGATGCGGAGGATACTCAGATACTCAGATACTCATCCTCAAGGCACTTAAGCGCATCCCCGGGGGGTTGTTCCACCCACTTTTCAGCCACTTTCCACCGCTTGCCACCCACCACCCACCACCCACCAGCCATCGCAATCTGTGGGTGGTGGTGAGTGGCACTGGCTAATTAAAATTACTTTCCACGGCGACACTCGGAAATTTACTAGTGAGCTGCTGATGGTGGGAGGAGGAGGAGGAGGAGGAGGAGGAGGAGGAGGAGGAGGAGGAGGAGGAGGAGGAGGGGGTGGGTTTGGGTGTGGGGGTCACGTTAATGGTCAGCTGGTCAGTTTGCAGCCACTCTTAATGAGCGTCCCCAGTCATTTGCTTGGGAGCGAGACCTTCTCGCACCGCCAACTGCGTATTTGTCATTTTTAATGTCTTTTTAAACCACGCGAAAGCTGAACCACACTTCCACTGCAACGGCCACTCTGACTATCCTATCCGAACTGGGCTTCCAGCGATGATGGGGTTCTGAAAGTTGGTACTCGGCGTTAATAACTCCATTGATTGGGAATTACTTTAATTTTGGTGGGATCTGTTGAGTTATAAGGATGATATGTGTGACTCTTTAAAGGAGGAAGCTATTAAATGGTGGCATCATTCTGAAAATTGGTACTCGAAATCTCAAGTATCTTATGGTTCCTTTCATGCTCGCTGAGATAATCTTGAGAGCTTGGGATTATCTAATAATACCCTATATTATATCTATACCCTATAGTATATATCTATACATATAATAGAATTGATTGAGAATTTCAAGTAAAGCCAACAAATTACAACTTCTCCTCCTCAGTTAGAGTATTTCTCAGTCGTATTTGCACGTTTCCCATTTACAGCGAGCTCATCTTTAATTAACTTATTTCGCTGCTGTGTATTATATTTCGCTTTGTAGCCGCTGAACGAGCGGCAAGTGCCGTTAGTTGGAGCCCGACAAAATGGCGGACGCAGCTGGAAAAGCTGGAAAATGAAAATACGTCGAATATCCGTGGGATTTTCGGTGATTGCGAGTGCGGGCGGCGAATGCGAGTGGCGAAAGTCAAGTTGCCTCATTAGCAGGCAAAGGGAATGCTGAGAGATAAATTATTGTCACATTTTTACGGAAACCTCATTAATGGGGTGGTCGTGTTTCCAACTCCGGAGGAAGAGAGAGTGGGAGCCAGTTACTTTTAGATGGATAGGCTTGGGGGAGTTCCAATTAAAATTAGAACACGTGCAGTAAGCACCGATTTCTGAGGATTTCTAGTACTTATCCATATAATATATATTACAATATATATAATATAATAATATATATTTCAGGAACTTGTCCTATTTATTTTGCATTCCATGTTATTTTCTTTAAAACATAGTAATAGTTCTACAAGTAACTAAATTGGAATTTAGTATGAAATATATTTAGAAAGATTAGGAGAGCTATATGACATCATGCCACCTTCTATTCATGTTTCATATCCATTAATGCCATATGGTATGTTGCAGGAAAATCAATCTTATGGCTTATGCAGTGGGAATACCAATTGCAGCCAACGATCCCGGTCACGTCTTCGTTTTCCTGTTCCAGCCCGATCGTTTGTCAGGTCGTAAATGCTTGGGATATGTCTATGATTAGGCCACTTCATTCGTGGAAGCGTTTGGCGACAGGAACTCGGAGACATACCAATGGTACTACTAATACCCGACAATTGCAGCCGTGAGGCCATTTTGAAAGGCTAACCATACAATGAGCATGTGGCAGCGGCAGCATCCGCCTCCAGGCGCCAAAGACGGCCTCCTCGAGCAGCTCCTGCTAGTCCAAAGGGATGGGGTGGGGGGGTTTGGAGCCTTCCCCCTGCTCAGTATACCAAGTATACACCATATACAGCCCCCTTTTGGATACCCACGCCCCTGAGACCCATTCACTTGCACATTAGGCAGCAAATTGACATCGATACAAGAAGTAAACCAGAAGTGAGTGGAAAGAGAGGGCACTATCGCGTGCGAGAGAGAGAGCGACAGAGCAGCGTGCAGCATTTAACTGCTGCCAATTTACTGTTTAAATGCCAAACAAAAAGTGTTAACAAGCGCAAAAATAACAAAAGACACCAACAACAAAGTACGCAGAGCGAGAGGGCCTGAGGCCAGAGCCACAGGCGGTCGGGCAATGGGCCAAAGCGAGACGGACGGATGTCGTGCCGCCTGCCTCTCGCTCGCACGAACCAGTTTAAGGGGGCGTGGCCTGGCCTGGCCTGGCACAAAACAGGGTTGACAGCATCCCATCCATCCATCTTGCCATCCGGATATCTGTCCATCAGATACAACAGCAACAACAGAAGTGGAAGCAGCAGCAAAGGCAGCAGCTGCCCTGCTGCCATAATCGTGTTGAGTTGCCAGCTGCCATAAAAAGTTTATGGCAAGTCGCGCTGGGCAGGGAAACCATCTAAAACAGAGCGATTATACAAATGTTTTATTAAGGATTCCTGTCACCATTCCTGTAGAAACTACTTTTAGTAAATTAGTAATTATATTAAATATAATAGAAAGGAAATTAATAAATGTTTCCCAAGCATATTATTTTTGTGAATATATCTCGCGATCAAACTTCGATTTGAAGTCGATTTTGCAAGCACTTAAAAATTATATAAAATAAACTAAAATACTTAACATAATAAACATATCTTTTTTAAAAATTTTTTTTTTAAATATGAACTCTATTTATTTAAGAAATATAAAGTTAGTTGCGATACTTTTCAGCTGGTTGCAATTTGAAACAGCCAACTTCACCACGCGCCATAAAAATAACCGTTAGGCGTGCGGCCATTGCCGGCGGGAACTCACCACGGTGGCAGACTTGAGTGCCGCTGATTGAAGCCTAATGAATGTCAATTGCTGCCAATTACGACCAATAAGTGCGGGCAATAAATGTGGGCAGCCGTGGGTGCGAGCGAATGCGAGAGAGAGCGGGCGACAGAGAGGGAAACTCACCACACCGCCACTTGGCCCGGTCAATGGGCGAAAAAGAGACGACGACAGGTGGCAGCTGATGGGAAGCGGTGGCTCAACTGGTTTTTGCCTTACTGTTGTTGCTGCTGTTGTTGTTGCTGCTGTTGTTGTTGCTGCTGTTGTTGCTGCTGCTGTTGTTGCTGCTGCTGCTGCGGCTGGCAGCTGCTGTTGCTGGCAGCAAGTTTCAGTTTCGGTCGAAAGCCAAAGGCGAGCGGTTGTTGCTCCGCTTTTGAACACCACAAAGTGCGCGCACCTCAGCGACATTTGCGTTTAGAATCCAGTTGAGCCAAGCGAACGTTTACTGCAACAGCAACAGCAACAGCAACAACAAGAACTTGAACAAGTTAACGAATTAAATGAGAACAGCTAACAATTATCAGCAATTAACTGAAGAAGAAGTGCTTGAAACTCGCGTTACACGTACAGAGCTACACACATTTGTTTTTTTTCGGTGCAAAGTGCAGGTGCAGCAGCAGCGCGGAATCGTCGGCTAACCACACATGACCACAATGCCACCGGAAATGTCCGCAACAACGGCAGCTCCCGTTGGCAGTGCACCGAGTGCCACCGCTCATCATCCCGCTGCCGTCGGCGGCGGTATGCCGCGTCCAGCTTCCCCGGCCGTCGGCAGCAACACCACAACAGCGACGGCCACAACGGCGACGCGATCCCGCTTCATGATCACCGATATTCTGGCTGGAGCGGCAGCCGCATCGGCGGCGGCAGCAGCAGCAGCGGCCGCCCTGGCAGCCGCCTCTTCCGGCGGTGGGCGTGGCAGTCCGACGGACTCGGAGCGGGAGCAATCGCTGGTCGCCCAGCATCACCACCACCATCACCAGCACCAACAGCAGCAGCAGCAGCAACAGCATCATCAGCAGCAGCAGCAGCAGCAGCAGCAACATCAGCAGGCTGCCCTGCAACAGTACATCGTGCAACAGCAGCAGTTGCTGCGCTTTGAACGCGAGAGGGAGCGGGAACGGGAGCGGGAACACTATAGGGAGAGGCATTCGCCGCCCGGCAACAACCCCTATGCCCACCACCCCATGCCACCCCATTTGCTCGCCCACTTTCCGCCCGCCCACTACGCCGTGCTGCAGCAACAACAGCAGCAGCAACAGCAGCAGCAGCAGCAGCAGCAACATCCCCACCCGCATCACCTGCAGCTGGAGAGGGAACGTTTGGAGGCACTGCATCGGCATGGCCACGGACTGCCCGGCGATCCTGGCCAGCATTTGAGCCACTTGAGCCACCTGAGCCACCAGCAGCACCATCCGCATCTGCATCATTCCATGCACGATGAGCGCTCCCGTTCGCCGCTGATGCTGCAGCAATTGGGCGGCGGTGGCAGTGGCAATGGCAGCAGCAGCAACAACAACAACAGCAGCAGCAGTGCCAGCAACAACAACAACAACAACAACAACAACAACAACAGTGCTAGTGCCAACAGCAACATCATCGGCGGCAACAGCAGCAGCAACAGCAACAACAACAATGGCAGTGGCAACGGCAACATGTTGCTCGGCGGAGCAGGCAGCAGCATCAGCGGCGATCAGGCGAGCACCATCGACGACAGCGACAGCGATGATTGCGGTAAGTCGGTGATATGAATCGAAATCTATATAGTCGGGGATATATATCGAATATACATATATGTATATATATATATAGCAGAATGCCTTTAAGAGACTTGTCTGCCACTTGGATAGGAATAGATGATGTAGTGAAGAACAGCACTAAGTGCGGAGTATATATATTTATATAGAATGATTTCAAATATAGAAGTAATGTGTGGTAACTAATGTAAAGTTGTTAATTGTTATAGTGCTGTTTTTAACATTCACAAAGAAAGAACGCATGCTTAGAATCTCAATTAGGCTATTTTTGACAGGTACATACATATAAACGCAATATCATCGTGCATTAGTATCAGTATTCAAATAAAAGCCAATCAAAATGTAGCTAATGTGTGTATTCAAGTCACAGTCAATTTCCATACAAAGTTAAAGGAAGTAAATAAAGGTAATTATCATTAAAACAAGTTCCATTAACAAACTTTACCAAAGTTCCACTGTACAAGCAACTTTATTTAACGAAAATCGCTTTTATGTCTATAGAGAAACATATTTATAAACATACACCTAAATTACACCAAATATTTAATAAAATTCGATTCGGCTGCTTCGGTTTTCGTTTTCAAGTGGATCTCGAAAGCAATTTACACCTAGCCATCTGACCCCTGACTTCGCACCACTTAAAATTTACGATTTTCCCCGCGACCGAGATATATCATATATTGAGTGCTAAGCGTGGTTGTTTTTCCTCTTGTTTTTGTCGTTTTTGTTGTGGCTGTTGTGGCTGTTGGCTAATAGATAACGGCCAACAACAACCGCCACAACAACCACCGTAAATTGTGAGGCTCGAACGGGGAAAATGCTGGGTTGATAGGCGAAGACTCGAAACATACAGGTGAGTTTCAGTCTGAGTCTGAGACTGAGGCAGGTGTCTCAGGTTGTGTCTCTTTCCCTCTCCCTCTCGCTGTGTATGTCTGTCTTTTTCTGTTTTCTTTTTTTTTTATATCCCCCTCTACTTCTTGGCCAGATTAGCCAAGTGTGCGCTTATTTTCAGCTTATTTCCCAGTCAAAACTGTCAACGGAATACCCTTGAGTGCCACGCCCCGCGCGCCACCACCCTTGTTTTGCATGCAACAATCTAATTGATTTTGTTGCAGGTTTTAGTTTTGCTTTTTTCCTCTCGTTAAGTGCTTTTAAACGATATGCAAATTATAACAAATTACTATTAAATAGCCGTAATCGTGCGTTCGCAATTGATTTGCAGTAATATCATTTAGAAAGGCCGAGAACGTGCTGAAATATATATTTATTTTAAAGAGCATGGAAATCGGAATTACAGGAATGGAATGTTGATTTCCCTAGAATAATATGGTCAAAAAATATGTGTGTTTTTATTATAGAGACTTACATTTTTTGCTGTACATATACTTTTTAATGAAAACCCCAGAAAAGATGATAAAATGGATTGTTCTCTATTTTTGGATGGCTAAATTGCCGACTAATTTGACTTATTTTAATAATTGCTCGTTCTCAATTTAGAATTTTTAACGATAATTTTAAAGCTAAGCAATTTTGTTTCAATCAAAGCTTGCCCAATTTCATGGACAATTTTCACATTTACGTGTGTGTTTTTTTTTGACTTGTGCCAAAATCAATTAACAAATTAAACTATAACCAAAAAGCGGAGATTTCTCCCTCCAAGTGACCCCCTTCTGTTTTGACTTCCCGCTGTCAATTTTTCCAAACGAAATTGCCTTGACTTGAGCCACAAGCCATAAGCCACGCCGTGCCACACACACACGCAAATAAATAAAAACCCAAATAAAACTGAAGAAATCAAAATCAAAATCAAAATTAAATTTAATCTGCTGGCTGGGCAGCCGAACAACCCACACACAGTCTCCACAAAAAATAAACACCCATTGACATTCTCGCTTTCTCTCTCGCTCTTTCATGAAGAACCCACGCTGAGAAAGATACAAAAAATAAAAAGAGGAGAAAAAAACTACGAGACGGGTAAGGGTATTCTCAAAATATAACATTTCGATGCCCTTCGCAGTGAAGTTTACTCAAATAATAAACATGAACAATTAGTTATTAGACTAGCTAACCAAAGTTTGAAAACCAAGTAGAAAGGAATAGCCTGATGTGCGGAGAAAGAGAGGGATATGCTAATGCAATGCACTCAATACTCGCGTGTCACTTGAGACGCGTGCGAGCGACAGTTGTTGCTCTTTCTTGCGCTCCCTCCTTCTCCGCCTCTTTGCTCACCTCTTTCTTAGTCTTCTCCTTCTTTTATCCTTGTTTTTTTTTTTTTACTCATCTTGGCGTTTTTTACGAGGCTCAAACGTGAATCCTTCGCACCGCGTTTGAAATTGACCCAAAAGCTTGTTCGCTGCCCAACGAACCGTACACTGATCGAAAAAGGGGGGAGCTCGAGAAATAATCGGTGAGTCTGGATGATAGACGGGGTAACTCCTGCCACTTCAATGCCTCCATCGAGTGCCACAAAAAAAAAAAGGAGAAGGCGAAAAGAGTTTCAATATTGAAATTGATATTTTCGGGCATCGCATTTCACATATTTACGTATTTTGGCATTTGTGGAATGCCAGACTTTTGCTTTGGCTTCCAAGATCACGTATTCATATGCGGTGTACGGGTATGTGGCTCCAAACAGGACAGACAAAGCTCATCCACTTAATCCACAAAATGTTTAATGGATATCCACGAAAAATTCACGAAATTCACGTGCGCCACAAAGAAGCGCAAAAGCGATTCAAGTTCGTTGCCCAAGTCTTTTGTTTCTATTTTGCTGTCTGCTGTCTGCTGTCTGCTTCTGCTTTTCGGCACCGCTTCTTATTTATATTATTTAAGTTTTGATTGATATGCTGGCATATGCCCTAACCGAGGTGTTTCATGGTTAGATAATGAGAGCCTTAAGCTTTTTGATGGCTTGGTTAAATTAGAAAAACAGTTTTTTAAGAAACAAGCTGCGATTATTATTCGAACTAGCATGAACTGCTTTAAGCACAAGGTTCTCATAGTTAATTGTAGAGCAGTAAAGGCTTCGTTGTTGATTTTCCAACATCATTTTCCAGCCGTTTTCCGTGAAGGAAATGTTGAATCGCATACCCAACAGCCACAATAATAATTACAAATTATAATGCAGGTAACACGAAAAGCCAACCACCGTTATGTAAGCCCACTCGCTTCTCATGTTGCTGCTGCACTTGCAACGTTTTCTGTTGCTGCCGTTGTTGTTGCTGTTGTTGTTGTTGTTACTAGACTGCACTAAACGCCAACATTATCAAAATGTTGATAAACGTTTAGCCAAAACCGTGGGCAAAGGGGGTCGCTGGGGGGGTGGTAAGTAGAAGTGGAAGTGGTCTGGAAGAAGAACATTGCTTTTATTCTTTAATTAAAATGCAAAAAGGCCAATTGCAAATGTGTTGCGGCTGCTTCTTCTTCTTCTTCTTCCCATGGTTACTGCCGCTTGCGCAATTAAAATGCAAACACAAAAAGCAGCAACTGCGAAAAAAAACTAAGTAAAGAAGGAGACGGATAGCTTTAAAGCGAAAGAGCGAGAGAGAGGGAGCAATAGGAGCTGCACACTTAAGCATGTTTAATACAGTTTAGCCACAAGCACTTAATTACAAATGCGAATGTAAAAACTGCAGACGGGGGGCTTACCATCTAAAAAAAAAAAAAAAAAAAAACAGGGGCAGGAAGGCAGAGTGAAGGAGTGAAAGAGAGGGGGCGAGTGGCGGCAGAAAGAGGGGGCACTACAAGCTGTGTAAGTGTGGAACAGAAATTGCGGAAATGCTTCGAAAGTCAAACTTCTTCGGGGAACGGTTGTTAATGCATTAAACCAACAAGAGGAGGAAGGGGGGCGGGGAGTGGGAGTTGGCACAGGAGAAAGAGGAAGCCAGAAGACGGAAGACGGGGGCGTGGCCGGCTCCAGAAAGTGCCTTCGTTATTAGTGAGGCATTCAACAAAGTAAAACAGATTTCTGATAGATTTTCAAGCTCAAGTGATTTTCGAATGCACACGCAGAGAATTTCTTAATTGTATAGATTTTTCACTTAACTTAAGCAGTTTACTGAAATTAGTTTCTTTTGTTGCTATAATAGTTAACAAGGTGCGTCGTAATATTTTTAAATATGTGTTCTTATTAGTTGCTTATATTATTTGCTTATATTATTTGTTTGTATTATTTGTTTTTATTATATTTGTTTATATTATTTGTTTATATCATTTATTTATATCATTTGTTTATATCATTTGTTTATATTATTTGTTTATATTATTTGTTTATATTATTTGTTTATATTATTTGTTTATATTATTTGCTATTGCGAATAATGTACAAACTTATTAGCAGTTATGATTAGCTGCGATAAGTAGAAAAACAATTTAGAGAAAATAAAATTTTTAAATGCTTGCCACTTCATTAAGTCACTAATAAGTACAGGTCAGGGTCGTCCTTTAGCGGCAAGCTTCACTGTGCATATCCATCAAAGTAATGCTGATAATTGTTCGTTGTTGTTGTAATTTGTGCTCATAAACTGTTTAATTGCAAATTAGCAGAAGGTAGCAGCCGCAGCAGCAGCAGCAGCAGAACCAACAACAATGTTGCCACATGCACATGCAGCAGTAGCTGCTGTTGCTGCATCTGCGGCACAGTTGCAACTGTTGCTGCAGTTGGTCTTGTTGCATGTTGGCCGGCCATAAACGAACAAAAAAGCGCGTAAATGTTGCAGAAAATTGCAAATATATGAGTGATGTTCGGGGGATATGGCAGAAATGAGGTCCCCGAGCAATAGATATCTTGACGTTTCTCCAACAAACATAGTGCACTGAGCGAAATCATTTAAGGCATTCAAATCAAAAAAGGGAATAAAAAGCGAAACTGATATTGTACAAAAATATGGATATTCGTAAAGGTTTAGTTTAGCACCTTCAATGAACCGCTTTGGACTTGCAATTCAATTTCAAACTTGTACTCCATTTGCAGGTGGCAAGGACGACGATGGCGAGGACAGTTTGAAGAACGGCAGCTCGGCGAACGGCGACTCCTCGTCGCACTTGAGTTTGAGCCTGAGCAAGAAGCAGCGGAAGGCGCGTACCGCCTTCACGGACCACCAGCTGCAGACGCTGGAGAAGTCCTTCGAGCGGCAGAAGTACCTCAGCGTGCAGGATCGCATGGAGTTGGCCAACAAGCTGGAGCTGAGCGACTGCCAGGTGAAGACCTGGTACCAGAATCGCAGGTGAGCGGCACGCTTTGTGCTTTAATGGGTATACATATATCAGAGGTGGGGGGTTTTGGTTTTTACGGGGGGCTGTCCTGAGTGTTCGGTAATCAGCGCCATTAAAGCGTTGCGCCCATTTCTTCGCGCAGTTTTCCAATAAAATTCCTCATAATGGCTAAATTTTCTTCTTTTTATTTTTTTGCTCTTCAGCATTCATCACATTATCGTTGGCTGTGCTTTTTTTTTATGCTGATTGCTTAATTTTTAGCATTTTGCGCTGAGAGTCGTTAAACGAGAAATTCTCTTTCGGTAAATGAGGCGTCTGGTTTTTGCGGTATTTTTTCCAGTGCAAGTTTGTTGCCTAAGTCTTTCGTTTTTCGTTTCGATTGCCGCCTTATTACGTTCGATCGCGTTTTATTTTCGTTTTTAATTATTGCCCAATGACTTGTCACAATTTCGAGCACAGAATGCTTACCACAACAATTGGGAATTGTGAATTGTGAACTAGGAGTGGGAGATGGGAGATGAGGAGATGGGAGATGAGGAGCTGGAAGACCAACATCTTGCGTAGCTGACGGCGCAAAACGCAACCGGATATGACCGATGGCTGTGTGAATTCTCCAAGGGGGTTGCGGGCTTTATTTTATTTTTTATACACTTTTTTTCATGTATTTTTAGATGTGAAAATAATGTGGCATGTTTTATAGGTATATATACCATCTTAGTTTCCTAAGCAAAGACATCACTGAGCTTGTTTTGCGGAAGTGTATAGTGTTTTTATAATTAGCTACGCTTTTATCATATTTCCTAAAAGTATTAATGCAAATTCATTTAGCATTACTTACACCCAGGAAGGATTTATAATTTTTAACTTCGCCTTGGCCAAACAACGAAGATAAGAATTTATTTCCTAATCCAATTTCCTTTCCGAAAGGCAGTCAGAAATTCAATGAGCATTCGGAAAAACAAACAAAAACCCTTGGCTGTCATAACCTCGTCCAAAGTCAACTCATGATATATCCCATTAGGCCGAAACACTTCACAGCTGCTGTTCGTAAGGATATTACGATGAATGGGCAAAAATTGTAAAAAAATAAACGATCCCGACCTGGTTCTAGTTCTAGTTTTGGTCGCAGTCCTGGCGCCTTGAACAATTAAAGGATTTGCCAAAAAAGAAGGGCGGGTCGCTGCCAATTAGGCCTCAGTTTTCGGTTTTCAGTTTTCAGTTTTCAGCTAGAGCTGTATTTCCAGTTTCCTTTAATTTTTTTTTTGGTGGGCTGGCACAAGATTAATGACAAAACAATTAAGTGCGAAATATAAACAGCCGGGGCGGAATTCTCCATTCCGCACGGCGGGATATTTTGGGTTGAGAGGCCTCGAATGACTCGGCATTACTATGCCATGATTAATCGAGAGAATGAAGATGAGGATGAGGACTAGGACTCGATGGCTTTCACTGCATCTTGCATTCGTTTCCTGAAAATGTTTTAAAAACAAATGGGCTTTAACAAATTTAACAGCAGATATTTTACTGAGTAAATGTTTTTATAATATATATCAAATGTTTAATTTATTTCTCTATTTTCGTTTCAATTGCAGAACCAAGTGGAAGCGCCAGACGGCGGTTGGCTTGGAACTGCTGGCCGAGGCGGGCAACTATGCGGCCTTTCAGCGGCTGTACGGCGGTGCCACGCCCTATTTGAGCGCCTGGCCGTACGCGGCCGCCGCTGCCGCCCAATCGCCCCACGGCGCCACGCCCTCCGCGATCGATATCTATTACCGCCAGGCGGCCGCAGCAGCAGCCATGCAAAAGCCCTCGCTCCCCGCCTCGTACCGCATGTATCCATCAAGTATACCGCCCGGCATGGCGCTACCGGGCATGCCCGCTCCCCCGCCCCCCGGCGCAGCGCCCATGCTTAGCGGCTACTATGCCGCTGCAGCGGCAGCGGCCGCATCCGCCGGCGCCCAACAGCAGCAGCAGCAGCAGCAGCCGCCAGCGGCATCCCGCTCACCAGCCACCAGCCAGAGCGCCAATAGCGAGGCGGACTGCGAGCGGACCAGCAGCAGCAGTCGCCAGCGCCTGATCACGCCCAGTCCGCCCCTGAATCCGGGCAGTCCGCCGCATCGGGAGCGGATCGGCGAGGAGGAGGACAGGGAGCGGGACGAGGAGCGGGACATCGAACGGGAGCGGGAGCGGGAGCGGGAAAGGGAGCGGGAAAGAGAGCGCGAACGAGAGCAGGACGAGGATGAGGACGAGGAACTGGCCCTGGAGGTCTGAGAATCCCCGAGAGAATTCATCCCTCCTCCACAGCTGGATCTCACAAATTTGTCTAAGGAAATGAGCAAGTGGGCGGTGTGTATTCGAGAACTATGAAGTATGGTGAACATCTTTTCAAAAAAGTTGGAACACAAGTGTTTTTTCTTAAATTGTAAAGCCCAAAATAAAATGGAAATACACATAGACATAGGCATGCGATTTTTAAGCATATGCAGCTGCGTTCAAGATAAAGTTTTTAGAACATATTGTATATGTGGTTTCCCCAGAACTGCAAACCTTTTTAGATATTATGTCAAAACTGTTTCTCACATTCAAAATGTCTGCAAGAGTTTTGCAACTACAAAGAAATACAAATTTAACGACCAATCGAAAGTTCATTACTCATAGAAAGTTCTTATAAACCTACCATTATTTAAGACACAGCTGTAGATAAAATGTGCTTGCTAAAAACCCTAAAAATCATGTCTGAACTGCCACTAAAAATGTACATTAAAAGATGTTTGTGGTAAACTAAATAAAACTAAAAATTTGTATAAAATCTCGAAAATATATCCACAGAATTACCCAAAAAGTAACAGTATTAGACACTACCCATGTTCATCTGTTTCCCAGAATAGCTACGCCCAGTAATTGTGAACAAAAAAACAAACGTATATATAAATCAAATTTTTTTTTCTATATTTAATTAAACCTAGCTTTAGATGCAATTTTGTACATTTTTGTAAATGATTTTTGTACATACGCAGCAGACCAACAACATAAGCAACACGATTTTTTTCCAAACAATATAGTATTTTTTTTTACAACTTTTTTTTTTTTTGTGCCTAGTCTTAAGACGTCTATTGTGTGGAGTAATAATAAAGCGAAGAAACAACAAAAAGAGCAATCCAGAACTGGCCTTTGTCTTGCACAGGACCTAAGGACTCGTCAACTGCTGAAGGACCTTTTTGCGATCCTGAGCCTAATGCGAGCTGACACACGAGCCGCCAAAGTCGCAGTCAAAATCTCGAGGGTTCGAACGCAAATCGCAACTCGCAACTCGCAATTCGCAACTCGATAGGGCCACTCGTGGAACTGTTGCATTTTGGCCTGGGAAGCGGCCACTAAACTGCTCACTTAGAAATTGTTAACATTTGCCAAGGGTCCTGGTCCTCATTCTCATCGCCGTCGTCGTCGTTCTGGCAAGAAGTGAGCCCCATCCCATCGCCAATCGCAATTCCGCTTCCGATTCCGCAAAGACGCCGCTCATCGCTCGCCGCTCGAGTGTCGAAACGTTTCTAATTGACTTGCCGGGAACGGAAGGGATTTCAATCCACCCTGCATGGAAATCAGGGGCATAGAGATGGCAGCGTGAGATGGCACTCGTGGGTTAACTGCAGCCTACATGGGTTAAAGGGTTTATGTTACCAGGTTATTGCTGGAATTCATATGGTTATACAACATGGTTACTATATGCTGCCATAAATGCATAGAGCATTATTCAGATTAGTTTAAATGTAATAAAGATACAAAATTAATATTTAATATATATTTAATATATAAATATGTTAATATGTTATTGATGAAAATAATGAAATGCCATCTTTCATTTTAGCGAAAACTATCTTGCTTATTTAATAACCAAACATACATAAATCCAAAAGCTGTCCCACCTTAAATGAACTATACATTTGCATATCCCAGTAAATTCAAACAAATATCCTTGATAGCCCGATTGAAGTGCCATCTCTAGCTGGTGAAAGGACCTACCCCGTAGCTGTTTGTTTTGGCTGTTTACATGCCGCTTGCCATTTTCGCTACTTTTATGACAATTTCAATTTCTGCACAGCGCCGCCTTGCTTAATGTTTTAATTTATGGGGTTGCGGCTAAGCGAATTCAATTTGCGCTGCCTTCGAGTGGCACACACACAAGTAGCACCACTCCTTTGCAACTCCGACACCGAGTCCTCCTCATCCTGATATTGATCCGGATACGGATGCGGATGCGGATGCGGATGCGAATCCGGATTCTCAAGCAAACTGGCTTGAATGTCGACTTTGACTTTGGAACGCTGCGTGAAGTGGCTGCGTCGTCATCCAAGTCAAGTGTCGATGGGGTATTTTTTTGTATTTTGTATTTTGGATTTTGGATTTTGGCTTCTGGATTTGTGCGTAGAGACGTCTGCATAACGCCTCTGTAACAAATTGATTATACGCCGCTGCGGTTTGAATACAACTTGGTTTTTTCGCATCGATTTGGAATTTGAAATTTTTATGAGTGCCCCGAGTTTGAGAGTTCGAGTACAAGTACTTATAAATTTATGAGTGGCCCGTCAAATCGCCAGACCGTGCGAAAGTTTTCAGGACTTTTGCTCCTTTGCTCCTTTGGTCCTTTGGGCCAGTGGGAGTCTATGCCTACATACTTGTATATATGTATACACAATCTAATGGCGGTGGTGGTGGTTATTTGCATATTTTTGTTGTCATCTCACAGTTGATTGGGCAAACAAAGTGGCTCCCAACTTTCCCAAGCTAATCCCGCAAATGGAGTTGACTCGCTCGGAAAGTCGCTAATACAAATATTGATAGTATCACTGGGTAAGTTAAGTAGGTTTAGTTATGGAATTTTGAAGTATTCCAAAAATAGGTCTAATGGATTAATCAACTAACTAGTCCTGTTATTTTGCATAATTTAGTTGCAATAAGTTTTGATGATCCGCCTAAAATAAATGTTTATGTGCATCTGGGGTATGCAAATATTATGTTTTAATGGCACTCTGATTTTCGCCCCATTTCCTCACAACAATAATATCAATTTAAATGACTATACAATTCGTTGGGTATTTCTTTTTTATATATTTATGGCTAATGTAGTTACAATATAGAGGGGATATCGGAATAGGAATATCATGAATTTAAATGACTTAGTTTGATTTTATCACTTACTTCCATGATTGCCTCCATTGTGCAATGCCATTTGTCGCATTCTGGCGAGTTTGGCAAATTTGTGTCTTTTGTGCATCCGAGCTGACAAAGTGCTTTCACACCGGAAGCAATTGCAATGCGTTTGCCGTCCTCCATGCCGCCGCACCACTGAACCACTGAACCACCCAACCACCCACTCTGCACCACCCACCCATTTTTCCCCCAGTTAATTGACAACTTTCTGGCCAGGGTGCGCCTTAAGTTCGCCCGCTTTTTTATCCCACTCCATCCGCCAGCGACTTCTTTGTGAGGCTAATTTGTCACAGGATGCCAGGATGATGTCAGGATGTGAGGATGTGAGGCTGCCAGGATGTTGGGTTGGAGGATGGAGGATGGAGGATGGAGCAGGCGATGCTGCTTCATTACACAGGCGATTTGTTGTGCACAAAGCGGCCACTGAATCGATGGGAATACGGTACGTAATACACACAGTCAGCTAAAAAATATAGAAACAATTAAATAAAATCTATAATTGTATGCCTTATTATTGTTAATATGGTATTTGCATTGATATAACTTCAATAACTTTCAACTTGTATAGTAAGATATACAAATGAAATAGTTCTTGGCCTTTTAGAGACATATTAAAGATACCCATTATTTCTCTGAGTGTACCCACATGGAGTCACCAGGGGGTTGAAGGGATTGGGATTTTGGGAGCTTCCGTTATCAATAAATTTGTGCGCTTAAATGCGTGTGTTTATCGAATTAGATGGCGGAGGTCAGGAAGTCAGCGGAGATTTATGTACATGGTATGTGGCGGTGGTCAAAGGGGCAGGGCAGGCGATGCAAGGTTATGTCAATGCCGAGATACTATACCCATATATTATATATGTATATTCCTACAGCGGATTTCGATGCCTTTAAATTACTGCGAATGGGCTGTGTGGCGCCAGGGATCAGAAAAATCGATTTGTCGGTCGTCGCCGCCAGTTAAACGCTGCCAATTTGCCGCACTGCCCTCTGGAGCTCAAACGTTCCTTTTGATGGACAGGGGCATCTGGCATTTGGCATTGGGAATCTTGAATCTTGAATCTTGAATCTGGACCTCAAAAATGCAGATGGACCCACCGGCGGCTACTGGTTTTGAGCCTGCCACTGAAAAAACAGATACCCCAACTGAACTAAACTGAACTGAACTGAAGTGAAGTGAAGCCGCCGGCCCAATTTGCATGCGTTCGATTTGCAATTCGCTCTGCAATTGCATTTGCGGTTTTCGGTTTTCGGTTTTCGGTTTTTCAATCAATTCTAACTGTGCAAACTGCAAAAGGCAATCATCAGTCTGTACATGTACATGCGCGGTGCCTAGATCCCCAGGATCAGGCGAACTAGGAGGCTATCCTGGAATAACCTATAGTGAAAATCAACTTCCATGAAAATCATTTGTCTTGCGAATCAAGTAGAGGTGGCACAATCCTATGTTGCAATGCACTTTTCATACCATAAATTAACTCATTAGCTTTCTAGTTTATCCATGTAAATCAGGCCTCTTTCTGTGCAATCCCCAGCCCAGCATACCCCGCCACAGGGTATCCAAAACTTGATTCCCTCGCCTTCGTGGGGCACACGCCAATGTCAAAAGGTTCTCACAGCCGAACGGCGGCGGCGATGATGATGATGATGATGATGATGCGATGATGATATTGCGATGATGATGGCTGAAAAGGCGATCCCATGCGTGGCGATGTGATATGGCAGTAAGCCGATACTTTCCCGTAGCTTCGATATTATGTGATGTACACCGTTTTCCTTATTTTTTTTTTTTTTGGTTTTTGGGGCCAAGTGCCGTTAGCCGAGGTTGTGTGTGGTCCCAGGATATGGTGTGTATGGGTAATACACGCTCGAAAGGCGCCAAAAGTCAAGCTTTTGTTTGGCCAGGTCGAGAGTGCGGCACGTGGCCAAAAGAGAAGTATGCGAGTGGAGTGCCTACTTTTGTATTTGAAATTCTGTACTTTTTGGGGGGCAACTGAAGTGTGACTAAACTGCGCCCGCGGTCATGTAAATCGTGAATCGTTAATGGTAAATGGTAAATGGTAAATGGTGCACAAAACTAAAAGCAAGTCCTGCCGCCTGTCATTCAACCAGTCAGTCGGTCAAAAAAAGAGAGAAAAAGAGTCCTGAATGGAACTCAAGCTGTGCGGAAAACAAAGGCCGCGGAAAGCAAACAGTTGCCACATCGGTATCCAATTACTGGCATCGACTTCGACTCGAGTTGAGCCAATTTACGGATACAATTGTGCCAAGTCAAGGCCCAGGAATAAAAATACAACACACAACACACAACTACAACTGCAACTACAACTACAACTACAACTAGAACAGAAAAGGCAACAGCAGGCGATACTGCAATAAGTGGGAGAAGGCACGCCGAAGGGCCAAAGGCAAAAAGGACCGGCAAAAAGGACCTGGACCGCCCAGGGTTGATCGATCAGCGGGGAGGGGCAAGTGGGGAGGGGAAGAGAGCAGCCTTTCATGTAGTTTCAATTCTCAATATTGTTTGCATAATAAATGGGATTGCACAAATTAACTTTAAATGTATATAAGCTGTTTATAGAAAAACTATGGCCAACCAGTTTGTATCAAAAGTAGTGCTAGTTCTTAAAAGAGATTTGTTTAATATTGAATAAAAAATGAACCTATGATGAACCTCTTTGGGGCAGTATATATAGATAATTTGATATATTTTCAGCATCTTTGTTGGCTGTGTAAAGAGAATTGATACATATGCATCCAAATTTGTATTTAACATACAAATGCATGGCAAAGCAACTGGGTGTCAGCTTGAATTAAGTAGATTTCGATGCCAAATCGCACAAAAGTGCTGTGAAAAGCCCACCTAATCCACCGGCATTACCGGCATTCGGCGGCACTCGAGAACCCCTCGATCAACCCCCGCGTGTCCTTTGTTCGTCCTTGGCTTTGTGCTGTATGTACATATGTATGTATGCAAAATGGTAATTCCTGGCCTTAATTTGCCATTGTTGTGAGGCAGCTTGCTTTGCTCATTTGCTAATTTGACAGTTGTCAGGCGCGTCAGTTGGCATACGGACTTTTCATTTTCATTTTCCATTTCCATTTCCATTTGCCTGTCGATTTCCACATGCACATCCACATGCCCCTGCCCAATTCCATTTTCATTTTCATTTCCATTTCCATTTCCATTCATCAAAATTGGCTTTGGGTGCGAGGCGGCAGCTCATAATAATTTGTCATCAATTAGCCGAGGGTGTTGATGTGCGCGGTAAACCAAGTGGAAGTGGCATTGGAGTTGCAATTGGAATTTGAAGGCAGAGCACCCCGTCGTCCTGTGGCATAAGGTCCTTATGCTATGGTTTTGTATGGTATATGGTGTATTGAAGACCGCTGTTCCAAATACAAAAAAAAAAAAGGACTCAAGTGGCCGCCTGTCGCCCATTTCTGTTTGCTGTTGCAAATTACTTTTGATTACTATTTTGATGTACTTTTCAGTTGCCGCAAAGAATTCCCACTGTGCCTGCCGTAACTTTGTAAGCGTTTCGAATTACCAAATGAATTGCAGAACGCTGCTTGTGCAGCAATTGCCGTATTTGATTACAAGCAGCCGATAACAATTAATGCTGCATATTAACATTTTTCGCTTGTGGCGGAATTCGTTTTAAAACAACTAAGTTACTTGGAATTAAAGTGTGTATTGAAGCCCACTGTCTGCGATCGGCGATCTTGGTGAACTCGATCTATTATGATATAAGCAAATTTCCAATTTGCACCACTTAAACCCTATTAAGCGTTTTCCTTTTCAGCAACACTATTCACATACCAAGTTCCACGACCGAACCTTGGCCACAAGTCAAGTTCCCGTAGTCGGTTGCGATCAAAAACGCTCTTAATAATGAAAGTTTATGGCCGTCAGCATTCCACCTCTCCTCCACCTGCAAAGCATGAATGAACCAGGCTTAATCCGGGCCAAAAAGCCAACTTGGCCCCAATGACCAGGGCCCATAGCCCAGAGCTCAGAGCCCAAAGTTTGGAGACAGAGACATATACGGTCTGCCATTCATATCCTACACATTATACAAAAGACCACTTAAAATCCATACGCGATTGAGCGGGGCGAGAGAGTTAAATGAAAAACTAGATAAATGTTGTACAAATTGTTAACTGCTTTTTTATGCTAATCGCACAGGCATATTTATATCAACAAGAAAAATGACAAAATCAAAACGCAAAACGTTAAAGGTGAAGCAATCGGGCGCTGACTTGTCAACTGGCCCAAGATCGCAGGTCCAAACATCCAAACATCCGAAGATCCGAACTGCTCTCAGTGGCTAATTTATTAAAACACAGCCAAGTTGCGCTTCAAATCGAAGACTTCTAAAGCAGCACGTACTAATAGGTAGGTGGACAGTGCGTTACGTGACCATAATGATATCCTATCCTATTAGCAATATCATCATTGTTATTGGTTATATTTTCAGGGAGTTTTGAAATAAAGTTTGGAAATAAATATTGCTGTTTTAGAAATATTAATTTAAACACATACTTACAAAAATAACATATTTGTACTATAATTATGAACTGCAGTTCACGTTGTGCCAAAAATCCACTTTATTAGTGTGATTGTAACGCACTACTTAAATAATTATTAATAAATACAGGGAATAGCTGGGGTTTGGGCTTTCTAACCCAAAATGTAGGGCCCTATGCAAACGATACGCACTGTCCAATCTATTTGGGTTTTACTTTTGTCAAATGAAGCGATTTCTGACAAAGGCTTTACGCATATAAATGATTTTGCCCTCGACTTGGGGGCATTGTGAATGTGGATGTGGAATCGGAATCGGAATTGAATGTGGATTTGGATGTGGATGTGGTTGGGGTTGCGGGGATTTGGATGCCCAGCGGGGGGATGTGTGATGTGGCTTTGGCAAATGGCTTGCTAAGTGGTTTTAACACTTTTATGGCGTTAAGTTTTTAATTTTATTCGCTAATAAATAATTTAAGTCAATTTCCAACAATATAAAAGATTGTGCATTAATTAAGTTTCGGGGAGACAACGACGACGATGATGATGGCGACACGTTTTGTTTTCAACTCGATTCGAATGCGATGCGATTCGATTCGATTCAGTTCGATCTTGGTTTCATCTCCTCCTCCTTGTCCCCCTTTTCACCTCCTCTTCCTTTTGTTCCAGCGTTCATTGAGTAAAATTTGTGAGTGTGTGCGTTAATGCCCCAAACCGATCCAATCTCGGATTTTGGAATATCGAAACGGAGTGCGACGACAGCGCATTTGTTTTTGTTTAAAATGACATTAAAGTAATTATCTAATTAAGTTAACATTTTGCTTAAAGATAAGTGCTAAATTATTTATTTTCGAATCTCATTATTCGAGCTTCGCCATTCGTACGGTATTCGCTGCATAAATATTTTCTGTGCTCATGTCTGTCGCTTATTTTATATGGTTATATGGCTATATGGCTATATGATTATGCTTATAGATTTCGTGTGCGCATTGTTCGAATCAATTTTTCTTACGATTTCTTCTTTGTCATGGTAACACCGACATATCTATACTATACTCCTATACTAACCGACTTTTGAATGGCTTCGTTTTTTGGTCTTTTGCTATCTGCAGTTGGATTTCCTATTTATTGAGTGGGATTATTGGTTTGATTCAGTTTTATATTTAGCCTGGTGAGACAGCTCTTATAAATATTTGATTTTGCTATCTTTGATTTCTTTTGAAATTCTTTATGAATATAATTGAAAGTATATAACCTTTTGTTTTAATGTAGCAAGCAAATGCGGTTGTTATGCCCTTTAAAAGTCTGCCCCTTTTTCTGTCTGGCACTCTCTTTGTTACACATCCAGCATTCCATTCCTCAGCTGACATTCAGCCTCGGTTACAGGCATCTACATAAATCAAATAGTTCCTGGCCTCTCTGCCTTTCTTCCTGGCCAGATTGATGCATTAACATGGCTCAAAGAGGCTCAAAAAGCGAAGGCAACGCTCTCCAGACTCTCGGCCACTTGACAACGTGCAACTTTATGACGCCCCAAAAACTTTGGACCGCGATAAGCCCACGCGTCCACCAGGATGACGTGCGCCAAAGTCCTCCTTCGTCCTCAGTCTGCTGTCCTCCGTCATCAGTCCTCCATCCACCATCCTCCAACCTCGATATCCGCCCTCCATCCTCCATCCTCCTCCATCTCCATCCTCAACACTCTTTCCTCGAGCAGATGCAGATGCAGATGGCGATGGGGAGATGGCACATCAATTAGCACACCTACCTACCTTCGACTCAGCTCAGCTCAACTCAGTTCAGCTCGGTTCAGTTCAGTTCAGCTCAGCTCAGCTCAGCTCAACTCATTTCATCTCGACTCCAGTGCGGAACTGGACTCTCCATGTGGCCATTCATTAAAGCTCTGCCCTCCTATCAGTTCGTCGGTGATGAATATATTTTAGCGGAGACAAGAACCCAGGATCCCCACAAACAGGAAACACAACGTCTTCGGGTCGAGTGGATACCCATTAAAAATATATAAATTAACTTAAAATGCTTCACATGACTAAGAACTATTTAAAGTCTGCAATAACATCGAAAGATCTATGAAGCACATAAAAGTAGACACATAAGGAAATAAGTTTTTTATAAAGGGATTAAAGTTTCTTAAAATATATATAAATAAATATATTAAATATCAACTGATATTTATTCCACTCAACTATGGCCAAATATCAACTAATATTTATTCCACTCAACTATGGCCAAATATCAACAGATATTTATTCCACTCAACTTTGGCATTAAAAATGGACATCCCCCAGCGATACCCTGTAAGTCGCAGGGACTTTAGCTCCGGGCCCAGAACGCGAGCCTTATCTGCACAAGATGTATTCAAAAGTGCATAATGTAAAAGTTGTACGCGATTGCTCCAGATACAAACACACGGTCGAGGGATCCAGAGACTATATACGAATGTACCTATATCCACACATTTACGTACATATATAGCACATACTATGTGTGTGTTTATATAGTAGTGTGTCCCAGTCGTTGTTGCTGTTATCTGAAGCATTGCTGATGCTTATCGGCGGGTTGTAAACGTGTGAGCTAAAAATACCAGCCCCGAATCCGAATCCCAATCCCGATCCCGATCCCAATACGAAACGCTGGAGCCGCTCGCCGTCATAAAAGTTGCATCAATTAGCCAAGTTCGGTTACTTTTCGGTGTTAGCTGGATGTGTGTGTGTTTTTTGGCCTTTGGCTCTGGCTTGGTTTGTGTGGTTTGTTTGGTTTGTTTGGTTTTATTTGGTTTTATTTGGACCGCTTTTGTTGTCGCTGCCACTAAACTATAACGATAACGAGAAACAATGTTAAACTTAAACATCAACACCTTTTAAGAGCCTGCACTCCGCCGAAAAGCCAGGCCCAGAAACCCCAGAGCCCAAAAACACTGAAGACTGAAAACCGAACCCAATTCCAGACTAAGTGTCTGGTGGCCCATGGCCTCGTCCAGTTTTCTTAATTTTTTTCTTTTTTTTTTTTTGGTTTTTGTTGGTTTTCAGCCTCCCTGTCCCTGTGTGTGATATATTAAAATGGATCTGGGTTCGGCACTGCGGCCGCGGCCTTTTTCGTTCTCGTTTTTTATGGCACAGTTTAGGAGATAACAAATTTTTGTTACAAGCAAATTAAAAGGTTTTTCCCCCATCCTCGGCATTTTCGGGGTCCCAGGCGAAGAATTCACTTTTATCGATTGTTTTTGCTTGCATCGTTTAGTCGATAATTTTGGTAATAAATTTTAAAATAAACAGCCCAGGCACACACACAACACACACAACACACAGATTTTCTTTGACTTTGGCCCGCTTAGTGTGCGCGTGGCATTAATGCAACGACATCGACATCGACATGGAACACATCCCATGGTCTTTAGATCCATCCGAGCTCTCCATTTTCCCCCCAAGTTTTTTTTTTTCGGCGGTACGAGACCAGACGCCGCCTCAAAATTCCATGGCCGCACATAAATTCAGAACATCAGATTAAGAAAGTGTTAATGTCGCAGCAATTTCCTTTTATCTCAACATAATTGAGCGATAGAATTTGAATTTAGCTAAGAGCCAAACATAAATTAAACAGCCACAAACAATGCCCGTTCCTCGACTAACACCTATTTTCAAATGTTTCGAGTGGGTAATCCAAACGCTGGCACATCAAAGCGGTGGACCAGAGTTTTCATTGTCAAAACACAGAAGAAAAACCCAAAAAAAAACCGAGGTGGAAAGCCCAAGTCTAACCATAAATTTGTCACTTTTCCATTCTTCGGGCTGCGCCTGCGCACATTTTAAATCAAAAATGCATAATTGAATACACTATCGATGGGAATTTGGGCAACTCTCGACTTTTAGTAGGTTTTGTAAATATAAGGTGGAAATTAATCCAATAAAATTCGCTGGTTTTTAAAAGTAAAGTTCTTTCATTGCAAAGCTAAGCGTTGAATTAATGTATTTTGTGTTATTTTCTGTATTTTTTCGTTATTTACATCGCTTAAAAGGGTATTGTTGAAGCGTCTTTTTGTAACATTTACCATAATTTAATATGTGGCCTTTTAGGAAGATGATATATGAATGGCTTGTAGTTTACGACCTAGTAACCCGAGACCAAAGGCCCGCTTCTCAGATTTTCCATTGATGATTATTTCCCAACTGCTCCCCCATTTTTCCCCAACATTAAGTGAAAGTCTCAGAGGAGTCTGGATAATCTTAAAATTGTTTCAAGCTGCGTCATCCAGAGGGCTTAACCCTTAAAGCCAACCGGAAGTAACGCCCGCCCTCTGGATGAAAAGCGCGGAAAGAGACGGGGCTACTGCGCTAGAAAGAGAGAGAGAGAGAAAGAGAGAGAGGGGGAGAGAGAGACATCCTCTGGCTGTCTGGGAGCCGTGGTTAATGATTAATGAATTGAATCAATTAAGTTTCATTAACGAACACTTTTCGGTAGCTCGGGCACGAAAAAGAGTTGAAGACAGGCGTCGACGTTCTCTCCTCAAGTGTCAATAATTTGGGTTTTCGATTTCGATTTTTACCCCATTACACGTCGACCTAACACCCCAACTTCCCGATATATATGTATGTATATATATATATTCGCTTAGTTTATTTTCATTTTTTACTCGAACAGTAGCTGGCGAAATGGCCGCGGGCTTCTTGGCTTGGGCTTCTGGGCCCTGGGGCTTGGGTTTCGCATTATAGTTGATTGAACTTGCCACTAACCCCCGACAATATGCAAAATCATCGTCTTCTTCGGCGAAAGCCCGTCGCAACAATAGATCGCTAAATATCATTTGTGCACACACACGCAGATGGAAGGCACTGTGGAAAACTAAAGGATCTTTTATACATTCAGTGTAGTAAATAATTTACAACTCCCTTTATTATTTTACTTTTACATCCATATTGGATTCAAATGTTTACATTCTTATGTAATTATATAGTTGGTATTCTTGTTGTCCAGTTTCAGACATTTAGTCAACTTGTAGACCACTGTGAGTTCCACAAACATCTTAGACATTCATTTTCGCAGTGTAGAGTGGGGTGTATTCGATTGAGTGACTCCCGTGTGGTCCTCACATTCACTTTACTCCACTCCACTCCACTCCACTCTACTCCAGTTCAGTTCAGTCCAGTCCAGTCAGCCCTGGCATGTGAACTCGCTGTGGGCTCTGGCAAAAGGTAATTTAATAACAATTAAAAGGCATTCGGTGCATGGCTTTTGAAGCCAATCTCCGTGTTACGCATTAATGAGCACTTAACTTGGTCAAAAGTGGCCTGCTCCACATACCCGATTCATTCAATATATCCAACCGATCGCAGAGTCAGCCGCATATTCGCAGCAGGTATGTTATGGTATGGTATGGTATGGTATGGTTTGGTATGGGTTATTGGTATGGTGTCGGTTTCGGTTTACGCATCTCGCATCTCGCATTGATTACATTTTGAACGTTTGTCAATTTGCTCACCATTCACTCTGAACACCACGCCCTGCGACCCTTCCCCCTTTACACTTACTGAATCCCCACACAGACCAGCTAAATTGCTTAAAATTATTCAGTCGTTAAGCGTGCGAAAGTCGTTGATCGGCGATCGATAAACCTGAAGAAATAGTTGAGACGAGCCACTCCGCAGGGGTTTCACTCAGGGTTGATGCACCACTTATCGGGTATTATTTGTCATTTTGGGTTATTTCAGTAACTTGTACTCATGCTTAACTATTATGACTAAGGGCTAGTAAAATTAACGTGGGCGTGGCAACCAAAGGGCGGCCCACGCAACGCAACGCTATGTTCGAATTGATTGATGATAATTTGTCACACGGTCGACTATCAATTTCGGCCAAAAAGGATGCGGCGCTGTCAACTGCGGCGACGGCAATCTAACGCCGTTCAAAGGGGCACTACTAACGTGGTCCAGAGAGCTGGAAGGGGTAAGAGGCCGGGTCACACATTTATTCGAGTGAGTGTGCCAGGTATGAGAATGCTTAGGCTTAGGCATTCAAATGGGCGTGGACGTGGACGGCACAGTGGGATGGCACTTAGCCAAACGGAGTGATAGTGAAAAATATGCAATCATTACTTATTGCTTTAATTGTTACAGTTCAGTAGGTAAACATATCGTCTCATTAAAAGGATGTTGGTGCGATCTTAAGAATCTGTTAAAAACTGAGTTCTAAAAAGAATCTGTCAAAGTTTAAAGTTAAAAGAAGCGCACAGAGAGGCTTGTCTTATTTAAGGGTATTCAAACATGAGAAGCGCGGAGAGAGGCGTATTAACGTACTATATTTAGCAGTCAGTTCATTGTTTGGTACTCGAATTCGAAGGCCCACTGTGGCCCATGGCCAAATGGGCATCCACTTCCAGCTCCAAAGAACCGGACACGTTGCCTGTCCGCTCCTCTGTCCGTCCGCTGGGCTGTCCGCTCGGTGGTTCGGTCAAGTGTGCATGATTGATGAATTATTTTGTTTTGCGGTGAATCAAAACGACACCATTTTCCATCAGCCCCCGCCCGATTTGATGACATACTCGCACTCGCACTCGCACTCCCGCT
Organism: Drosophila santomea; assembly: GCF_016746245.2. Lineage (NCBI taxonomy): Eukaryota > Metazoa > Arthropoda > Insecta > Diptera > Drosophilidae > Drosophila > Drosophila santomea. The sequence continues at coordinate 16,178,523 of NC_053021.2, forward strand.
CCGAAACTCCGAAAAGCCGAAGGTAAATTGAGATGAGGTCGATGATATGGCCCAGACCTTGGCAACTCTATGGCAAAAGGTAAGGGTACTGGGAGAAGATATGGAAAAAGGTTTGGTCACTCCGCTCCACTCGTATCATTAAAAAGGATATCGATAGGCGATAACATGGCTAAAATTGATTGAATTGTCTCTGTCTCTGTCGCCGTTGTCGTTGTCGTTGTCTTTGACTCTTTTTGTTTCTGGTTTGTTGTCGCATGTTTTTCCCTTTTTTTTCCCTGTTATTGTCTTTATTTCAGCTGCTCGTCGAATCAAATTGAATTGTACAACACGCAGGACGCGGGGCACTCAATAGACCAAAAGTAATTAAGATAAATACGCAACGATAAAAGTAAATAAATATAATTGTTTTCTCTTTATATTTTCGCTGAGCACTTGACAATCGATTGGCCCGACTTGATGGTTAATGGTATGTGATTAATGAAAAGCGGAGTAAGTGGAAAAGGCTTAGGAAATCGAGAAGGGGGGCCAGTCAGGTATAATGGATATACGTTAATAGATCAAAATATTTAGGTAATTATATCCGTTGCTCGTAGAGTAAAACAGTATACTAGATTCGTTGAAATGAATATAACAGCGAAGAGGAATATTTTCTAAACATATAAAGTATATATGTTCTTGATCAATAGCAGCTTTGATCTGGTCTTGTCCGTATGTCTGTCCGTCCGTTTGAATGTGGAGATCTCAGGAACTTAAAAGCAGGAACTTCTGTGGTGTGTGGGATCTGTTGCGGATCAGGAATTTTTAATAAACCAACTAAAATGTAATTAAACCTAATTTATGCGCTAATGAAGACATTTTCAACCCAAAATTAACAAATAAACAGGGGAATACCGAGTCAAAATGAAATTGAGTGCATAGATCGTGGAAATGGGATTGAAAAATAGAAGTGAAAACTAAAAAATGGGGGGAAATGTCCAAAACGAACTGGCGGACCTGTGTGCATTCATTAGCTGGCCGGTTTTCATTTTTCGGGTGACAAAAGTTTCCGGTTGGCCACGGCTATGAACTAATGGCCAAACGGCGAAAATCACACGAACAAAAGACATTTTAATTGAAATTTTTTAGTTAATTAGTGCGCGTCTCTCGGCCTTTTACGCATGAAGAAGGATCTGGGATCTCGGATGTGTAGGGGTTACCTGTTGCCAGTTACCAGTTACCAGTTGGCAGTTGGCAGTTACCAGTTAAGCGTACTAATGAGACCGGGGTTTCTATTTTTCTCTCATTTTAATGGCATTGTGGTTCGAAATTATGATTTAACGTCGCACGAATAAAATTTATTTCCATTTCAATGCATTGTTTTGAATGGCATAAATCGTCATTAGATAAAGTTTATGACTCAATTATCGTTAGAGGTTGACAAGTATTTTTTTGTCGCCGGTTTTGTTAGCCAGCTTTTAATGGTGACATTGAGTGCTGTCGCCGTCTCGCTCTCTATCTCTCTCTCTCCCTCTCTCTCCTTCAGACATCTGGGGGATGTGTGGGGCGTGTCTGGCGATTTATGGCACTTCCCCCACCCCAAACGCAATATCCCCTTCATATACTCGTATACTATATACTGGATCTGCTTAGGTGTTAGCTGCATTTCGAAAGTGAGCTTGTAATCGCGTTTTATGTTAAACTAAAAATGCGGGTTTCATTGAAATTGGTTGACCGACAATGACACGACTTATGTAATCTGCATTCAGTCAGCGGAAATGATTTATGTTCACGAGACACACATGAAATTAGTGAAAAAGTCACATTGTATGCCAAATGTAATGTACTTTCAAATGATGCGAGGATTTTACATATTAAAATTTAATAAATGTGAGAAGAAAACGTCTTCTGCAAGGACAGGTATAATGACAGGTATATTTGCCAGCCTTGGATACTTGATACCCATGTCCCTTTTAGGCCTCCCACTTATTTGCTAAAAAAGCCCAAAAAGAAGCGCAAAGAGTGCGACTAACATTAACATATTTTAAAAGCCAAACGGCATTTGCATAATTTGCATTCCCCTTTCGCGCCCACCATTTTGTAGGTGCTCCCCATTTCGTCGAAAAATTCCCCCCAAAAATTTGAAGAAAATGTTCCAAAATGGCGCGCACTTATGCCAAATTAAACTTTTTAACAAAAATGGCGCCCAACGTGGAAATGATGATGCTGGATGCCGGGATGCTGCAGCATCTCTGTGGTCCCGGGTGGTGTTGGTGGTGCTGGTGGTGCTGGTGGTGCTCCCGTCTCCGGACTCCTGGCTCTTCTGGCCACCATTATGTAACAAATTACTTTGGCAAAGTGCTCGTGTATTCGCTTTTTAAATATGCAAAAAGAGCGCAATTTGCATAAATTTTTGCCTCTCCCTTTCGCCCGACATTAAAACAATTTTAACTCGCAACACCAACAGGCGTGGAAAAAAGAAGATGCCGAAAAAACGAGAAATCTTCAAGGAACAGGACACGTCGATACCCATTATAATACTTTTCAGTTTAAGAATGAAGAAGTAATTGCAGTAGAAATAACTATCAAATGTTTTTCTATGCCAAAATGGGACTTAAAATTTTTATACAAAAACATTTTAATTGTATTAGAATTCGTAACTAACTTTGAAGTTTAAACAAATAAAAGGAAAAGGGAAAAATATCTTGGTAAATATAAAAAAGCCCATTTTTCAGTATCAATACCATAAAGAACATACCCATTTTGCAGCAGGTCCTTGAAACCTGAACAGCAACCAGCCAAATGGGCGGGGGGTTGCCTGTTGCTGTTACCGTTACCATGTTACCAACTCACGCCCATCTGCCACCCACTCACCACCCACTGCACCACCCAGCTCGACTGGTACGTGGTGGTGACTGCTGGCTTGGCCTGTTTTGGGTTGGTTGTCATCGGTGCCAAATTAACAAATTTACGCCAACATCTCCAGCTCAAAAGCTCCGAGGGGGGTGCTGGTGGTTGGAGTGGCTGGGAAGTGGGTGAAAAGGGGGCGGAAAGTGGGGGTGGTGCGCCGTGGGGGTGGCTTCACATTTGACATGCTCTGCGGCGGGTGGTTGGTCCTTAATGTGAATTCGCTTTTCGGGCCCTTCATCTCCATCGTCGCTCCGCTTTTGGCGTCCTCAAATTAAATATTCCGGCACCATTAGTGCTAAAAGTGTTCGCATTAAAAACATTTTGCATTTTTTCTCGCCTCTTCTTTACTTTTATTATGTTTTTTTTTTGTATTTTGCCCGTGGCCAAGTTGTTCTCTTGCTGGCTGTGGAAAATTAGCTGGGCATTTCCTCGCGACAACTTTGTTCTTAAGCACGGTCAAGTTTGGTTTTTGCAACTTTTCCATTAGGCCACTCAAAAGTGCTGCGAAGGTAATCAAGGATGCAATCGCCGAGAAAGGCCATTGTAAAGTAACTATTTTGGGTAGTGATTACTTGAAATTTTAGGAAACATATAGAAAGTTTTGTTATCTTAGTTAATTTAATCAATTTAATAATTTTAATATGATATTAAATACATACCATCTTAAGTAATCTTTTTGTGTCTCATATGATTTAATTTATTCAAATGAAAATATATATGTATAACAAGCAGCTATTTTCACTACTTTTACCATATTTTCCTTGGGTAAACGCCTGTTTTCATGTTCGATTTTAACTTTTTATTAACAGCTGACTTGACCGCATTTTAGAGACCGAAAGCGGCTTAATTCGACTGATAAGATCAGCTTCCTGTTCGGCCAGCTAAAAATGGCGTTAAATAGGGATGAAGGTGGCCAAGAACAACTTGCTAATGATGACGGCAACGCCTTGACTTGCCTTGACTTGCGATGATCAAATGTTAATTCGAAAATAAATGAACGTTAATTGCACCGCTGGACATCCGGCACTTGTAAGGCCAGTCTACGCTATGTACTATATATACCACATACATATATGTTACACATGTCTGGGACAAATCATGTCTGGCCTTTGCCTTTTGATGTTATCGCCACTCATTAAGCGGAGGTGTGAGTTGGCCTATAAGTCCGCTGACAGCTGGTAGCACTTCTAACGAGGTCTTCGAGCGAAGGTCGTCGCCAGTTCTTCCTGCCTATGACTGTATGACTTTGCCTATACCTATACTAATACCTATATCCATACCATTACTCGTACATATATATGTTTAGTCGTAGTTTTCTGTATTTTTCTGGTCCTGGTGACAGCTGCCAGTGCATTGTGGGCCCCGGCACTTAATGTCCGTCCTGCATACCTTTCACACCTTCTTCTCCTGTTTTTTCCCTTTTATTTTTATAATTTTTCTTTCTTTTTTTTTTTTTGGTAGGTGTGAAGCGGAATTTCCAGTCTGCTCGCTGCGAGTCTTATCTAAATTGCTTTTCAAGTATCAATATTTTAGCTCAAGTGTAAATTATACGCACACGCTGAGACTGCAGAAAATACAACAAAAAATGAAGAAAAAACCAAAATAAAAAGTGAGGAGAGGAAAATACAAAAAGCAACAAGCCAGGAGAGATCGGAGATCCATCCTGTGGTTTATTTAGTGCTGGGCCATAGATAAATCTAAAAGCTCTGTCCGGAGGCAAGAGGTTCGAACTGGAGAAGTGGAGTAGTGGAGAACTGGGGATCGTGGTGGAAAGCATTTCCAATGGCATAAATTACGCACGCCAACGTATTCATAATTCTATTTCCGGCACCATTAGCTCCCCGGATTCACATGACCCCCAGCAGACAGACGAAAGGCCCAAGATTTGTCGCTGACACGCAATCCCATACGATGCGATACGATATGATATGAGGAGATCCCATACGATACACGGGAGTGGAAATGGAACTGGCAACTGGTGACTGGTGACTGGCCAACGGGATGTGCTCCATTAATTGGGCACCGCCAAGACCATAAAAAACTCTCAGGTAAAACTTTCTTAATAAAATGCTAAGCCAAAAACAAAAACAAAAAAATCACAAAAAAAAGCAGAGATCAACTAAAACAGAGTCAAACTGAGCGCATTATAATCAGATTATGAGCACTAATGATCCTTTAATGATCGGCGTTTAGGTATCGGTCTACCTATCTCCGAAATTGGTTTTAAATTGAAAGACGGTCCATCAGTAATATATACGAAACGAATTCAAATCGAACCGTAACACTTTTATTTACTGATACCTTAACTTGCAAACGGATGCGGCATAGGAGAATAGGAAATTGAATTGCTAGCTTGTCCAGAACAAGCTACTATCTATCATAAATAGTTTATTGTTAGGACTAACCTATAACCTTTATATACTAACGAAGCTTACCAGTATAACATATCCACCAAAACTCCACAAAAAGGCACCGCAATAGGGGTTTGATTTTTGGTAACCAGATACCTTTCTTATATCATACTTTCTCAAGATCAAAGTCAGCTGGAAACCCGATACATTTCGCCAGTTTTCATTTCTTTCGAGATAGCGTATCTGAACTTCTGATTAACCCCAGAGAGCTCGGGTTCAGCTGGCGTTTTGACGTGAGTTTCCATGAATGAAATGCCCGAGAAACGGACACTGTGGGGCGCCTCGGGGCATCGGGCATCGGGGCTCGATGTCTCGATGTGGCAGTATGTGCTACTGTAAACTCCCTCCTTTGTTCCCGTTGGGCCAGCTAATTATCAACACACACCAAGTCCAAAACGCACTGCTCTGGTGGGCTTGAGCTGGACTAGTTTAGTCGATGTGGATCGGATTGTATCGGAATAGACTCTTTTAGCTCTCAGTTTGGACATTTCCGGTAGCTGGGCTGCGCAGGCGCGTTAATGAACTTTTAAGCGGTGGCAGGAACAACGTAAAACACGGAAGAAAATCAGTTCTTAATTATGTTTAATTCATTTTTAAACGGAATATACATATGGGGGCGTTTTTCCCAATTTTTCAGCAGTTTCTGAAAATATTTTATATAGTATGAAGAGCAATAAATATTTGTATTATAAATAATAATAAATAGGGACTTTAATGTGAACTATCTTGCTTTTATAGTTCCTAAGATCTCGACGTTCATAAGGACGGACAAACGAACGGACATGGCTAGATCGCCTTCTCTACTGATCTTGATCAAGAACATATATACTTTATATGGTTTTTCTAGCTGCTACACACTTTTCAACGAATCTAGTGTAAAAAGAGAGCAAAGCTGGCTGTGAACAGAACAAAGGAAAAAGGACAAGCGGCCACTGGGACAGGTGTAATTTAATTATGCAAGCCAGCGAGCATAGAAAGTAGCCATCGCGTTTTGAGGGGGAGGGGTGGCGAGTGGCGGGGGGAGCGGTCGAGGAGCGGTCCTGTTTCCAGAGCTGTTTGGGTTGGCGTGTTCATTAAACAAAGTGCAGCAGAAGCAAACGAGAGGCAAACGAAGGCGAAGGTAGCGCGTCCAATTTTAATGACACATAAAATTGGTCACTTATGTTGGCCGCAAATGAAAACAAAACTGGCCAGGACATGACAGGCAGGACTCACAAGCACAAAAACACAAACACACACAAGCACCAGGATATGGACAAAGGGAACTACGAGGTTGCACATGTTGTGCGACTGGCACTGGGAAAAATAGTAAGAATTCTCTGGAAATTTCTTCTTTAAACTTATGTGTAAATGTGATGAAACCTATATATATATTTTTTTAATAAGATAAAAATACATATTAGCCAAGTAAACTAAATCATGTCATCAGAAAATAAAATATGTTATGTATTTATGTGAAATTTGTACTCTTTTTAATTTATATTTTGAAAAGCACTAAAACCTTTTTATTGTTAAAAAGCTGAGTAAAGACTATCTATAGTTTTTGATACTCTAAAAACATTTTTGGCAGTGCACTTGAGGCATTTTTGTGGCGTCATTGTCCTTGTGACTAGATAAACACAGCGACATGTCCTTAAAAGCCGCTTAGCGCACTCAGCGGTCCTGGATCGCTGGTAATGTGAACTTGTTCGGCGGCAGGGGCGGCGTTCAGAAGGGGGTTGGGGGATCCGGAACGGCCGTAGCCAACCGCTCACCCCCTCGGAACTTACTTGCTACTTTTTTCAGGTGTTATTTGTTTGGCTTTTCCTTTTTCGGCCTTCCTTTTTTTTTCCTGGGGCTGCGCGACAGGCGTTAAAATCATGTATCGCTGACTCGTTTAATTACAGTTACACGTAACAGCGCCTCGAAAAAGGTGGAGAACATATCCTTATGGTCAGATTTCCACCTCCCAGCTTACTGGTTACCATGCCTGAAATGGTTAGAAAATATTAGATTTTATTTTATAATTGTATCTCTAATTTTCATCTAACGGAGATTCCAAATCCTGGTGATATTTCAATAATATTTTGATTTAATTGTTAGGTTTTCATTTGACTTCAAAACGGGTCAACATTCAGAACAACATCCCATAAAAGATAGTACAATTTAAATATAAATATAAATATTTATATAATTATATGATATTACCGAAGTTATTGCACAATGTTTCGAGGATGATATCCTATATCAGTAATTAAAGACTTTAAATTACCGACTAAACTTTCTATTCTTTCGACCAAATCGATGGACATTCTGTGCTGTGTTGATCTGCAAAGCGAAACAAAGCTGGAAAACAAAATAGTGGCGGGCAACAAAGTGAAATTGGAATTATTAAAGCATTAAAGTAGAAAAATTAATTAAAAAATAATCAGCATTACGTGTGCGAGATGGCGTGACAGCAAATCATATTTAATAATACCGTCATAATATTTATTTGCCCCCAAAGATCTCCCCTTAAAAAAATTACCCGTGGTCGAGCAGAAGTTGCATTGGAAATACAAAGTATTGCTTATAAGAAGCTCGAAATACTCTTACAAACTTTAAACAATTTAACATATATGTAGCTTTTTGAATAGGTAAAACTATTAAGATACATTATAGCATGTGCATTTTTAAAATATATAGTATATGTTTATTGATAGTGCCCCGTCGAGGGTATTGCAAAAATGTAATATAGATAGAGCGGCAGTGCACCCTCGACGGCCACGCCCCCTCCCTCAGTGCCGCCCACCTTGTTGCATGGCCGCAGAAATTAATTGCACTTAAATTGTCACTGGCCATTGCAACAACTTTGTTGCTGTACGCTGTTTGCTTATCGCTTTTAATCGACGGCGGTCATTTCATTAGTTGTTTTCGTTGTTGTTGTTGTTGTAGTTATTGTTGTTGTTATTGTTGTTGTTGCTGGCGCTGTTTAAATGCAACTAATTAATGGTAATGGGTCATTTTGCATGGCCATCGCCAACATCGGCCGCCTTGTTTGTTGATTTTGTAAGCAATTTTGTGCGCTGTGTTGTGTTAGCATTGTGTGTTTATATAAAACCATTCGCCGCTATCGATTTTTTCATTATTATTGCACTGGCCATGTTAACATGAAACATTTGGCAGTCAACAATGTATTTGCTACATGGAAATCGCAGTTCGTACGATGTTCGTTAATGGGGAGCCCTCAACTTTCGAAGGATTTTCCCGATAACCGCAGTCTTGCAGCGCTTTTTGTGAATTTGGATCATATTCATTTATAATTCCCCACTAAATCGGTTAATTATCCCTTAAATCACTATAGATTGATGTGAAACTTAGGAAACATAAAGGTATGAGCTCCATATTACATTGTGTAAAATCTCAGTTCTTTAGCTGGCAGACTTGCAGAGTTATAGGTAAACTCGTGATTCAATACTTTTGTAAAAGGCCGTAGCCAACCTTGACAACTTTCGGTCGATTCCCGATCCAAAGAATTGGCGTCATGTGTGCTTTTCTGTCGACTGGCAAACCAAGCTCAACCCCCGAGTCCTTTTTTTGGTCCTTTTGGTCCTTTTTTGCTCATTTCCAGTACTTGCCACATGCCACGTACTTGCCATCTAATTGTATAAAAGCGTTTCCGTTACGTTCGCCATTTTCGCACAAGGGGGCGGCTGGTGGACCAGGGGGTGTGGCGGGTCAGGAAGTGTGTTAGATCCGGAGAAAGAGAGAGAGAGAGTGAGAGAGGAGGAGGGAGGGGGATGGCAGAACAGGAGTGGCAAACTTTGAGTCAAAGTATCTAAACGCACAGTTTTTCTGTATCCAAAACTGCATTAAATGCCATAAAATAACTTTTAAAATGCTTTTTACTTAACATCCTGCTCGACGTCGACGTCGACGCCGGCAGCGCAGTCGCCGGCAGGGGAGAGAGCGGGACGGCATGTGCCCGGGCCCATGAAGATTAATTAACAATTTGCCAAGTTCTTTCTCAACTGCTTCTCGCCCAACTCCCCCCCACCCCTCGTATTTATTTAATCTTTTTTTTTTTACTTCTTTACGTTTTTTGGCACTCTTCTGATGTCGCTGTTTATTGGTGCGAAAGAAGCGAAAGAGATGGCCATATGTGCGGGGCAGCGCGCGCTGCGCAGGTGCGAAAGAGAGGTCCGAGCGACTGGCTGGACCAAAATTATCGACAGCGGAAGTTAACACACTTTAAATCAATTAGAAAATAAAAGGCGGAGTTTAAGGGGAGGCTCAGGCTGCCACTCACCACGGCTGCGCAGTTAGTCGTCTGGTCGGTGTGGTGAGTTTCGCCCGATTTTTATGGCACCTCTGTAAGGTCTCTCTCTGTCTTCTTCTCTCCCTCTCAGTCGCTCTCCCCACACATAATTAGCACTGACCAAACGGAATCGAAATCGGAGTTTTGTCTCTGATTGTTACTACGTGGTTTTGGCTTTTTTCTACTTTTTTTTCCCCCCAGTTTTCTATTTTTCTATTTTTTTCTAGTTTTTTTCTTCTTTTTTTTTTGAAACCAGCCTAAGGTCACAGCTGACAACAACAATGAGGCAGCAAAATCGGGGCAACGCGTATGAATGAATTGGATTTGAATTGAATTGAATGGCTTCGGTTTGGAAAGAGAAATTTTCGGGGGGTGAGGCAATGGTGTTACAAATATTTCGTATTCACACCGTGTTGGGAATCCCACGCGTCGAAGCTCAAGTTTTGTAGTTTTATGGGTATATCTCAAGAACTACGGTCTATTGATATGAAATAACTTGAGTTATTTCATCGTTCGCATGTAAGATATTATAGCGTGGAGTTAGCTATGTGTAATAGTTCGATTTAACGTAAAATATACATATGTAATGTTATAATTTTGCAAAAAACTCTGTCTTAAATTGTGACAAATAATTTGAGTTTGGTTCTAGGGAATTCCTTGCGAGTTTGGCGGCGTGCTTTTGAGCCCATCTCGAGGAATACTCGTTCACAACCATGATGATGATGATGATGATTCGATTGGTTCTGACAGAATTCCTGGTGACACTTGACTGGCACCTTCGACACATCGGATTATTAACGCTTTGCCGATTTGATTAAGCGTCAAAACTTTTGCGGTTTTTGGGATTGCCGCCGCCGCGTCTCGTTTGAATCTCACAGCTGTCATCCGAACGGAGATAACTCATAAAGTTCATACTATACTTAACCAGAAATATGATGCAATTTAAGAAATAAAATATTTTTAATTTTCTATAAATATTTCGTGTATTATTTGCCATCGCTGTCTAAAATGCGTTACATTGCTCCAGCTGAAAACTGGCTTTCATTACACTAACTTCACGTGTTTCTCTTCCTTTTTTGATCGCTGGAAGTTTATTTTTAAATTTTTGCCCTCGTCATCGTCTCAATATGATGGCATTTTATAGTATTAAACTAAGCAGCATCTGTGCTGTCAGACATCCCCATTTTTTTTCTTGTCGTATTTTCTGCTTGGTTTTTTGGTTAATTGGCTAAAAATTTTCTACCAAATTACTTTAATTATGACAGTTACATAGACCTTTTCTTCATGTTTTTTGTTGGTTGTTTAGCCGCGCTTATTGCCTTACCTCCATCTCCCCCTCCCCAAAAAAAAAAACTCCATAAGCATGTTGGTTTCATTCACCATCTCACGACTTTGTCTTGTCTGTCATCTCCACTCGACAATTGGTTACAAAATGTGTTAAATAATTGCCTCGATTATTGTTAAAATATACGCGTATATCTATACACATCGCTTTGTCCTCTTTGTTTGCTTTTGGGTCTGTGCGAAATTGAAATCTGGGTTAGTTTGGGATCGGCTTTTTGAATGGACAACTGGCCGGAGGTCAGCGATTGCAGTTTTTAGCTCCTTTAATTTTCGATTGGTAATTTGTATAATGAGAGCTTATACTCGTATGGTGACATACATGTTTCAGACTATAACTGAATTCGCATTTTGCTGATTTTCCGCCTCAAAAGAGTTTTTATTAATTTTATCTCAATTTGTATCTTTAAAAATTGGCATTCACATTGGAAAATTATATGTTTATGGATTTATTTTTAAATTTGATGTCGCAAGCAGTTTTTCTTAGTTTCCGGCATAAAACAATCAAAACTTTTGAAATAATGGTCCAAATATGGAATGCTATACCTCGTTGAACTCGTAATTAAATTTCAAATCAAACTGTGTTTTCAAAAAAAAAAATATAACTTTTTCACTTTTCTTTCAATTTTTGATGATGATTTTTTGCCAATAACCGCTTTTCTGTCATTTTGCGACTATAAATATCAGTATTTTGTTCAGAACATTCGAAATATTGGTCCGAATATGGAATGGCATACCTCGTTGAGCTCGTAATTAAATTTCCTATCGAACTGTGTTTAATATATAAATTAATTAAAATCAATAGGAAATTGATACTGACCGATAGATTGGCTTATTTCTTGGCGGGATTTTCCTTACTTGTTACTTGGTCTACATAAAAATGGGCCTAAGAAAGGTAACTATTTTTATTAGCTGAGAGAAGTGCAAATAAAAAGTGGCCTAGAAAAGCAAAGTGATTAAGTAAGTGCGCAATTTCAGTTTTTGTTTACGTCGGACTGCAGCCAAATTGCGATGCATCGATCCTGCAATCATTTCTCGTTTATGGGATTATGACGGACCCAGAAATTATCGCATGGCCATTTAGCGGTGATTTAATACTTAATCCGCCCGGCGATTGCGGCTAAAGCGACTTTGTGTCAGGTGGTGCTATCATATGATATCGCATCGTATCGGATTGGTTTGGTTTGGATCGGATCGGATCGGAGCGGTTAGCAAATTTAGCACTCGAATGGCCAAGTGGGTAAGTGGGCCGTCGTCGGGGGAGGGGGGATTTGTCAGTTTGTCAAGCACGAGGTGCGACTGTACCCCAAAATCGATTGCATAAGGCCCGCGGGTGCTTTTAATTGCCCCAACCGGGTTGCATGCCTCACGGAATTGCGGGGCCAATTAAGATGCAGTTATTAAACTGCCCGCAAAAACCAAAAACCAAAAAAACAAAAAAACAACACGAAAAAAACCCATATAAATAGGAACCGAAAAGTAAAGCAGTGCTGCCAAAAGGCAAAGAAAACTTCCGCGAATTCGAAATTGAAACGTTTTTGCAGGCACTGAGGCACGAGAGCAGCTGGCAGCGATTACAAATTACGCATACGCCGCTTTGTACCCACCGCTTAGACCCCGCTCCCCCTCCCTCTCCCGGGTCCACCCCGCGCCCACCATCATCGCCACTCACTTGCTGTTAATTGTAAAATTGTAAAATTGCAAACGCTCGCAATCGCTCGCAAAATGCACTTAGACTGAGCGCCGCAGACAGAGACACGCTCGGCCAAGCACAAAACATTAATAAATACCTGCGGTTTAATTCGAAATAATTTGTTTAAACATTTCCTTTTGTTTTGCTCGCTTCCATCTCCATCGGCCAACTCATTCTCACCCAATCCCTATTTTTAATTGCATACGGCGGCCAGCGAGATATGAAAAAATAGATGTTTGTATAGCTTGCCGAGTGAAATGCACAGGGAGAAAAAGTTCGCAAAATGGTCATGTAGTAAGGGAATCAATAGCCAACTATAGAGTGTAGCTATTCTTGATATGAGATATGAGATTTAATCTATTTACATAATTTAAATACATACATAATAAGCTGAATAATTTGCTGAATTATTTTTGATTCTTTCATCACTGAAAATAATTGATTAATTATAGATATTATTGTTAACCAATGATATTTACTGAGTATACCATATATGCATTTTGAGGTAACCTACTTTAAATATGAAATAATAGGAGGGCTATGCGTTGCAATACCATCATTTTCTCTCAGTGCAGGCCGTAGTCGCGTGTGTGTGGCCCACTCAAATCACCCCCTCCACCCCCATTCGCACCCCCCCGCGATGGGTAATCTAGGGAAATGAAATGCATTCGCAATACAATACATAAATTGCAAATTATATTGGAAATTTGTGTTCCCCACACGACTAACAATATGGGGTTAATACAGAGATCACCGCATCGAATTGCAAATTGATTGGGGCGTTGCATTATGGGATAGAAATCAAGGTCGCAGCACATTGTCTTTCTTTTGCAACTGGCAATTGTGGAAAATTGTAGTACACAGAGCAGTTTGCATACAGTTTTATGGGGTTTAATACATGGGGAACCTGGAATTGATACCATTTGAAAGAAGTAGCAACTCCAACCAACTTTTAGGCAATTTGCTTTCACAAGCAAATGCATGCGAAATTAATCCCACTGCCAAGGCGAACGCATTTAAAGTCACTTAGAATGATATAATATTAATCGCATGTCCGATTTAATGACTCTTAGCACAGCGCCGACAAACGACAAGACTTGTGGGTAAAACTATATGTATGTACAATATGTATGTGCATATTGGATGGTGGTAATAGCTGGCAGATCGAAAAACTTTAATTAAATTGCTGTGCGCATTGAAATCGAATTGAAAATCGTTTTTGTTCTGCTTTTTTATGTCATGATTATGGCCGCAACGAAATCTGTTTTGACTCTGCGCAAATAAGCATTAAATCTCACAGTTTTCTTAGCGATCGTAGCGATCCCAAATACGATCCGATTCCGAACCCAAACCCAAACCCAAACTCAAACCCAAACCCAGACCCAACCCACTCCCTGGGATCCCGCTTTGATCTCGCCCCGTCTCCTGTCTCTTTCCCTGTGGATCGCCCCCTCTCTTTCGCCCGATTCTGATTTGAATTTTTATGCATTTTGACAAGGCTTCGGTGTCGCTTTTAGATTTTTCCCCCCACCTATTGTTTTTGTTTTTGTTATTGTTGTTGTTGTTGTTGTTTGTCTTTAGTTGTCGGCGGCGTGTGGCCAAAGTTGTTGGGGCCTCGTTATTTGTCTGTTTATAGAACGTTTCATTTGTCTCAATCAGCAATCAAAATAAATGTTGTTGTTGCCTTTGCGTGGATTAACATGGTTTTTCAATTTTCGAGCATAACTTTTTACGGCTCTATTCATTTGTCGAATGCTCCACTCCAGTGGAGCTCTAGTTTATGAGTTTGAAAATAATTAAGTGTGCAAATTAATCCGCCATTCCCACGAAAGTCGCAGCCCCCTGTCCTTTTGCCTGTCTCTTTCCCCCGCTGCAGCAGGCCGTCTCTTTCTGCGCTCTACTCTGTCTTTGGCAATCCCATCAAGAGTCACGAGTGTCACATTTAAACCTCGGACTCAACATTAAAGACGACAAAAAGCCAACAAGTTCGCTTTGCACTTAAGAAATCTGATAAAATGAAGAGCGGCGCAAAAGCAGCAGAAGCAGTACACTGCGATAAAATGAATGCTCTTCTCTAGGGAAAAATAAGAACAATAAGTCATGCTATACACACTTATAATTTTGCTTTTGCAAATACAATGTTGATGTCGGAAATGCTGCATGTTAAAGGTAAGATATTTTCAAGAACTTTAACATTTTGTTTTGCTCAGTGTAAGATATCGCAAACCTTTCCCAGCATCGTCGTGGTTGCACTCGTCACGTGAGTTTTAGCGCAAAACAATTTGAACGATTGAATGCATCGGGAGATGCGATGGGACGCACCTCAGAACCTTAACCCCTAACCCCTTTAACCCCCTCGCGGCGGGCAGTTCGGCTTTTTAGCCGCTTTTCAGAAGTGTCACACACAATCCGCTTGCATTTTGGCATTTGTCAACTTTTCCATGCGCTGCGCATGCGCAGCAGCAGCAGCAGCAAAAGCAGCAGCAGCAGCAGCAGGAGAAACAAATGGAAGGAGGCGAAGGGGCAACAATGAGGTGGACCTTTAAGCCGCTCGGCTGCTCACTTTACCCGCTCTTTGCCACTCTTTGCTGCTCTTTGTTGCCCATTTCGCTTTGGTTTTTCGTCCTTTATCTAAAATGCTTTTTGCGTAAATTGCGTATTGAGTTTAAATTAAATTTGCCATGATTAAGATAAGGAAACGCAGCGTTTCTTATTCATTTTTAGCTGCAGCAGCAGCAACAGCAGCACCTGGCGACTGCAGCGATCGCAACGCAGCGATGCGTAACCAAAAAGGTGTCTTAAACGTTTCCCGCTCTTCGTTTTTGGGGGAGGGGAAAGGAGGAAGGGGAATCCTGGACGGGTAGCGATACTTTGGCATGAGATACTTACTTGCGCTTAAATGCAAATGAAGCAAAGAGCTGGAAATGGCTAGACACCTATTATAAGCAAGAAATATGACTGATAATGTGTATAATTATTTCGGATATTAAGTAACTCTACTGCTCATTAGTAAATGTCTGAAATATTTCTAAAGCCAAAATTCTCGAATTTGTTTTCTTTTTAGAATTGGCATGCTTTAAAACCAAAAGTTACTACCCATCTTATGAATGGCTTATTCAAAACTCTGTTGTTTGTCTAACTACAGATATGAAACTTTGGAAATAAGTGTATGCTACAGTTTTAGGTGACCATAACTATTTTGCTAACCTATTGATAGTCGCAAGGGAATTTATACGAAAAGAGTATTGCTCGCCTCGGTTTTGGCATTTGTTTTTTTCTTTCTTTTCGGCCTGCTCACCCATGGAACGCACTTCCTCTGCAGTGGCGAGTATTTAGTGGGGCAAGTTTACCTCACTCAAATGTTTATTTATATAGACCACTGTCCCTGCCCCGCCCCTCTCCCTCTCGCTCTCCCCTCCTCTACCTTACCCTTCGTAACGTTAACGTGTCAAATGTCTGAAAACACTAATCCCCTAAGCAGCTTAAAGATCGCGATGCGTTGCGTCTTAAGGGCCCCGGATCGGTGATGTGTGTTTGCAAGAGCGGTATGCTACCCCCTTCCCCTTCCCCGTCTCAGTCCGCTTGACCGGACGAGAGTTCGATATATTGGGTATATATACTATACTATACACATATGTATGTATGTGTGTACCTATACTTTTATGGGTTTTCCTTTTCTCCATTGACTACGGGAGCTACACACGTTCATTCATCGGTTCGCCGTACACCTCACCCCTGCGCTTTTTACCAGGCCTTTCTTCTGGCTTTCTCCCAACTGATTTTCGATTTTTTTTGGTGCTACTTCTGGTCTGGCTTGGTCTGGTCTGGCTTGGTCTGATCTCTTCATTGATATCACTTTTGATTTTTGTCGTTTTAATTTGATAAGTTGTCAGGGAATCATAAGTAGCCCGTCGTCTTGGTAATTGAAAAATGATTTCTAATATGCAAGAAATTAATCACATTTTGGATTTTACTCTGCCCGCGATCACGCCACATTTGATCGCCAGTTTGAGCGACAGCTAACACAGTAGCCACTGTGTCGATTGGATAGGTAGGGGTATATATTTTCACGGGGAGGGGTTTGGATCGGTGGGGGGAATGGAGGTTGAGTGACTCTTTGGCTCTATAAACGGTGGCTGGCACTGAAGGTTTATCACACCAGAAGAACAAGTTACTTAGAGGAAAGTTAGGAATATCAAAAATAAAAAAATTAATATTTTTTCGCTTTAATGAATATTATATTTCAAGTGAGCGTAAGAATTAAGTTAAATGAAAAATGCTTAGTTTACTTAGCAATAACTTCTTGCTGGCACTGTAACGCAATGGATTTACTTTTGGCTTTGGAGCTGTGAAGCTGGAACTGTGGTGCTGGAAAATTAACTCGCTCATTGGTGTCTGTCAATTGAAATGTCAGAAACGATTTATAATTTCTGTCGCTCACCGTTGGCAACAAGTTTATTAAGCACTTTTGGGCTCTGATCCCGAAGACTTCGAGTGTCCAGGTGCCCAAGTCCTCGGATTCGAGATTCGCAATTCAAGATTCGCGATTCAGCGGGACTAAGCCAACTTTAGCAAAAACATAATGCTGTTAATTGAAAAAGAGAGAAAATGTCAAATTGATTTGCGTATTGATGATTTATGTATGGCAATGCGGATTCTTAACCCAAGTTGGTCCACTGTTCGCAATTTTTTGTGAGTTTTTCAAAAGAGACTGAAAAACTGAAAAATACCTTTAAATAATTAATTTAAATGTGCCTTAACATGACTAACCCCACTCCAAATACTAAAACCCTTATTAAGAACCAACATTATGTGTTAGTTATTATACGATTACCATTTTTTAAACCTATATGTGATTATCCCGCTGTGCACAACTCATTTAGCGCTATCTCGGTGCAATTTTCCCGACTTCTGGGTAAGATCATTAAGCAAATGTCCCGGCTGTTGTCAGGCCTGACACTTTAGCCGGCGGACGAGCCTAACGAATATTGACAGCCAGCCTAAAAGTTCGCCATTTGTCGGTTATCTGGATGCGAAATCGAAGAGCGCGGCTGGCGGGGCTAAATTGCAATCAGGCGGCTTAAGGAGAGATGCAGATGCAGATGGAGATGCAGGCGATCATGAACGGGTGATCAGGTGATCAAGCGATCGGTGATCGTTGGATTGGGCACACAAAATGTGTTAGCGTGTTAATGCCAGAGCTCAATTAATGCGATCGATAAAATCGATTGGCCAGCACGGCAGCGGTAATTAATCGATAAGTTGCCAACGATAACAAATTAAAAGGAGGTGGCGTTACCTGAAAGTATAATTATCAATTATAGAAAATGTGTGAGAAAGTGGCCATCGCCGAAATCGATCACTTGCATCGCATAATTACTATTTTCAATATTTTTCATTTAAGTACAGTTGCCTTTGGCATTCACAGATTTGGCATAATTATGAAAATCCATCTCCCACGGAGGCAGACTGGTGTAAAATGTTATGCAAACAATTCCCAAAGCGGGGCAACTGAATGCAGCGATATGTAAATGCATTTCAGCGAGTGATGCGAAAACCGCAAGCTTGAAAATAAACTGCAAATTAAGCGCTTTTCCTGCTCTCCTCCCCTTTCTCCCACTCCCAGCTTAATTAGTTACAATAGATTAAATTTCAAAGGAGATCTGCAACCGCAGCAGCTTCGCCTTGCATCAGCGATGGCAGCACGATCGATGGCTGCGATAGTTCTTAAATATTATAATTACCTTATAGATATTTTTCTAGTTTTTGAAACTAAGCTTATGAAAATCCAGACACTAGTACAGGATATTGTTCCAGGCGATAGTGGCTAGTTTGGTCAGATTGTGATAGCTAAAAGATTAGAATTCCATTGAGTTTCATATATTTTTTATGGCTGCAAATGGACCGTGTCACGTGACCATCGCCAGCTGATTTGTAGTCGGCAAGGCCGCCTCAGCTCCTCAGCTCCTCAGCTGCTACTAAGTATGACTATGACTAATTATGAGCTAGTCCCAGAACCATTCGACGCTCATTAGCGCGGACAGAAGGAGGATCGAGGGGCGCAGAATGGTATAAAAGAGCGCGGACTGCGGCTACACTGTGCCGAAAAAGGATGCACCGCAATCAAGCAAATATTTGACACCACATAATGTTTTCTTAGCTTCCAAAAGCTGAGCTCACACATTTAATTCCAATGCATTTGTACACTTTTTATTGTATTCCAACTGGT